>NW_024429189.1:8026946-8673446 GCF_017639785.1 Mesocricetus auratus
AGTATTTCTGAAGCTGCCCGGGACTCTTATATTAGTTATTTATTTATCTGTACAAATGCTGCATCTTACATATTAACACAATTCACATTAAGACTCAGAAGCAGGCAATAGGTTGCCAGTTGCCAGAGGCAGTAGATGGATGATAGGGAATGAATAAGGAGTGAACTATGCAGATGGAATGCCTCTGCTGTAAAGCAGGATTCCTAGGAGAGCAGAGATGGCTTTGTTCAACTGTCATCAGTCACTCCAGTAACGATAGTCTGTCTGGCCTTGGGCAAACAATTTCAGGAAGGAGAGACTGCAGGAGCAACAACACGTAGGCTACTACAGCTGGAACAATTTCCTCATTCCCAGCTCCTCAAACCCCCCCCCCGTGAAGGGTACAACACCTTTTCCTCCTGGTAGATCCCTATTTCCTGAGGGAGAGAGGCTGCCCCCTGTACTAACAACACAGTAGCATCAGTTGAAGGTCAGGTACCTCTCTCCCTTCTATCTCTACGCTGCTCCAGAAATCTAACATACGCCAAGTTGACGAGAGGAGTGAACTCTGGGTATCCGTGGGTCGTATGGTAACAGCAGTGGTACTTACTACTCGTGGAAACGTGCTGAGAGTGGTTGCTAAGCAGCCTCACTGTCTCTTCCCCTTCAATGGAAAGGAAAGGAGAAGGAAAATGAGAGAGACAGAAGGAGAAAACGAGGGAAGAAGAAGGAAGGGGAGAGAGAGGGATAAGTAGGCGAGGAGGTAGATATGTTAATTAGCCTGACTGTGGTGACAATTATGCATTCATAGGAAAACAAAAATAACACAAGAAATGCAAGACAATTTAACCCCAACTGAGGCACAAATACTTGGATACCATTGTTCTGTAAATATGGTTATATTTACGAACGCTGTGATTTTTATATGTAGTATACAAGAATGCCATTAAACTGTAAATATTTTGTCTGTGTTTTACTTTGTAATTTGCTTTTTTTCCCCATTCCATTTTCAGGCTTTTACAGATCTTTTTTATTTCCCCCAAGCTTTTGGCAGCTACTAATATAACAACCAATGAAAAACTAGGGACTTCTTAACGAAAATAAATGTCCCAAATAGCCAACTTTTAGCAAACTGGTGAAACTTCGTTAAAACAACAAATCAGTGTTGTCTCAAACATCCTTGAAGATCGAGGAAGACAAATACTTTCCAAGTTGTGTGGAGGAGCTATGTGCTAGCCTCTGCCCTCAGACAGTGGTTCAAGTAAAATCGCACCCAAATCACAGCTGCTGGGTAAATGTTTCTCTGATTTCGGCCCAGATTCAAACAGAAGGAGATTAGTTCTAGAGATCTGAAACATTAGGCTCCCAGACTTCCCTGGCCCGCGCGGTCTTTCCTGGACCACGCCCACTTCCACCAAAGGCCTGCAGTCCATCCTATCCGAGTGTGCAGAGAAGGAGCCCCTGGGAAGACCCCGAGTCTCAATCCTCTCACACAGTCTGAGCTGTGCTATCCCAGACGAGGTGCGAAGACACTCTAGGTCTCAGTTTCATTATCCATGAACCAATTTTAATAACGGAAGCCACGTCGTGGATCGCTATGGGAATGAAATAAAGACTCTCACATGATGTACTTTTACCCTGACTCTGGCACGTGGGGATTACTCAAACAGTAATGATTGCACACATTTCTCTACCTCAAATAAAATGGGAGAGATGAGTCACAGTGCCTACTACCCCTACAACCCTATCCCACAAGTGCAAGCATGTACAAGCCCTCCTCTCCCTGTTACTCATCCAGGCCCCTTTCCTTCCGTACTGAATGAAGCTCCTGGGTTTCCAGTGGTGATTCTGAGCACATCTCCCCACTAGAGGGGGAAAAAGAGGAAGGAAAAAGTTCTTTTTCTTTCCTCACCTCCTAGTCTCAATTCCACTCAGTTGTTTTCTCATGGTGTTATTGTTGGTGGTCTTGGCAATTCTGCTCACCGTCTACCTAGCCTTGTTCTCAATTCTGGGGGCTCAGCCCAAAGTCCATTTCCTGAGCAAAGCTTAAGGATGTCAACACAAACAGAGCCTAGTGACTTCCCTCTGAGCTCTAGCTCTGGCTGAGCCTTGTGCTACTAGACACTGGTGACAACAGCTTCAAAGGGCTCTGTAGAGGCAGGGAGATAGAAAACCCAAGCTCTCCACATGTTGGGAGTGACAACAGACAGTGAAAGGCAGCTTAAAGGACAGAGCAGGGTATAAACGAAAGTGTCCCCCACATGGACCAGGTCCTTAGGAATCCTTTGCATCAGGTTGCAAGGAAGGACCACCTTCGCAAATGTCTTACCCTGAGTCCCGTGATATATTAATCACAGCACTGGCCACATGGGAAGTCTCTGATAACTCTTCGCTGCTTCTCAACTTCAGTTGATGATGTTTCTCGGTTCTAGAATCACCACTTGATACCCCTTTTGTAGAGTTTATAGCTCTCTATGGAATTTTATCCTGTCTTCCAAACCTTTGGAAATATTATACCTGGGCCTATGTATTTGAGTGTGTGTGTGTGTGTGTGTGTGTGTGTGAGAGAGAGAGAGAGAGAGAGAGAGAGAGAGATGGAGAGAGAGAGAGAGAGAGAGAGATGGAGAGAGAGATGGAGAGAGAGAGAGATAGAGAGGGGGGAGAGAAGGTTGATGTTGGGTGTCTTCCTCCATCTCTCTGCGTTAGTTTTTATGACGCATGATCTCTCACTGAATGCATTTAGCTACAGAGACCCTCCTCCTGCCTCTACCTACCCAGTGCTATTACAAGCTCACAAGGAGATACCCAGTTTTAACATGGGTAGGGGGGCCCTGAACTCAGTTCTTCATGCTGGTGCAGCAAGCATTGTACCAACTGAGCCACCTTCCCATCCCTGCATGGGCCTTTTAAAGGCTGCCCCTGGTAACTCCATTATTTGAATCTCTCCTAGATTTTCTCCTATTTTCCATTTTCTTTTTTCTTTTTCTTTTTTTTTTTTTTTGGTTTTTCGAGACAGGGTTTCTCTGTGGCTTTGGAGGCTGTCCTGGAACTCACTTTGTAGACCAGGCTGGCCTCGAACTCACAGAGATCCACCTGCCTCTGCCTCCCAAGTGCTGGGATTAAAGGCGTGCGCCACCAACGCCCGGCTTCCATTTTCTTTAATGCACAAACTGCCTTGCATGTATATTTGGTTTAAGTACTCCCAGAATGCTGTTAGTGAGATATGGTAGACCCAGCACAGGCCAGAGATCCTTAGGCCACTGGAGGTTTACTCTCAGAGGGAATTTCTCTGCCTTTTTCTTGTTCTTTCCATCCTGGCTGATGAGGTGAGTGCTCTACAGTATTGATATCTGGCACACTCACAAAAAAATGGCCAGGCGGTGGTGGTGCATGCCTTTAATCCCAGCACTCAGGAGGCAGAGGCAGAGGCAGAGGCAGAGGCAGGCAGATCTCTGTGAGTTAGAGACCAGCCTGGTCTACCAAGCGAGTTCCAGGATGGCTTCCAAAACAATACAGAGAAACCCTGTTTCAAAAACCAAAACCAAAACCAAATTCCCCCCAAAACAAAACAAAACAAATAACACAAAAACAAACAAACAAACAAACCAAACACCAAAGCAACGAGTCCACCCAATCTTGGACTAGAGGCTCCAAAACTGTGAACCAGCTAGATCCCTTCTCTCAATAAGTTAACTATAGCAGGCATTTTATTATATGAACTAACACAGCATGCCTGCTTTTTATATTTATGCAGGGTTACTGTATATTTTAAACTGTAGAGTTTTTTTAAAGGCTGTGTATGCTGCTATCATCATCCTGATATGGGTCGTTTTGCTCCTGCTGGGAAACTGGGCACTGAAGTCCCAGGTAACATTTATCCAAATAAGACTTTAGCTCATTTGTAAATGGACTTGGATATTTGAGAGGGCTGTTCCACTTTTGGCTCACTTCTACCTCTCCAAGAATCAGACCCCAGACTACATGGGGTTTATCAGGACCCTTTCTCCTAAGCAGAACATAATGCATAAATCAGTTTGTTCTGAGCTCTCCAAACCAAGGCCCCTGAATCCTCAAAACCTCAGCTTGGAGAGAGGTTCCCCAGAGATTTAACCCAGGACTTTTCACATGCTAAAGTCATGCTTCACCACTGAGCTATACTCCCAGTGAATCTGCAGACTTTGAAGCTTATAGATGCCCAGGGGATAAAGAAGCCCAAAGCTAGCTTCCACCTCCTCCGACCCCACTGGTTAATTACATCTTGGCTATTCTGTCACAGGTTGAAAGAGATCTTGTAAAGATACATAGCACCTGCCTTTTCCCTGTCTTCTCATTCCTACGTTAAACACCTGGCTAAAGCAACTTGAGGATCACAGTTTGCACGTACGTCGTGGTGGAGAATGCATGGTAGAAGGAATGTGAGGTAGCAAGTCACATTCATCCTCAGTTAGGAAGCTGGGAACAATGACTGCGGGTACTCAACTCCTTGTTTTCCTTATATTGATTCCCAGGCCCAGCATAGGCTGGGGATGGCCACAGATAGTGTGAGGGTTTGGAAGACAATGATCCCCCCCAAAGGGAGTGGCACCATAGGGAGGTGTGACTTTGTTGGAGGAAGAGTGTTATTGTGGGGGATGGGCACTGAGGTCTCTTTTGCTCAAGTTTCCCCCAGTGTGACTGTCGGTCTACTTCCTGTTGCCTGCAAAATGTATCACTCTCATCTCCAGCACCACACCTGCCAGCTTGCCATCATGCTCCCTGTCATGATGATAATGGACTGACCCTCTGAAACTGTAAGCCAGACACCCCAATTAAATGTTTCCTTTATAAGATTTCTGTGGTCACAGTGTCTCTTCACAGCAATAGAGACCATAACTAAGGCAGATGGGTGAATCATCCTGCCTCAACTAATTCAGTCTCCAAACTCCCATACAGACAGACCCAGAGGTTTGTCTTCTAGGTGACTCTAATCTTACCAAATGGATAGTATTAGCACTCACGCTCACCCTGTTTAGGGGTAGAGTCAGTAGAAAGTAATGGAAAAAGCTGAATGCGAGAAAGGCTGTTAATGCTACCCCAAGGATCTAGGATCTGTCTTAAAGAAAATCGCATTGGAGAGTACTGTCAGGCTTGTTTTATTCAAATAGTCCTTGGCTCAGAAGATAGATAACACGTGAAATGGGGTGAGTAAGCCAGAAGGATGCTGTGTTTAACCGCTCTGTCTCCCTGTAAATTTTATTTATAGGGTTTCCCAATTGCTGTGGCTGAAGTTCTCCCACCAAGGATGATTTAAAGGCACCAACACTGTCAGCGAATGGGAAGTTGGCAACAGGGTGTTTCCAGATGGAGTGCCCCACAGAGGCGGGAGCATCTGGCTGCCCCGAATCCTGATGTGAGCATTAACTCTGCCTGTTGGAGCCGCACTTGTGAGATGCATGCATTTGGCTTTGGGTGAACAAGCATGCGGTCTGAGCTGAAACGGCATCACCTCATAGCCTCTAGCCAACACTTGAATGGCTGAGCATTAAAGTGTACCACACAGCAGTGACAGTATTGTCCCAACCTGGCTAATTTTTACTAAAATAATGGCCTAAAGTTGTTCTTTCCAAGTCATGTATAAATATACTAATATGAGAAGAAATAGAAACACACACACACACACACACACACACACACACACACACACATCACCTCACAATACAGCCTATGCTTTCTTCATCCATCTACTCCTAGCTACCCCTGTCAGGTATCTGAGCTCATCTTAATAAGTCCCCAAAGTTTGTTGGAAGCTCCCTCAGGCAGCAAGTCAGGCTTGGAGACAGCTGTTATCCTGGCAGGGTCTACTCAAGCTTCAACCCCTAGCTTTCTAGTGTCAGGGTGATCACATTTTTCTCTCCTGGATAGTAAAGGTCATTCAGGAGGTAGGGCATAAACCAATCACGGTAGAGCAGTGCTTTGCAAAAGGCTTACTCTCTTTCCATATCCAAACAGGAAGCCTCCTCTGAATCCTTTTTGACGTCAAGTCTTCCCAGATGGCTTTTACTTCCAGGGTATGTGGGTGTGATATGGATTGGCGTAATATGTAATTGGCTCTGAAAGTCTAATTATCAATTTTTCAGAGGTACCTGTTTGCTGTGGAATAAATCGTTTTTGTAAACTATGAAGATTTGTCACTCTGGTTGTTTAATAAAAAGGTGATTGGCTGGTAGCCAGGTAGGAAGTATAGGTGGAACCAACCAAACTAAGGACATTGGGGAGAAGGGTGGAGTCAGAGCGTCTCCAGCCAGACAAAGAAGGAGCAGGAGATGAACGTGCCATGCTAATAAAGGTACTACCATGTGGCAGAGTGTAAATAAGAAATATGTGTTAATTTAAAATGTAAGAGCTAGTTAGTAATAAGCCTGAGCTACTGGCCAAGCCTTATAAGTTATATTAAGTCTCTGTGTCTGTTATTTGGGAACTGGAAGGTGGGAAGAAAAAGCCCACCTACACATGCTCACTCTTTTCTTTGAAGATTAACTTTCATAGGGCAAGAGATGATGGACATGGACAGGAATTCTGAGAGAGGGCACAGCTGTGCTGTCATCTGCTGGACCCCAGTCTCTGTTACTGATTTGCCACTTTTATTTTGCAATGACAAAACACCATAACCAAAATCAACTTACTGAAGAAAAAAGAATATATTTTGGATCTGGAGGGGATAAAAGTCTATCATGTAGGGGAAGCATGATGGTTGGAGCAGGCAGTTAAGAGCCCACATCTTCAACCACAGACACAAAGCAGAAATGAACTAGGAGCAGGGTGAGGCTTTAAACTCTTCTTCCCCCAGCAAGCCTGTACATCTTAAACTTCCCCAAACAGCACCACCAACCAGGATCCAAATCTTCAAATGCCTAGGTCAATTATAGGGGACATTTCTCATTCAAGTCACCACAAATATTCTGTGCCACCGAGTGATCCCTATTTTGTACTACTCTTAATGCCAATCTCCTCTGTGAAAAGTAGACACCATATCACCACTTTCATGATGGGAATGTGCCCAGATACTTTGTAGAGCAAAACTCAAGGCTCAGAAAGACTACTTACTCTAGACACAGTCTAAGGCAAGGTTTGAACTCTGTTTTTTTTTCTTTCATTCTTTTCCATACTACAGTCTTGCTAAAGAGGTCATAGATGTTTCCCTTCTTTGCTTCATTGCAAGATTAATACAAGCAAGAACTCTCCTTTTACTTATGCTTATTCTAACTCATATGTATGGAGTAGCTAGTTAGTTCATAATTGCTTGAAGATATGGGAAAGCATTGGGACATAAGGAAACAGTGATTCTAAACCTGTATAGGCTATAGTGAAAGCCATTTTACCTGGCTGTGGACTAGGATGACAAATTGCCTTGGGTTTTCAGAGACTAGTTTAGTTTTATTACTGGATATCTGTATCTCAGTGAACTCCCCCATCTTTTGCTCACTCTAAATTGTGAGCCCTTAAAATGAACTTGTACCTCATGGACAGTGCCACAAATTTTAGACACAGTTGATTTAATGACTGTCTCTTGCCAATTTTGCTTTCCTTATTTGTAGAGGCATGATCCATTTAGATAGATGATAGATAGTTTAGATGATATCTAGACAGAAAAAGGCACAGATGATGATCAAGACAAACAGACTAATAGATAACTCGAAAGTATACAAAATCAGATGAGTTTCTCACCCAGGAAGAGACCACAGTAAACAAAAGAACAATCACGTCACCTTTGACTCATTTCAAGGTAAGCCACTCATCTTAAGATGTTGACATTTAGTTTTTAAATAACTATTTAGTTCTTAAGATTATAAACTTAGTTTCTAATAGTTTTAAAAACTATTTTCAAGTGCAGGTTCTAAACAGGACATATCATCTCCATCACCATTGTGTCCTCCTCATCTTTATCCCTTCTTTCTTTAGAAACATCACCTGTGAGGTAAGTAGGAAGACTCCATGGACAGAGAGAAAGTAAAGGTCCAGAGAGGCAAACGTATATCCTTGTTCCTGCCCTCACTCAAACTACACATTTAACTTATCAATTGTTAGAGCCATGCTCTCTGCTTCGTCACATCTGGAACCTCCCATCTCTTTGGCTATTGATGGCATTTCTGATTCCTTCTTCCAAGGTCAGCGGTGTCCATCTTAGGCTTGTCTGCCCTGATTCCGGAATTCGACCCAATTCCTGTTCACCAGTGTGTAGAACCTGTGTGTTTTCCAGTTTAAATATTTTCAAATAAACTATTTTAAAATAAGATTCTGTCTGGTTCTGAAAATGACCCTAGCATTCTACTTCACAACATTTGAAAATATGTACAAGCATAGTCTAACATTGTCATACTTTCCACAAGAGACAAGGCACCCACTGGGGCAAAGAGAGGATGTGTTTCTTTCATTCTCCTAACAAAGCACTTCTGCTCTGGGATCTCACCCAGTGGCTGTCCTACCAGCACAGAGCAGTGGCTTAGAGATACACTCATTCACAGTCAACACTAGCTTCTCCCTTAATACTGGCTACATGGCCTTGGGCAGGTTACTTAATCTTTCTCCATCTATTTCCTCTTCTGAAAATGTGGACGCTAAGGTCCTTCCTCATACGGTATTGTGAGTATTAAACCCATAAGCCACCTGAGAGTTTTGCCAAGTGCTTGGCTTGTAGCAAGCACCATGAAAGTGTCTATGTCCAAGCAAGGGTTTGTTAGCTGTTTCTTAACATTAAGAGTAGTAAGACACCTCTTCCCTGATAAATGGTTGGCTTAGCAAAAGCTAAACTGAAATTAGAAACTGAACCTTCAGACCAAAATCCTAAGAACTATTTGCACCAAATGTGTTCTGGGTAAAGATGGCAACCTATATTTTGTTGGCTTGTTTTTGTTGTTATATTTAATCAGAGCATCACAGATAATATCTGGCTTTTTCTTAAGAAGTGTCCACCACTAGTGTGTGACCAGAGCCTGTCAAGACCCCCTGAATCTGGGTGTCAGTGAAGAGGCCTAGGGAATCTATTGAGCCTTGGGCAGCAGATCAGAGCCTGTATTCTCTATGGCAAACATCTCTTGGAGTTATAGCGTCAGTCCTCCAGTTCTCTGCAGACCCCACCCATCCACATCATTCTTCAGCCTTGTGGACAAAGGCTGCTTTCTATCATCAATAGCTCTGACTGAATGCGCACATCTTTCCTCCATCTCACAGAGACATTTCATCCATTTCCTGTTTCTATAAGCAGTGGAGAATGGCCAGCACATTTAGTGACTTTTCTCGTAACAGACATGCTTCCTCTGCCCCAGCATGCCTAGGTCGGTTCCTGGGATGCAGGCCTTCCATCAGCCAGGTCTTCCAGATAGCCTAGAGCTACATGCACTTGGCATCCAGCACTGGGTCAGCACCAGTGGCAGACGATTCCTCCCTTAGTTTTCAAACAGGCAAATACAACTTCAAAGAACTTACCTGAAGCCATGGGAGAGCGTAACAGGACACAAGGTTTTCCAGTGACTTCCAGTGTCTCACTTCAGAGAGATGCTGCATATAAGGGAACACCGGGCAGCACCTGTGTCACAGACCCTCCCAGGGTGGAACCACCCCTCCTTCCCAGCTACCTAAGCAGAATAAGAGGGGGAGCTGGCCCCTCCCATACACCCACACCAGGCCAGTCAGCCTTAGGAGGTGGGTTGGTGATGACTGATGCCAAGCCAGGCCCAGCTTCCAGAGGGGTGACTCAGGCTAGCAGAAGCCAAACTGGTTCTTACCTATGGTCACATGTTAGAAATGAGCTGGGTCTATGAGGGGGGACCTTTGTCTCACCCCAAACCCGACTGTTACCAGACCATCAGGCATGCATAAATTATTCAAAGCACATCTTGACTTAGTCCTGCCTGTGGGGTGGTCTCTCAAGCACTGGCAGCAAGCCAGACACATGGGGGTGGAATGAGTAAAATAAACTAATTTCTAGCGGGATGGGGATAAGGGCTACAGGAGAAATGAAGAGCATGAGGTGCCTTTGATGCACCCAGGCAGATATCTTAGGAAAAGGGACCAGGAAGGCCTCCCTGAGGAAGGTGGCATTTGAGCTGGGGAACATTTATAATCACAGGGTGGGCTGAGACCCGCACGGTTTGAGCGCCGTGCAGACCACGAGGTGTGGTGGAAATAATCACTTAGGGTGTTCACCCGTTTTCCATCTATGCCTGCAGTTCACAGCTGGACCATCGTCCCGAAGGCCAGATGTGTTCTCTTAACTTTCTCAGGAAGTTCCCAAGTCTCTGAGCCCTGTTCCTCCTCTGCGGTTCAGAACCAACCTGTTGTGGCTCCTCCGTGCCTCTGTGCCCTCCCACCAGGAAGCAGACAACTCCTGTCACCTGGCTGATAGGTGGGGAACAGCAGCAGCAAGAGATCCTTGTGGCTGATCTCCACGATGGCAGTGACTATTTGAGAGAGTCGGGCCATGTCATTCTTACTTAAATAGAAGCAAAACAGGCCTGGCACTCCCTGCCCTGCATTAAATTTGACTGGCAAGGAAGATGACTGCCATGCAGACCATAAAATGGTTTTATAAATTGCGCACTCTTAAACGAGGCTCCAGGCAATGCCTTAATACCAAGGTGAAGGGGAGGGCAGGCGAGCTCAATGCTGCTTGCAATCCTTCCACCTGCAAGTCTGGCTTTTTGATGGGCGGGATGGCTCACTCTCACTTGGTTGAGTCATCTGGTCAGAGCCCTTAACTTTCCCCTCACTGTGCATTGATCTGGACTGATTCCCAGGGTCTCCCTTTTGGGCCTGACCGGGGCCTAGGAGGTACTGGGGCCCCGAGGTGAGAAAGGATGCCTGTCTGGGCACTCCTAACCACAGGGACTTCCCAGGGGGCCCTTACTTCCTGCTCTTGTTAGCTTGGGCTCACCCAGTTAGAAAGTCTAGGTCTCTCAGGCTTGACTAGGAGCTAGAAAGGAGCGTTTGTAGAGAAACATGTGTCTGTGAATAATCAGGAACTAACTTTGCAAATCTGGAAACTCTACAAATGCCAGTCTTGCAAACCTGGGAAGTTGGGCTGGAAGGGAAGTCTGGAAGCTGCTGGAGGAGTCTGTCTGGTGCGCATATCTGTTATGACGAGAAGGGTCAGGCGGTGACACAGGCTCTGGTGCTCAGAGGTTCAAATCTCAACCTCGTCTACTGTATCTTGGTGACTTTGGTAACATCTAGAAGAGGAAGGTCAGACTCTTGTCACCTCATTGTGGGCTTGAGTTTCGAGGAAGAGTGAAGTGACACACATAAGTCTTAGAACAGAACAGAGTAAGCCCTGACTACAGTTGGCCCTTTGTATCTGTGGAAACAGGATCTTCACTTGTAGATTCAACCAACTATGGGTCAGGAATATTTTTTAATTGTCTCTGGGGGCTAGAGAGATGGCTCAGTCAGTAAAGTGCTTTGCTGTGTAAGCATGAGAACCTGAGTTTGGATCCCCAGAGCACGCATAAAATTGGATACAGTAGTGCACACCTATAACCCCAGCACAATCTATTGTTATAATTGTGAGGCAGAGACAGGAGAATCACCCAAAAGCTTGCTGGCCAGATGGTCTGGCATACACAGTGGAGTGGCAAACACAAGAGACATTGTCTCAAAAATTGGGGTGGAAGGCAAAGAACATCACCCAAGATTGTCCTCTGACCTCCCCATGTGTGCCATTGTATACATGCCTGAACTTACACACATGAACACACACACACACACACACACACACACACACAGACCACATACACCCATACCATCCATCACACACGCCATTCTCTAAGTAATATGAAATAATAACTATGTATGTAACATCTATGTTGCGTTCAAAGTATTACATATCCAGAGAGGATTTAAAGGAAGATGCCCTAAGTTTTACGGAACTTTGTTAATATATATGAGGCTTGGTATCCATGGCTTCTGATATCTACAAAGGTTTCTAGGACCAGTTTTATGAAGGTATTGGAGGAAGATTAGACAGTCCCAGCTAAAGTGACCACAGGTTTGAACGGGAGAAGGAAGCTAAGGTCTAGTATAGACTGAGGTTGGGCAATAAACTAGGCTTCCAGCCATTACAGTTTGATTAGCACTCAAGCCTGGAGAGCTCTCTGGTGACCTAACCCTAGGTATCTGGGGAGGGACCACATATGGGAACCTCAGCCTCCCATTGCCCACCTAGAACTGTCTTCCAATGAAGCTCTGAAGAGACCAGTGTTCTGGAACAGGATGCTGAGGACAGCCCAGAAGCCTGAAGTCTAGTGTTCCAGCACCAAGAAAGACTGGCAAAATTGGGAATCACTGGTGCTTATGATCTTGGGGATTCTAGATATCTGGATATGCCTGGCCATGGGGAGAACACTTCTAAAGATATTAGTGCCTATATTATCAGAGTCCTGTTCAGAAAGTCCTTTCCTGTGCCAATGGGTTCAGCTTGTTTTTGATAGCATAGCCATTTAAAAAATTCAAGCATTTTCTACCTAATGGTACTAGTTAATGACATTTTCTCTCTTTCATTTTTCTAACATCACATTTAGACTTTTTTTCTTTTAAGATAAGACAATTTTTGTTATTCTCCTACATGTTTACTGATGTTGTTTTCTTTCATGTCCTTACATCCCAGGTCATAGCACAAAACCACAGGGTCCAGCACATGTAGAAAGGTACCCAGATGTATAAGGACTACTCCCTCTCTCTCCTCCCAGCTTTCTCTCCTCCCATGCCCATCTAATACACAGGCTCATCTATCTTGGGAACAGCATTCATAAGTGGTCACATGTTGAAATATGCATATTTACATCAACTGAGATTAGTGTGTTTTGGAGATGATGTGTCTCCTCAAAGGTTTCTGGCTGGGTAAGATGGACGATTTCCTTCCTCCTCCAGGAGTAATGTGCACAGCAGCTAGTAGCACTATGGAAGCTAGCTAATGGAGATAAAACGTTGAGGTCAGTGTCAGCTTTGTCTTTCCATGTTCTATGGCTCAAGTATGTGGTGTCTTCAGCAACAGAACCCATGAAATTCTACAGGGTAACCAAGAAATTTGGCAATAGCCTGGAAAGTTTGGGGTCTATGGGACCTCACTGGTCAACAGCTTCAAAAGAGGTTACAAATTCCTGGCACTGGGATTTTTATTTGTTAGCCTCTGCTTTTTCGTAGGGGCATTGTTGCCCTGCTGTAGTGTAATTCAATTTTAATCCCCTATGTCTATCTTTCTATCTTCCTCTACAAATTATAACTATATAAGATGTTTTAAGGAAGCTTCTATAGCAGTGGATTTCTGTACCACTTCCTTTTTTTAATTGAAAGAAGTTTATGGTAAAACCTGTTATAGAATAATGATGGACATTTTTAGCATACATGTGTATAGCATGTGGGCAACTGTGTCCACATGTGTGCTCATCTGTGTATGTGTGCATGTGTGACAGGAGGTTGACTATAGATGTCATTCTTTTTTTTTGGTTTTTTTTACAACTTCCTTTTTAATTTAATTTTTTCATTTTACATACAACCCCAGTTTCCCCTTCCTTACCCCCCCCCACTTTTCCCCTTCCCATGCCCCACACACTTCTTTTTTTTGTTTTTTTGTTTTTTACAGGGTTTCTCTGTATTGTTTTGGAGACTTTCTGTCCAGCCTGGCCTCGAACTCACAGAGATCCGCCTGCCTCTGCCTCCCGAGTGCTGGGATTAAAGGCATGCACCACCACCGCCCAGCTTGCCCCACCCACTTCTTAGAGGAGGTAAGGCCTCCCTTCAGGAGTTAACAAAGTCTGGCACAACAAACGGAGGCAGAACGAAGCCCTTCTCCCCATATCAAGGCTGAGCAATGTGTCCCACCATAAGGAATGGCCTCCAAAAAGTCAGTTCATGCACCCTGGATAAGCCCTGGTCCAGGTGCCTCCCACAACAGATCAAGCCACATAACTGTCTCCCACATTCATTCAGAGGACCTTGTTTGGTCCTATGCAAGTTCCACAGCTGCCAGTTCATGAGCTCCCACTAGCTCAGGCCAGCTGTCTCTGTGCTTTTCCCAATCATGATCTTGACCCCCCCACCTTGCTCATAAGATCCCTTCTTTCTTCAACTGAACTCCAGGAGCTCAGCACAGTGCTAGGCTGTGGGTCACTGCATCTGCTTCTATCAGTTACTGGATGTAGGTTCTGTGATGACAATTAGGGGAGTCACCAATCTGATTATAGGGAAAGGGCAGTTCAGGCACCCTGTCTACTATTTCTAGGAGTCTTAGGTGGGGTCATCCTTGTGGAATCCTGGGAATTTGCCTAGCACCAGGTTTCTCCCTAACCCCATAATGGCTCCCTCTATCAAGATATCTCTTTCATTGCTCTCCTGCTTCATCCCCCCAAAAAACTTGGTCTTCTTGATCCCTCACGTTCCCATCCTCCATACCCTCCCTTCTACCCCTCTTCCCAGTTTACCCAGGAGATCTTAACTGTCTTCCCTTCCTTGGGCCTTCCATGTGTGTCCCTCTTAGGGTCCCGCTTTTTATCTAGCTTCTCTGGGGTTGTGGGTTGTAGCCTGGTTATCCTTTGCCTTATGTCTAATGTCCACTTATGAGTGAGAAAATATCACGTTCGTCTTTCTGGGTCTGGGTTACCTCACTCAGGATGTTTTCTTCTAGTTCCATCCATTTGCCTGCAAATTTCAAGATGTCACTGATTTTTACTGATGAGTAGTACTCCATTGTGTACATGTACCACATTTTCTTTATCCATTCTTTGCTTGAGGGGCATCTAGGTTGCTTCGAGACTCTGGCTATTACAAATAATGCTACTATGAACATAGTTGAGCAAATGTCCTTGTGGTGTGATTGTGCACTCTTTGGGTATATGCCCATGAGTGCTATTGCTGGGTCTTGAAGTAGATTGATTCCTAATTTTCTGAGAAACTTCCATACTGATTTCCAAAGTGGTTGTCTGTACAACTTTCTTAAAAGGTCTTTAGTGTTATTTATCCTTTCCTTCACTCCCTCCTCTACCCTACTCTCACCCCATCCCAATTTAATCCTTCCCGTTCTGTTCTGCTACTCCCTTTTACTCTTTATGCAAGTGCAGCTTCTCTCCCCTCCAATAAAGGCTCTCCCTATATCTCCTTAGCAATTTCCTGGTCTCTAAGGGTGTTCCAAATGAAACACACATATCTGGAGATTCAGAGGAAGCATTCATAAATGAGAGGAACATGTAACATTTGTCTTTCTGGTCTGGGTTGTTATCTCACTCTGAATGACTCCATTCATTTACTTGAAATTTTTAAAATTTTGATTTTCTTCATAGCTAAACGATACTCCATTATGTAAATATACTGTATTTTCACTATCAATTTATCAGTTGATGGCCATCTAGGCTGTTTCCATTTCATGGATATTATAAACATAACAGCAATGAACACAGATGAGCAGGTATCTGCAGGGCAGGACATGGAGTCCTTTGGGTATATGTTTAAGAGTGCTGTAGCCGGATCATGTGGTATATCTATTTTTAGCTTTTTGAAGAACCTCCACACTAATTTCCATAGTAACTGCATCAGTTTCCACTTCCACCAGCAGTGAATAAGTGCTTCCCTTTCCCCACATCCTGATCCACATTTGTTGTCATTTATTTCTTTGATCTCAGCTATTCTGACTGGAGTGAGATGAAGTCTCAGTGTAGCTTTGATTTGCATTTCCTTCGTGGCTATGGATGTTGAACATTAAAAACAAGCTGTATAGAAGTGTTTAGTTTCACAAAGTCCCACTTATTAATTACTGATATTGAGCCCGTGGTGGTGGGGGCTGTTTTCATTCAAACCACCACGTCTCCCATCTCCAGTATATCCCTGGGGCTTATGGGCATGTATGTTACATGGCAAATGAAGGATTAAATTTTTACTCAGATGACTTTAAAATAGGGAGGTTGTCTTAGACTACGTGGGTGGGACTAATTCGTGGGGAAAACGAGCAGAAGGGTCCACAGAGAAATTGGGGAGATGATTAAATAACTACAGTTGATGTTAAAGATGATGGAAGGGTCCACAAACTAGGAAATGCAAGTTTCCTATGGAAGGTAGAGAAGACGGAAAGTCTATTACAGAGTCTTCAAGGTAGACCCTATTTACTTAGGTTTGTGTTCAATTTCTGACTTTCAGAACTGTATGACGGTTTAGTGTTTTTAAAACTTTTAATTACTTTTATTTATTGTGTGTGTGGTACAGGGTCTCTCTCTCTCTCTCTCTCTCTCTCTCTCTCTCTCTCTCTCTCTCTCTGTAGGTCAGAGGACAACTTTCAGGAGTTAGTTCTCTCCTTCTGGCTTGGGGTTCCCAGGCATTGAACTTTGAAGGCAAGTTACACCCTTTACCCACTGAGCCATGTCAGCCCATTTTATAACAAGTCTGTGGCAACTTGTTTTGGAGTGCTAAGAAGGAACTAATATGCTTCCCTTTGGGGATCATGTATATCTGGAAATATATTCATTGTGGTTCTCGAAAGATTATTTCACTATTATTGTTCTGCTAACAACAGATCATTTTTCTTGAAGCCTCCAACTATCTCCTGGCTTCCATCACTATGGGGAAGTCCTTCGTCAGCGTGCCTTTTTTTTTTTTTTTTTTTTTTTTTTTTTTTTTTTTTGGTTTTTACGAGACAGGGTTTCTCTGTATTGTTTTGGAGGCTGTCTGTCCAGCCTGGCCTCGAACTCACAGAGATTTGCCTGCCTCTGCCTCCCGAGTGCTGGGATTAAAGGTGTGCACCACCACCGCCCGGCTCATCAGTGTACCTTTCTATCAAGCAATCTCTTCAACTTTGGTGTTTTACAGAGTCAGTCTACTGTATCTGAGTAAATTTGTTCTTGCTGATCTTTCTCTCTTTAAGTTTTGTACAACTCTAGGATCTTTAGACCGTTTCTTCTATGAATTTTTAAATTCTTCTTATGCAGCAGGTTTTCTTTTATTTTTTGATACTACTGCCTAAACCATTCTCTTTAAGTTTCAATTTCAGTAATTATATTATTTACAAAAAAGTTTGTTCACTTTTTTTCTCAAATGTATCAGGGTTTTTTATTTATTTATTTGTTTTGTTTTCTAGACAGGGTTTCCTCAAAAAGTTCCTTGTCTGTCCTGGAACTCACTCTGAATACCAGGTAGGTTGGCCTTGAACTTACAGAGATCCGCAGCCTCTGCCTCCTAAGTGCTGGGATTAAAGGCATGTGCCACCACCACTTGCCTCAAATTATTATCTCTCATAATCATGCTTACTTTTGTACTTTAAGTATTGCAAGTATAGTTACCGTAGTTCTGAATCTGATAAATATGGAGTTTCTGAGAACTCACTTCATGCCTGACTTTAAAGCTCTGACTCAGGAAGGCGAAAGATGAAAAATTGTGGTGATGTGGAAAGAGATAAAGAGCCCTTCCTGCAGAGTCTGGTTGAAGCTTCTCAACAGCTGAATTCCTGGCCAGGGGGCTCAGTGGTTAAGGGGGCACTTGCAGCTCTTCAGAGGAAGATTTCCCAGTATCCACATTGGGGTCTGATGGACACCTCTTCCCAGACACCTACAGTCACATCTGCAGAATCCCACTCCCACACACATGCTCATAATTAAAAAATAAACCCTAAAAAAGGATCCCAGCATGATTACCAACTACTCAAGGCCTTTCTTCTGTCTCAGTTGAAAACCTGCAATTTTCTGGGATTCTTGGCAGAAATTCCATTTGCAGGGAATGGGCATGTGGTAACGCTGTTTCCCTAGTGACACCTGGCTTTGTTTTATGGGATTAAAATCTCATTCAAGACACCTATAGCAGAGAGAGAGAGAGACAGAGAGAGACAGAGAGAGACAGAGAGAGACAGAGAGAGACAGAGAGAGAGAGGGAGAAACAGACAGACAGACAGACAGACAGAGACACAGAAAGACAGACACAGAGAGAGACAGAGACACAGAGAGAGACACAAAAAGAGACAGAGATAGACAGAGACTTCTTATCAACCCTTTGAGATGTGAGTTGAAATCTTTCAAATGGTTTGTGTTTACTGCTAAGACACTTGTATCTGACGCTCTCACCGACACGATTGACACAATCCATGTGTCTTACTCCTTCCTGGAGTAGCTCTCTCTGAATCCTCATGTTTAAAATTCTGTTGCAAAATGTCTCCCAGTAAATCATGACTCTTCTTGTGAGGCCATTTCTGTGATTTTGGATGTGCTTTTATTCGTTTCCAAGTGCATTTCTTTCTGTTTCTGTTTCTTTTCTTTCTTGTTTTTTTTAAATCATGTGCATTGGTGTTTTGCCATGGGTAATCTGGAACTAAAGTTACAGGCAGTTGTGAGTTGCCGTGTAGGTGTTGGAATTGAATCTTGGTCCTCTGGAAGAGTAGTCAGTGCTCTTAACTTCTGGGCCATCTCTCCAGCCACTTCTTCTTCTTGTTTCTAATAAGATCCCAACTCTGCTTCATATTGGTTCATTGTGAACACACTAAAAAAGAACACAGGAAAAAGAAAGAAGGTACAAAAGAAATGTCACATTAAATTATTAGTAACATTAGCCTTCTAATATAAAAATGGAGATTTTTGTTAAGACAAGTAAATAGAAAATGTTCAAGTAAACATTTTGGTTAACACAGTTAATACAGCAAAGATACTTTTTTCACAAACTTGCTTCTTTAATATATAAATTGAAGGAAAAATAAAAGATTGAAGTCGTAGATTAACATTTAGGAGATAGAGTAATTCTGTGTACTGATTGGGCTTCTGTGTTAAACAGACCAACTGAATAAAGATCCACCAGACTACTGGGAAAAGTTAATGCTGATGATGTAGTTACTGCTATTAAAGATATTTTATTAATTTAAAAGTTAACTATAGTATTTTGGTTGTGTTTTTAAGGAATCATATTTTAGAGGTATTTTTTGAAGTATGTATAGATGGAACAATATAATGTCTAGCATCAGTTTCAAAATAACAGAATTGTAAAGTTACAAAAGGGAGAACAGATGAAACTAGAACAGCTTTGTGTTGACAGGTTTCTTGACAATGTGTTTTGGGCACATGGAAGTTCATGATACTGGTGGATGGGAGGATGGCTTGGGTGGGAGCATCCATGTAACTCTCTGATGTTCACTATTGTAATCCCAGTGGTACACACAAACACATGCAGGTCAAACACTCACATGCATAAGACAAAACAAATAAGCGTAGAAAAATATTAAGTGCATTGGTGGTGCATGTCTTTAATCTCAGCACTCAGGAAATAGAGGCAGGTGGATCTCTGTGTGTTCGAGGCCAGCCTGGTCTACAAAGCGAGTTGCAGGGCTGTTACACAGAGACACCCTGTCTCAAAAACAAAAAAAAATTAAATGTGAACAAATCATTTAAGGGTTTAGATCAATTAGCTCAAGTAGCTAGCTAAATGATATAAACAGCAGTGGAAAATAAAAATTGTTTGCTCCTGAAGTGAACCTTGTGTCCTGTGTGTCTGCCTGCCATTGACCCTCCTTTCCAGTCCATGTGCTTGTTGCTCATGGCTATGTTAGCTACAGCCCCCAGCCCCCAAAGAAACCTTTAAGTAATGGAAATTTTCTCTCACACAAAAGCACAGAGGGAAATAATATGAACTCTGTGTGTGTGTGTATGTATATATATATATATGTTAATGTTTGTATGTACATGTATTGAGGTAGAGGTCAGCATCAAATGTCTTTACCTTATTATTAAAGATTTGCTTTTACTATTTTAAAATATTATGTGTAGGTGTGTGTGCCTATATGTGCATATGTGTGTGAAAGTTGAGGTGCCCTGGAGGCCAGAGGCATCAAATCTACTGGAGATGAAGTTACATATGGTTGTGATGCAGGGAACCAAACTTAAGAACTCCAGAAGAACACCCAATGCTCTTAAGTCTTGCTCCATCTCTCAATAGAACAAACACATCCCACAGTGCAGTGAAGATTCTTAACCCAAGAGGTTTGGGAGAGATATTCCAGGAACCCCGGACCTTGAATGTCTGGTGTATTTTGAGGATAACAACCCATATTCTAAAAGTGTGTGCAATATCAAAAGTGCTCAAAAGTCACTACTCTGTGGGAGCTTTATGAAAATAATTGAATAATTTGTATCTTTCCTCATTATTCCTTGCTGATCTTATTTCAAATCCACTCTCCCTTTATGTGGATTTAAGAAAGAACAATGGAATAAATATAATTTGAAATCACAAACTGGAAAGAAAAAACCTGAAATTTTAGTAAGCAAACAAAAAGTAGAATTCAGATAAAAATAGAAATATGGAAAATGCTTAACTTCTACCATAAACAGGAGAGCAATAGCTGAAACACTCATATCTAATAAAGTAGCAAAACTTAGGGAAAGTGTTCTTCCCAGTGTTGTTGAGATGCAGTAAGATCTATGCAGTTGGCTATTGTTATTCTAACTTCCTCAAATGGTGACTTATGACATGTATCAGCACTTTAAAAACATTGCTCCATTTTGTTTGAACTGTATATCTCATTTTAACAATAAAAGACTAGCTAAAACAGCAATGCATCTCACACATTCCAAAGGGAAGGAGAATGGACATGTTAATCCCATTTTCATGGATATGTCCACAGGAAAAAATCCAAAAGGTGAATTGTGCATGATTGCCCCACCACAGATGGAAACAGTAAAAACATTAGAGGAAAACTCAATGTCCAAAATGAGGCTGGCTAATTAACAGGCCGTATTTATGGAAAAAGTATGCAACCATTTGAAATGTGCAGTTATGAAAACTGAGGGGTAAGTATGAAACAACTCGTTACATCACCCACCAGAGGTTTGAAAAAGGGAAGATTTCTGAGGTGCACAGTTCTTGGAGGCTATGGAAGGATCATGCAAAATTTTCCTTATTTAAAAATTTCTGAGCACATGGTTATGCCTCATGAAAGGATAACCGTATTGCCTGGGTGATACACCATGAGGTCTTGACTATGTTTGTACACTTTACGTTTCCAAGGAAACAATCATCACTGACAAAAGCCACCCTGACATGAAGATAATGAGCAGCATAACCACTGAGCATGATGATGTCTGTGAGCAACTATATTATCAGTGTGGCTCCAAGAATCAGATGAAGTGTGAGGGTTTTCTTTCCACGGACTCTGCAGTCATTGTCTGTGTCAACAGTAGCCCCTGACGTCATAAGCCCTTGACTCACTGTCGTCATCTTCTGCCTACTCATGCTTCCCAAACGCATCCACGTGTCTCACCTCTATGTCCTTCTACCAGGAATATCCGATTGGTCAGACACTTATGCACGCACCTCAGCTCAGCTCTAAGGCCACCTTCTCTGAGAAGCCTTACATACATGTTTACATACATGTTTCCCCTTATTGACCTCAGAGCTTCCTGCCAGGCTTCCCATGCCCTGGCTTCCCATGTTCCTTTTGCTTCTAAGTTATGCTGTATCTTCCTGTTAACCTATCTGCTTGAGATTGAGGGTTTTTATAAATCAGAACCGTGCTTAAAAATGAGTCAAGTATAGATTTTGGAGTTAGGTAACCTTAGTTTCAAATTTTAGCTGTTTCACTTAACCCAAAACACGCTACTGAGTCTCTCTGGACTTCTGTTTTATTCACCAGGCCGGTGTTGAGAACTCAGTAAGAGTTGTGCAGACATCCGGGTGTGAGAGCCACTGGAGAAGAATAAAACCAAAGTCTTCCAGCGGTCAGCTCAGTCTCACGCCAAAGAATGTATAGAAGACGCAGAGGACCTCAACCCTGTAAGCCAGTGAGACACCGACTCTTACATCTGGACATTAGCCTCTGCTCTTCCTGTCTCCTTGGAGACATCAGACATCAGAGAAATCACTTGGCACACTACCTGCCCCAACAGTGAGGAAGCCCAGGAGCAGACACAGTGGGCATGAGGGAGTCAGATTCCCTATCTGTCCAGCTCGCCACTCCTTCTTTGGGCTGACAATGAGTCATTGTTGACATCACCTGAAACACTTCTGGGCTTGAAGCTGGTGACCTAACAACATGAGGACATTTTCCTTCTGAGAAGCATTTCCTCCAGTTAAAGGAGATCCAGCTCCTTTCTCACTACCACTGCTTTAACATCTCCTCTGGCCCCTCAAAGTGGTCCCTTATCTCTGATACCCATTGTGATGATGCTTCTCCTTCTTCTGTGTGGTTGAGAAGATCCGGGTCATGTTCCAGGACTCTCTTCCTCCTGTAATGTGCAATAGGTGGACTGAACACCACACAAGGATGAAAATCGTTCAGTCTAGAACCAGACCGGACCAGGTGGGTCTGAGGTCTATCTACTGTAGTAGACTGTGTGATTTTATGACCAAATTCATTAACTCCTGTCTACTTACCCAGGCTGCTGACCCGGCAGAGTCTAATAAAACAAGCCACCTCCTGGATGTCGGGAGAGTCAAACAAGACAACTTGGCAAGGATCCATGAGCCTTGTAAGTGCGTGCCAAAATTAATCATTGCCTCCCTCTTTTCCCCCTTAAGGTGTTGCTGTTTGTTGCACACTGCTCTCAAAAGTCCCATCTGTTGGACACGTGATGTCCAGAATGCAGAAAAGAGTCTCCACCCAGCTGCTGGCCTTCCAAAACAAGCCATTTCTTCTCACTGCTCTGTTTCTGTGCACAGATTACCCCCTTCTTGTGGTCATTTCTCATTGCTGCTCTTAACACATTACCATAAAAGTCACGTTCCCCTCAAACAGTCTACCTTTTTGTAGGTCAGAAGTCTGACATAGGTGATAGAGAGCTAAAATCAAGGTGTCATAAAAATGTGCTCCTCCTAGACTCTCAGAGACAATTCATCCCTTTGCCCTCCCCAGTGAATGGAGTACTCAGAAAGCAGGAACTAAAGGTGCAGTTTCTTTCTGGGATTCTACTGTCCTCCTGTCACTTGTTCGACTGTCTTCCCCCACAAGGCAAGCCCAGGAAACAAGAATTTATTTTTCTCAAGATGAGACAGTCAAAGAAATGAGAACCCATTTCCTCCCAAACAAGCCATAAAACTTAAAGTATAATCCTCCTTCCATCTAGCCTTCTGTCTTAACATTGACCACAAGTAAATACTCTGACACACCTTGTCTGACTCTGGGGCACAAGATCCCCTCCCTATTCTGGAATAGGTCCTGCTTCATTATGGGAGGAAGGAATTCTGCACAGAGGTCAAGTAGAATCTCTAGACATCTGGTTTCCTGTTGAGTGTAGCATCATTACATCATACACCTCATCCAACCACCTTTTCTAGACAGCTGTTCAAACTTCCTGCAATATAAGTGAACAGTTGACAGTTCACCTTATCATCATTGATGCAAGTGTGAACTAGTGCAGCTACTATGGAAATCAGCATAGAAGTTTCTCAAAAAGCTAAAAAAATAGAACTTCATGTGACACAACTATACCACACCCAGAGAACTCCATATCTTACTATAGAGTTCATCCCTGTTCATTGCTGCTCTGGTCACTACAGCCAGGAACTGGAATCAGCCTAGATGTGAATGGATAATGGAAATTGGTATGGACACACCCAATGAAGTGTAACCAGCTGTAAAGAAAAATTTCAAGTAAATGGGTAGAATTGGAAAACACCAGACTAAGGTTACTCTGGCTCAGAAAGACCAATGTATTAGTGTCCTCTAGAAGGACAGAACTGGCAGAATGAATATATATGGGAGATTTATGAGGATGACTTACAGCCTAAGTAATTAAATAATGACTGTCTCCTGATAGAAAGGCCAAGGCTTCTATAGTTATTCCATCTACAAGACTGGATGTGAGGGGAGCAGGCAAAGAACAAAGACTTCTTTCTCCCATGTCCTTTTATGTGGGCTGCCACAAGAAGGTGTGGCCCAGTTTTAGGGTGGACCTCCTGACCTGAAATCATCCAGATTTAGGGTAGGTCTTCCCACCTCAGATGATCCAATCAATAAGAATCCCTCATGGTGTGTCTGGCTGTTTGGGGTTTAGGTGGCTCTGGATGCAGTCAAGTTAACAAGGAAGATTAGCCAATGACAACGAACATCAACAGCTCTCACCATTACACCTATCTGAGCTTCATAGTTTTAGAGTTGAGTATTTAAGTTTGGGTGTGTGCATATAGAGCCAAGAAAGTTACAAAAGAATGAGGAAGGGGAGAATTAGGAGGAGGGTGGAACAGACGCTATAGGAAAGTACAGAGAGAGGATATTGGATGTGGAAAGCTTAAATGGGAAGGTGTGTGTGGGTGTGTGTGTGGGGGGGGTTGAGATTTGGAGGAGGACTAACCAAAACTAAGGATGTATGAAAAACCATATGGGAACCTACTGTGTAACTAATTTTAAAAAAACGGTCAGTTTACTCCTGACTTTTTTTATCTTCAATTTTGATTAAATATATTCCTTATGCTTTTGTTTTGTTAATTCATCTTTTGGTGTTGGGGTATGGAGATGGTCCCTATTGTGAGCAGAAAAGGATCTCCACACCAGCTTCTAGCAAACTCACCTGCCTTAGGGAGTTCACGCAGTGATGGCTGCATCAATCCAACCCCTACTATAATCTATGCACCTTATCAGCTCAGCTTCTGCCTCATTGTGCAGACCCTTGTGGTATGAATATGAATATATCTACCTTCAGAGAAGTCTCATTTTTCTGGCTGTTAAGGAAGAACAGAATGTCAGAGAGGAATCCTCTTCTGTGAGTGATTTCTCTCTATTCTCTGGATTTTTGTTCAGGACATGAAACTCTCCTCCCTTAACCTCTGATCATTTCTAAGTCGATTCTTCAGCCTTCTCAAATAATTGCTGGAAATTACCAGTTAATTAAAAAACTCTTTTGAAAAAGTCAATGAATTCTTGTTTAAATGCATTAACTTTACTTCTATTGTGTATCCAGTAGAACTCCAATAAATAGAGGGATACACGTGGACTACTAACAGGATTCATTTGCCACACCAATGTCATCAACACACTGTATATGCACTGATACTTCCAAAGTGCAGCATGACTGTCTTTGGTGTCACTGGAGGTGATTTCAGATCTCTGAATGTTTGTGTTAGTTACGTTCCTCATTGCTGTCACAATAATATCAGACAAGAAGCAACTTGGAAGGAAGGAGGCAAGTGCTTGTTTTTGCTTGTAGTTCAAGGACACAGTCCACTGTGTCAGGGAATGCATGGGGACAAGGGTATGGGACAGCTGATCACATGGTATCCATAGTCAGGGAGGAGAGGGGGGGGATGAACGCTGATGCTTAGCTCATTCTCTTATCCCCTCCACACCCCAGAGCACCGGATGCTGCTGATTCCATTCAGAAGCTGGTCTTTCCTCGTCAGTTAAGCTTCCCTCATAAACACACCTAGAGACGTATTTTCATGGCAGTTCTAAATCCAGTCCGGCTAACGATGACAATTCCCCATCCAATGCTTTTATGTTTTAGTAATATAATTATGTGTTTATGTTAAGATTCAGCAGAAAAACACTGATTAGCATCTTAAAGTTATGATTTCACAGCTACTGGTGTTCAGGAGGAGGCAAAATGGGCAAGCTCTGTGTAGAAATATACACAACGACATTCGCTTTCTTGGTATAGTAGCTTTTTATTTTTTTAATTTTTTTTATTTTAAATAGCTTGTTTTACATGTCAATCCCAGTTCCCTCTCCCCCGTCCTCCCGCACTCCCCCCCATCCCCCCCATCCTCCCACCCTATTGCCAATTCCTTCTGAATAGGGGATATCTAGAGTCTGTCATTTCATTCAGGGTAGGGTCCAGGCACTTCCCTAAGAGTCCAGGCAGAGAGAGCAACCCTCTTTGTGTTATGGACACACAATGTCTGTTAGTATTTGAGGGATAAACACTGATCCACTGCTCAGGACCCCATAGGTAGCCCAGGCCTCCTCACTGACTCTCACATTCAGGGGGTCTGGATCGGTCCCATGCTGGCCTCCCAGCTGTTGGTCTGGGGTCCAAGAGCTCTCCCCTGTTCGGATCAGCTGTCTCTGCTGGTTTTGCCAGCCCATTCTTTGCCAATTTGCTCTTCGCTCCTCTCTCTCTGTCGCTGGGTTCCTGTTCAGTATTTAACTGTGGGTGTTTGCCTCTGCTTCCATCAGTCACTGGATGAAGGCTCCAGGATGGTTATAGACATCAAGTTCATTATCAGGAGTAGGCATTTGAGGTGGTCTCTCCACTATTTTTCATTTGTGATCCACTAAGTGTGCATGTTTCCCATTAAGAAAAAGACAAATAAGAGGTGGGAGTCTACGATGTCGGGCTGGGATATGGTTGTCTTCTGGGACCGGATTACCACTCTTTACCTTACGCGTCTTCACCTGAAAGAACCAACCCTTCCCTCCTCTCTGGGTGGTGGGGAGAGTGTAAACACAGGAGCAAAGATAGGGAAAGTGTGTGCTTCTGTTAAGGACCTTGAAGCTGACAGGGTGGCACAAAGACACAGGAGGCTTTCAGTTTTCCATGGTGACATGCTGTGGATGGCATACACATTGCTGTATAGGTGATTTTACCAAATGAGATGTAGGATGATATTAAAGCACTTGATCTGTGTGTTAGTTACTATTCTATTGTGAATGGGAAAAAATAAAGAAATAAAAAGGAAAGGACATGACTACTACTAGGTATGGGTGGAGGAGAAAGTTTATCCTAGATGTGTGAGAGAATACCGTCACAAGTAGGAATATCTCAGAGAGTCCAGAGTGGACTTGAGCAGGCTGAGCTGGGCTGTGTGGGGGTTGGGGGGAGAGAAGAGAGAGGGGAGCCAGGTATAGTAGCCAGGAAGCCAAAGGTCCAAAACAGGAAGAGTAACCAGAATGTCTGTATTATATAGGGAAGAGCCTGTGGGGGAAGGGCAGAGAGCTCAGGGTAGAGGGTAGGGTATGCAAGCCAAACCCAGTAAAAGGTAGGTACTGAGGGATGCTGGAAGAATCTGCTGGCCAGGTCCAGCGTTGATGTGTTAAACAGGCAAGCACCTCTGCTATTTGTCTCTGGTTTGAACTTAGCATATGGCTGTGAAGACACACCATGATCAATCAAGGCAACTCTTATGAAAGAAAGCATTTAGTTGTGGGCTCGCTTACGGGTGTAGAGGATTAGTCCATTATCATGGCAGGGAGCATGTTGGCATGCAGCCAGGCATGGTGCTGGAGAAGGAGCTGAGAGTTCTACATCCTGAATCTGGAGGAAGGAGGAAGGAAGGGAGGGAAGAGAGGGAGGGAGGGAGGCAGGGAGGGAGGGAGGGAGGACCTTGAACTTACAGAGATCCACCTGCCTCTGCTTCCCAAGTGCTGGGATTAAAGGCATGCGCCACCACTGCCTGGCCCATTCTTTTCTTCTTCTTCTTCTTCTTCTTCTTCTTCTTCTTCTTCTTCTTCTTCTTCTTCTTCTTCTTCTTCTTCTTCTTCTTCTTCTTCTTCTATGGAATGCTTCAAGAATTTTTGTGTCATCCTTGTGCAGGGGGGGCCATGTTAATCTCTGAATCATTCAATTTTAGTATAAGTGCTACCGAAGCGAACACTCATTTTCTTAATGTAGATTTTAGCTACTATGACATGTTTCTAGAGGTAGCGTTTTGATTTCTGAGGAAGCTAAAGCTGCGTCTTTCCAGAGTCAACCAGGCTCCAGCGGCAGGCAGTGGGAGCCTGACGTGCAATGGCATCTTCCTGATGCTGAAGTGACAGATGACAGCAAGCCAGTTCTGGAGGACTCCCCTGAGAACGATTCTTGATGGCTTTTCTCTGCAACAGACTCTCTGAGTTCTGAACTTCTCACATGAAGGAAAACATTTCCTTTTCAGACATCTAGTGTACTCTCTAGTTCCTGCCATGAAATTCTTACAAATAAATCAACATTCAACATTTTTCTTATGTCTATGATGTGACAGGTATTCTCGCCTCTGTCTAAAAACTCCCTTGCTCTAACCTGAATAATCTCTCCTTTTCCAAAAAATTTGACTCAAACTTTATCACTTCTTCCTTAACACGTTTACCCCATGGTTGGTTTTCTTCATCACCATACATAGGATAATGCTTATACACCTTTTTTCCTCCCTCCCTCCCTCCCTCTCTCTTCCTTCTATTTCATTTATTCTTTTATCACATTTATATTAAATATCTACTGAAAACTGACCCACTGGGGCTACAATAATACACAGGGCTCACTTTTTACCCTTAAGTTGATGATAGATTACTGAAAGGGGCTCAAAATCAATCTAGTTTGGCAAATTTTGTGCTAGGAGTGAGTCACAGCCTACAGTGATACAGGAAATGGGTACTACAAGCTGGCTGTAGAAATGTACAGGGTGTTCCAGTGGGCGTCGTTCCTTGACCGAGCTCATAAATATGAGTATGCTTAGCCTATATAGCCAGCAAGCATGGGAAGGAACTTGTGAGAGAGCGTGGGGCCCTAGGGGACCTGCCAGTGTTTTACGATGGCTGTTCTTAAGTACGGTGTGAGTGCAGGAAGAGGAGAGGGCAACTGAGAGATAGCTTGAAGGATATGTCAGTACTAAAAGCATATGCCATTGAAGAGAAGGCATTGATCTGTCCAGGTGGGATGCAATTGTGGATTAAGGTTTCCTTGAAGGATATGTCAGTACTAAAAGCATATGCCATTGAAGAGAAGGCATTGATCTGTCCAGGTGGGATGCAATTGTGGATTAAGGTTTCCTTGAAGGATATGTCAGTACTAAAAGTATATGCCATTGAAGAGAAGGCATTGATCTGTCCAGGTGGGAGGCAATTGTGGATTAAGGTTTAGAACAAGGTCACACTTTGCAGTAAGGAACTTGCTTCAATGACCCACAGATTAGGAGACAAGATCTAGACAATGACGCTGGCTACTAGAGAATCTATTAGGAATGTTAATGGTGGTAGATTTGATAGGACTCAGTAACCGTCTGAGGCCAGAGGTACTATGGAGTGTGGAGGGAGAATAGAGACCAAGGGTATTCTTACTTTGCAGCCTGGATACCTGGGGTATTAGAAAACAGTAAGCACGTCTGGGAAAGAAGATTCATTGGAGAGCAGCAGGATATTCCTGATGGAAGTGGGAGGAAGGCGAACTCATTTTCAGTTGTGTAGCGTTTGAGATGCAGGTGAGAGACACCAAATGGCAATGTTCATTTATCAACTGTATGCATAGACCTCGATGTTAGAAGACAGTCCCCCAATGACGAAGACCTGCATGTCATATCTGAAGCCTTGAAGCAGAAGAGAGAACATGAAATGAAGGGCACACCAACGAATGTCACATTATTTGACAATGTCACTCAAAGTATCCGTACTTCCTGGGAGCTTAAAGTTACACTTTTGTATATTAAAGTCTTTATATATAATTTTTTATAATAGTATCTTGAATATAAGTGCTCAGCAGGTAGAGGTGAAATGAATCAACAGTAGGTTCATTTGGTCGTTTATTTTAAAGGGAGGGGTGTAAGTTAGAGAGGCTGATTTTCTTCACGATCTCAAGGGAAAACAGGGAATCAGAGATCCTTAGGAAAGACAGACTTCGTGTTATATAATAGAGGCCAATCAGGCAAGGGAGCAAGCATCGAAGCCCGGGTGGCATTTCCAACCTTTTGACCAATCAGAGCACCAATGATTACAGGCTCTGGGGCCACTGTTTGGGGGCGGCCTGGAGTAGCAACATCTCAAATATCCCTACTTCTCACCACCAGTCAGGGCTGGCTCTACGTGCCAAGCATGTTTCAGATCTTCCTTTGCCCTTGTTTAGAGACCTATTAAGAAAGTTTCTTATGTCGCTTAGTGCCTGGTGAAGCAAAACTTCCTTTTCTTTTGCCCTAAAAAGGTCTCTTCCAAGCTTCACTGGGTGTCATGTCTGAAGTACTAGCCACTTCCCTTTGCTCAACTCCCAAGAGCTCCATTACTTCCTGCGCAGCGTGCAAACTGCCTTGCACGGAGCCTCCCACCCCCGCACAGTGGATGTCTGCTCCTGGTCCCCAGTGTTTCTGTGACCTATGGGCCTGCGGGCAGGTATTGCAACCGTCTGGCATTGGCCTTCAGGCTCAGCAAGTAGAGCAGACACAGCTGACCACAGCTTCTCTCAGGGGGCCACAATGGAGGAAGAGTTCTGAGAATCCTGCTAATGACTCTGCAAAATCATGGGTCCCACAGCAATGATTAGTAAACTTTAATGTGTTTTCCTCCATCTGCTACTCTGCAAAGCTATTTGCTCTAGCCAGCATTAATCCAATACGATCTATCTGGGCTTACTATTTACACAATTCCCAGGACACCCTCCCTTCCCTTTGGAGAGCACAATATGTGACAAAAAAAAGTTTCACTTCCTGAACACTTTCTTCAGCCTCCACTTAATAGCCTTATTTGTTTCTTCATACGACGTATCACTCTCCGAAATTGTATTATGTGTTTGCTCAGGTATTTTTTTGCCTGTTCTGAGCAATGGAATATGAGTTCCTTTATCGCATCATATTCACACACGTGCCTTAGCGTCTAAAACCTATCATACTTAGAGCTTGCACACCATGCTAATTTTTAAAAGGTTTTCTCAATATATGTTTTTATTTAAATTAGAAACATGAATTCTTCACATGTCAATTCCAGCTCCCTCTCCCACCCATCCTCCCTGTCTTTCCACCAGGCCCCCAGCCCCCCCATCCAATCCCCACATCATTCCTCAGGGAGGGTGAGGCCCTCCTTGGAGGGGATCTCTAAAGTCTGTCAATTCATCCAGGGAAGGACCTAGGCCCTTCCCCATGTGTCCAGGCTGAGAGAGCATCCCTCTATTTGGAATGGGCTCCCAAAGATCATTCATAAGTCTTGGTAAACACTGATCTACTACCCAAGGCCCCAGTGATTTCTGTGGCCTCCTCCCTGACACTACATTTATGGATTCTGGATCAGTCTCCTGTTGGCCTCTCAGCCATCAGTCTGGGATTCAAGAGCTCCCCTTTATCCGGTCAGCTGTCTTTGTGGGTTTCATCATCATGGTCTGACCCCTTTGCTCATCACTCCTCCATCTCTGTCACTAGGTTCCAGGAGTTCAGTGTTTAGCTGTACACCATGGTAATTTTAAATGAGTGAATCTTGCCCTCCATTTTCTCCAGTTCTTGCCTTAGATTAAATCTGCCTTTGGTCCAGGACTGTCTCTTGAAGCTTTCTCAAGAAAGAGAAGGAAGACCTGGTGTCCCAGAACTCTAGATATTTTGGGCCCAGAGAGATGGGCAAGCATGTTGTTGTCTCTCTGCCATCATTAGCAGATTATGACTTGTCTGATGTTTTTAAAATGCACAACCAACCCAAGGAAACAAGGCTCTGGTCTTGTGAAGTTGACACTTGCCTGTACCCGTCATCGTATCATTTAGCTACCAGCTTCCTGGTCTCCCCTTTATTTATCAGACATTTGGCACATTGAACCAATTCTTCCTGTTTGTCCTAAGCCCCACAGGTCCTCGTCCATCTGAATGATCAACACGGAAACTTCCAGGCCCCTTGACTTTCTCACCTTTGGGGAATTTCCACTTTCGTTCCTTTCTTGGCATTCACTCCCAGGGCATTGTGAACTGCCCATCACCATGCTTGTGGGTCATTCTTTTTTTTTTTTTTTTTTGTTTTCGAGACAGGGTTTCCTTGTGTAGCCATGGCTGTCCTGGAACTCACTTTGTAGACCAAACTGGCCTTGAACTCACAGAGACCCATCTGTTTCTGCCTCCCGAGTTCTGGGGTTAAAGGCATGCGCCACCACTGCCCAGCTCACCATCATTCTTGACCCTCTCACCTCTATAGCAGGCAAATGTAAGCATGTTGTCCTCTGAAATGAACGCTGAGAGTCTTATGGCATGCTCCCCCTACATTTCCTTTTCCCCCATTAGCACCATTACCAATGAATTTCAACCACCTAGGGACCTGTTGTTCTTTGACCTACCCACCTACCCACCTCCTCTTTGGAAGTCTTCACTTCTTTCCAGCCACCTACTTGGATCATTCTTCTGTCAATATTCCTCATGACCTGGTTTCCTCTGCCCTCTAACTGCACAGTAGGCAGAGGTTTAATGTCCAGGGACTACCCTCTTGGATTTTGTTAAGGAGTCTCTGAGCACCTCAGGAAAACATGGCAGCTCAGCATCATGTACACTGGTGATAATCAAACTTCCTGGCCATTGTGATTGCTTTAGCAACCTTTCCACAGTTCTCTAGCTGATGGGCTCTTCCGTCTCCACAGAAAACACTTAAAAGCATCTCCTCTTTAATGTTCTACTGCATCAAATCTTCCTTCAGTCAGAGGGGAAATTGCATGTAATAGCAAAAGTTTCCACCTGTCTGTATTAAATCTGATGGATTTCCTCCATTTCCTTTGTCTCATCCAATGGAACCAGAAAGTTACTATTCTCCAAGGCAAGTCTACTCTTTGGCCTTGTGTCCTATATAAGCTCCCTAAAGTATTCAACATCATCAATCACTCAGTAAACACTTTGGGGTGCTGGGCATATTCGAGATTACTCAGCCTGTAATGCTTTTGTTCCCACTTGCTCAAATTTATGCAAGGTAGAAGAAAACTGTTCTATGCTATTTATCCCACTATTACTAAGTAAGATCCTATTTAGTCCTTATTTCAAAGTCCAAAGGCCTGCTTGTTTGCTTGCCATACAAACAATGCTGCTTGTAGTGGTGGCATTCAGAATTAACCAGGAAAGAAAAAGTTTCAACAGCTCAGGGAATATCTCTTCTCCCTCATGACTTCAGTAAGAGAGATGAGGTTCTGCAACATAAACTTGTTCAGAGACTCCATTTGAGAGCCACTGAACTGAGAACAGCCACAAGCTAGCACTTTCTCTCTGCAGATTATAAAGAGTGTAATGAATGCACATTACCATCACCAGTTCTGTGCTGGGCTAAAAGAAATATGCCCTGCAAGAAAAGGGGCCTGATGATAACTAGAGGCTGAAGAACTGGGCACTTTATCCCACAGAAATTACCACCTCCCCTCAAAAGGAAACATGCCATTTTAATCTGTTGTTTTCGTTGAAAATGTGTTCTTGAGGTTTTAAAACAGACTCACGAATCTTGAGAGACCTTTATCAGTGAGAGGTGGGGTCTAACTTCTCCCCCTTGAATGTCAGCTGGCGTTAGCAAATAGGATGAAGGGTTAGTTATGCTGAGTGACTTCTGAAGTGAGGTCATGAAATGACACATAGCAGTTGTCCGCTAGTCACCATCTTGTAGGGGAGATGAAGTGGTCTGAAAAGGCCACCTTAAGGTATTTTGGTTGTCTCAGAAGTATTTTGGCTGTCTTGTTGCGGACCCTTCAGACAGCCACCATCAACTTCCAGACCTGTGAGGAGGAAACTCAGGTGACTCCCGGGCCCACTCTCTGAGCCCACTCAGCATACGCTCGATAGAGCAAAGCGGTGAACTCTGGCTGCTTTCGTCTTCATAAACAAAATCAGTGTTGTCTTCTTTTTGTTTTGAGGCTCTAGGATTTGGGTGGTCTGTTCTGTGGCGATTGAAAAAACGAAACGGTTGTCTTGGAAATAGTAGCGAAAACCCATTTTTAAATATTTAAGGGTTATAACTACTGGACAGATTTCTTATTAAATCGGAAGGTCAGTAACATTTTTTCCTCAGATGCATCAGGGAACAATGAAAACATATGATTCTGTAATACTGATCATTTGCAAAATTACCTTAGTACATCTACTTCATATGATTTGCGCTCTGCAAGAAGTGTGGAGTAGGATTGTTGATTCGGACCGGTGCTTAAGCTCACACACGTAGCTACTGACCCAGACCACAGTGGCGCCTGCTTTCTCTGATTGCCCCTTCAGAAGCTCGTGTTTTAAACAGTTGAAAACATTTTGCCTTAGCTCCGGATCTGCCTCCGACTCCACCCTTCCTCTTTCTTCCTTTTCACAGCCAGACTTATAAAAGACTCGAAGCCACGACGCCTGTGTTCCCACCCTCACTCTCTCCAAAGATGCTGGCCCTCCGTCTTTACTCCTGGAACTACTCCAGTCTAGGCTCCAAGGCCCAATGAACTTGACTGGGTTTGATCTATGCCAGTGCTCTTTACTGATGGGCCTTGCTCTGAAAAGCTCACTGCCGTTCAGACTTCCGTAAGGCCTGTCTCCTGATTCTACTTGCTTCTGCCTCCTAGAGCAGAGTATTTTTCTGACTGTCCTTCCAGGCTTGGTATATCCGGCTCTTCTCTCTCTGCTTCTTCTCTCTTAACTAACCTCTCTCCAAATCCCACTCACTCTATCAGCTTAGTTATCACATGGAAACTCCAAAATATTCATATTTATTCCAAACTTCTCTCTAAATATGTATATGCCACTGCCCGCTGAACACCTCCACCTGCAGGGTTAGATATTTCTTTGAACCCAAGCCCTTCAGAAATACAGTTTATCCTTTCTCCTCCATCATACCTCATGCCAGGAGATAAAATCAGCAGTCATTAGAATAAGTATTATAATAAACAGAAAAAGTATAAATTCCAACTACATTCAATAATTCACCAAAATTGACCAGTTCTTTATCCTAAATATGTCTTAAACTAAATAACTTCTCTCAGCAATTGCTGGACACTGACCATCCCTCAGTCTGGCAGGAAGCCATTCTGTGAGGTTTCTTACAGAACTGCCAATGGCCTATTCTTGAGGATGGCTAGGTAGAATACTTATTTAGGATGCAATTCTCACTGTGTTGGTGCCCTACTTAAAGTCATCTCTGGGGACATCACATTTCCTTGATAAAGACCGGGCTTTCGGTGCACCTTCATGACTTTCATGGTCTGGCGACATTCTGCTCTGCTTGTGTGAGGTTTTTCAGAGTGATGAGCAAACTCCTTCTGACTTTTATTCCCATCAACTAGAAAACCATTAGAGAGTCTTGTCATTTTAGCACACATCAGTTTATAGCCAGTTGTCATAAGCATTCAAGTATGCAATTTCAGAATGTAAGTGGTGACTCTACGAGTTGTTTAGTGAAGTTTGTGCATCCCCGGGAAGGTCCCAAGAGCTTCATGTTGACTCATAAGTGTATCTAAATAGAAGGTGTCAAAGCTCCTGCCTTTGGAACTCGCACTCCAGTGCCACCTAGCAAACAGGTTGATAAAGGAGAACTGCACGTGGATAAACACGGATGTATCCATGTTTGGTTGTCAGGATCTCGTCAGAGCAAGAAGATCTGTGTTCTTGGGGATGTGACCGGCTAGGCCCGGGGAAGGGCTCTCTATAAGGGACCACAGAGCTACGACAAGGAATACAGTAAGAAGGGCCTGGCCTCCAAAACAGGGAGAGAAGCAGTATAATCTTGAACTGTCACCAAAAATCCACACTCCTGTCCCCATACTAGCCAGCCTGGGAAAAGCACCTCCTTCCCCAAGTGAACCCCAAATCTTTGCTTTCCCTGCCTGTCATGTTAGGGAGGAATCCCATTTCCTTGAATTTCTCTATCAGGTTGTCTGTTTGCCTCTCTTGAGGAAGTGTGTGGGGAAGTCATGACCAGTGTGCAGCTTCTCCAAATGAAGACAATTTTCCATGGTCTTCTGTGACTAATGAGCTGAGCAGAACACACCATGTTGGGTCACAATTGTGGCACATGGTTCTACAGAGGGCAGTTATGTTTTGATTGTCAACTTCCTATTTAATTATTCCCTTTCGGTCATGGAAACATACACACACTGTGTCATATATTCTGACTGGGATTTGACTTCCATGGGGGCTGACTCATGCCTTCACTCATGGAAAGGACAAAGGGTTTCCTGCCACTCAACCCACAGCTGAGCTTCTTGTAAAGGCATTATATAACAAGGTGCTCGGCTAGTTTCAGGGATGGTCAGCCTAGGCTGAGCCCTCTCCTCTCCCATTTGCTCACAGTGACTTGGAGAACAAATTCCTTGCAGTTCTTCCCTTGGGAGTGGTCGAATTCATCGACCCACTCACTCGCCTTGAGCCTGGCTATGACTTGTTTGAACAGGATGTGACAGGCATGGCTGTGTAAACTCTGGAGTTCAGACCTCAAGGGTAGCCATAACAACCACCTTTGTCCCTTAGATAGGTAGCACTCAGATGGTCACACGAGGAAGTGACTTCAGCTTGTTGAAGGACTTGAGGATACCCAAGGGAGATCCAAGGCCCACAAGCAACAGTCACACCAACTGTTAATCATGTGGTTGAAACTGCCTTGGACTATCTAACCCAGACCCTCCAGCTTATTGGGAGTGTCTCACATAGCCCACAGGTAAGACCAAGTGGTAAACTGCTGTGCTAACTTACTAAATTACAGATTGTTTCGTTACACAGCAATAGATATTTGAGTTGTGGTGCATACCAAATTTTCAGACACAGCTGGATGACCAGACCATGCTCTGTACCCATATTTCCAGAGATTAGACTCTTTTCACTACTCTCACCTGCTAACACAGTCCTTTCTGATCATTGGAACAGGCATAACAGTTCAGTTCTCTGGAGGGCCAGACCCTCTAGTTGGACTTTTTTTGGTTCTCCTACTTGGTTATTATGAGACTGGTGTCCTGATTAGTCAAGTGTTCTCCCAAATTGCCTGTGTGTTTATTTCTTCAACAATGTCCCTGCCATGTGTCATAAACACTTGTATATGTTAGTGATATATAAACCAAGTAGACTCAAACCTCTATCTAGTTGATCTTCTATTATGGAGAAGGAGAAAGATGAGGAATGGAAAAGATAGCTAGTGAATAAAAAATAAACCAGAATGTTTGGGAATATAATAGAAGAAGATTTGCTGCTATAATGTAGGTGATTTGGGAGTGCCGAGATTTTGGTACTGGGACATTATAATTTTAATTGAAGCAACTGGGGTGGCGTTCTTTCACAAAAGATGTGAGGCATGAAGGTAACCAGGGAATAATGAATTCTTCCAAACTGAAGACTGAGGGTAGCATCGAGGCAGGTGGATGGAGGAAAGGAAGAGAGAGGCATCAAGACTCAGAAATAAAAGAAAGCACTTGGCAGAGGAAGACTGAAAACTCCTCTCTACACCTCGTTATTAAACAGAGGGCATGTCAAGAAAAGTCCCCAGATCTCCGAATAGGAAGAAGACGGAAGCTACAGAAATGACCTGAAAGGGTGAGGACATTCATGGCCTGGGGTTTTGAATCCATACTGGTCCTGGGGACACCAGGTTCAAATCTTCCCTCTTCCTTTCTTTGCCTAATGGAACTTCAAAGCTGGGATGATTCCATCAGACCTTTTGGGATGTTGGTGGGGCTTCTGCCAGGCAGAGAAGTATGTGGGTTGACCAACCGTGCTGAGCTCATACCTAAGACTACAAAACAGCTGCCCAGGCAGATTCACATTTAAACTGGGGGGCCCACACACAGGGCCGCAGTACCCCCGACCAAGCCTGGAGATGAGCACAGCTGTGATGTCCCTGGGGACCCATGTTCTACAAATAACTGGACTAATGCATACACAGAGCTGACCACTAACCCTACACACGGACAGCCGTGTGGGCAATCAAATAGGACAGCAGATATACAACCAGTCAAGATGGCGACCACAAGGACAACTAAGATAGTAGCCACATATGGGGGTGGCCTTGATGGCGCTACTAAAGCAATGGCATTGAACAGCATCTGGAGATCCATATCGCCACAGAAACACATGACCGCCACGGAACCTGGGTCTTTCTGTGTCACTAGCATTGACTCACTTCCTCTCTTCTTTACTCCTTCCTTTCTTCCTTCCTTCCTTCCTTCCTTTTACTCCCAGTGTCTCCCTGGGATGACGGGAAACACAGGTTCCCCCAGAGTTCTGGTTCATATACTACAGCAACTCTATCTTGTATCTTCCACCCGAGAAAATCTCCCAGGGACCCACTCCCACCCCAGGATACTGATTCTATTGCTTATGCTTAGTTAAGACTATCTGCTGTGTCCCTGGGGGAAACAAAAGATCTGGGAGGAAGACCCTTAAAAGCAGCATGCAGATGAGCTATTTGCATAGTTATTTGCTAATGACTGTCTGTCTGTCCAGTGCGCACATTCTCCACCAGAAACCCAATGCTTGGGGTTGTAACATCCCAGCAGGCACCCAGAGAAACAAGAGGATGACAGAAAGCATTAGTGAAGGAATGAAAAAACGATATTGATAAACAGGTTGACTGTGACATGATCAGGGAGGTCACCCAGGGCAGTAAAACCTTGCCCCATTTTCTTTCTTTTTTTATTTCATAACTTTATTTTACATCGCAACTGAAGTTTCCCCTCCCTCCTCTCCTCCCATTCCCTGCCCATCTCTGCCCCAGCCCACCCCCACTCCTCCTATGTTTCTGTTCAGAAAGGGATGGGCCTCCTCCCATGACTATCAACAATGCATGGCATATCAAGTTGCTGTAGGACTAAGCTCCTCCCCTTGTATTTAGGCTGGACAAGGCAACCCAGTATGAGGAATAGGATCTCAAAAGACAGCCAAAGCATTAGGGACAGCCCCTGCTCCCATTGTTAGAATAAGCTATACAATTATCACATATACATAGAGGGCTTACGTTGGTCCAAGGCAGGTTTCCTGGTTGTTGGTTCAGACTCTGAGTTCCTACAGGTTAGGGTTTCTTGTGATGTCCTTGACCCCTCTGGCTTCTACAATCCTTCCTCCCTTTCATCTGTAGGTTTCCCCGACCTTGGTTTAAAGTTTAGTTGTGGGTCTCTGCATCTGTTTCCATCAGTTACTGGATGAAGGTTCTCTGATGACGGCTGGGGTGGGCACCAGTCTGATCGCAGGTGATGGCCAGTTCAGGCTATGTAATCACTATTTCTAGGAGTCTTGTCTGGAGTCATCCTTCCAGATTTGTGGGAGTTTTCTACCTGACCCCGAAATGCACCCCTTTCCAGTAATCTCTTACAGTACTCATCCCTCCTCTTCCCTAGCCCAACCCCTCAAGTTCCCATCCCCACTTCCCAGTCCACCCAGGTTATGTCTTCTAGTTCTCCTTCCCAGGGAGATCTGTGAATCCTCCCTTGGGTCCTCCTTGTCCCATTTTCAACAGGCAAATTGAAGCATTTAGGAAATCTATCAATCTGTCCCCCCGTACCCCAAAGAAAAAGTTCCTTTGAGCCACAATATTATTAGCCAGTCAGCCCCTGACAGCTATAGAAAGTTCCAGAAATCAGATACGACCTCTGACTACACATATTCAAGTGTTAGATGAACATCAACTTCTCCCTGTTCAAAACTGGTACTTGAAGAAAGGCAAAGGAACCCAATGACCGTGCTTGACTCTGCAGGAGCCATTTGCCAGCCCCATCTACCAAGCGCTCCCCCTGAAAAGCCTCAAAGGACAGAGAGCAGGTCTGCTTCAAATGTGAAGACCCAGGCCATCGGACACATTACCATATCAAATGTGCCCTAACCTCATGGCCATAGCCATTAAGTCAGGGTCCAGAGGACTGGCCCTGCTCCTACAAAAGGACAGGACCAGGGAAACAGACTCAAAAGCTGGCTGAAGCCTTATAGGTTTCCAACCCAACCTCCTGTCACATTGTTAATGTAATTGTGTCCTGTGTACTCATGTAACTGTTTATTTGTCATTTTGTGTTAAAACAACGTGGAACAGAGGTCTGTCTGCTCCTAGAATTCCCAGAAATAATGGAGAAACAAAACACATGGTTTTTATTGCACACTTAAAAAAAATGACTTGCTGGAGTACGTGAAGAGGCTGATCCTGGGGGATGATAACTCCATGACTCAGGGCAAGAGCAGGATATCCTAGAGGAGTTTTGGTGAGGGTTCAGTGATGATGGTGTGCCAGAGGCCAGAAACCTTGAACCAGACCAATGACGCACTGCAATGAATGTTTTGCAGGCGGGGCTGATGGGGTACATGATTGGCTGGTTGACAAAAGGGTGTGCTTCACGACACACCTGCAGCTCCTGATGTCATTAGGGTGAATGAAGAGGTTGGAAAGACAGAGGATAGAGGTGGTTTTTGTTTGTTTGTTTGCTTGCTTTGTTTTTAATTAATGTAGGGGGCATGTTGCAGGGGTGAGGAACAGATGTGGATGAACTGGGAGGTGAGCTGGATTGGGGTGCATGATGTGAAATTCCCAAAGAATCAATAAAGAATTATGTTTAAAAAAGTGTCCATGTGTGTGTATTTTGGGGCTATCTTAAAGGGCCTAGTAAATATATGCTGCCTTATAAATTTAGGCATTCTTCTTTAATTCTACTGAATGGTATTTTCAGATTTATTAAATGTTTCACGACACTTTAAAATGCTACTTGTTTATAATAAGCCGACATTCAACTGAGTTACTAAGCTATGAAATTTAACATTGAATACAGATTTTGGTAAGGCTTTCCTTTCATCAGGTTCTGGAAAAAATAATTTAAGGTTAGTAGCAAAAAATAAAAAAAACATAAAATACTCTATGTTAATCAAAACATCTTCAAGTGATGCACATTAAAATATCCCTGTTAGACTAGTTTCTATGATTTCTTTTTTAGGAATATTCTTAATATGCACGTGATAAATGTGAGATTTTTATGAAGACTATAAGAGATGTAAAATGATGGCTACACGTATATACTTGTCAAGGGCCTTTATGTTAAATTTCCTTTCCACAATCAAAATTCAGGTGCTGTAATCCCAACAAGCAACGGAATTCAGAATCTAGGTAAGTTTACTCTGTACCCAATAAAAATGAAAGTTACTGCATCTTTAAAAAAAATAATAACTAGTAGCTCATATTTTAAGATAAAATTTAATGTACAGTTGTGACATTGAAATATAAAAACTATTGCCTATCCTCTCTTCTTTTTTTATTTATTTTTCAGTTTAAATTTAGATAAGAAACAAGGTTGCTTCACAAGTCAGTTCCAGGGCCCTCTCCCTTTCCCTCCCCTCCTCCCGTGCCCTCCCCCCACATTATCCCCTCATTTCCCCAGGGAGGGTGAGGCCCTCCATGGGGGTATCCATAGTCTGTCATTTCATATAGGGCAGGGCCTAGACCCTTCCCCAAGAGTTCAGGATGAGAGTGCACCTCACATTGTTGGACGGGAGTAGACTTTGGATTCCTCTCTTCTTTTGACAACAACAAAAAGCAAACAAATAGGTTTGCAAAGTTCTTCTTCAATTTAAAAACCAAGTTGTTGGGACCAGTGAGGCGGCTCAGCAGGCGAAGGCACTTGTTGCTGGATTTGACAACCTGAGTTTGATCCCTAGGATCTATGTTGTGGATTGAGAGAACCAAGAGTCACAAGCTTTCCTCTGACCTACACACACACACACACACACACACACACACACACACACACACACACAGAGACACACACACACCCACACACCACACAAACACACACACACACACACACAAACACGCACACACGCACACAAGGGGGGAGGGAGGGACTGTGGCTCACATGCATGTGCATACACACCTACCAAATAAATGAATGCAATGAAAACATTGAAAACAACAACAATCTGTAGATACCTGCTCAGCCTGCTTAGAATTTTGTTACTGATCAGGTTAGGCTCAATGTCCCTTGAGATATAAAGTCTTTTACTTTATATTAAGAGCCATGTCTTTGCAAATCCAGACTTGGCATTAAAGATTATTTAATGTTATTTAGGAAAATAATGAGATCAACATTCTAACTTTAAAAAAATAAATGTAAGTGAAAGTCACAAAAAGCTTTATTTTTAAAAATCTATCTTATGTGTACCTAATGTTTATATACTTTCTCTACAACTTAGCTTGAATTTATTTTAGTATTTTAATTCACAGCGTAACTAAAATTGTAGAGCAGAGGAAAAGTTATGTGTAATTAAGCAGCCTTAGTCAAAATGTTATCTGGTTGATCACTGCTTAATCTATGTCCTCAAGAAGTCTGAAGAAGTCCCTGTTACTTGGGAGAAAATTACAGAAAGAGATAATAAGACCCAGATAATGCAAGTTAACTTTTCAACTTGATTTTGGGGGTGCTGGAGAGATGACTAAGAGGCTAAAAATGCATACAGCTCTTGCAGAGAAATCAAGTTCAGTTTCATTACCTACAATGGGAAGTTCACAGCTGCCTGGAACTCTAGCACTAGTGATCTGAAGCCCTCTTCTGGCCTCTGCAGGCAGCTGAGCTGAAATAATCATGCCCAGAGAGAGAGAGAGAGAGAGAGAGAGAGAGAGAGAGAGAGAGAGAGAGAGAGAGAGAGAGACAGAGACAGAGACAGAGACAGAGACAGAGACAGAGACAGAGACAGAGACAGAGACAGACAGACAGTATGTATAGTTGGACAGGGGCATACACACAAATTAAAAAGAAAATAGAGCTGAAATAAATAAATATATAAATACATAAAATTGTCATTTGGATTTCCATCAACAGAAATAAAATAAAGGCAGTTAAGACCCAGAGGAAGCAAGTTACCAGCTCAATTGATAGCTTTGCCCCAGGGAATAAAATATTTCCATAGACAGATAAGCACTTACCACCTTAAGCAAGCCCTAGGCTGGAGAAAAGCTATACAGGAACAATACTTGCCACAGCTATGGAAAAGCAGGGTGCTGGGAAGGAACTGCCCTCAGCAGGGAACTGGGAAACATCTCACTTTCTGCAAAGGAAGATGTCCTATTGTTTGAAAGGAGGCTGGGCTCCCTTCAAAGACCAATGATACTCATGGTTCCCTAACAAAATCTCCCCCACCCCAAATGTGATTTCTTTCCCAATATTAGGGCTTTGTTCTCTATCGGTGACTAGGAAACTTATATAGTAACCAGTGTTAGTGGAAATGCCCCAAAGTCAAAGGAGCTGTTGCCATCAGTCAGTCCCAGCTTTGGGAACTGACCCACACATGGCACCATAACAAAGGATGGCAATGGGAGGGAGGACTCACCTCGTTGGGAGTGTCAAAACTGTTAATATAGCTTACTTCACCAGTTTGTAGCAAGCGAATATCCAAAATGCTCATAAACTGTAGTAGCTAAGTGGTTCTGGTAGATGTACTCTTGTCAAGAATATAAATGTCTTCTGATGTTTCCTCACACCTCCCTAAGGTAGAAAGACGCATTCTACTCAGTAGTTACTCTTTGAATTCTTTCTCTTTTTGTGCCTCTGTGGTCTCAGGAACACCTTAAAGACAAGGCCACTTGCACACACAACTAAAAGGTTCTCTCCAAACAAAAAGGATATCTTAATTTCTTTCTTTTTTTTTTTTTTTTTTTTTTTTTGGTTTTACGAGACAGGGTTTCTCTGTATTGTTTTGGAGGCTATCAGTCCAGCCTGGCCTCGAAATCACAGAGATCCGCCTGGCTCCGCCTCCCAAGTGCTGGGATTAAAGGCGTGCGCTGCCAACGCCCACAAAGATGTGACCTTTTTATAAGCAAGTAACTGTAAACTTTGTGTTTTAGCTTTATTTATCGTTTGATACCATTGGTACTCTGCTGCAATCCCACACTAGCTTCCTTTGGATCTATTCTACTGTTAGATTCCTTTTAGAAACTGTAGTTTTGGGTTTTTCCACATTTTCAACCAATATCGTATTTTATCAATAGTCAAAGGGACCACGCTTCCAAGAATGACCTAGCCAAAGACGGCTCTTCTGGAACAAGCATGGCTGTGGCTTCCCGGGATCTTATCCTTTCAGGGGACAAGGACTGGCATAACTTTGTTACTCTTACTTAGGCCTCCTGCCATTAATCTTGTAAAATTTGTGTCTTCCAGGATATGATAGTTTTAAACTAGTTCTCTATGATGCAACTTCTACTATTTGTAGTCCAAACCCTCCTCTCCATTCAATAAAGAATGGAGAAAGTCAAAGGACTGCTCTCAGGGTTCTGTGTCCCTCATTAGCATAGACAAAACTATAGAAGACCGATTCTCATCATTCAAGGGCCCCGGAAAGATTTCTGGGCTACTGCTTTTAGGGTGGGGTTGGATCAAGGTAATGTGGGAGGAAGGCATATGTGTTGTCTGAGGACAACTGTGCCAAAAAAAAAAAAAAAAGATACTAAGAGCGAATGTTTATTTTAATACCCCAATTCCCCCCCCCCCCCCCAGATCCAGGCTTCTAGAGAACAGGGTCAACGGTGTCTTGTCACAGGTATACTGTCAAACCTTTTAGTGGCAGAACCAGTGAGGCAAAGCTTCTTAAGTGATGCAGAGCTACACTTGCTGTTTGAAAGCGAAGCAGTGTTGGGGCACAGAGACTGGCGACTTTGCTCACCGGAACTCACAGTCTCACAAAGCAAAGCTGAACTCTGTCGCCACCTGCAGTCCAAATGGTACATTGCAAATTCCCCATCTTAGACGTAGGCTCCAAGGATCCCACCTTGCTTGCTGGGTAGAGTTGAGACAGGAGTTTCTCTAGGATGTAGAGTCTATGTTCAGATAGAATCACAGGAGCTGACTTAGCTATGCAAATGTGAAGTTCAACTTAAAATGTGGTCAAATAATTCAAATGCCAATGCATCAGCTTTTTGATTTTTGCTGACTGATACTCAGGATAAGATGATGTTCATTAAAGTTTTATTTGCTTTCCTTTACTTACTTTTTCTTTCTTAAACTTGGATTGCCTTCCCTTGAACTAACATGTTTAATGTGTGTTTTGTGCAGTTGTTCATCGGGTCTACAGGGATGCTCAAGTTGGTATCTTAAAATAAAAACCTGGTCCAAAGAGAAATATCAATGTAAAATTTGGATCTTGGTTTGAATGATTTAGGAGACTCTGAACATATTTCCCTTTAGGATAGAGTTGTTCTAGAACTTCTGCCCACATTAAATTCTATAGCAGATATACACGTGTGTGTGTGTGTGTGTGTGTGTGTGTGTGTGCACATCATATACACGTGACCACCCACCAAGTTCCTGAGTGCTATCCAAGAGATCTTTCACACTATGTACCAGTCACCTGTCCTGTCCCCACACCCACCATTCTGAGAGTGGTGGATAAGATCTTAAGTGTGCCTCTCCCACACATTTGCATAATTATAACTTCTGCAGCCTGGTTGAGACATTGGTGTGGTAGGGAGGAGAAGGAATTTAAGTACAAGTCTTGGGCTATGACAGAAAAGTATCCCTGGAGTTCCTCCTGAATTGTACCTGTCAGAAGTAAGCTTCTTCCACTTTTGAGTTTTGGTACCCCAATGCCATAACATCCTGCCGCCAATTCTACCAGGGCTCTGCAGAACACGAGTTTTCCTAATTTATTTACTTGTCTTGGTTTTTCGGGGTGGCAGTAGGGGATGCTCACGGCCCACATGTGGGGATCAGAAGACCACTCGGAGAGTTGGTTCTCTCCTTCCACCGTGTGGGCTCCAGAAATTGAACTCAGATCGTCAGGTTCATGAGCAAGTGAATGCCTTTTCCATCTGAGCCGTGTTACTCCCCCCCCATCCCCCCCCCTCCCCCGTGTGTGTTTTCCCTTGCCCTGGACACGTCAAGCTAAGCTCTCAGCCCCAGGCCTGCCCAATCTGGAGCAAGGTGATCTGCTTTCTATAACGTTCACTATACCCATGTGTTCTTGGAGGGCAGAGGCTTCGGGGCTCTGTGTCCTCCCCCCAGTGCTAATGTAAACCTAGCAAATATCAGCTACTGAAAATGTTTTTGTCTGCGCAGAGAATGTTATTCTGCTGGTGCGAGGAGGCCTGATGTGCCTGGGTGGCCCATGGGCACAGATCTTAAGAGGAGGCCAGCAAAAAACAAAAACAAAACCAAAAAAACGAGCGATCATTGTTAAAATAATCAACTGGGGGGGGCCGCTGTTCCAAGTCTTGGGTTTCTACTTTGTCAAACCGACAGGCAGCCCAGAGAATGGTCATAGCCTAAGAAAATGAAACTTAGATTAACTAACCAGAAACTGCCAACTAACCTCTAATTAGAAGCTCAAACAATTAGAAACTACTGACTAACATTTAAGCTGGGACTTTCCACTTTAAGCAATCAAATTTTTCTTCCCCTTGTTTCCTGAATGTCTTCTAAAACTATTCCCCCATCCTCCAATGAGCCCCCCTTGGTAAAGCCCTAAACAACTTGTCATCCGTGCTGCCTAACTCATGAATCACCCAGATAAACTCTAACAGGCCTAAGCTCAAGTGCCTAAGTTTATCTTCTATAATCTTAGTAAGCGAAGGAGAAGATGAGGCATGGGCAGGCTACCCATGGAACCACAGAGCAGAAACTGACCTCTGCAGGTACCTGACTGTGGGGTGAGGGTGTGGGACTTAAAGGAGGCTCTGGCAGCTTCTAGGTCAATTCAGGGATGATCACAGGGGCTCTGCTTGGAATAGCAGATAATTCCTCTGGCCTTCCCAGATAAGGCCTAAACTCCTTTGCAAGTCATTTGCAACTGGACTCCACCCGTCTTCCTGTTTTAATTTTCATCAACTCCTCAACCGCAAGTCTTGGGTTCCAGTCACATGGGTGACGCACCATACCCCAGACATGCCTGGGGCTCTCCTCTATCACACCTTCCTGGGTTGTTGATTCTACACAGCATGCTCGACCCCGTGTTCTCGGACAGGAAAACTCTTTTTCCTTTGAGTCCAGGGTTAGATGTCCCTTTGTGCGGCCCCGTTCTTCCTGGGCATCTCCTGTCATTGGTCCACCTTGCACTGTGGCTCCGAGTGGATGATATCCTGAGAATCCAACCAGAGCCTCGAGATCGCCTTCCCAGCCAAGGTTTTGTACCTGGTACCCTTTGTGCTCCAGCGCTGCTCTAGATACTGGTGATGCCAAAGAGTGCCGGTAGCTCACCCCTCACTGAACCAGGGTAGTACAGGCTAGGTATTGTCAAGTTAGAGCAGGGACAAGGGACAGGATAGTGTCATGCTAGAGCAGGGACACAGACTTTCTGTGAAATGGAAAGTTGTTGGGGCTGTTGGGCAAAGGGTGCAACTACAAACTCTCAGAAGAGTCGAGCCTGATATTCTGGTTGTGATGTCCCCTCAACGTAGGGACACCAATGGATCCTGGACGCAACATCCAAAATAATCTGTGGGTGACTGTCCAGGAAATCACAAGGGTACCTATGCCCCTTGAGTTGCATGTGAAACACAGGTCTTACTATGCCTGCTTCAATAAACTATCACAAACTCAGTGGCTTAAGACAATGGAAGGATATTATTTTACAATTCTGGAGGCCAGAAAAGTCCAAAATCGATGTCAGGAGAGCTCTTGCCTTTTCCAATTTGTAGAAATCACGTGCATTCATCATTTTATAGTCTCTATCTCCATCCTCAAATTCAGTAGCAAAGTTCACTCCAGTTTCTCTCCAACTCCTTCCATCTCATGAGGCCTCATATGATTTCACTGGGTCCAAATAGACCTTGGAGGGAGAGTCCCCTTTGTCATTAATGTAAGATTGCTATAGATTCTAGGGATCAAGACTCAGACATCTTTGATGGACTGTCATTCTGCCTTCTGCAGACTCTGAGCAAGATGGGCTCAGTTTGGAGGTCCTAGGCTGGACCTTAGTCTTAGGCCTCCCTACCGACTCTGTTCAAAGTAGAACTCAGTAAGGGTAGAGGGCTCACTCTCTTTGGTAAGCTGCACTGGCTGCTGGGGCTCAACTGGGCCACAGAGGAACCAGCCAGGGAAAGCAGCAGCCTCGAGCTTGAAAGCAGAGCCCAGGCTTCTCTGGAAAAATGTGAAACGGGTGGTTTGTTCACCGCCCTTGTACAGGTCCTCGATGCTCACATCCTGTGGGGAAAAAGAGAGCCAACTATTAGATGAGTGTTCTGATTGCGATGTCAGCCCTTAATGCCTCGGTAGCTTGGCCAAAGGACTTAAGAGGAAAGAGTGACTCAGGGATTTCCCTTCTGTAGATCCCAAGAGGCTGGGATCCCCTTTCTGGAAACAAAGAGAGATGAGGGGACAAGAGAGGGAGCATACAGGTGCAAAGATTCCTTTGCAACCTGACAACCTGGGCAAGACTGACTCTGTTCTCCAGAATGGGGAGGGGTCTCTCACCTCCAGCTTCAGGGAAGGCCCCTCTCTTGTCTCAACACATGCCAGGCAGCAACTTCCTCCCTGGATCCCCAGGAAGATGGGCACCTTGGAGCGGTCCAGGCCACGGTTAGGAAGGATACAGATCTTCTCTGGGAGGTAAGGCAGAACACAATACAAGAAGTAAGAGGACCCCAGACAGAAGGCTTTTTAGCAAGATATGGCTCAGCCAGGAGTGACTGGACCTGGGCACACTTGGCCTGTTTCTGCATGGAGACCGTAGGGTGAGTGGAAGTCACTAGGACAGGCTGAAACTGCCCTGCACCTCCTCTGGTTATCATGGGGACAACATTCTCATGTCTCTAAAGATGTGAGAGAAGAAAAGAATCAAGGTCCTGTAAACAGATTGAGATTGGGCCCCCTGAGGCTCACCGGCACTGCAGTTGTCTGCATCAGGATCTCCCACCAGGAGCTGGCCATTCCGGGTGTACAAAACCTTTTGATGTGCATCTTTGATTCTGAAACAGGAGGGCAAAGTTAATGGCCTGCTGCCTTCAGGGATCACTGTGCTTTTCAAGCCCTGCACTATGGACCACCACACTGAACCTTTGGTGACTTCTCTATTTCCAGAGAGGAGAGGGACACTGCTCCAATAAGGGCAGAAACAGTTCCATCCCAAAGCAAGAGCAGGTTTCCGAGACTCAGGATTGTCACAGGCTTACAGCGTCCAGTGCCTTCTCATGAAGAGATAGGGGATGTTTTCCTGGCTGTCTGAGTAGTTGCCTTGAGATTCGGGTATCCTGGGGACACAGTGAGCCCTATCCCAGATCTGGAACCACTCATTAATGAAGAGATTGAGACTGTAATAAGTGTGGTTCACTTTGTAACCTTAAAAAAAGAGAGAAATTGAAAATAAAGAGTGTCACTAGACTCTGAACCCACTCTGGCCATGGTGAGGTAAACTCTGGGTGAACCAAATGTAGGAGGCCAAACCAGAAGTAGCTCAGAGCCTGATTAGTCAGCGGGGATGGCTGCGGCTCTAATGACCTGCCTGGGAGGGTAAGTATGCACCAGGGAAGCTGGGGAGAAACAGTCGTGCATGTGAAGCATCAAAACCATGCCTGTTATTAGCCTAGCTGCCCAGCTGGTTTCAGAGATGCCCAGCAATTTCTCTCAGAGCTCAGGAAGCTCCCAATGCCTTTGGACCAACGCCACCACCTCCAGGAGCCTGACTCTGCAACAGCTAGTAATGGCTGTTTAAAAACAGCTCATCTATTGTTTGTAAAGTAAGCTCACTATACATTACGAACAAAGCTCTGGCATTCTTCTCGGATTTGGGGATCTGGGACTTAACCGTTCACCTGCTGGAGGCATTCTGTTTAGACACCACTAAGTTACGGCCAAGGAAGCAGTGTGGTGGTGAATACTTTCATCCCAGCACTTGGGAGGCAAAGGTGAGCAGAGCTCTGTGAATTTGAGGCCTCCCTAACATATGTCCATAGCAAGTTCCAGGATAGTCAGGGCTATAGTGGAATTCTTTTTTTTCTTTCTTTCTTTCTTTCTTTCTTTCTTTCTTTCTTTCTTTCTTTCTTTCTTTCTTTCTTTCTTAAAGATCCAGGTATCAGCCAAGGTCACCGTGAAGATGCTGCCATTGGGACTCAAGATTGTTTAAGCTTTCTAAGAGCTAGATAAGTCAATTCAGGGAACATGGAGTCTGAACCCACTCCCTGCTTTTGGTAGCTGTATGGCATAAGGAAAATTATGCAATCTCTTGGAACTTCAGTTTCCAGATCTGTAAAATGGGCTTCGTGGTACTCTCATGACACATTTCTTAGTCTGCCTCCAAGAGACAGGGCTGTCGTTACTGACAATGATGAAGACTAATTATTAAAATTCTTGAGTTTTTTTTTTGTGGCCAGAGGGAGCTTCATTGCCTTGACTTGGCCTTTTCCCTTCTCATGTGATCCCCAGACCCTTTGATTGAGAAATCACCAAAATTACTTACATGTAGTATCTTGCCATGGGAAGGGAGCACATCCCTGCAGTTAGGAGTTGTCTGGTCTTCACTGGGGAGAAGAAGAAGAGCCGTCAGGAGAACAGCAGTGTGTGTTTGGGGGCAGCCATGCTGGGGCTCAGAGTTACGGCGTTGCATGCTGTTCCCCACCCCTAGGCATCACAGAATCCACCAAGATCTCCCCAGCCCTCCCAGCTCTAGGAAGTGCTACCATATTCCTGGCCATTAGATCAGGTTTAGCCGGCAGAGGTGTGAGCCCAGGACTCTGTCCACTGATGCTAGCTCTCAGAAGCTAGAGAGCAGATTCACCTAAAAAACTACCGTCTTACTTCCCAGGCTGAGAGGTGGGTGCTCCACAGACCAGGGGTAACCTCAGGGCAGATCCAGTCCCATTTCCCAGCCTGGCCCTGATGGTCACCCCTCTCCGTCCCCCTCAACGGGCAGGGAGTAAGACACTTAGCACAGGGAAGGACATCTTAGCTGGGGAGGACAGGCAGGGTTTGAAGGATAGGAAGCATCATTCCTGGGAACTGCAGCTGCTGACACGTGTGCAGAGTTGGTCCAAACGCCTGTCTTTTTTTTTCCAGGTGAAAATAAGAATAGGATTGACAGAGACTCATGCTTTTGAAAATGAGCACCCTGTCGCGAAGAGAGTGGCCGATATATAAACCCCAAGCCATGAAGCTTCCCAGGACTGTGTTCCTTCCTGGAGGAGTGTCCCACCCCAGGGTGCCTCCCTAAAATGGTCACCCAGAAAGTCCAGCCCAGAACAGCACACAAGGAACTCGGAACAGACCCAAGCAGGGGAGCAGACCCCAAGAGTAAATGCCGGGATGACTGGGCCTGACGAGTACGCTCGATCCATGCTGAGCAGGAAGGCAGACAAAAAAAAGAAACCACTGTGTGAGAAAGTAGAGGATGAGATAGAAAAGGAGTGTGTGGGACGAAATGGGGCTTGGAGATGGAAGAAGCCATACTGAGGGAGGCAGATGAGGAGGCAAGGCCGATGCTTGATGGCTGAGTTTCAGGCCTCTTGGGTGTCGCTGAGATCCGTGGCCTGGTATCATAAGAAATGGGGATGGAGCGCAAGTGGCTTCTATTGCTGGTTACATGATTCTGTCACCTTGGAAAGCAACTGGGGTAGAGTTTAAGACCTGTTGAGAGTGAAGGATAGCAGGACACCCATGAGGGTGGAGATGCTGTATGGATGCCAATGTCATGGACCAGGCTCCAAGCATTCTGTGTACTCTGGGATTGCGTGTGTTGTTGCCATGTAGGCAGAGGTAATGGATTGCCCAAATGTTTAGTTATAAAATAGTTCAATTAAATATTTTTACAAGGTTGGGAAGTTGGAAATGCTCTCAATGTCCAATAAATAGGTGGTCGGCTGAAAGGGAACGGCAAACCCAGTAAATAAGAAGTATATGCTCATTAATGATGACATTTATGATGCAAGATTTCCAAATATATGAAGTGAGAAATGTAGGTTAAAAATAATATGCACATTATAATCCCAATTAAACTCATAGTGTAGAGAGGTGCACACATGGGAACAAGGACTTCTGGTGGTCTCACAGCACTCATTCGTGGCTGACAGGGTTGTCAATCATTGTTAATACTCCTCAATGTTTTCCTGTAGTAGATTTGATTTCTTTTGCAATGTAAGCATTATTCTTTAAAAATATGAAGCATTCAGTTAAAGTTATAGGCGCCAAAGAATGCCTGTACATCTGAATCACTTGGTACGTCTTTTCTTCCCACTGTCCTTATTTAATAGTGCTTGAAGAGATTCAAGTAATGAGCCAGGCTTGGGAACTGACACGGCAGGTCAGTTGACCTCACTCTGTGGGTTTCTCGTGTGTGTGTGTGTGTGTGTGTGTGTGTGTGTGTGTGTGTGTGCGCGCGCGCGCGTGTAATGTGTTTGTGTGTGGGGGTGCGGGTACACACATGCCGTGGGGTACGTGTGAAGTCATGGGACAATCTCAGTTATTGGTCCTTGCCTTTCACCCTGTCTAAGACAGGGTTTTGTGTTTACTGCTGTGCACGCCACGGTAGCTAACCCATAGCTTCTGGAGAGTCTCCTGATAAACTCCCGCTTTGCCCCAGGACTGCTGTGATTATAGATGTTCTCTACTGTATCCAGCTTTGTGTGGGTTCAGGGGATCTGAAATCGGAGCCTCAGAGCACATGGTTAGTGCTCTACCTGCTAATCATTTCCCCAGTCCTCACTCTCTAATGCATATTGCTATATCTTGTTTTCTTGTTAAAACAATGAATCCTTTTCTCTAGGTCTGGGGTGAAGCCTGAGACTGCATTTTTAACATTTGACCAGGTCTGGATAATGCTGCTGCTGCTGGCCTCCCAGCCACACTGGGGGTAGTAAAGAATAGTGAATTCTTCCTCTAGCTCAGGTAGACTAATAGCAGCATGGTCTCAAGGCAAGTCTGTTTGACGACATGCTCCCTCCGAGCCAGACCACAGAGTCTCCTTTGGTTGTGGTAGAGGAAGTCCTAGCAGCCAGGAAGCTGGACTGAGGTCCAAGAGCGGCTGCTGAAGTAGGATGTCTGTATGAAGTTGCACATGCGGGAGGATGACTTCAACTCTTGGTCAATGTCAGCTCAAACAGCCAACAGAAATGCAGTGTTCTAGTCAAGCTGGATCCTTGGGGCTCTAGAACTCACCCAGCTTGGTACAGCCCAGACTTCCAAAGTTTCCTATAGCAGGGTCTCTCTGCCTAGGTTCTGGCTAGATTGTGATAGAAGAGTATGAAGTTACTTGCTTGTGGTCACACAGGAAGCTTGGGGTCCCAATGCTCTTCCCAATGTGCCACACACATGACTCCCAAAGTTTTCCCTTCCTTGTTAACCCCCAAACAACCATTCACTCAGTTTGGGTCTGTGTTCCCCTTTTCTCTCTCTAATTTATTCCTGGCCATGGACCTTGGCTAACTCAAACTTCTCTAACTCTCCTGCCCTGGGTCAAGTGCCACCAACACATTACCCTCATTCTCTTGTATATTGTCTATATGAAGCCTGTTGTCCCCAAGAACAACACCAACTTTCATGGAACCTAAACCAAAGGCATTTTAAGAATTATTTTTCTGTTTCTCACTGCCTCCTTGGAATCTTTGGTATTAGTTGATTTTTTTCACATCTCCCCTTCTATTTGTTGAAGACATATTGTGGAGTCCCCTAGGGTCGTTCCTAAGGCTGAGAGTCACAAGGAGATGTCCCACGCACTTGTATTTTCATATGCTATGGAATTACAATCCATCACTTCTTACAGCTACAGTGACCACTTTGGCCTAATGCCTCCCAGACCCAGACTGAACTTCAGCAGTCCATAGTACACCCTCCTCCTTGGGTGTATTGTCATGTACACCAGATATGTAAGATTAAGTTATCTTCTCCTCTCGATGATCTTCCTCAACTCTACTTCTCTCATTTCCCTAATATTTATCTCATTAGTGAACTTCAAACCCCGAGAAGCATTGGAAATACACCTCTGCTTCTCTTCAGGAATCATTCCTTTAAAATGTAACTTTGTTTCTGTTTTTAGTTGCTGCTGTAAACAAGGTAGCCCTCCTGGTTGCTGGACCTTCCACCCAACCTATGGAAAGCAGAACGAATTCATCTTTTAAGCTCATCCTTGACCACATTGCTGCCCAGTTCTAGAATCTACAATGGCTACCGATTTTGCCACCATCTGGCCCTAATTTGCTTGTGCAATAGTATCTCATTTCTTTCTCCAGGACTCCTTCCTCGTCCTCTTCAAGGACATACTCCACACTACCATTGGTTTTCCTGTTCAAAAGCGTTCCCCCACCCCCACTTCCCTCACATCTCACATCACTCATATTAAGGTCACTGGGCATGGCTTCAGTACACACAGGCTCAGTGTCTTGTCTGTCCAATCACATAACAACTGAGAATGAGAGCTCAAACACACAGGGTCATGTCCCCCTCATGGCCAATCCTCAGGTTCATGACATTAGATTATGTGGTTGTCAAGGTTCTTTCTAGGTCAAACTATGATTCTCCCCTTTACTATTGTAACACTACTCTGAGCTCCCATTACACTTTGCTGTATTGCTTATTAGTGTGCATTAAGTTAATTGTTTGCCTTATAAAAGCTGATAAGATCCTGCAATCATGAAGCATGATGTATATAGCTCGTCTGAAGCTCTATCCAACCTCATGATTGACACACACAGGAACTTAACACTAGAACACAGAAACACATGGATCAGGCTTTGACGGCAAGGCTGGATTCCAGAAGTAATTGTGCTACCAGTTCATCCTGATTCTTTTTGTTCCTGAGCCTCCAACCTATTCCCATAGGAATGAGATGTTGGGTAAGATTATTATTTTTTAAACACAGTTTTAAGTTTCATAAGGAGTTCTCTGTCTCTCTTTCTTTTTTAGAAAGAAATCAGTTGGATATATGACAGTTAAAGGGGCGATGGAGACTGCTTCAGAGGTGGTGATGGAGACACTAGCACCTTGGTGGCATTCCTACTGTCTACTGAAGTGAGTCACAGAATATCTCCAAGGAATGTCTTTGTGTCACAGACCAAACTCTGTTTGAATACCACTGACCAAGTTGATTTTTTGTGAGATGATTTTCAAAACTCTGTGATTCTAAATGTATAATAATCTTGTTTTGACCTAATATATACTCCTTAAATTTTACTAAGTGCTCCTAAACCTATAGAGCATCACACAACATTCTATAAAATCATTCCTTGCCCCTAGAGAGCCTAGGCACTGATATAAAAGTGTGTGTGTGTGTGTGTGTGTGTGTGTGTGTGTGTGTGAGAGAGAGAGAGAGAGAGAGAGAGAGAGAGAGAGAGAGAGAGAGAGAGAGAGAGAGAGAGAGAGAGAGACTATCTGTCACCACTGACCTGCAAATTCTGGTGTCTGGAACTCTGATGACTGGAACCTCCAACTGATTTCTTCAGGGAATCAACACTGTGTTTATAATGTCTGGTTAGGGTGGGTCAGGCCTACAGCATCTATAATTGGCTCCAGATCAGGGAAGAAGAGCCCAGAGATTTCATAACATCTTCAACATGGTACAAATAATAAAGAGGTGGGGAGATTAATGAGTGTTTGTGGGAAGGGGAGAGAGTCACCCATAAAGCCTTGACAGAGGCTAGACAGTGACCTCTTGTCTCTGTAGCTACTGTCATTGACTATGTTATTAGTGGTTTTGCTGCTAGATAAACAATGCTGGGGTCAACATCTTTGATGTTCCATCTGAGACCTGGAAAGGTCTGAAGGACCAAAAATAGAAATACTATTGCTGCTGGAAACCAGATGCATCCAGAGAGCCATAATGAAGCGGGGGCTGATTACATCATGAGTGTGGTGGCTGTTTGGGAAAATGAGAAGGAACCCTTTGCTTTTCAGACTTAATTAGTGATCCAAACTTACTGAGACAGAGAATCTAAGGAAACAGCTGTAGAAGATATTGACCTTAGATTTGTATGGAGACTGTATAGGAGCCATGCGCCCTGGACTATCGGGGAGGATGAGAATGTGAACAGTGTAGGGTCAATAGACTCAGTTCTCTAGTTGAGATTACATAACTCTGCCCATCTGTCCATCCATTCCCCCATCTATCCACTGATCTGTCCAGTTAACTATCTATCCATCCAACCATCTACATATTCATTCACCCATCTGCACATCAACCCATTTGTCCATTCTTTATTCATCCTCCACTAGGGGTAAAGAATTGGACAGAGTGTTTTCTGGAGATTTACTGCCTTATTGTAATTCTCCCTTTTGGGTCGTTTGGCAATTTCCACAAAGGACGTGATGAGGATGACTGGATAGGCACAGAATAAGAAATGAGAAAAGATGCATGGGGACGAGACACAGTTTTGCTTTTTTGTTGCTGTTACTAACAGCTGTTGCTGTTTTAAACTGACAATTTGCCAATGATATATATGCCAAGAAACATATATATGGACGGTACTGTGTTGTTTTGGAGAGATAAAATGTTTAGCACATGATTGAGAATCTTTTGGGTATATGCTTAAGAGTGGTATAGTTGGGTCATATATGAGGTAGATAGATGCCCAGTTTTCTGAGAAATCTTCATATTGATTTCCAAAGTGGCTGTATAAGTTTGCACTCCCACCAGCAGTGGAGGAGTGTTCCTCTGACTCCATATCCTCTCCAGCATTGTCTGTCACTTGTGTTTTTGATCTTAGCCATTCTGACAGGTATAAGATGGAATCTTAAGAGTCATTTTGATTTGTATTTCCCTAATGGCTAAGGATGTTGAATATTTCTAGTGTTTCTCAGCCATCTGAGATTCTTCTGTCGAGAATTCTGTTTAGATCTGCACCCCATTTTTTATTTGGATTATTTGTTTTTTTATGTCTAGTTTCTTGAGTTCTTTATGTATTTTGGAAATCAGCCCTCTGTTCTTATCACACAGGTCTTTCACTTGCTTTGTTAGAGTCACCACAAGATATTTTATATTATTTAAGGCTATTGTAAAAGGTGTTGTTTCTCTTATTTCTTTCTCAGTTTGTTCTATCACGCCACAAGGATACTTCCTTAGCTATGCTCATAGCAGCTTTATATGTAAAAACCAGAATCTGGAAACAACCTAGATGTCCCTCAACCGAGAAATTGATCAAGAAAGTGTGGTACATTTACACAACGTAATTTTACTCAGCTGTTAAAAGCAATGCCATTGTGAAATTTTCAGGCAAATGGATGGAACTAGAAAAAAATCACCCTGCGTGAGGTAATCCTGACCCAGAAAGACAAACATGGTATGCACTCACTCATAAGGGTGTATTGTCAGCAAAATAAAGGATAACTATCCTAAAATCCACTAGATAACGAGGGTTCATAGGGGGAACATCCAGATCTCCTTGGAAATGAGAAGAAATAGAAGAGATTTCATAAGTGGACTGCAGATGGGTGGGCATGGGAACATGAACAACCATCAGGTTTGGGGGTAGAGGGAGAGAGTACTGAAGGAGACTCCTGAAAGGGGAGCATTTCAGGGTCAGGTAAAAGCTTGATACAAGGGCATCTCCCAGGAATCTGCAAGAATGACCCCGAATAAGACCCCTAGCTGTAGGAGATACATAGCCTCAACTGGCTGTCTTCTGTGGCCAGGACAGACATCAAGTGGAAGGAATGGAAAACAAACCCAATCACACAACCTTCAACGTATAGTCTGTCATGCCTATGGGATGTGCTGGGGTAAGGTTGGTTTAGAGATTGAGGGAGTGGCCCACCAATGACTAGTCTGCCCTAAAACCCATGCCAGGAGAGTAAGCTCATTCCTGACAATGCCTGAAGCACCAGGACTAAAGTCTGGATTACCCAGAGACCTAGGATAGAACCAAACATGACTGCAGGAAAACTATAATGCCAATATAATAATGCCTAACAATATTCTGCTATACTCAGATCGGTGACTACCAAAATTGTCATCAGGGAGGCTTCATTCAACAACTGGTGGAAATAGATGCAGACCAACAGCCCAACATTAGACAGAGCTCGAGAATTCCTGCTGAAGAGAGGGAGGAAGGGTTTCAGGAACCAGAGGAGTCAAGGACATCACAAGAAAACCCACAGAATCAACTAACCTGGGCTCACAGGGGCTCACAGAGACTGAAAAAAACCAGGGAGCCTGCATGGGACTGATCTAGGTACACTGCCTAGGTGCTACAGTTGTGTAGCTTAGTTCTCTTGTGAGACTCCTAATAGTGGAAACAGGGGCTGTCTCTGACTCCTTTGTGGCTTTTTGGGACCCTATTCTTCATACTGGGTCATCTTACTCAGCTTTAATAAATGGGGTGGTGCCTTGTCTTATTGCAACTTGATACGCCATGTATTGTAGATACCAGGGGAGACCTGCCCTTTCCTAAACAGAAATGGAAGAGGAATGGATTGGGAGGGTGGGAACAGAAGGGTTGGGAGGTAGGAGGGAGGGGAAACTGTGGACCAGATGTAAACTAACTAACTAACTAACTAACTAACTAACTAACTAACTAATGTTTAACATTTTTAAAGACTCCTCACCCTCTGAAAATGATTTCAGATCTTGGTTTGGGTTACCTGTTTTCTGCTTTTATTGTCAATTTTTATTCTTCATTGTTCTTTATAAGTTTGCACCCTCCTGTTGAAAGTACCAAAGCATGAGGGGTCATGTCAGGCAATCAGTAGTGAATACCAAGAACTTACACTGCTGTGTCAAAGACACATAGTGTACCGTGTCTGTTGTTAAGGAACTTTACAGTTTAACTGAGGTGCTAAGTCACAAAACTCATACTCATCTGCAAGCCAAGGGCATGTGAGAGACAACAGCATTGGAGAAACCCTTTAGACATGACGTCAGACCTTGCCTCCAAGTGACCAAATGCTGTGGCATCTCAAGAAATAGTTGATCAGGATTTCCCTAAATAACTCCAAGGTCGGGGACTGTATAGCCCTTGGGAGAAGCACAAAGGTTAAGGTTAAGACTTGGGAGTCATTCAGGCAAAAATGTCCTCCAATAATTTGTACCCAGTGGTCTTTGTTGCATCTTTCTGGATTATAAAAAACAAGTGTATCCTTCTGCCTATAGACCTTTGGATGCTTTACATGAGGTAGGCTGGATTTTACTTTTTCAGGATAAAGGCCATCAGCTCCTTTATTTCTCCCCTATGCCCTGATCTTGAACCTTCTGTGCTCTTCAAGATCTGCAGTTGACACAAGTCCCACCTGCCATGAGCATTTCCTCTCTGAAAATATAGGCCCGGAGCTGTGGTTTCTACCAAAATTACAGAAATCTAAAAGCACATGATGCCAGACTTTCTCAGGCCACATGTGCCTCCTTTTACTGTTCCTATCACAACAATGACAAAACAAATGTGTTTCTATTCCTTCTTTCGATGACTTTGGAAGTGTCAGTTTGCCTAGGATAAAGTCTTTTTGAATTCTCCACCCTACAGAAGATGAAGCAACCACTCTGACCTTTGAGAATGATGTGGGATTTGAACTACTGTTTTATAAGGGTGTAGATGGGTGGAGGAAAGTAAAAAGATGTTCCAGAATTGTGAGTTTCCACATTCTGTACTCACCATGTTCCAAAAGTTTGCCAAGTATTAATCTAGGTGCTCAAAAACATATTGATGCATCTCCAGCCTTAAGGTCATCTGGGTTCTACAGACCCTGAGCCAACTTTTTATAGGGAGATAAGCACAGAGTATCATCATAGCAAATGGCCAGGGAACTTATCTCTTCAAATCTTTTTACAGTAGGTGATATCTTAGCAGGGTATTAAAAAGTGAGTGACTTCTGTAGGCAGACAGGATGGGTACAATGTCTCCAAGCGGAAAATACACCATGACACTGTTTGACTCACAGATATTGTAAATGGGGGATGCAGAAATACAGTCTTGTACCTGAGATTCATGTCCTTGGCATCCCCAAGAGACCTGTGGTAGAAATGGTGCTTCCTGTTGCTCAGGAAACCTTAGGAGTATCTAGACTGAAGATTCTAGGACAAGGTGGAGGTTGCCTCTTCTATCTTGACCACTTCTTTGCTGGTCCTTCTGCTAACCTGCCAACTGTAAACCTGGCCTGACAAGTGAACCACAGCTAAACACCCGGGGCTCAGATATGGACCCCTTCTTTTGCTTTCACTCTTGGTCCCCAATGTTTTAGGTAGGAGTGTTAGAGACAGAGACTGGTGTGTAGGCAGGAAGTGCAGAAATGGTCAGAGATGAATCAAACCTTATGGCAACAGGCTGACAGCTAACAACTGAAGTATGATCAGCTTTCAAATAGGCTATTTGGGTTAATAAAGGGCTGGTGTTCATGTTGAGAAGGAAAATGAAAATACTGGAGAAAATTTTGAGCATACTAAAGTACATGCATGTGTTTCTCTTTTATTGAGTATTACTGCAGGTTATCAACTCACTCCAGAATCTAGAAATAGCATTGGTTAGCTCACAGGGTTTCTATGAGACAGGAATCTGGAGGAGCTTGGTTGGGCAGCCCTGCTTTAGTTTCTTACGAGACTGTAATCAAGCCAACAGCTGGGTCACAATGGCTGCTGGGCAAGCCCTGCTTCTGAGCTCATGTGTGTAGCTGTTGTCCATGGGAGACTAGTTTTTTTGCCACGTGATCTCTCTATAGGGCAGCTTATAGCACAGAATAAGGCTTCTGCCAGGGTACAGAAAAAGACCAGGTACCCCAAAGAAGCCCCTAAGGTGTCTTTTATAATCCACCCTCTGCAATAGGCGCTATCACCTCTGCTGTATTCCAGAGTCCAGAGATAACTGATAGAGCGTTAGAGGGAATGAACACGAGGAAACAGGGGTCACCAGCAGCTCTATCCATTCCCTCCAGCTGCTAGAGCCAATTACCACACACTTAGTAACTTAAAACAGTGCAAATGTATCCCCTGACAATGCAGGGGACCGGAAGTCTGAAATCAAGGCGTCAGCAAGACGGCAGTCCGTCTGAGGCTCTGGGAAGGAAACCCTCCTCCCCTCTTCCTTGCTTCTGGGGGTCCACACTGCCTGGGCCCTCTTTGGCTGGTGGCAGCACCGCTTCAACCTTTGCCTTTGTGTCACATGGGCCTGTCCCCTGTGGCTCTTCTGTGCCAAGTCCTCACGCTTGAAGGATCCCAGTCAAGTGAGATTTGGTCCAGCACTTTAACTGCAAAGACCCTGACAGGGTGAGATCATCGTAGATTTGGGGAGGACATAAATTTGAGGAGGGAACTTTCCAACCAGCACAGTGGCCTCCTCAGAAGCTGGTCATCACTCAGAATCCCAGGGGTTGCTATCACCCCAGGTCAAAGCACAGGGTAGCTTCCCTCCCCCTCCCCTCCTCTCCCCTCCCCTCCTCTCCTCTCCCCTTCCCTCCTCTCCTCTCCCCTCCCCCCTTCCTTCTTTTCTTTTCCATCACAAACTCTTCACATTCTTCCTAGCTTTTCTGGGATTTGCCTCTTGCTCTCTGCTCCTGACACTCAGAGCAGCTGAGCTCAGCTGGATTTCACTTCAGGGTAGCTGGGGTGGGGTAGGCAGACGGTGGGGGAGGGGGAGGAAAATCAGAAGTTCTATCTGCTCCGCTTCCCTCCATATTGATTCCTTTTCATATTATTATGCCAATAATACACCTCCATAATGGAAAAGTTAATAAACACAAATAAAAAGTCACCTATACTGCCCCCATCTGGAGACTGCTACAATTGATGTAAACACTTCCAGACCCCCCCTTTAAAATATGCAATACAGAAAAGTACATTTTAATAAAGATGAAAATACAAGATATGTTGCTTTGTAGCAAGCTCTTCCAAGCTAATGTTCATGAGCATCTTTCTGTATGAGTAGAGACCAGAATCAGGGATTTTTATTGTACCTCTGGGTTCAAACCAGGACAGTGTATCCGTCCATCTTCTGTCTTCTATACTAACATGAACCCCTCAGCCCAGGGCTAGAGAATGAAGGCAGGGATGAAAGAGGCAGCAGATGTCAGCAGCAGGATTGAGGGGAGGGGCCCAGCCAGCCAAAGACCTTGGTGACCTCTCCTTCTCCTGCCCTCTAGGGGGAACTCTGATTAGGTCTCTCTATGCTTAACAATCCCTACCACTCTCTCACACGGCAATCTTTTGTTTTGTTTTGTTTGTCCTGTGTGGTTTGTACTAGTCCCACACCAGAGGTAGTACCGTCCAGTGTGGAAGGAGTCTACACACTGAGCTCCGGATACCCGAAGAATTTACTGGGAACCTGGAGAAGGGAGAAGAGAACCGCTGTGTGCCTGCTAAGTAAGAAGCGGGAGTCTTGAGGGGAGGGAGAGGAGTAAGTCACCCTCCATCACTACCTGACCCCCACCACACTGCCTGATCTGCCTCTGCCTTGGGAATGTAGGGGACCACGCAGCCCTAGTCACACTGCTGAAAGTAGAAGTCCATGATGGGAGTGTCCCAGGCGGCATTCTCAGGGATTTGGGTGAGCCTGACCGGCTGGTCTGCTTCAGGCACAGTGCATAGGAACCAGCCTGGGTAGGCAGCTGACTCGAAGCTGGAGGTGAGGCCCATATCCCGCCGGTAGAAGGTGAAGCTCTTGGATTCCTTGGTCCCGAGGTAGAGCTCCATAATGTTCACTGGCTGTAGAAAGGGCATGATGGATGAGACCCAGGAGTGGGCGAGAGAGAGGGCAAAGCTGGACCAGGGAACGGAACTCAGAGAGGAGCAGAGGTTATTCAACAGTGCCTTCGCCAGCATCCCAAGGCTACCTAGGCTGTGGCGGCAGAGTATGCTTGCCGTTCCTGTGTTAGGCCCAGGAAACGAAGAAGATGCAGTAAGACTCACCTCAAGTTTCAGAACTGGCTCCTTCTCTGTCCCACAGGACAGGCACTGGCTTCCTCCCTGAACACCCAGGATGACGGGGGACAGACTGGCATCCAGTGTCCGATTTGGGACAACGCTGATCTCCTCGCCTAGAGGAAAAAGGCAAGATGCAGGAATTTGCTTGTCCTTCTGTCCACTCTCCCTCAGAAGGGCCTTTAAGGGATTAGAACCAGTGTGAGGCATCTTGCCTTCCAACACGTGGGTAAGGCTAACCTCCTGTCACTTGGTCCAGATTGTAAACCAAAGCACAGGAATACCAGGTACAACCTCCTACTCCATCCCTCTTGCTCAGGGCCAAACTTTGAGAGATTCCCTAAATTCCAAGAGATCATCCTTTCCATCACTCCCTGGACTCCCATGCCTCTTTTCTGGACCTTGTCTTATCCTGCTAGCGTTGTGTCCTGCCTTTAGCCCCCATGGGATTTTTGCAGAAGAGAATTTCTCTTTTCTCTGTACATCACCCATCATACCATGTACACATGCACACACACACACACACACACACATACACACACACTGCATCAACAATGCATATATACATAGATATAATCACATATGTATGCATCCCATACATATTACACATACTCAAAACATGTATATATCCTTAGGCATATATACAGACAATACTTATGTGCAAATGGTATGCACATACATACTTAAGCAATAAGCATATATATATATATGAGCTTATGTGTGCACATAAAGCTATACCCTTTATATGTTCACATTTGCACACATGTACACACAATGCAACAAAGGTGTCTGTATGGATCCAGTACCCCATAAGGGTGTCCAAATAAACATGTATGCACCAATGTGGAGAGGCCTGTCAAAGCATGAGGGCACAACGAGTAAGCAAGAGGCCAGAGGGGCTCCTACTATCCAGATCTCAGCATTGAGGATAACCAAGGATCCCTAGAAAGCAAGATAGAAGAGCAGAGCCTGGGAATGAAGTTCTGTTAGCCTTTTGCACAGTACTGTCTCCCGAAGACACAGAATACCCAAAATAGTCTGTGATGGAAACCTAAGTCATTTGTCCTGGAAAATATCTGACATCTCCACAGACGCTTGAAGCCTGTTTTATGGTGCCCTATCTGACATGGTTCTTGGGTCTGCAGGCCTGCCACTGGTTTACAGAGTCATTTAAAGGCTTCTAAACACATACCCCCAGAGAATCCAGAGGCTGGGACTCAGATACCAACCTTTAATGACCTTCCCGGCATGCAGCCCTCCAGCCATCAGCTGGTTATTGTGCAGATAAAGTACCTTCAAGGCTGAATCCTTCATTCTGTAATACCAGGAAGGGACAAGACTCTGTAAGGGTAGGGATGAGCACCCCACCTTGCCCTGGCTCCAGAAGGTCTCCCAATACTCAGGTATCTTGTCTTCTTCTATTTCCACTGAGCCAGACACAGCCAACAACTTTCAGCTCTGCAAGATGACCCCTCTGCTATCCATCTGTGTCTGAGGTCTGCTCTCTCTCCCTGTAGCAAACCTTGTATATCTCAGAAAATCCCCCTCTCTGTTCAGTTGAAAGAGTCTATGAATTGGAGCCCTGTGTTCTTCAATGCCAGGAGACCACTTCTCCAACCTTCTCCGATGTCCTTGACACATAGGCTTCTTTTATTAAAAACTTTATTGATGAGCCTCAAATTGTTTGTAAATTTCTAGCCCTGTGGCATCCCTGTGAGCAGAAGAGGGTTGTACCTGAGTTAACTCTGCATTGGGAAGATTTGGAGAAGAGCTGCAACAAACAAAACTCTTGCCCTGAGTATGACTCTGTTTATTGCTAAACCATGACATTGGGTTAAATAACACCCAGAACACTTTCTAATTAAAATCTGCTGCTTTGCTTTTTGTTTTGTTTTGTTGCTTAAGATAGGATCTCACTGTATAGCCCTGACTGGTCTGGAACTCATTATGTAGACCAGGCTGGCCTTGAACTCATAGCTTTGCGTGACTCTATCTCTACTCTTACTGAATATTTCAAAGCACACCTGTTTCCACGGAGCCATGGAGTCCAAGTTCTATTTTACTTTTCAAAGTTACTTTTCACCTGATTTTTTGACACTCTGTAAGGTGAAATATGCATTAAGTAGACCTTAAGTAGACTTAAGTAGGCCTTTGCTGATGTCATATGGGGAAAACTTTACAGTGTAAAAACTGTTTTGATGTCTGGCCAAACCTTTTTTTTTGGCATGTGTATTTGTATGTGGTGTGCACATGCCCACAAGTTTGAGCATGTACACAGGGGGAGGCACAACTCCACCTTGGGTGTCTTTCTTAATCTTGTACCACTTTATTATTGAGGCAGGGTCTCTTGCTGAACCTGGAGCTTGTCAATTTGGCTAGTCTAGCCAGCTTGCCCCAGGGATCTCCTGTCTCTCCATCCCAGGTGCTGGGACTAGGGACTGCTTTCAGATAGCCACCAGGCTTTTATGCAGATTCTGGGGATATGAACTCTGGAAGTCACATTTTCCCAACATGAACTTTATCCACTGAGCCATCTCCCAAGCCCCAAATGTGAGGAGGAAACAGCATTCTACACCCTCACTCAGAGAACATGATTGCATGAACTATCTCATGGGACTGAGCTTCGGAGAACACACTTTGAGAAATCCTCCAACCCTTTGGTAGCATACAGATTGGCTCTGGGATGGCTACAGATACCCAAACCCATAGGTGCGAAGACTGTTATACAAAATGACTGTAGTATTTGTGTCTAACCCATGTCCATCCTCCTGAACTCCTTAATCATCTCTGCATTACTGTAATACCTAACAACATGTAAAAAGTACGTACACAGTTATGCTGTTATTTAAGGGAGTAGCAACTAAGAAGTCTGTATATGTTTACCATGCTTGCAAATTTTTTCCTATCATTTTCAGTTCAGTTTGTTGAATCTGTGATTGGAGAAACCACAGATACAGTGGGCTGACAAGTTATAAAACGAGTCCAATGAGAATAAGGACCATTCTCATCTGCCTCTGTAAAGTCTGTAGTAGAGTACCTACCAGGGAGTGAGAGATGGACAAGCCTTTGTGCTACTCCCACCCCCAGAGAGGATCACCAAGGAATTAGTCCGGTGGTGGGTCTGATGGCAGTTCTTCTAAAGGGGACACAATAGTGGAGTTCTGTAAGGGACACTGAACTCTCCTTCTCACCAACAACAGCTGGCTGCAGCTCTAGACTGTCTAGTTAATAGTCCCATCCCCCATCCCATACACTTGGAATCAGGGCCCTGTGAGAATCCTGCTCAGTCCTTCCCCAGGCTGAAGAAGGCCAGAGGAGCCTTCTTCCCAGCTACCTGTGAGAGCCCAGCTGGGAGAAGGTCCCTTCTTTTCTTCCCGGAACTCACTTTTCGGAGACCACCACCAAATCAGATAACCAAATACTCACCGGAAGCACAGTGCCCCACTCAGAACCATCATGAACACAACAGTATGCAGACCCTATTGTGAAAGAAACAGTAGGAAATTTTAGGCAAAGACCGGGCTGGGAAGTCAGAGGCCTGAATAGAGAGCAGGCTCCAGAGCCTGTCAGCTGTGAGCAGCCTGTACACAGCAGGACATTCCAGATGCAGAAGCCAGGAAAGAGCCCACACAGGACCCCTCAGATCTTGCCTTCCTCCAGGCAGGAGCCTGTGGTTGTCTGTCTGCCCCTCCAAGATGCCCTGGTCCTTTAAGTACATGAAGTGCACTAATGATCTAGGGAGGAGTCCTGAAACTCAGTAGGGAGGAGCAGGGTTTCCCAGAATGACTTCACATCATCCCAAACTCCCAAGGCACCTGCTGCTGCACCTTCTCTCAATGAAGGAAGCTTCTGAGACAGTCTTCTTCCCACAATTCTGAAGGACTTCCCCTGGACTTGACAGCTCTCCAGGAACAGCAGCTTCAGGTAGTAGATCCAGGAAGCCAGAGCAACCTTCTCTCCCTCTCTCCCTCCCTTTCTCCAGTCCCTCCTTCCTGCCCTTGCCAGACCTATGGAGCTGTTGGAGGCGGAGATCTGCTTAGGAATGTTTAGGCAACAGTTGTAGAAAAACCAGAAAGTCCAGACAAGCAAAAAAGAAAAAAATATGCATGCTTACTTGTCTTTGGATACATTACCAAAAAACAAATGTCAACACCTTTTCCTTTGTGCGCATTTAATCACAGGCAGCTTTCTATATGACGATGCCATAGAAACTATACATTTTTCAACCTCCATTTTCATGTAGGAACATATTAGGATATCTTTCTACACCAAATATGATAATGACATTATAAATCTGAATAGCTACATAGTATTTTATGTATAGTTGTAGAAGCATCATTCATGTACTCATCTACTTACCATTGGTCCTTCTATAATTGGGTTTGCTTGCTTGCTTGATTTTGCTATTGAACACTATATTATGATAAATCTCTATGATTCTATACTGTGTCTTAAATACTTGGTTAGTAAAATAATGGCATTTATAAAATAATTTATATGCTTGTGACAGAATTAGAGCTATGGATCAAAAATGTTAGAAGTTTTGAATACTGCTAATAACTGTTGATTGTCGTGACAAATCTCTCAGAAAAGTAAATTTTATGTAGAAGCTGTCTAATGCAAAATTGGCAGATGAACTACTAGTTGATCAAGTTGAACTACACTATAATATCTAAAACCAAAACAGAATTCTAGGAAGAAACAGCCTATAGGCTAATCAGAGTTTTAAGTAAGATTTGTTCTTATCTGTCAGAGAAGACAATATTGTTTCATCTAAAAAAAACCAGAACATCTGTTGCAAGATAGTGCCCCCTAGACATGACAGGGATACCGCACCCAAGAGATCTCTATGATGTAGTTGCCTAAACAAGGCCTGCATAATGACTACACAAGTTGACATGTAATTGTGGATGAGGACATTCTCAATGCCCTCTTCCTAGATGGAGAACTATAGGCAGTCATGCCTGCTGAGAGATGGAAAATTTAGTTTTTCTATGGATGAACTCCCTAAAAGGTTATTTGGTCCCAAATGGTCACCCTAAATGCATGTACATACAAGCAACACTAAACAGACTAAGTATCTTGTGTATGTGTGTGTGTGTGTGTAAAACAATAATAATTATAGAAGAAACAGTTTTGAGTTTTAAAGAAACTAGAAGGTATATTTGAGCAGTTACAGGGAGGAGCAGGAGTAGACATGATGTAAACACAATACCCATGTATGAAATTCTCAGAAATGTGAAGTTAAAAATTAAAAAAAGAATACCATCTACCCAGGTCACCTTCCCTGACTCCTTGCTGCAGTGAATTGTGCCCAAGTGTCCAGTGAACAGTGTCATGAGGCCCTGAGACAGAATAATGCCTATCTATGTGTGACCTGTAGCGATGTGGCAGACTTGCAGGATGCACAAGCAGGGATGTCTCTGCCAGGGTTGCTGCTGTAAAAGTGCTGATGTAAGGATCCACACTAGGATGAATGGATGGAAGGAGGCACAACCATTGTTAACCAAGTCTCCACATGTCAAAAGAAATGATGCCAGTATGGGGTTTGGGCACAACATGAAACAAACTTCACTAACCATTAGCTCTCTCAGAACACATCCCTTGCTTTGAGTTGTTGATTGCTATGGATTAGGTTTCAATGTTTGCCTATGGCTCAGTATCTCCATTGAGACAGGCTGGTGTGCATCTCTACACTACTCACAACATCCAAGCTGTAGAACCAGCCTAGTATTCATCAGTGAATGAATGGGTGAAGAAAATGTGGTTTACACATGCTATGGAGTCTTGTTCTGCCATAAACTATAATAAAATTGTGTTACTTCAGGAAAAATGGAGCTGGGGTTCATCATGTTAAATGGAACAAGCTAATCTCATGAAGACAAGCTATGCATGATCTTGCTCATTTGTGAAATCTAGCTAGAAGAAAAGAACAAGAGAGGTTATTAGAGATTTGGAAGTGGAAAAGAGGGGAGAAGGGATCATAAAGAGTTATAGAAAGAATGATTATGACGAAAGTATATTATATGTGTGTATGGAAATGCCATGAGGAAACCCATTACTTTACATAAGTAATGAATACACATGAAGAGTGACTCATGTTGAAATTTAGTCCTCATTGTAGATATCAAGAAATGGGAATAGTTGGGACCTTTGAGAAGTTATTAAGTCCTGAGGGCAGGGAATGAGTTAATCTAGTTAAGGGTTACAGGTTCATTGGATTATCCAGGGTGTGGACCTGTATACAAGCCAGCTTGGCCCTCTCTTCTTTGTGCATGCCTCCTTCACTGGGCAGTGCCCTCACCCACCTTCTTAGGTTCCTGAAGATTCTTCACCAGCAAGGGGGCCTTCGCCAGATGCGAGTGCAGAGTTTGACCTTCTAGGCCTTATAGTTGAATTAAATAATCCTATTTTCCATATAAATCAAGGCAACAAAAAAGTGGATTGGGTAGATTCAAAGCATGTCCATAAATTCACGGAAATTTCAGAGGGAGCTTGTCACGGGGGAGGGGTAACGTAAGAAAGAGACCATGAGAAAAGTAGAACAATGTACATGCATGAAAATGCCATATGGAAAGCTATTATGTTGTATGCCAACTAAAATTAACAAAGAAAACAATCTTACATGAGATCATGTTTCATTCGCCTTCTCTTGAGAGTAGGCTAACCCTGGTGACTTGTTTCCAGTAAATATGTTCTGTGGCAGGAAATGACAGAGTGCCACTTCTGAAACCAGGGCATAAGAGGCACCCCAGCTTCCTCCTGGCTTGTTTCTGGATTATTCACCTGGGGGAAGTCAGTTACCACATGACAAATACACTCAAGTGACCTCACAAAGAGGCCCACACTCTGGAGACTTGATGTCCTGAGTGAAGGTGTATTGTTGACATAAGCATAGCCATGTCAAGTACCCAAAGCCTCCAACTCATGGGAATGGCAAGGCCTTGCCCTGGCCTGAGTATGGATGTTGGTGAATCTGGAATCAGACCTAGCTGATACCCGGTCAGTAACCCCATGAGAGCATGGTGAAGGAACCATTTGATCCCAGAATCACATGTTTCTTGCTTCAGTTTTGGGGCTCATTTGTTAAATATAATTGATAACTAGTACACCTTGTCTTGATGACTGGAAGTTTGTGCTACTGCTGTTTTTTCATTCTCCACAGTGGCCAGTGGGTTTCTTCCCCTCTCAGCAAACATTTCAATTATTTATGGCCATCATATGTCCTAGATTGTGTCAGATTTGGAAAAGGGGCAGTGTCTCCTAGGTGACTCATCACCACCTAGATGATGGCAGTACCTTTGGATGGATAGACATATAGCAGTAACATAGTGTATTCACTTCCTGAGCGTGTGAGCACAGTCCAGGGTCCCCTGGAGTTAGGCTAATGGTTTGCCTGTCATTTTTCACCCCATATTCTCATGCTTGTGTGAATCTGTTCTATGAAGGTAGAATCAGACACAGAAAAGTTCATTCCATTTCCTGACATGTAACAAAGCAAAAACTGAACCCAAGGCTGTTGACACCAAGTGGTGTCTGACTAATCCTTTTGCTACCACAGTCAACCCTTACTGTTCTTCTGGTCCTCACAATAATTATAAGACCCTACAAAGTAAGGCTCCCATAAACCACTAGCCCCTCCTTTCCTCACCAAGGAGAGTAAGAGCCACCAACACAGAACAAGCCAGGGATGCTCCACCCAGGACCTTTTCACTCACCTATCTCCCTGCCCAGATAGCTCTGCACCAATGCCTTAGCACACTCCCTCCCTTGCCTCTTCTAGGCCTCAGATTCAATGCCACCTTCTCCATATGTCGCTATTGCATGCATTTGTTTTGTGCTCCTACACTCTTACCATTCTTCATTTTTCGCCCTGGTACTCACCATCATTTAGCACATCGTATAATCAATCAGATGCAATGGCGAGTATCAGATTTCTCTGCCTAATACTGTTGGATGCTAAACTCACATCCGGGAGGTTTACTGTCAATTTCGTGAATGGATGAAGCCTAAGCCCTTTGGATGGTCCTAATATGGACTGTGTTTCTATAAACAGATACTGTAACAGGATGAATTGTATAGTTTCTTACATTAAAAAGGCCAAGGAGTTGTCTATTATTTTATCATTGTTATTTCACTTCCCAGAGAGATTTGGAGATGATAGGGATTCATTTTTCTTGATGCGGTAGTTAAGAAGATGAGTTGGGGGACTGAAGAGATGTCTTGATGGCTAAGGGTACTTGCTGTTCTTGCAGAGTGTTAAGAGAAGCTTTCCTTGAGAGGAGCCTTCCCGTCAGCCTGGTTCCAGAGCCGCTTCAATCCCAAATAAACACACAAGAGGCTATATTCATTATGAAGTTGTTGGCCTTGCTTGTCTCTTACTGGCTAGCTCTGCTTTAAGTAATTACCCCATAATTGTTAATCTAAGTATGTCTCTTACCGGAGAATAGTTCCGGGGTCCTACCTCATGGCGTTACATCTCGACTCTCTTGTGTTTCTCCTCCCCAGAATCCTCCTGGATTCCTAGCCCCACCTATCTAGGTTCCTATTGGCCAGACAGTCTTTATTGACAAATGCACAGGACTTCCCCAACATCTCCTCTTTTCTGTTTAAACAAAAAGAAAGGTCTTAACTTTAACAGTCAAATTGTATATAACAGAACAGTTATCAAGTAAGAACATAGTTACAATATTTTAGCAAGATTTAAAGAAAATATCATCCATCTCATCCTTGTGAGTCCAAAGTTCTATATGTAGTTTATCTCTTATCATAACTAAGGAAAACTATAACTATAACTATCTGTCTTCAACTCCATCAAAGACCACAGAAGGATAATATATAAACACTAGGATTGACAGAGACATCTTACTGCCTGGACAGTCACCTGAAGTTCCTCTGTAACGTTGGGGCATCCATCTTCAGCCCATAGGCCACAATGTGTCTGGAACACTTCTCAGCAAAGCAGGAAATTTCAAACTGTCCATCTGCATTGGCAGTCTGTCAGTCCTTTTTTCTTTGTCCTGCAGAAAGTCTCGTAGACTCTTCATCAAGCAGGAACCCTGTAAGACTGAGTTCAGTAGTCACTTTCCTGTGGGTCCTGCATGTCCAGATTATACAACAGCAGTCAAACAATCTAGGCAAGAGCAGTTTCTTGCCCAAATGGCTAATCTTGCCATGTTGAAAGCAAACTTTATAACGAGTTTCTTCGATGCCCATCTTCCTCTCAGACGTAATTGGTGCTGCCAGGAGCAGACATTTCTCATTGTCAAGACAAACCCTAAACCATTTTAAATGCCATGTTCTGAAGGTCTTTGAGAGGTTTGAAGATTGCCTATCTCAAATATATTTCTGTATATCTAGAAACCTAACTTATGTAACTAGAAATTCTATTATAAGTAACTATCTATAGTCTGTATTCAATTATGCATTACATTTTAAAAGATCAGTATAAGCACAATACTTAATCAAGAGGAGAAATATAAGCATCACAAAATTGACCTTGATTTTGTCTCAATAAATGAAAAACAATACCTATATCATAATTCCCCTTTTTACCATTAAAAAAATATTGGCTGTGATCATTAGCCAATTATAAACAATCCCATTTAAATGAAAACAAAGTTTTATAAACAAGATGGGAATTGGGACGTCGCTCATTCCAAACTGCTTCCTGCTGGAAGGGGGCGCTGTTTATACCATGGGGATCATGACAAAACTCAGAAACCTGTATAAGTCCGTATTTTCGGGGTCTGTAAAGCTCCATCATCTTAGCTGTCTCAATTGTTGGAACCCCTGGTCCACTGCTTCCGGGGGTCTTGGTTGGTCAAACCACAGAAGCCTGGAAGGAATTCTCAGCTTTTCATTTTCTGTAGAAACATAAATGAAAACTCCTTTTCCGAGTAACATATCCTTATGCTTAAATTTTGAAGTCAAGGTATTTTCAAAAGATATAAGTTGTATTAATTTAGCAGCATTTATAAGCAAGTGTACTTTAGTAGCAGTTCCTTCCTGAGCAAGCAAAAAACTGAAAAACATAATAGCGTACAGTATCCAGACTCTCTGTGTATTTTCCATCTTTACGTGGCTTATTTATTTATTATTACTTTATTTATTTTACTTTTATTTATTTTTCTCTGAGACAGGGTTTCTCTTTGGAAACCTGCCTGCCTCTGCCTCTGGAGCAATCCTACCGGCATGCACCACCACAACGCCGGCTTTTGTATTTATTTACCACTTTGCCATTTCATTTTCTCTCTCAATCTCACGTATATTTTTAAACACACTGTAAACCTTTAGAGGTTTTTCTTCATTTAAGTCTGACTTTACTGTAAATCTTTATGTTTTTCTGGCCACGTGTCTTATCTGTAAAACCGCGACTGTTTTAAACTGCCGTTTCAAGATGGCGGGCGTAAGCGTGATTCCAGCTTACCGCCTCAGTCCATGCTGACATCCAGCAAAAGCTGCCACTTCCAGCTGTACGTACACACCTTTTAATTGTTAGCAGAGTCTCTTAAAACAACCTTACTGGTTTTTTTTTCTTTTTATGCCGAGTCAGGAAGACTCCAGTAAGCAAGCCACGTGAATCTTGGCTTGTCGATAGCAAAACAGAGCACACCTGAGAAAAATGCTGCTACCAATAATCTGTGCTTCTCTCTGTTCTTCTGTTTCTAAAATTCCTTTAAAGCTTTTGTTATTTTGCATGGAAATTCGATCCCACTCCTGATCACCATTTTGTTAAGGGAAGCTTTTTCTTTGCTAGCCACTTTGGTTTATCACCCGCCAGCCGCCTGGGCTCTGCCACATTCTAGTCCCCAAATAATCACACAGGACGCTGTATTAATTATGAAGCTGTTGGCCTTGCTTGTCTCTTACTGGCTAGCTCTGCTTTAAGTAATTACCCCATAATTGTTAATCTAAGTATGTCTCTTACCGGAGAATAGTTCCGGGGTCCTACCTCATGGCGTTACATCTCGACTCTCTTGTGTTTCTCCTCCCCAGAATCCTCCTGGATTCCTAGCCCCACCTATCTAGGTTCCTATTGGCCAGACAGTCTTTATTGACAAATGCACAGGACTTCCCCAACAGCAGAGGACCAGGGTTCAGTTTCTAGCACCCACTTAAGGCAGCTCATAACCGTCTGTAATTCCAGTTCCCTGGAACCCAGCGATGACTCCTTTAATAAACCATGGGCACTGCACTCACATAATGCACACACTCACATACAGGAACACAAATTAAAAAAAACTTTTGTTTGTTTGAGACAGAGTTTTGCTGTGCAGCCCTGGCTTATCTGAAATTCACTTGAACTAGGTTGGCCTCAAACTCAGACATGCGCCTGTGTCTGCCTTCCAAGTGCTGGGATTGAAGATTCACACCACCATGCACCACCCCCACCACCAAATTTAGAAGAGCATGAATTAGAAAACATCGGTTTTGGCACCAAGATAAGCCCCACTACTTGTTTTATAAATAAAGGTTTACTAGGATACAGCAAAGTTTATTGGCTGCAATATTGCCTATGGCTGCATTTACACTCTGAAGTCAGATGTAAATATTTGTGAGTGATGCTGTGTGATCTGCAAAAAAATTTTTTACTGCATGGCCTTGTATAGGCTACCTCAGACCAGGTCTAAATCTGTCACTTCCTGGAACAGTGGCCAAGTTACCTAATCTTTATATATTTTAGAACTTTCACATATGAGGTGAGAAGTGCATTACATTGATAATAATATGATTGTTGAGTGAGTTAATACATGTGTTGAGTGAGAGTGTGGCAGACAGCAGGAACTTGAATGGCAGCTATACCATTGTTGCTAAGAGCACCAGCAGCATCGCCACCACACCCTCCCCTCCATTTGTCATCACCGCCAGTGGGGTCTGCACTGTTTCCATCAGAGTCTTGGGAGACTTGTTTCATCTCTTTGATACAACACGTCCTCCTGCCTAACTTCTGGTTCTTTATATAAAGAGGATGGTGATTTCCTTTTCACTGAGATCCTGGGAGGTCTGAAGGAGGCAGAGTCTGTGAAGAACTGGATCAGCGGGTAGTACAGATCCTGGTCACAAGTTTCATGTCCCCTAGGTTTCCCCCGCCTCTTCTGCCCTCATCCTAAGTATTAAAGAGAACATAGAAGAGGCCTAGCTTAATTTGACCTAAATCTGAGGCAAGTTTCAAGGCCAAATGCAACCTTGTGTGTTTGGGCAATTTCTCCACCCAACTCACCCTGTTAAACGACTAGGACAAGAAGGGTTAACGTTTGCTACATATTTACTGTGGTAGGCGCTGTGTCAAAGGACAGCCAGCTCTTGTCTTATCTCCTAGTCCCATCAGGGTATTGAAGGCAAGAGCTGTTTTTATTCCCATTTAGTTTCACCTAAGGCCATACATTTAGTGGGATGTATGGTCCTGAGGAGTTCAAGTCCATGCCTTGTAGAAAAACTTTGTGCATTATAGATTTAAAGAGAGTGGAGATGGATAAACGGCAAAACTAGGAGTCAAGGCACATCACTGGCACATCACACTAGGAGTCTGACTGCCCGAAGGACCAAGGGACTATTTGAATATAGTGGGGTTTCAGAGACAAACAACAAAACAACATAGCTAGCTTAGACGAAGAAAACTCTGCAGCACAGCAGCATGCTACCTTGTGGGTAGGGATGCTCCTCATTGGGGGGGGGGCAGCTCTGAGGAATAAAGGCACGGGTGAGATATTGCTGAGGCAGGGAGCATGGAGATGTGAGCAGACGCGAATGTCTTACCACACGGACTCCTTCTTCCACTGAGCTACACCACAAAATCATCCTGTGGGGCAATGGGGTTGGGGGTGAGGGAACAACTTTGGAGAACAAACATGAGAAAGACAGGGCGACCATGAAACGGAGGGAAGCTGGTGGGTGGTGTCACAGCACTTCGGCTGGTTCCATCGTGGCCAAGTAGGGGATGTAGGTGGTGGTGGATGGAGGGGAGGGTGTTGAGGGGAACTGCCAGTTCTACCGGCTAGGATTGGGCATAACGTGCGCGGACAACCCACAGGGTAGGTGAGGCTCCCATGTCTGCAACACCCACAGGCAGTTTCTCCTGACTGAGTCACCGAGGGAAAGGGCCACCCTAAGGTCCCCACCCGAGATCCCGGTCAGACCCTAAGGAGCAGGTCCAGGCACTTCCCCTGTAATAAATATCTAGCAGTCTCCATACCCCGTGGACCCTCCCGTGGATTGTAAAGTTTGTCCATTCTTGGGAGGAACCTAATATTAAATTGAAATAAGCCGTTGGTGAAAGACAAAAGCTACTAGGTCAGGAAACCTAGTAGATCTGGCTCAGTGGGCGGGACCCGAAAGCACGTTGAGCTGCCAGTCTCACACTGAACAGAAGAGGGCGCTGTTATCCAGGATAAACTAGATAAGCGGCATATTTAGCTCACATCCCAACTGGCACATGATTGAGTCTTTTCTTTCTGCAAATATCCGAGCAGCTCACCCAGGCAGGGAACACCCGTAAACAAAAACACTTGGCCTGGGCTCATGGGTGTATGTCTGAGGGTGCTGCCGCTTCCCTTGACTTTGTCAGCAAAGCCTGGCCCTAAGGGGGAACATATGGGAGCATCACATCCTATGACATCCTTAATAACAGACTTTTTTAAAAAATAAAATAAATTTTAATTATCATGCAAGTTATTAGATATTATTATGGCATTTTGAGCAAAGTGTTTTAATAGATTTTTCTCCCTTGTCTGAGTTTGGATCGTCTCACTTAATATTATACTTCCCAGATCCTTCCATTTTCCTACAAATGTCATTTTTCTTTACAGCTTAATCATATCTCACTGTGTAGATGTCCTGCACATAACACATATCACACTGCCATTACCTAATAAGTCTTAATGTATCTCAATGTACACACCCCGTCTGCCTCCTCCCTCCTATCAGTTAGTGTCTGTTGTAAATAATCCTGCCACAAAGCATGAAGAGTTGCCTTTTCAGATGTCCGCTCTTTATTCTTTCTAATATATACCCAGAAATGGCATTGCTAGAGCCTATGGTAATTTTTTAACTTAAATTAAAATGTTTAAGTATTTACTTATTGAGACAGGGATTCTTTGTGTATCCTTGGCTGTCGTGGAACCAGCTCTGTAGACCAGGCTGGCCTCCGACTCAGATCCAACTTTCTCTGCTTCCCAAATCCTGGGATTAAACCCATGTGCCACCACCATCCGGCTTAAATTTTTTATTTTAGTAATTATATTTTGATTACCTCTTTGTGAATTTAATACAACATGTCGTGCTCATGTTAAATGCTCACTCTTCCCCCTGAATTCCTCCCAGGCCCCACCCCTTCTCCTTACCCCTCACTTCATGTCCACTTTTTAAAAAAGAGACTACCTTGCAGCAGATGCCCTGGTCCTCTGGCACTTACACTCTTTCTGCCTCTCTTCTGTGATGTTCCCTGAGCCCTAAGTGTAGGGGTTGTGCTGTAAATATGTTAACTGAGGACTGTACTCACAGCCAGTTACTCTCTGCGTTTTGAGCACTTATGGCTTCTTGTGATGGTCTCTATCGGGTGCAAAAAGAGGCTAAGGATAGATATTTAGAATACAGTTAGGAATTAAGATTCCATGGCATCAACCCATTACAGATAGTTGGCTAAATTTACAGTATCAGGCATGAATTGAACAGGTCTTAAGTCCAATTTGGTGGTTGTTGGTAACTGCCAGGATATAAGCATTGCTTCTGTGCCTTTGAAATGTCTTGCTGTGATGGCCATTGTGGTTCATGGACATTGTAGCCAGAGAGGACTACTGACTGCTTTCCTCCCTTAGTAGCTTACATTACTCCTTCCAGTACTGAGAGCCAGCTCTAAGGGAGGAGGGCTCCAGGCCAGATCTCGATAGATTCCTCCAAGTCCTGTTGCTGAAATGTGAAGCATCTTTGGCAATAGCCTCTTTACTTCTTTCTCTGGAAGGCACCAGAAATGGCAATAGCCTGCTTTGAGAGTCTATTAGATTCTTTGGACTAACAACTTAAAAGAAGGCTTCCCAGGCCTGGCATCAGGGGTTTTGTAAGATGGTTTATGGTTTGGGAGGAAGTACAGTCACCCTAAGTAATGTACCCTCAATTAAATTATATATGTACACACACACACACACAGCCTATATTATATGTAATTTGTGTAACCATAAAATAATAGGACTCCCTATGGATTTTTTCAACTATCCTTAGTATTATTTAGCTTTCCTTATCCCCTCTCCCTCTGTGTAGCCCTCATTCCCTGTCCCCAGGTCTGGGATGCTTCTTATTGTTGTCAGGTGAAATGTTGCACAAATAACATGTTGTTCCAGTCAGCAAAAAGTATTGCTCAGGTCTGTGTCTTATCTCATCAGCATTCCTTACTACCTGTTTCCTTGTTCTATTATCTATGGAGAAAGGAGTGTTCAGTTCACAGAAGAAATAGGAGGGACGTCTATTTGTTCTTTTAACCTTACTGGTTCTTGAATCATATTATTTGAAACTGTGTTATTAGAAAAATATACATTCCAAATTATTCTGTGCTTGGGAGATTTGACACATTTACCACCGTGGACTGTTTCTCTTCATTCCTTGTTAATCTGTTTTTCCTAGCATTGATATAGCCAGTACAACGTCCTTTTGGCATTTATGTGGTATCACAATCATTTCACTTTCATCTATGGCTTTACAGTTTAGGTTTTTTTGGGGGGGGTTGTTTGTTTGTTTGTAGACAGGATTTCTCTGTTCAGTTCTGGCTGTCCTGGAAATCACTTTGTAGATCAGGATGGCTTTGAACTCACAGATATCCACCTGCCTCTGCCTCCTGGGTGCTGGAATTAAAGGCATGCACTGCCACCTCCCTGTTATTTTTTAGCTTTTTAATTAGATTTTTTTGCAGATATGCATTTTTTTTTAAATACAGGGTCTTCTAGCCTAGTCTTGCCTGGAACTTGCTATCTATCTTTCCAGACTAGCCTCAGACCTATAGCAACAGTCTGCCTGCCTTAATCTCCCAAATGCTGGTATATATAATGTACATGAGCCACCATATGCAACTAGATTTTGAGTTTTTTTGTTTGTTTTGCTTTTTTGAGACAGGGTTTCTCTGTGTATCCCTGGCTGTCCTGGAACTTGCTCTGTAGGTCAGACAGGTTTTGAACTCAGCGATCTGCCTGCCTCTGCCTCCCATGTGCTGGGATTAAAGGCTTGTACCATCACAGTCTGGATAGTTCTTGTGGTCTGAAAAACTCAGATCTACATTTAATTTGCATATTGATGTGGCTGGATTAATATCTACCATCTTGCTATTTTCTGTTTATTCCATCCTTACTGTCTTCTTGTGTAAACAATGTTTTATGATTCAATTTACCAATTCACTTGTTATTTATATCTTTACATTTTTTATTGGTTACCCTTGGCCTCATGTGTCCTTAATTAATGAGGCTAAGTTTAAATTATTTCATACCATTTAAAACTGTGTTGTAAGGATTTTGTATAATGGTTTGATCCAATTTCTCCTGTTCTTAAGGTTAGAGATAAAAAATATTTTAAAAGATAGAAAACACAATGCCTGGAAAACTCATAATTCAGAAAGTACAGGGTACATTATTTACATGGACTTATTTAAGAAATACAAAACAATTAGGCCTAAACCAAATTCTCGCAGATCCACCTATCAAATCTTAACAGCGAGCTCATAAGGATTGAATTCTTTCCAAATGCCTTAGTTGTAGGTCAGAACAAATTGTTACCCCCCCCCCAATAAACATAGTGATCCAAAAATATCTGGAAAATAGTTGACTTTCAGACTTTGACAAGAAATAAACAGACTAGCCTCCATCATCCTAGAGAGAAAACAATGACCTGGAATTTTAAAAACCCTGTAATTGTGAGGCTGTTTTCAAAGAAAACAAGGTCTAAATGCAAACACCTAATTGTCCAAATAGGAGCAATCTGGGAGAATTAGCATCAGTCCAGTGTGAACTGAAACGAGGGAGATCTTAGGATAGAATTAGCGTCAGTACAGTCTGGACTGGAGCCAAGGAGATCTTAGGGTAGCAGCAGAAGCAGCAAGGAAAGAAAGAAGGGTGGGTCCTGTGGGTTGGGATGATCATGGTAACAGCTCTGAGCATCCTGTGATGATGTTGACACTTAAGAGCTCTGAGCATCCTACCATGAAATGACACCGTTTGAGAGTTTTGAACAGGCAAGCGATGTGACCATATTTCTGCCTTATGCTGGTCATGACTGGGTGGACATTTGAATCCAGGGAAAAGCAGTTTCCTGGTGTTTTCTCTGCTCTTGCTTCTCCGGAAGCCCACACCAGTCACACCTGTATTGCTTCACAGGTCTTTTATACCAGTCCAGGTTCTTGGTTAAGTGGTACACCTAGGGCCAGATAGGGCCAGTAGTTAGGGACTATCAAAAGGGGAAGATTTAATGGTGGATTTCAGAGAATATAACCATGATCCACATTTGGGAGTTCCCAAAAGTGGAATTTTGGAGAGCAGATTTTGGAACAGAACAAGTAGGGTTCTTTCAGTGTTTAACACTGATCCATAATATTATAATATTATTATATATATATATTATATTATAATATTATAATATGTTATAATATTATTCCAGGAGTGAAGATTTCCTTCTATTATCAGTGTCCAGACTGCACCTGACCTGGGCTGCAAGCTAGGAACTCAGAAACCTGGAAGTCTTTCATAGCATCTCCATCTGCTTCCCTGGACACGGAGTGAAACTCAAGGCCTTTCGGTATTTCTAATGCAGTATGCAGAGGATGAGGACCCTGAGTGAACACATCACACAGCACTGAAGAGTTCACACTTGGATGGGCGGTGTGACTGGCTTTGTGGCTTGTTTGCCATTTCTCCAGGCAAAGTTCAATGTCCTGCGATGGACTATTGTGAGGATTAAAGGATTACTCAGGAAAGGACCTCATCAGAAACAGAAGATTTCATGAGCCGTGGCATACTAAATATGTAAAACTCTTGGGATCAGGACTGAGATTGGCCATGTTTACCATTTACATAGCTACATTTACAGATGTAACATTCGCCATGCAAATAACACTTTGGTGTCCTGCTGTTCACCGAGTCAAGATAGCCGCACCTGTGCTTCAAGGCAGCCCAGAACCCATGCTCTCCACGTGACTCAACTTCTAGCCTGTGCGGTTCCTCATTATTGTTTCCTGGTGTGTGCTCTGCTTTTGTTTCTCCAGGAGCCCAGACCAGTTACACCTGTACTGCCTCCCTGCCTCCCCTCCAAGGTCTCACAGGCCCTCCTTGCCAGCTCAGACTTCTTGCTAAAGTGGGCACACCCAGGGTCGGGAGATAGAGCTGTTGCCTTGCTAATTAAAAGCCCTGGAGTTCCTTACTGGCTCTCAGTGCCTGCTGATGCAGCTGCGGCCAAAGCTTTGATTCCAGAGACAAGAAGGTCTTCAGGACAAAGGTAATTTCTGCTATTTAGAGCCTTCTTAGGGAACCTTTCACGGCTTTCTGTCTAGTTCTGTGTGCTTCTGGAGGCCTTGACTCAAGGTACTAGGTATTGGGGGAATTAAAGTTGCTTATAATAAAAATGCTGCTTGCAATTTGCTTATTCCCTGCTTAAAGACAACTTTCAAGTGAGATGCTGAGGGTCCTGGACAGGGAGGTGCCTCCCTGGATGAAGAGTAAAGGAATACAGATGCCCGGGGAACTCCCAGCTTATAAGCATGAAGTGTGGTGACCCATTGTCCATGGGGAGAGCTAGAACAGAGGTGGAGAACACACCCTGCTTTTCTCTCTCTAGTGATTCAACGCACAAGAAGGCACCTGGAGTGATGGAACTTCCTCACCATCCAGATGTGGTGGTGGATGACGTTTCAAAGCCATCATCTCTTGGAGACCTAGGACCACACCAGTCACTAAAGGGCTGGAAGTTTCCACTCAGGGCTTGCTGGCCTTGAAATGTTCTGTATAGGTACATTTTGACACATTAATCTGGATGCTAAAAAAATGGCTTAGTGCTTAAGAGCGTTTGCTGCTCTTGCTGGGGACCAGGGTTCACCCACACTGGGCAGCTCACAACTGTCTGTAATTCCAGTTCCAGAGTATCAAATTTCCTCTTCTCATTATACAGGCACTGGGCACACACTTGGTGCACATGCACACAGACAAGCAAAATACTCATATACATAAATACAATAGATAAGTCATTAGGATATTTTAATGTGAATATGGGGTGAGGGCTTAGGGAAGCTCTTACTAAATGCTTTCCATAAAATTCTAGGAGATAAGAGAAGAATATTTTTCTTTTCCCTTTCTTTCTCAGGGCCAGGCAACAATGGATTCTTCTTCACAATCTAGTGAATTTTTTCTTCCTCAAGAAAACTCTGAAGAAGCCAAAGAAAGTAAGTGTGAATCACAAACCAGTTTGGACCATCTCCATTTGCTCTCACTGAAGACAATAGGGTTGTGTAGCACAAATAATAATAAAAAAAAACCCAGAGACAGGTATTGGGGTTCAAGCTGGAGATCAGAAAACATAAAGCAGTCAGCCAGTAGCTCTTACCTCTACCAGTGCTGAAGTAGAGATCCTGACTTCCCTGTGACTGGAAACTGAATCTCACATGAGACCCTTTCCTTCTTCCTTATGTACCTCTCTAGTGCTGGGATTAAAGACATGAACTCTGTTACTCTTTAGAATGATTCACTCTCTTGCAGCCCTGGATGGTCATGAACAAGCAGAGATCCATCTGTCTCTGTCCCTTGAGTCCTGGAATTAAAGGTGTGTACTACTACTGCCTGACCTCTGGCTAGAGCTAGTGTGGCTAGCTTTGTATTCTGATCCCCAGGCAGGCTTTATTAAATCATAAACAATATACCACCACAATTCCCTATGTTATTAAAACATCTTAAATGCCATATTCTGTAGATCTCTGAAGCTTTTGAAGACTACCTGTTTATCTAAAATGTATCTCTGTTTGACTTTGATAACATGCCTAATATGACTATAAGTTCAATTTTAATAGGTGACTAATTGCTAACCTGCATTTTCTCATTATTCTACATAGTTTGTAATAATAATGTTCAAGGACTAGAAATTTGCATTACATTGTTAAATGGGCTGTATAGGTACAATACCTTGAACAAGATTAGAAAGATATGTATGGTATGTTTTAACAAAATTAATCTCAACTTTGTATCAATGTACAAAATTTGTATACAATATGCAGAAGTCCAATCTAATGTAAAATATTTGAAAGTTGCTTTTTAGAAGTGGATTCAATAATCTACCTTCTTATCTTATATTTATATCCTCCCTTTTTTCTTTTCAGAGTAGATTCAATCATCTACCCTTTTATTCTATCATATCTGTATTCCTTTTTTCTTTTCAAAACAAAAACCTTTAATATCCTTTGTTTAGCTGTTTTTCCTGACCATTACCAATAACAACTTGTAACCAATCCTCCTAGACAACAACAAATATCTATAACCTATTGAATGACTGAAAACCACATACCCCATCTCTTGGAAGTGTGAGGATCATGTTTTTAAAGTTACATCCTGCTATCTGGGGGCCACATCATCTTTAGGGGATCCTGAAAAGAAAAATTTGGGCTAATTGTCAAGTCCTGGAAGAGGTAGCTGTATCATTTGTTGTTCAGTCTCTACGTAATGGGAAAGCGCAGGGTTTGTCTCAAGTCCTGGCTACAGTAGTATGCGAGGCTGAATCACCAACTGGCCACCTTGAAATAGCCCTGAGAAGTTTGAAGTCCAAAACTGATATTCAGGTGGTGTTTTTCAGATTAGCCGCATTGTCACAGTCCTGGTGGAATCATCATTGTAGGGCTCCCTCTTGTTTTTGGATACTTCATAGATTGCATTAGGTCAGATTATTTCTTTTCTTAGTAATTTTTTTCTAGGTTGTTCTCCCTTCTTCTTTAGATGCTTATTTGCCCAAAGGTCTTTAAATTCTTCAAGATATTTGGTTTTTGTTTTTCCTGAAAAGACAAAAACAAAACACTTTCCCAACCCTAACTTTGTGGAGTTTCCTAATCTAATCTTTATCAATTTTGATTTATGATTTCTTCTGAAATTTTTGTTTTAGCTTCTAAGCTCTTCTATCATCCAGAGCAGTATGTTTTTTATTTTTTTCATTAGGCACTAGGTTCTTTAGTTGCTCCGGGAAGGAGTTTCCACATTGACAGGAAATGACTGAACCAGGTTTGGCATAGGGGCCTGTGAGAGGCCCCTCAAAGAGTTTCCCAAAGAAATGTTACCTTGAACATTTCTTGCTGATCTACATTCATTAGTCCAATGCCTGCCTGTGCCACATCTTCTGCTTAATCCAGAAGGGAGGGGTGTTCTGTTTGGGATTATGCTTAGAAAAAGCATTGTTTCTAGGAAAGTTCTGTTTATAATATCTTTTAAGGTGCATTGTTTGCCACAATTGAGACATTTGACATTTTGATTTTATCCACGCATCGTCATGGTCATGAGCTTCAACATTAATTGCATCTTGGACCCATTCCTCCAAAGGTGCTGACCTTGCTTTTAAAAGCCTAATTATCTGTTTGCATTGCGCATTAGCATTTTCAAAAGCTAGAGATTCAATTATTATTTGTCTAGCTTCTGAATCTGGTAGCATTCTATTTACTGCTGATGCCAATCTTTGTAAGAACTCCATGAAGTTTTCCTTTGGACCCTGTCTTACTTTAGTAAATGATTCAACTTTCTTTCCTACTTTGCCAATTCTGTCCCAAGCATTCAAAGCTGCTGCATGGAATAAAACCAAGTTGTGGTCACCATATAGACACTGCTTTTCTAAAGTAGCATAATTTCCTTTTCCAAGAAGTTTATCTTGGGAAATATCCATGCTTCCAGCTTTAACCCATTGTTCAATAGTCTTAGCCTCTTCTCTGAGCCAGGTAGTCCATTGCAATTGTGGACCAGGCTCTACAACAGCTTTAACCAAATCTATCCAGTTTGGATAATGCTAATACAAACTGACCACATGTTTATCATCTGCTTCACCAATGGTGAATGCATGCCATATGAAACTACTGTTTCCTTGAATTTCCCTAAATTTAACATTGTCACAGGCATTCAGTTAACTCTTACAGAACCTATATCGTTTGGCACTTCCTGTATGGTTACTGGATATATTAAGGTTGGTTTTTCTTAAGACCTTAGACTGTTCCTCTCTAACTTATAAAGCAATGCTGAGACTGGTTCTCCTTTATGTTCCTCTGTCTGGGTTTGAATATCTCTGTGATATGCTTTAATAAATTTTCTTAGTTCCTCATCTTGGCACTCATATCAACCAACTTTTTTAGAGATAAAACAGGAATTATCAAACTGACAACAAAGACTGTCAAAATGATAATTGACAACATGTCAATCCCTTGATTAAGTTGGTTATCCCTTCATTTACTTGTTCCAATTTTGAACCATCCATTGTGTAATCATACAGAGACCTAATTCTCTCCCATTGTAATAGTGTTTCCTATTTTTAATGTGGGAAAAGAAACTCTTTCAACTAATTCCTTTCTTTAAGAATTTGCATTTGTCTCACCCATTGTGCTGTCAATGACAAGTCAGATGAGGATAAAGTGTGAAGTGTCTGCTGTTGCACAGAACGGTAGAAACCTGAGCTGCTTTTAGAGCAGCTACCTTGTTTGGCAGCATCCTGAGATGGGGGTCCAGGGAGTCCAGGGAAAGTCCACAACTCACTGGGAGAAGAGAAACCCAACAGCCACATACCTACATGGGGAAATGTCTGAAAGCAGCTAACTCCTGCAGCTTTGGAGCCCAAAAGCCTGCAGAGTTTGCTACAGAGAGGCTGCAACAGATAAATCCTAGACCAGCTCAGAGACTTGGGGGAGAAAACAAAAGTAAACCTAGTTAGCCAGGCAGGGACTCCAGTGGGAGCTCCATGTGCAGCTCTGGCATGGGCCTGGTGGCTTCAAAGCCACAGGCAAGCAGCTTTTCCATGAATTCGTACCTTTATGTCGGAAACCAATTTGGTAATATGAATGATAAAAACCCAGAGATTGGATTCAAGCTGAAGATCAGAAAAGCAAAGCAACCAGCCAGTAGCTCTTACCTCTACCAAGACTGAAATAGGGATTTTGTCTTCCCAGTGACTGGACAATAAATCTTACATGAGACCCCTTGCTTCTTCCTTATATACCTCTCTAGTGCTAGGATTAAAGGAATGAGCTCTCCTTTTCTTTTAGGCTGATTCACTCTCATGTAGCCCTGGTGGTCTTGGAGTCACAGAGATCCATCTGTCTCTGTTCCCGGAGTCCTGGGATTAAAGGTGTGTACCACTGATGCCTGGCCTCTATGGCTAGCTAATGTGGCTAGCTTTGCATTCTGATCCCCAGGAAAGCTTTATTAAATCATAAACGATGTATCACAACAGAGTTGAAGGGGCCTGTTTCACTTTCTTAATCAGAAATCTATTTGCTCTGTCTGAAATACTCAGACACCTACATATTGACACCTCAAGGCTCTTAGCTCTTGCCTTAATAGTTATATTTAGAATTGCTTGTTCCTTTGCCAATTCTAGCAAGTCATAGATGGGGCAGACATTAGGGTGGGCCAACCAAAGGCCCAGGTTGTGGGTCTGGGTGGTAGCTGAGCTGGTTGTGTCTGGCCACTAGGACCCCACCCCCTCAGATGAGGGGCAGAACCAGCTCTCCTAGGCACATGCCATTGGGGCCAACTCTCCCTTGCCTGTGGTGATGGGGAGGTATCAGCTCTCTCATGGTGGATGGGGTCACCTTTCCTGCTGCAGTGTCCAGCGAGGGGCAGGTATCCTGGGGCCGGTGAGGGGGCAGGGCTGAGCCCTGCCCTTGGATTTCAACACAATAGTTCCTATGACCCTCTGTAGTAACATGAGCCATGGACCATCAGCTCAGACCCTGGCTGCTGTTGGGTCATAGACCCAGACATGACCCATTGAAGTAATCTGGGCCCAGATGACACCATAGCCCCATGTGGCTGTACTAGTTGGGATATGGTTTTCAGACACCAACATGGCCACAAGATGTGACCTATACCCCGGGCATGCATGTGGGACTGGCCCTGTGGAATGATATCCACAGGATCCCATTGACTCAGGGCAATAACAGGATGTCTGAGAAGAATTTCAATGAGGGCCCAGTAATGATGGTGTGCCAGAGGCTGGAAGTCTTGAGCCAGACCAATGAATGAGTCATTGAAATGAACATTTTGTGGGTGGGGCTGATTGGACATGGTGTGACACACTGCAGCTCCCAAATGCCACTCAAATGAATGAAGGTGTTGGGAAAAAGGCAGAGTGAGGTGAGTTTTTGTTTTGTTTTGAATTAACTTTGGGTGTCATGCTGGAGGGGTGAGGGGCGGATATGAAGGGGCGGGGAGAAGAGTGGGATTGGGGTGCATGATGTGAAATTTCAAAGAATCAATAAAGGAATATGTTAAAAAGGATTGCTTGTTCACTTTGAATAAGATGATAAAGACAGGGATTATATACACACTGATGATGGTTTAAGTAGCTTTGGTTGTGGTTGCTGTGCAGAGACTTTATAAAACCGGAAAAGATAACTCCAGAAGAACTGGCAAACGCCGGACATCTCTTACAACCAGGAATGTATTCTTCTTTTCTGTGCCTTGATCTATAAACAAGTCTTTCCACATTTCCCTTCCTGTGTTTTCATGGCCATTTTTTTCTCAAAACAATATCTATCACAGAAATTCACATTTCATTGTTATTAGAATGGGGCCCAAACCTTAAAGTTAATTATACCCACAACTGTGTCTTTTGCTCTTCTGTTATCTGGCAGGACAGATATATCCCAGAACCTACAAGATCCATGATTCCCAACAGATGGTGTGGGTCCTAACAGGAAATTCTTTAATGGCAGTGCCTGCTAGCAACAACGTCAAACCCGGTAAGTGACATATGAGGGTACTGTCGCTCTTGAAGAGTCATCAGGTTCACTAAGAGTGGACGTGAGCCTGCAAGTCTTCTGCCATTCCTTACCTGGCCACCAATCTGATGTTCAGAGGAAAGGCAAGGAGAAGAAGATTGTCCCTCTGCTATAAAGAAAAACATAAATATATATATACTTACATACATACGTACATATATATATATAGAGAGAGAGAGAGAGAGAGAGAAATGACAGTCTTCAAATAGAAAAGACTTGTGTCCCACAGTTATTAAATTTCTTTTTAGAATGGCATTTCTTTAAATCCCAACTAGCATCAACTCATATCCATAGATTCAAACTCTCCCATCTTGCCACTGTCAAACTCACCCGCTCTTCTCTTTTGGCATCTTCTTTCCTAATAGTGGTGAAACATTCCTTCTTCCCACCAAAAGGAAATCCACCTCAGCCTTGTCTCACTTCTTTAAAGCTTCCATGTTTTATATAACTTCCCTCTTAACCTTGTCTACCACAGAGAGACTTCTCACATCATATCCCTAGTCTCAATACTAAAACTCCCTCTTTTTTCCCACATTCCATCCCTATACCATTTGTGTTGGCCAGCTTTTCATTAGTATGACAGCCTATCCTCACCACCACCAGAAATAATACTTAGAGGTTGATTTGGGCTAATTAGTTCAGAGTTTTCAGAGCCTTCTGCTGGCTCCATTCCTTTTTATGTCTGTGTCAAGACAGACACATGGTATGGTGGAAAATAACTTCCCTCCTCATAGTAGACAGGAAGTTGAGATGGGAGGTTCCAATCTTCTTGCTTTAAAGGAACATCACTAGTGACCAATTAGGCCCTGTATCAAATAACTCATTCAATTGTGAATTCATTAATGGATTAATCCATTGATGGAGTTAGGACTCTCATGATCTGATTATGTCTCAATAGTGCCTGTGACCAGGTGATGTTTAAGCCTTCAATATATGAAACTTAGACAGGAGTGTTTCATATCTTGCTCTAAGCCAAATCTCCAATGTCCACATAGTACTTTGTCTTAGGTGGGTAGTCAATAAATAGCTGTTGAATGGATTTGTTTTCTGTCCTCTGCCAAATAGATATAGAATGCCCAGACTCTTGGGAATCTCTTCCTAAATTATTGGATAATTAAATTCAGCCAAGACTGATGGACAACTCACACAATGAAAACTTAAATAAGATAGTGGTTTATTTCTTCCATATATATAACCAGTGGGCCAGGATAGGCTGGGTTCCATGTTAGTTCCATAATGCCACCAGAGGCCGAGGATTCTACCTTTCTGCTTCACCAACCTTAAGTTTACCTAAGCTATTGCTTAAGTGTTTGATGTAGGTAACATGATGTGACAAATGAAGTGTTTCCAGGTAAGTCTAGTCTCTTAAGAAACAATTTTAGAAGCACTACAGGGTATTTGCACTCATATATCATGGGCTACAGTAAGTGCATGACTGTATTTAGCTGCAATGGTAGTAGGTAGTAAAATATATTATTTTTTTTTATTTTTGGGAAACAATGTGCCCAGGTGACAACTGAGGTTCTGGTATCAAGAGGAAAAAGGAAACTGGCCTCAGGGAGCAACCAATAATTACTATTATGTGGCTAATATGGGTAGCTTTGATGGGGAAAATGATGATGATGATGATTTGGAGGGTTCACAGGATGGATCAAAAGACGGGATATATTTTGAAACCTGATACTGACCACATTTTCCTTGTGTTTCCAGTCGTCCTTAGCTTGATAGCATGTAGAGACTCAGAATTCCAAGATGCCGCAAAAGGTAATCTAGTTCTCCTGGGGATTGAAAGTAAAAGTCTCTGCCTCTTCTGTGCTGAAATCAGTGGCACACCGACTTTGCAGCTTAAGGTGAGTAACTACAGCTGGTGAGGGAGGTATATACCAGATAGACTTTTATTTAAGGAAGCTTACCAGGTTACAGAATAAAAATGATATCCCTGCAAGTTTTCACTCTTCAGAGTAAGGAAGGAACCCTTACCTAACTGGTCCCCAAATAAGTTACAATGCCACTGAGTAGATACAGCATTTTTTAAAGCCCCAGAGAACAGGATTTAAATGTGAAAATCAGAACATCAAACCCATCATGGAAATGTTTCTGAAAAGTGAAGGAACAGTGGCTTCTTCATCCTTAGTCCTGAGTAATTCCCTCCTAGACATCTCCAGAGATGCTAATATGCCACACCTAGGCAAAGGGTTGGTAATCTGGAGTTTCATAGTACATATGCATATCTGTGTGCTAAAAGAAAAGATGTATAGTTAAAAGTATCATCCCTTGCTTAATGATGGAGATTTTAATGCATAAATTCATTCAGAGGTTGGGTATTCAGGCTGGTTAGCACAAAACTGTAGATGAATGTGTACCAGAAGCCTTCCATCCCTACCCCATTCTCTTCCAGGGAGCACAATGCCTCAAAGAATCAGTAACCCCTTGTATCATGGGACTATGGGAGAAAGCTAGGCTATTTGGAAATTAGTGTGTGCCTGTTTGGATAGTTTTCTATCTTTTCATTTGCCACGTCCCTCCTATTGGGCACAGTGGTTACTCCCATGATATGCACTCAGTGTGCTCAGTTACTATAGCCCCCTCTCCCTGGTCCTCCCCATTAACAAGCCTCTTTCTTACCCTAGAATGTAGACATCATGGAGATGTACAATGTGGACAAAGTACAGAAAGCCTATCTATTCTACCACAGCAAAGAGGGCTCCACTTCTACCTTCCAGTCAGTCTCCTATCCTGGCTGGTTCATAGCGTCCTCTTCCACAGCAAGACAAGCAATCATTCTCACACAGCAGAGGGGTGAAGCTAATAACACCAACTTCTACTTAGAGCCTGAGGATTAAAATCCAGTATGGGCCATATGTGGCTGAGTCCAGGACAAAGAATCAAAGTGGTGGAGAGTCTTTTACTTGAAAACACAACAAGCCATCTTAAAAGACCACTGTATCACCTCTTCTCCAGACATCCGTTTCTGAAGGGTCACTCATCTGAACATCATTCCTGTGTGAAGCCCAAGAATCGCTTTTATCCTTTCTTGATCTTGTCTCACCATCAGCTACCAAGTACAGTCAAGTCATAGTCGCCTTACATCCAACTCTCCCTCCCTGTTCTCACAGAAGCCAATGGTGCAGAGAAGTCAATTCCAAAGAGTCAATGCAAGATTCTTCCTTCTTAACTTTATTATGTTTATTGTAAATATGATAAATACCTAAAAGATAAGTCTCAAGAATAAGGCCATATAAAAGATCATTTTTATCTGTCTTGATGATCATGATATATTCAGAAATTATCAGTTAATAATTTGACACATAGCATACACTTTTATTATGGTGATTGTCAACCTAAGTGAATAAAAAATAAATCCAAATTTCAAAGGGTCATTCACATCAATTTGCATTTCAAACTAATTGTACCGTCTTTAACTTTGTAAAGTGATTGGAAATTATCAGCTCTGATACTTTCTTGTGTTTGCTGGAAATTTAGGAGTGTTTGTGGGATAGTTTTAAGTCAGTTGTTTGTTGTGTGACGGTGTGGTGGTTTGAATAATAATGGCCCCTATAGACTCCTGTTTGAATGCTTCATTACCAGGGAGTGGAACTGTTTGAAAGTATTACAAAGAGTAAGGGGTGTGGCCTTGCTGGAGGAAGTGTGTCACTGGGAGTGGGCTTTGAGGTTTCAAAAGGCCATACCAGGCCCAGAGTCTTTCTTCCAGACTATGGATCAGGATGTATAACTCTCAGCCTCTTCTCCAGCACCATGTCTGCCTGCCTGCCACCATGATTCCTGTCATGATGATTGATAATGGGCTAACCTCTGAAATCCCAATTACACGCTTTCTTTCATAAGAGGTGCCACAGAACAGTGACTGAAACAGAGGGTTACTTTAGCTAAAAGACACATGGATTGCACTAGACTGTGAAATTCTGAATACAAACATGAGCATGATAATCTCTCTTCCTTCAGATCCCAATATGCAAAGCAGTAAATTAGGTCTTGTGATGCTACAAACACATTGCTGAGTTCAAAGTTCTTGGCCAGGTGCGCTTGTCTTGGCATTATCTCCCATAACAACACCACCAGTGATTCTGTTTGGAGTAGTCCTTGAATCCTGCCTTACATCTTACAGCTTACCTCTTAGTCCTGTTATTTCTATGCAACAGGCTTCAAGAAGGTATTATATGCAGTCTCTTAGTTAGGGTTTCTGTTGCTGTGAAGAGACACCATGATCAATTCAGTTTTAATAAAGGAAAACATTTAATTGGGGTGGCTTACAGTTCAAAGGTTCAGTCTATTATTATCATGGAGGGACATGGCAGTATGCAGGCAGACATGGTGCTGGAGAAAGAACAGGACATTCTATATCTTCGATCTGCAGGCAACAGGAAGTATACTGAACTAGGTGTAGCTTGAGCAAAGGAGACCTCAACCTCCCCCCCCCCCAGTGGCTCACTTCCTCCAACAAGGCCACACCTACTCCAGCAAAGCCACATCTCCTAATAGTGCTACTCCCTATGAACTTATGGGGTCAATTATATTCAAACTACCTACCACAGAAGCTTGCTATCTCAGTCACATTGGTCATCTCTTCCTGCTCTCTAGGACATCTGGGGACATACAGTTGCAGGTCCTGCTTAGTGTTCACACATGCACAAACATAGATCTGAGAGAGAGAGCTGTTCTATGAAAAACACTTGAGCAGTGTATGTAGCAGCAGGTCATGGATAACAACTCTCTTCTATCTCTCACCAGCAAAATTCTGTGATGTGCTCCATGTTGCTCCTTAGAAGGTCTCAGCAGGAGTAAGATGGAGTCACAAACACTGAACTGAAAATTTTCTCCCTGTGCTGATCAACCTCATTTTCCTTCTTTAATTCCCCAGCTTCAACTTTTGTTCCCTGGAGTAACTTTTCATCACCACACACGCACAGCTTTACCTCAGGATCTGCCCTGGAAAAGCAGATTCTCTCTTTTTTCTACTATCCTGTGTTGGATTTCTTCTCTCTGTATTTCTGTTAATGTTTTCACATGTGGCTCTAACATATACAACACTGCACAACCCAATTATTATGTCTTCTATTTTTTCAAGTCAGGGTTTCTCTGTATAGCCCTGGCTGACCTGGAACTTGCTCTGTAGACCAGGCTGGCCATGAACTCACAGAGATCTGCTTACCTCTGTCTCCTGAGTGCTGGGGTTAGAGGTGTGTGCCGCCACCACCTGGCCCTGTTAAGTCTTCTTTTTTTCTCCCAACATATTATTTTTATCGATTATTTGGAAATTTCGATCAATGCATCCCAATCACACTTGCCTCCCATTCCACCCAGGTCTACCCTTCTATAATTGTGACCCCCTATAACCAAGTACCATTTGTGTTGCCCATCTACTTATTGGAGCATGGTCAAACTCTCAGTGGCTAGCCCCTTAAAGATAACTGAGTCCTTCCCCATGCCCTCACCAGAAGCCAATAACTGTGAAGAGCCATGCCTCAGCATCTTTATCATAATTTTAAAGGACTTTCCTCATTGGTTTCCTGTCTAGACTCTTTCTGTTTTCTTTGGGAAAGGGGAGAGGTTGTTGCAGAAGATTTAGATGTCTTTCACTCTCAATTATGTGTCTGTGGTCATCAATACCACTGCAATAGATGCTTCCTTGTTTGTAACGGCCAGTGGCAGCATGGATCATGGACTTCTACATGGTTTTCCATGTCTGCATGGACTGCAGGCATCCACACAGTCTCCAATGGCAGCATGGACCATGGATCTCATTCTGGCCTCCAGAGGCAACATGCATCACAGTCATGAACACAGCCCTAGCACTGATCACAAACAACAACAAGGTTTCTGGTGGGAGCATCGGTCATGGACTCAATAAGGTCTCTTGGCTTAACAGGGATCACTGACATCAGCATGGATCCCTGCAGTAACACAAACCATGGACATCAGAATGGTACCCAGTGGCATCACGGATGAGGGACATTAATATGGCCTCAGGTGGCAGCACAGATCAAGGACGTTAATATGGCCTCCAGCAGGAACACAAATCACAAACATCAACATGGCCCCTGGCGGCAGCATGGGCCATGAACAGTGTAAAACCACCTCTGGCAGCAGCACAGACCACTGACGTCAACATGGCCTCCCTGGGTAGCACAGGCCACAGAGGCTGACATGGCCTCTGACAGTAACAGGAACCATGGACATCAACATGGCACCAGGTGATATCTTGGGCTATAGACGTTAACATGGCTTTGGATAGCAACACAGGCATCAATACAGCCTGCTGTGACAGCCCCAACCACAAACAACAACACAGCCTGTGCTGTAGCATGCACCATGTATAGAAACCTGTTCTCTGGTGACAACATGAACCATGGAGGTTTTTGAGAAGGCCCAGTCCAGAAAATGAAGCGTTCTCCATATCTGATATCCTGCCATTGCTCAGAGCCAGGGTAATCACAGGGCTGGGCAGCATGTTCAGGGGCAGAGTCTACGAGGGCTCCAGGCTGTAGCCCACCATTTTGCCTGTCCTACTTGGCAACTACATGCTCCCTGGTCCACAGCAACCATGCTGCCAACACCTGTCACTGCTGCATCTCTGGTTCTGTCTCTCTGTCACATACACGCTGCTCTGTTCCTCCATTCTCCCCACCTCTGCTCTGCATCATTATTTATTGACGTGGCATTGCAAACTGCAGTGTGTGTGTGTGTCACACCATACATACATACATACATGTATTTTTTTTGTCCAAACAGTTTTATATGCAGATAGTCATTATAAGGAGTCATTGGTCTGGTACAAGGTCTCTGGGTTCTGAAACATCATAAATACTGGACTACCACTGGAACTCTTCTTGGATAACCTGCTGTTGCTCAGAGTCAGGGTGATCCTTCAGCTGGGCAGGGTGTCCAGGGACAGAATCCACCAGAGCTCCAGGCTGCTGCTGGCTCATGTGCTATGACTATAGTGCCTGCAGCCCTCACGCAGCAACACAGCAGTAGAGGCTCTATGCTGCAGGTTGGTCAGTTGACCCAAGGTTGTGGCTGAGGATCCTCCCTACAGCTACTCCATGGTCCTGCTGCTGCTGGTGGCCGCCACCATCCCTGGAGGTGCAGCTGTTCTGTCTGATGCTCTTCTTTGAGTTCCTTGCAGCAGGGCAGAGCTCTGGCTGGGGCTTGGGTGACGGCGGCAGCGCCTGTGGCTCCTCAATGCTAACTGCAGGGATGACGGTGGGAGGGAAGGGGCGCTGGCTCAGCTTCTCTCACCTGTGCACCAAGCCCTGAGCCCGGCGTGGCTGCTTCAGGTCATCAGCTATGGCCTGGTGCAGGATACCCAGAGCCGGGAAATATGGAAGAGACTCCTACACTGCGCTTCTTAAGAGAGCTGGCCCAGCTCCTCTTTTGTTTGCTTTGTCCTGCAATGCCCGCCGTGTCTTCTTAACATCCTAAGTCTGAAATGTTTGGAGGTCATGCTTCATTTCCCTAACCAAAGGCAACCCCTTGTCTTCTTTGAAGTCATAGCAATTTTACTTTCTTATGGAAGATTTCTTCTGTTTGACTTTGCACTATCCTTGACTGCGGCGTAACAATTCTTTGGGAAATGTTGCTAAAATAAATTATAACTGCATACTGTGTATCTTACATCAACACTAAAGTTTGCCAGCAAGATCTTACATTGCAGCATTGGGCAGGGGCAACATTTAACTCCTAGTAACGCTAAGTGGATACGAAGCCCCTCAAGGAACATGGAGCTGAAACAAACAGAAAGGTTTCTTAGTAACATCTTACTGCATTTCCTCCTCCACTTTTTCATGATACTTGTGACCCCAGGGAACTGTGGCCATGAAAGGATGTCTACTCACAAAGAGGTGGGCGCAGACAGCACAGAACTGAATATTCCTGGAGAGGCCCCGGGTGCTGCCCCTGCAGTAGTGTTTGCTGCCTGCCTCACAGACTGTTCTGGGTACAGCCAGAGGGTTTGTATTTTGTCCAAGTTACATGCCCTCCATCACATACCTTTAGGAACATGCACAACATCCGAGTGACACAGGAGGAAGAATCCAAAGAACCCATTGAGACATTATTTTTCTAGGGCAGAGCAAGATTGTGGGGACACCAGATCTTGAGCAGAAGCCCACTTCCCCTTCAGCCTGGGAGCAGGCAGCTTTGAGATAATGTTTACTGAAAACAATTCAGTGCTATAAAGCTCTTGATAGGGCTCAGATAAGGGCTCACTCACTGAAACACCATGACTTTGACACCCCCTAAGGCTAGATGCCTCTTCTTGCTCCCTGCTGTGTCTCCCCCCTCCCCTGATTCTGGGGCCGGAGATTAAACCACCAGCCAGGAGGGTGAGAAGGCTGGAAAGAATTGTATGTAGATGGATGGCAGAAGTCCTTAAAAAGGGAAGCGGGTTTTTTTTTTTTCTTGGAGAGATTTCTCCTAAGCGGACAGACTTGGAGACTTCTCCTAAGCTTACTTGGGGTCTCCTCCTAAGCTGATTTGGGGTCTCCTCCTAAGCTGACTTGGGAAGCATAAAGTTTTCTTAAAGCAACCGACTGGTCTCTGAGTCATCTATCCCGACTACCTCGCTACATTCTCAGATGCAGGCCGCACAACAGGTGCGACACAAGATGGCTCCAAGTTTGACCCGGAGGGACTTCTAACAATGACCAAGAGGGACTTCCAACAACTGAAGGTCAAAGAACAGTAGGGCAGTCTACAAAGATCCTGAGTTCTGTAAGCACAGCGATGCAGAGACAGAATGGCCAGTGATACTGAAAACATAATGTAGTTCTGGACTGTGCTTATACACAGTCCAGAAGGTCCATAGGCGCTGAGCATGAGTGGGAGAGGGGAAACCCATCCCCCTGAACTATCTTTGATGTCTGATACAGCAGGCGAGGGTGGTGCTATGGTGAAGGCAGAAAAAAGGAGGGAGCAGGACCAGACTCAGGAAGTGCCCAGATATCCTGTTTGCCTTACTGGACTGATGCACTCGGTCTTTATCTCTTGAATTTAAGCTAGAGGCCAGAGAAGGAGGCGCAAGGATAATGGATTTCTGCATGGTCAATAGCTGAAAGCAATTCCATAAAGCCACGCTCCAAGATTTGCAGGAGAAGGACGGGTTCCTTGTCTGTCTGTGGCATGCAGAGACTTAGTGAATATGCAGTTGTGCACAAGACAAATAACACGTGGGAAAAGAATGCAGCATGGTGTCGCTTCTCCTGCTCTAATCTCTGAATCACAAGTCCTTATAACTTTTTCCTGCAGTCTCTGAAATAGTCTAATATTGCAAAAAGTGTTGATACTGTTTTGCCTTCTTACACTGGAGGCATGGTGACCGCATTCAAGCCTAAGACTGCTGAATGGTGGTCTATTCAAGGGTGTTTAGAAAGGAGGTTCACCCTTGTATTCCAGTTTCTCCCTGAATTTCTCTCATTCAGCAACCTGAGTGCAAATCCATTTAATCTGTTTCATTGGCTTTTTAAAATTCCTGTCCACCTATTCTTTCCTCTCATTTGTTTGTGGTAGCATCTATATTTACCTTTCCCTTTCCTCAGATGCGATTTCCTTTGTTATTTGGAAAATATGTTTTAAAGCCTCTATGACTTAAAACTGAACACCTCTGTCACTTATATGGGTCAAAAAGGGCATCTTGATTTTGTTTACAATCTAGTATAAACAGCAGGCAAAGAAAACAGTCATGCTATTGATGTGGAAGCAGGAAATGTGGATGGGCTGAGGAGATAAAAGCCACCTTTGGGTCACCTTTAGGGATGGGAAGTAGCCCTAGACACAAGTGGGCATTACACAAGGCACAAATGTACGGAGACGTCACAGTGTGTTCCCATAAAGATGAATATTAGTGCATGTCAACTTCAGGTGTATGGTAACAAAAGCTTTTTCTGTAAGGCAAGATTGTCCAGTCCTTGCATAATGGGGGTAGTGATAGCTCCTCCTTACTGGCAGACATCCATTACTCACAGCACTCCACTGCAAAAGGACACTTTCACTCAAGTATATAATCTACTTCGGTCATACGCTGCCCTTGTCTTCCCATTTCTTCACTGCCCACCCCTGGACCTTTGTCTCAAAGGACTATTTCATGTCTACTTTCATGATATGTATTGCAATGTGCTTTATGTAGCTATACAAAAAATCCAGGAACCACAAACTAGAGAAATATGTATCTTTCTGAAACAGACTTAATTTGCTTAATGTGATTGTCTCAAGTTGTATCTATTTTCCTGCCAATTATATTATTCCTGATGTTTGAAAAATTCACGTGTGTGTGTGTGTGTGTGTGTTTATTACATTTTCTTTGTCAACTCCTTTGTGGATGGACACTTAGGTTTGTTCCTTCACTTAGCTGCTGTGAACAATGCTGCAATGATTCCCGGTGAGAAAGTATCTCTGTGTGTGTTCATTTGGGCCTTACAGGAGAGGCAGAGCTGGGTCACATGGTAGATCTACGTTTAACTTTTTGGAGACCCTACATACTGATTCCCATGGTGGCTGGATTAGTTCGCATTTCCATCAGCAGTGCATAAGGTTTCCCCTCACCACATCCTCACTGTCATTTGTTTGTGTAATGATTGCCTAGTACCTTGTTTAGGTCACCATGTGTTAGTTATCTTACTAGAAAATGTTCAGTCGCCAAGCACCTGGCAAGGATCTCAGTGCTTGAAAATGCACAGCCTCTGATAAAGATAATTTCTTTTCATACTGTCTTTTTCATTCTTTCCACTTTAAAAATGTCAGGTAAAGGTGGTTGCTGCCAAGTCTGAGAATCTGAGTTTGACCCCCAGCACCCTCATGTTGAAAGGAGAAAATTAACTCCTGCAAGTTGTTCTCCGACCTTCACACATATGTATAACACACACACACACACACACACACACACACACACACACACACACAGGCATGCACAAACACAAACTACACACATGCACATATAATAAATGTAATATCTCTTTAAAATACTGTTTTTATTAGAATACATTCAGCAAATAAATCTACACTGTATCCCCCAAAAGACAAAACAAAAACACGCAGTGCTTTTCTCCATGTGCCTTTGTGATCTGTGTGTGTTACTTATTCACATATGTCTCCCTGATTAGTATGATAGACTCATGTGTTCATGCATTTTCCCACCCAGCCATGTGTTTGAATAGAGGCCTATCCTGGTATGAATAGCTTTAGCTCATTTTCTGTAGCTGCTGCCGAGTTTCCAACAAACTCATTTCATTGTCAGTTGTCAATCCTTCAGAGATAGACAGGGAGGTTGTTTCATAAACAGTGTGGCAATGAGTGTATTCCTGAAGACCTCCTTGCACGTCTGCATAGTTTGCATATACATGCAAGGCCTTCTTTAGAATAGAAGAGTGAATAGAGGGGCAATAGAGAGGGACATTCTTTAATTTCAAGAGATCCCTGTCTTAGATGTGGCTTTTCCCATTTAAACACTTCCAAGCTGTCCTTACTCTTCCTTGCCTAATACTTGCTTTTGGATTATGAGTTTTGTTAGCTCAGTATAAGAAACATATATCTCATTGTTATTGTAATTTGTTCATCACTTATTAATAAGCCACTCACTATTCAGCATGATCTAAACTGTCTGATTTTTCCACCCAAACCTATTTTTGGAGCATCATTGATAATACCTATCTGTTGCCTAATTCAGAGAACACTGTTATTTCACCTCAGACAGTGTTAGAAACAGCTCCACTCCCCTCACATCTCTTACTCATACACCAGATACTCTGCACCAAGTCCTGGTTTGGTTTTCCCAATCTTACTAGGTGTCTGCTCCTAATCCAGTTTGCTGATTCTTCCTCATGTTACTTCCAAAGGTTGAAGCTGCTCTTCAGTCACCTCGATTCCTCCTTCTTCCGTGTTATTTCCCTAGGTAGTTCTATTAATTTCATGGGCTTAAGTTCTCTACTAAACTGCAGGTTGGAACTGTGCTGATTTGCAAGCTCTGTCTCAGATCTTAGACACAAATCAAAGGATAACCAACCTACAATCCACAACCCCAGAGAAGCTAGGACACAAAGAGGAACCTAAGAGAGACATGCATGGGCCCCCTCACCCCCCAGAAGAGGAAAGGGGCAAGACCTCCTGAGTAAATTGGGAGCATGGTGGGGCAGGGAGAAGGAGGTAGGAGAAAGTGGAGAGGAGAAGAGGAGTGGGGAGGAGATCATGAGGGATCAGGAAGGTTGAGTTGGGGGGAAGAACAGAGAAGGAGAGCAAAGAGATACCTTAATAGAGGTAGCCATTATGGGTTTAACAAAAACATCTGGCACTAGGGAAATGTCCAGGGATCCACAAGAATGACCCCAAGTAAGCAGTTGTGGAGAAGCTCCCTTAAATGCCTTTCCCCTACAATGAGATTGATGACCACCTTAAATGTCATCCTAGAGCCTTCATCTAGTAGCTGATGGAAGCAGAAGTAGATATTCACAGTTAGGCCATGAGCCTAATTCCTGGAATCCAGTTGTAGAGAGGGAGGAGTGATGAGCAAAGGAGGCAAGACCATGACAGGAAAACCCACAGAAACAGCTGACCTGAACAAGTGGGAGCTCACAGACTCCAGACTGACAGCTGAGGAACCAGCAAAAGACCTAACCAGGCCCCCTGAACATGGGTGCCAATTGGGGGGCTTGGGTAGTCTATGGGGCCTCTGGCAGTGGAACCAGTATTTATTCCTAGTGCACGAATGGGCTGTGGGGGCCCATTCCCTATGGAGGGAAACTCTCTTAGCCTAGATACATGGGGGAGGGTCTAGGTCCTGTCCCAAATGATGTGACAGACTTTGATGATTCTCTATGGGGAGGTCTCACCCTCCCCGAGGAATGGATGAGGGGTGGGATGGAGGGTTGGTGGAGGGAATGGGAGGGCGGGAGGGAGAGGGACCTGGGAATAGAATGTAAAATAAGGTTGGTTTTAATTAAATAAAAATTAAAAAACAAATAGATGCATGGCACCCTAAAGAAGGGGAGTGAGGCAAGATCTCCTGAGCAGATTGGGAACATCGGGAGGGGAGGAGTAGGGGAGCAGAGAGGAGGAGAAGAGGAAGGGAGAGGAGGACATGCGGGAGCAGGAAGTTTGAGTGAAGGGAAGAATAGAGGAGAGAGACATACCATAGTAGAGGGAGACATTGTATGTTTGAGGAGAGATCTGTCACTAGTGATATTTCCAGAGATCTACAAGGATGACACCAACTGGCAAACGAAGCAATAGTGGAGAGACTACCTTAAATGCCCCTCCTTGATAATGAGATTGATGACTACCTTATATGCCATCCTAGAACCTTCATCCAGTGACTGATGGAAGCAGAGGCAGACACCTACAGCTAAACACTGAACTGAACTCTTGGAACCCAGTGACAGAGAGGGAGGAGTGATGAGCAAGGGGGTCAAGACTGGGCTGGTGAAACCCACAGAAACAGCTGACCTGAACAAGGGGAAACTCTTGGACCCCAGACTGAGGACTGAGAGGCCAGCATGGGACTGATCCAGACCCCCTGAATGTGGGTATCAGTGAGGAGGCCTAGGCAATCTATGGGGCCTTGGGTAGTAGGCCAGTATTTATCCTTGGCATACAAATGGACTTTGGGTGCCCATCCCACAATGAGGGATGCTCTCTCAGCCTGGACACATTGGGGGAGGGCCTAGGCCCTGACCTGAACAAAATGACAGACTCTGGAGATTCCCCCATGGAGGGCCTCACCCTCCCTGGGGAATGAAGTGGGGAATGGGTGGGGAGCTGGGGGAACTGGTAGGGGGGCAGGTGAGGAGGGGAGGGAGTTGGGATTGACATGTGAAGCAAGCTTGTTTCTAATTTAAATAAAAAATTAATTAAAAAACAACCAAATAGATATGTGGCAAGCAGAGCTATTAGTGCTCTGAGTAACCTTCCCTTTCCCACACCCAGTTTCCTTCTGAGTTTCTCAAGACAGAAACCAAAGAGTCATCACTGATTCCTCCCTTTCCTAAAGCCCAACACTCCATCAGAAAGCTCATTTTCTAAGATCACCTCTGAACTACATCTTATTCTACCCATCTTTGTGCAAGAAGCCTGCCACTCATCACTAAATGCCAGGGAAACACAACAGCTCAGTTGGATTTTGGGTCAGCTGCTGAGTGGTACCCTCAGTCCTCTGCCACACCCATTAAATCCATCTTCTACATGGCTACCAATATTTAGACTCTCCCAGTTTTTACATTTGCACATCCTTGCCTACATAATCAGGTACAACCCCTCCCCCATTCTTGAAAACTCTTTCTCCAACAGTTATTCCAATCTTTCAATTCCTTGAACATACCAAGTTCTTCATGGCCTCAAGACCTTTTCAAGTATGATGCTCTTTCGAATCCCTACACCTGGGTTGTTTGTTTACATTGTGCTGCCTCCTTCTAACCACCACGCCTGAAGTTCTCTTCTTACACTTCTTGTGTTTTCTATCCCCAGTCTTCATTTATACAAGTTGTCTGTGTTTTTCTCCTTTTGTCTTCCCTTTCTTTCCCCATTACTTTACAAAGTACCTGGTCACTGGGGTGTTTGCCAGTTTAACCACTGTGTCCCCAGCCCCCAATACAATGTCTGTTATATCCTTAATAAATATCTGTGGAATACACTAGTCAGTTAAATGAATCAAAACCTCCACAAGTGTGAGATCATGCAAAACTTTCCTCTTTGTAAGTTGGCTGTCTCCAATATTTAATGTGCTAATGAAAAACTAGTATGACTAGCTCTACTCAAAGTAAAATCCATCACCCTGCTCCCAGCCTTTGGGCTCACAGAGAACGACGGAGTTGCTATCTGCACACAATTCCTTCATAATTACTCTCACGCATACACATTATGTGGTCTTATGAGAAACACATTGCGTGGCTCTGCTGCTGCCTACCTACTCCCCACTGATAACCAGATGATATGAAGAAAGCCTCCACATTATACTGCTCCTTCATTATTTCCAGCGTTGTGAGCACCATCCTCACAAGACAGGGCACATATCACTGCAAAGATGCGTGACTGCCAGCCCCATGGTCTTTGTAGAATGAACCCACATCATCTATATTACATTAGTCTATAAAAACTAGCCTTTGTCTTAATTCTCATTTGGCATTTAACTCTAAGATGGGGGGGTAGTCCTCTAGACAGGTCTAATATTTGGGCTTGGACTTAAATACCAAGCAGTCATAAACATCTTGACAGTGCTGGTGAAGGGGAAGGAAATATCAGTTGGGGCAGCAAATGTGGTTTAATTATTTGGATAAAATATCATGATGCATACTCACCAGGGCCCAGTTGTGACAGGCTCAGGCCTAATTATCACACTGTCCTTCCCATATGGATCTACAGTCATCAGGAACACCTCTGAAGTCCAGCAAAGTCCAGCTTTTTGACTTACTGCTGGAAGACAGTCATCAGAGGACTCGGAGAAGGGTGGTGTATTTAGGTGGGATTTACAATGTTTAAATATCAAAGCAAAACGTGTGCTGTGGACAGGGTTTGCATCAGGGCAGGAAAGTGAAGCTTATGCAGGGACTGGGTTTCCCCAAAGTATACAGTTAGGAAAGCCATAGAGTGCCTTTATCTGGTACTCTGGGCACAGGATGGACATAGATCCTGTGGTGGTTTGAAAGAAAATGCCTTCCCCCAAAGTGGCACTATTAGGAGGTGGGGCCTGTTGGATAAAGTGTGTCAGTATGGGGGGCAGACTTTGAGGTCTCTTTTACTCAAGCTTTCCTCCGTGTGACGTTCAGTTGACGTTGCCTCTGAGACAAGCTGTAGCTCTCTCAGCGCCAGCATCATGTCTGTGAGCATGGTGCCATGCTCCCCCACCATGATGACAGCAGACTGAACCTCTGAAACTGTAAGCGAGTCACCTCAATCAGATGTTTCCATTTGTAAGAGCTGACACGGTCATGGTGTCTCTTCACAGCAATAAAAACCTTAACTATGACAGTGGCTGCTTCTCTGTGACAACTGATTATTATCCTCTAGCAAATTTGGGAACAGATGCCTCATTCTTGGGGCTCCTAAGAATTCAGGCAGTCCTAGTTGTGACTGGGCAGAGTGGGAAGGAATAAAATCTCTGTGTGAATAAGAAAGTAACAATCATTCATCATGTTATTTTTCACAAATAATTAATTCAATTTTTTTGTGCCATTACCCTCTACCTTGGAGGAAGAAATATGGCTTCTGATACTTTGCAGCTAGCTTTATGTGTGTCTTATCAACCTCATAATTAGTGTGTTGATTTTTACTTTGTTGCTAGATAACACAGGATCTTCAATCTTACTCAGCCTTAGACTTGCTATTAGGAACAATGACCATGGTCCCACCAACTCTCTGCTCAATAAGAAACAGTAGTTTCCTTGAAGTCAAAGAGACTTATCCAGGGCTAGAGTTGATTTAATGATTTAAGAAAAGGCACCATCTGCCTCCTGATGAGCAGAGCTTAGGGGACCAGATAGAGATATCCATGTACTTTGATCTTGGTGGCTTCTCTTATAACAAACACCCTGTGCCTTGACTTCTGAGGTAGAGCTTCTGGCCTTTGGCCAAAGGAGCACGTGCAGGTCCTTTCTCTAGAAACATTATTCCTGGCGAGTCTTTGGGCAGAGAAGTGACAGTTGCAGAGCAGGTCAGAGAATATCAAGGGAAAAAGGTGAGGGAAATCCCTAGAATAGGAAAACCAGAGGTGAAATGGCAGAACCATTTGGCAGATTCTACCAAGCCAGGTGCCTGGAAGTTTTCCTCTCTGAACATGGGAGCTCCCTGCAGTCAGGTAAGACAGTTTTCTAGGGTTGAACAGTGAAGTCCTGGTAAAAATGGCTCTTTCCAGCAAGCTTTACTTCCTTAGAGCCTGGGGCAAGTCACTAGTGCCCAACCTAGTGTCTGATGATACACCCAAATCCCTTTTCAAGAATCCAGAAAGTTCTTCAACCTCTGGTTCCTAGCTCTTTCCAGTGCCTGTTCTTTAAATTCTATGGACTGGAAATAAAAGCATTTCAATAGAATGTAGTTGTGCTATTACCATTTCTTGTGGAAATGACATGAAGCGTCTGTGAAACTTTAAAATATGATGCTGTGCCTACAAGATGTGAGGATTCACCTGCATATTTTCACTGACCTGAACTCCAGACTCCTCTGATTTTTAAAAAGCACCATGAATGCTGTTTTCAATGGAGACTCTTTGGTGTAATTTGGATAAAAAGAATCAACCCAAAATCTTTGGTTTATCTCTAATAAGAGTTACTGGAGTCAACGTTACTCCTAGGCAGACAAAAGGCCACAAAGCTTCCAGGAACCTTTCATTCCTGGGCATTTAACATTTGGAATTTGAGTTCATTAATTAGAGTTCTTATGTTTGGTAGGAATGTTGAGTTCTGTTCTATGGAGCATCTAGGCACATATGTAAGACAGACTGTCATTGGGATCCGTGATATGAAATGCAGGCAGCTCTAACAGATTAATTGTGATGTCTGTAAGCCTGTTCTATTTTGACATTTTAAATATCAATAGCAACACAGAAATTAAGTTGGCTGGACCAGTTTATCCCCTCCCCTTTATAGGAAGTGTTTTTTGTGGCTCTAAGAATTTGACTCTAAAATAAGGGTGCCTCAAAAATGGAAGTTTTGGGGGAAAGGCTTACAATAAGGCTCTGTTCACCTAAAACCTGGATGTTTTATACAGTCTATATTGAATGATAATCATTTTATGACAGTAACAAAAATGTGAATTATTGGTTAAAATACAGTAGATGGTTGTGGAGTATTAGTTTATACTGCGTGAAGATGTGTCACTGTGATTGGCTTATTAAAAAGTTGAATGGCCAATAGCTGGTCAGGAGAGGTAAGGCAGGACTTTTGGGCAGAGAAAGGAACTCCTGGCGAATCTAGGCACACAAGAGTGATACCAGCAAGACATGGAGGGAATTGGACATACGGAATGGAGGAGAGGTAAAAAGCCACGTGGCAGAACATAGGCTAATAGAAACAGGTTAATTTAAGTTATAAGGCCAAGCTTTCATAATCAATAATAAGTCTCCATGTCATTATTTGGAGGCTGGTGGTCCCAAAAGAAAGAAAGTCTGACAAGAAAGACCTGTTACAGTAGATAATCAAGGTAGGCAAGCAGTCATGGAAAAATCTTGATGAAGAGATCATACTTGTTGGGCTGGCCCAGATCTTTGGCCCAAGAGGGAGTCACCTAAGACACGAAGATGGGTAACCCATGTGGGATTCAGCTCATCAGGGCAATGAAAAGGGACTGATCTACACTTCTCAGAGGTCTGATGATGCCTTGTCTTAGAAGAGCAGCTTCACCACAGCCTCCAGATCCCCCTATCACCAATAAAAGTTTGCTTACTGCAGGTCCATTTGCTGAGAGCCTTTGCTTACTGCAGGCCCCTTTGCTGAGAGCCTTTATCATTTATTACAGAAGCAGCAATCGATATTCTAGGTATTAACCCACTAGAATTAACTTCTGATAAAGAAAACATACTGGGTGCTTTATATTCTCAAAAAGGCCCCAGAGAAAAGAAATTCCTTCTCATGCAGGCATTAACAGTAAGAGCAGCAGCTTCTAGATCCCACACTACATAGCCTTAGTTTTTCTCTTTGATATGCTGCTGAGAAGTCACCTTTAATCTGTTAACAGCACTTTTTATAAATCATGTCCTCTCTGAGACCAAAGTTTGCCTGAACTTTTTACAAGTCATATCCTCCCTGAGACATGAGGGACCTGCCTTTGTCAAGACCTAATCTGGAATCCTGGTTCTGAGAGATATGCATGCCTGGTATTATTGCTATTTTTAGAGAGTTGTTAATTATATCTGTATTGGGTATATAAACTGGAAGCCTTGTGGGACCCATGAGAATTTTTAGAAAGATCTTTTGGAGAATTTTTTAAGGAGGAGAATTTTTGTTTTTTAATAAAACACATCAGAATTTTAGTGCTTGAAGAATACACCATGTGAAATCACAAGAACATCAAAAGTCACTAGGCTTCAAAAATATATTATCAGATGCAGTAAAATATTAATTAACCCGAAGTCTGCATCAGAAAGAAAAAGGTATGGAAAAATATCTAAATTGTTTACTTGAGAAACACACACTTGAAACAAAGTAAAAGAATGTTACAGTACAAATTAGAAAAGCCAACAGTGACTAGCTTATTTTTGTAGACTAAACTACCTACCTTTGATACTTAACCTTTTTGAAAAACAAAACAAAACAAAACAATTCCTTCTTTTTTTTCCAAATATTTCTTGGGAATAACCATGAAATACCTTGAAATAACTTCAATATAAAGTATTCAGAAAATTACTGCCCTTTTTACTACCATTTCTTTTATATTGGGGAAGTATGTCTGTCTGATAAATGCATACCAATATTTCCCTTTTTCTAGAACTGCAAAAATATGAATAATAAGAAATCAAATACTTATAAACTTTACTTAGCTTTCCAAATAAAATTAAAACCCTGGCAGCTAGAATCTCTTCTGGGGCTTGGTGACTACAGAAGTCAGTTGGCAATTGATATAGGAACTTAATGTCTTCCTATTATCTTAGATGACATTTGCACCATTTCTGCAGCTACACTGGAACCCTCTCACAAACACTACCACAGTTTAGTCATTGAAGCCAAATGAAAGCTGCTCACTTTTAAGAAGCAAGTTAACAGTTCATATAGAACTGGTCAGTTATGATACTTTTTAATCAAATGTAAAAGTTTCAAAGCTATCACTCAACTATGTGATGGGAACAATGGTGCCATATTAAAAGTTAGCAATGGACTCTTTAGGCCATCTAGTCAAGAAAATGTAAATGCTATGTTAAAACCAAACAATAAGTAAACTACATGTTAAATAAGGGTTTTAAAGCCTTCTTTCATAGAAAGAATGCTCCTTAGCTTTCATTTATTCCCCAAGCAAAAGTCTGAATATCCATGAGCCTCAGTTAAACCAATGGCACTCAAGCAACTGTTTCACAAGTCCCACCTATATACTCAAATGACATAAACATGAATGAATGATGCAAGTAATACTATGAACAATTACTGAACTGGAGTGAAATAATAAGAATCATGACAATCTTCAAGATTAGCCAGTCTCTAAAATGGCATAGTGTAGTTCAGGATAAATTATACTATAATTAAACTGGTTTTTATTGCTACACAAAACAGTAACAAAATAAAAAACATAACATCAAATTTATTCAACTGGCAGTGAATACATTTCCTTCCTAGTTTTTAATGTCTTATTTGAGTTTTTCTCTTATCAAGTATATTTATCTGAGCATATATAATTGTTGCCTGTGTATGTACTCACTTTAAAAGACAAACACATTTAGATACTTTATAGAAATGAACTTTTTCTCCAGTCTTATTCTTCCTTACACCATGCCCCATCTTAATATAAAATTCTCAGTTTTAGTTCAGTTACAAGGGCAGAGAAGATGCAAATACAGATGATGTGTGTAAATGTCACTGTATTTTTTGTAAACCTGATGCTTTCTGTAATACTGTTTATTGACCAAATACAGGGTTCAACACTGCTCTTAGGTTCTAGAAACACCATTACAAATTGAAAGCTGATCTTATATTGAACCTTAAATTTTCAATAGTTCGAAGAGACAGCTTTACATGTATAGCACAGTAGTTGAATCTTTCACTGTTTTCTTATAGAGGAAACAAAAGCCGAGATGGTGAATTTCGGATATCATCACCTTCTTCATCTTGAGACGATGCCCCTGGTTGGATGCACTGGTTGAGGCTGCAGCAAGCTGGGCTTGTTGGGCAGCTTGCTGCATTTGAAGCCATTCCTGCTGGGCCAATTCTGCTTGCTGCTGCCTAGCTTTTGCAAATAATTCCTGTTGCTGTCTCATCAATTCTCCAGGAATGCCAAGGTTTTCCAAACGAGAACTGGCCTTTCTTCTTTTTAGTGCAATTGTCTTGCATTCTTGTAAGACATCTTTTACTTCACTGACGTAAGAGCCAAAGCCCAAACTTTCTAGGGCTTGTATGACATGCTCTGGTGAAATTGTCTTCTTTTCCGACTTGTTGCAAATCTCATTGGCTTCAGAAGACATAAGGTGCAGCAGTTCACTACCAGCTCTCAGGCATCGTTGATCAGCAGGATGTTAGGGAGAGTCTCTTTGATCATCTTATTTATAGCAGCTCTGGGGATAGTGAGAACATCACCGTTGCCAGACAAGGAAGCCATGGTACCTTCCTGTCTTTCAAGCCCCAACGTCTTAAACTCCTCGACTCCAGGGTCCACCACTGCAAAAGGCTGCTCTGGGAGAGGGAAGTGGGAGTCAGGGAGCTCAGAAAGAGGGTGTAGAAACGAGGAAGGAGGGGTCCCAGGGCCGCGAATACCCACTGTGTGAGTGATTTTGGTGCGAGTCTGAAGAAAAGGTCAGGGTGCTGAGGCCCTGGGGACACCACTCCAGGGCTGGACGTCTGAGGGGCTGGAGAACTACCCTCCATGTCTCCTCAAACGGACTGACATTGTCGTCTAAGTGGACGCATGCAGGATGCAGGAGTAGCCGCCAGGGCGCAGTACCGGGGCGAGCCGACACCCAGCAGAACCGGCTGTACAGAGCAGTGCCCCCGCCGCCTGGGCCAACAACGAGTCTGCCCAGGCTGCTGCCAAACCACGCCGGTTGCCGAGAACGAAAGGACTGGGCCCAAAGAAGCGGGTCGCAGTAGCAGCAGCGAGCGCGACCACTTGGGCAACAGCGGATTGTGGAAGCTAAAGCAGCGCTAAGGAGGAGAATTTTTAAGGAGAATTTCAAAAGAGAGCTTTTAGAGGGAAAATTTTTAGAGAGAACTTTTGAGGACAAATCTTAAAGAGAGCTTTTTGAGAGAGAACTTTTGGAGAGAAATTTTTGAAGAGAACTTAAAAAACAAAAAACAAAACCTCCTTTATTTGAAGAATAAAGAGCCACGAGAGAAATGTGTGTATGAACTGATTCGTTCACCCGCAGATCTTATTAGTCAGCTCGACCTACCTGCTGTAAGACTCCCTTTTTCTTTAATGCTCTCCTGCCATACTCCCACCCAGCTTAAGGCACCCTGTACGCCCCAAGCTCCTCTTTGGTGGCACTGCACTCCCTTTTCTTGGGGACAGTCCTGCAGTCAGACTGCAGACTGCAGACTGGAAAGCTTTGCATTTTGACTCCAGCCCAGCTCGCGGTCTGGCTATAAGTCAAATCATCCTCAGATGTACTTTTACAAAACCACGATCATTGCCATTTCTATTGTTCAGAAAGTGTACCAAGGAAAAAAAGTCAGCTAACTTTTAAGAGACCCAAATATACACTGGTTTGAGACACATATTATAAAAGAGCTATCTAGCAGAAATATACAAGAGGGGTTTGGAGTTTCATTTCCTGATTTTTTAAAATTTTTATTAAAATAAATTATATCTTCGAAACATGCATGCATGCTTCACATGTCAGTCCCAGCTCCCCTCCCACCCCTCCTCCCCTGTCCCTCCACCAGCCCTCCCTCAGCCCCCTTCCCAATCCCCACATCATTCCCCAGGGAGGCTTTGACTTGCTGTCTTTTCCAGCAGGACTGAAGAGATTATTTTATCAGCCACCACACTGCAAAGAACTAAAAACTTCGTGTGTGTGTGTGTGTGTGTGTGTGTGTGTGTGTGTATACATAACAAAAAGAAATCCCGAATGTATCTGCCTCCTGCAAGGCAGCAGAAACGGAACTCAATGGGTTTAAAAATAAACACACACACACAAAATGAGGACACAGAGTTTGGTGGGTAGGGAAAGAGGGACGGATGTAGGAGGAGTTTGGGGGATGGAGTGAATGTGATCAAAACACATCGTAGGAAATGCTCGAAGAACTAAAATATTCTTAGAGAAACTTTAAAAGGGTATAGAAAAGGATAAACCTTCAAAAATGAATATGCTCACCATACATGAAAGCCAAGTCAGTTTCTGGTTGATGAGTTTGAAGGAAAAACTCACAAGATGCTCACAGAAACAGATTCCAGGGTGGGGCAGATTTTCAGTCAGTTATGTATCTGCACTGTGCGCTGAAATATAGTGAATGGCTTTTATTAATGGAGCCCTATTTGTCCTAGCTACCCCATATTTGGGCCTTGAAGAACCTGGTTTTGGAAGAGACCACCTTCCTTAGGAATCTTGCTATTTCTAAAAACTAAGAGACTTGGAGCTAAGGAGATGGAATAGAGGGAGTGTCAGGGAAACATCAATGACTGGAACCAGATTAACAAGGGAGTTCTTTATGAGCAATCTGGCTGGCTGCACTAGCTCTGAGCCCACACGAAAGACCCTACTTCAACATAAAAGGTGGGGATGATTAGGGAAGATATCCAGCATTAACTTCTGGCCTTCACATGTACATACATGCAAATACATACAAATGTACATACATGCATACACACACACATACGAGAGAGAGAGAGAGAGAGAGAGAGAGAGAGAGAGACTTCATGTGAACCTGCTTTACAAACTATGACTCCTTATACATGCAGAAATAACATGGCTATTTTATTGCACTAAAGTCATTGTATTCAATAAAACAAGAGAAATAAATGATTTTATTCTACAAAGTTGACATCTTACAAAACCCAGCAGTAACGCTTTGGATGAGAATGTGGTAAGATGCATCTGATTCGGTTGTCACAGAGAGGGAAGCCAACCACCGGAGAGCTCAGCTTCTTGTCAGGAGAGACTCTTCAGAGAGAGCCACAGAGCGATGTGTCTGAAAACCCAGAAGCATGAACACGGATGGTCACCATTCACATTTCTTAGTTTACACATTAACAGCTATATATGCATATGTATAATATACAGCTAGAGCTTTCTTTATCAGTTTTGTGATGGTGTCATGATTTAACTATATCACTATGGCAAAGACACCCAATATACCTCTGTCATTTTCCCAACAACCTACACCAGCATTTAGATTCTTGCATGAATATATTGGAGGGCATCAATCACCTTTGAGTGAAAAATCCAGCAACAGATTCTTTCTTCTTATTCTAGTTCAGACTTTATCACCCTTTATCCTGCACTTGGATGTGTGGGTTAGTTTATACCTTTGTTGCTGTGATAAAACATTTACCAAAAACAACTTGGCAAGGAAAAGGTTTATTTCATTCTACACTTCCAGGTACCAGGTACCAGGTACCAGTCCATCACTGAGGAAAGTCAGCGCAAGAACTTAGGACAGGAACCCGGAGGCTGGAATTGAAGCAGAGACCACAGAGGAATGATACTTTCTCTATGTCACTTGCTCAGTTTGCTTTCTTATGAACCCTAGGACTCCCCGCCCAGGTGTGGCACCAACCACAGTGGTCTGGGTCCCTCCCACATCAATCACTAATCAAGAAACGCCCCACAGACTTGCTGACCAAGCAATATAATGGGGGCGTTTTCTCAACTGATTTGTTTTTCCTTCCCAGATGAGTCTGGCTTGTTGTAGGTTGATGGAAACAAACCAGGACAGCATGAGCAAACCTGCCTCCCTATGGAGGACTGGCCAGGATTACAATGCTCATGAAAGGAGGAAGAGCCTTGGGGGCTAGGATGGTGGAGACAAAGGCAGGGTTCTCTGCGTGGTGCGGACTGACCTCAGTGCACCAGAGTCATTTCGAAGTCAGTGATGTGGGTTTTCCCCAGTTCTTGGGTCAGAAAGAGCGGACAGCTTCCTTTGGAACAGACAGCGATGAACCAACCCGGGAAGGCTGCGGACTCAAATGTTGAGGTTGTGCCACTCTTGCTGTGATAGAAGACAGAGGGTTTTACAGGCTCCTTTTGGCGGTACAGTTCCAGTATGTCCTCTTTCTGGTGGGTGAGAAGGAGATCCCAGGAAGAAACATCACTACCTCAACAGTTCCCTTGTTTTTAACATCAGTCCCCAACTGTTAAAGCAGGTCTGGAGACTTCTGTTTCTTACTAGACTATAAGAACCACATACCCCTAATCTGTGTTAAGAGTGCAGTAGAAACATTGGGACACAGGTTTCAGCTTTGTTTGGTTGTCTGTAGTTTGGTATTGCTAATGTTTTGAGACAATTCTCTCTGTGTATCCCCAGTGCTGAGATGAGAGGCAGGTGCCTCCGTACCCAGATATTTCAGTCATTCTCCCCCCCAAGTCAGCCTAGCATAGTTGGTGAGCTCAAGATTTAGTGAGATCCTGTCTTTAAAATGATGTAGGGAGGGTGGTGGTGGCACACACCTTTAATCCCAGCACTTAGGAGGCAGAGGCAGGTGGATCTCGGAGTTCAAGCCCAGCCTGGTCTACAAAGTAAGTTACAGGACAACCAGGACTGTTACAGAGAGAAACCCTGTCTCAAAAACCCAATAATAATAACAATAATAATAATGATGATGATGTGGGGAGAGATAAAGGAAGAGAGCCAGTGTCAACTACTGACCTATACTCACATGTCTGCACACATACACATAGACACATAATCATGCATATGAATGCACACACACACACACACACACACACACACACACACATAACTCTAAAAACTTTCCTTGACAAAACTTCCTTTTGTAAAATAAAACAAAAAGTTACTTTGGAAACTACTTTCAAATACCCCTACATTTTTTGTTCTTGTTCTTCGGTGCTGCATGTACCCTTAGGGGAGCAATAAATTGATGTGAGGATAATCTGTGAACTGCCTTTTAAAAGATTTGGAAATCAGGGTTTCCGTCAAGTGGGAACTTTCTGGCCAGATGCGCTCCTCACCTGTGGCCAGTCGAGAACAGACCCTTCCTTCCTGAACTCACCTTAAGCTGCAGCACCGGCTGCTCTCCTTGCTTTGTGCAGGCCAGGCAGCACTGAGGCTCTCTCAGGCCCACATACATGGGATCCCCCCTGCCCTCCTCAAGAGCCTCCGGATATTGGCACGGGAGTAACGTGACAGTGACTGGGAATGCAAGAGCAGAAAGTGGGGTTCAGTTCTTACTTCCAAAGCAACACTCTAAGCTAGAGACATGGAAACAGTGGTTGGAATGTCCTTACCAGCCTTCATTTCACCTGCCACTCACCACCTGACTCACAGGCATGGCACTTGGGTGACTCTTTCCATTAGAGAAGCCAGCCTCTCATAGATTCAAAGATTGATCCCATAGAGCTTTCTCTGTCATTTGACTCTGAAACTTCTCAGATAAAAAGTCTTCCACCATTTCCTCAACCTTCCACTCCTCCCGCAGTCAGTCACCTCTGTCCCTTGACCCATCCCACAGCTGTCTGAGTCTGTTTGGCCCTCCATTCTAAACTGCCCATGAAATGCTCCTCCAGGCAAGGGCAGCTAACGCACGTGCAATGGAAGACTCAGGACAGACCCACAACATTAGCCGGATGGGCTGCCACACAGGGCCTGGGCTACTCACCCGGAACCGTTTGTTCTTTCCTAGGGACTGCAGTGAGGATGTCGTTATGAAGAACCCACACACGACTGTTAAGGTCCTGAATATGTCTTAGCCAAGGTTCTGCTCTGCTTAGGTCTGTAAAGGAAGTAAAAATACAGATATGTAAAGACAGAGGCACAGGGCCCTCCCCCCCTTTTCCAGTCTTCCATAAAGATCTTTACGTTTGCTTGTATCCATTACGGTGGCGATGTTTCAGAACTGCCAACCTAGCTCCGGTGTCATATATGTGCAGACTGATCCTAGGTGAGGAACAGAGTTAGTCCTAAGTCCCAGTTTGACCCCAGGTCAGAGGAACTGCTGACCACCTTAACAGCCAGTCAGACTCTCCTAACCCAAGTCTCACCAAGATCCCTCTACATCCTTAGACTCAGCTCATTGCCCAAGAAGCTACTCTACAACTTCCATGCAGGCCTGAGGTTTGGAAGGACACGGAGTACCAAGGCCAGACTCAAACATCAAGAGATCAGTGGTCAGTGACCGAAAGCCAGAAGCTGCTTCTCTACCCTGATTACAGAGGAACTGTGCCTGCCCACCACAGCCCTACCTACAGCTGCTGCTGTACCTGTGCCTGCCAACTGCGGAACTGCCGCTCCTACTGCGCTCAGCCTCTCTGACAGGCTCTGCTGCGACCCATGCCTTTTTATCCACAACATGAAGGAAGGAAGTTCTGCCTCAGTGGATCTCGGACTGCCTGGCACCCTAGATAATTGCTGGTTCCTTGTGCAGAAGGACTTGCTAAGTGTTTATTTGGAGGAAATGTCAATGTCAGCATGGTTGTGACCTATCAGAGTGCCTTGGGATGGGAGGGCATGCTAAGCAACAAGCAGGAAATACAGTTATGGATTCTGGCGGACTGAGGAAAGAAACAATGTGGGATTTCCCCAGGGTGGATGACTGGACTAGGAGTTGTAAAATGACGTACTAGAACATTGCTCATACAATAGGAGCCTGTAGCAAGTGCAAGAGCCAATGGGGGTGGGGGGAGGGGCAAGATGATGTCCTGCGTAGCTTCTAACCTGGCGCAAGTCACCTTGGCTGACTGGAGGGGATGCTCTACTTTCTCCCAGCCCTCACGCAGGCTGCTTCTCCGACAACACACTTTACCCGAAGCAGTGCCAGCTCTTGGACTGTCTGACCACACCTCAGCAGATTTAGCATTGCTTTGTTATAGGATAAGGAAGCCCGAAGGAACCTGCACACCCTGGGTTGCCCCCTTCCAGACCCAGAATTAGGCACAGACCACACCCAAACTCCAATTTCCCATACAAAGAGATCCTTTATTAAACAAGACAGGGAGACAAGGACCGGAATGGGCCGGAGACAGCACACATGGCTCTGCAAGAGTGACTTTTAACGGAAAAAGGGGAGGTCTGTGCGAGGACGAGCTAGGAAGGGTTGGTCGGTTCTGGTGGAGCATGGTGGTCAGTGCAGCCAAATAGGAAACTCTGATAGCTGGACTTGGCAGTTATTCTCAGGAAGGAGTCAGGCGTATGGAAGTGGCCAGATAGGAGAATGGACCTTGATGGCCAGCTTTAGGAATGTGGAATTGCCTAAATAAGAGAATCTAATGGTTCAGGATGGGGAGAAAGATGAAAAGAAGCCGTTTCTGGAGAGTCATGGGCACAGGTGCAAGGATCTTGGATTATATAAAAGAGGTGCACTCATAACTTCGCCGGGATGCACTTTCATAAGATTAAAGACAAAAGCAAAATAGTAAAGCTAACAACTAATAAACATGCATTTCCCTCAAGGAAACCAAAGACTGAAGTAGTAGGATGGAGAAGACGGTAGACAAGCACCCCCAATGCTGAATTCAGCGGGACTTTTAGGTAAGATGGCTGATTATAGGCTGACTCCGCGTGAGGCAGGAAGGAGTCATAATTTGAAGTAATAGACTTTATCTCAAGGAGAGAAATAGAGGAAGAGCCTTGGGAATCCAAGAAGGAAGTAAAAGGTTTCCTGAAAAAGCAAAAACAAAGAGAACATGTAGAAGTAACCTGAGTACAACCTCAGCCATAGAGTTCCGTGACTAGGGAAAGAGAAACAGACAGAGTTTCCAAAAGGTGAACGATCTTCTCCTTGGGGCAAAGCGCAGCCCTCACAAGCTTCAAGTGCAGTTGCAGGTTTCAGGGAGAAGTTGAGACAGCAGTGGAGGGAAAGCCTAGGAAGTAAACGATATTCCTTAGAGATCCTTCTCCCATACCAGTCTCTGTGCTGTTTGCTTCCCACACTCCTACCGTACTTGGGGAGACATCCCAGCTCAAGCATTAGCCAGACCCTGCAATGTGGGGAGCATTAGGAGCAGGAGATACAAGACCATGCAATGCAAAGCTAAGCACTGCCAGCAGGGGCTCCTGTTATATGGAGGAAGCCAGCTGCCACTGAGATGACAACTCTGGTGGACACCAGACACTCGTCCCGACTCAGTGCAGACTCATCGACTTGACTCAACTCAGCTGACCCTTAACTCATTCCTCGGGTACAATGGGAGTTCCCAATTTTTGAGGGCCCAGACAGCTAATCTGACACCACATTTTCTACTTTTACTTTTTGTAATTCCTCTCTCCACCTCATGTCTAGCAGGATTTCGATTTTGTTGTATTTCTTAGTAGAGGAGTAACACTACCATTTAAAACAGAAGCAGTCAATTCCAACTATTTCATTAGCCATTTTGATGTACCATGACATCTGAAATTAGATGAGTTTATTCTTCCAGTTAAGGGTAGGATACTGGCATACGGAAATGGCACTAAGTATCCCATGGAATATGGGATATGCAGTGAACACTTTGTGCCACCATTTGGAAACATTATCATTAACAAATGACATGAACTCTTAAAAATTTCAATGTTTCCCTTAAAACACTGAAAACTATAAAAACTGATAATGAAGTGGAGTGGGGAGACTTGGGTCACACAATACATAGTCATGTGCAAACAGCTCGTAGTTCCCTTGGCTCATTGAGAAAAGTTTTTAATTTTCATTTCTAAATTTGTTATTTTCTAGCCTTGTTCTCCTTCTTGTATCCTTCTATAACATTCAGCCGCACTCCTCTTCCTTTTCCATTCATTCATTTAACCTAGCTTCCCTATTTCTCCCTCTCACCTGTCTCCTTCCTTTATGTCATTAATTTACTATTCCATTGTTACACTAAATGGTTCTTCACTCCATAGCACATTCTTCCAGTAATTTTTCTTTTCTCCTTTTTGTGGTCACTGATGATGCATTATGATGTACTAGTGAGATATAGTGTTTGTTTTAAGTGCATTTCTGTACCCTGTATGGTATGATGTTTCTGCTACAGGAGTTTGCTTTCTCTTTACTGAGTAGTACTGGGGATTGCAACTTGAAGAGTAGGCTGCTCAATAAGAAGGTAATCTCCACTCATCCACAGAAATATGCAAACCAGATACACAGATTGCAACACAGAATTGCAAGAAGCATGAAAAACAAAGCAACATCATTTGTCCAAAAGATCATAACCACTGAACACAAAAATAGGTAAAATTCCAGTAAACTTTCAAAAGTTTACTTATAAAAGTGATCAAGGACTTGAAAGTGTACATAAACAATCAGGTGAATTCAATCTGTGACTTTTTAAGAGGAAAAAATCTACAAAATGAAATTTAAAAACACAGACATGTGCATGAAAAAGTTGACTACATGAAGGAAAAGCTCATCAAGAAAATTGACATTAATAAATTAGTTAAACAGAGATTAAAAGAACAATGAATAATATAAAAAATTGGTAACAGAAACTCTTTGCTAATCTGACAAAAAGAAAGAGGGAGAACACTCAAATTAATAAAATTAGAGATCAAAAGTGTCATGAACAAATGAGGTCTATAATATGAGTTCTATTATAAAGATAAAATTTATGTATAACAAATAATTATATACAATGTTTATAATAAATAATTTAGAAAAGGGGGTGTCATTATAACTGGATCCAAAGAAATACAGAACATTTGTAGAAATTACTATGAAAATTTATATGCCAGAAAGCTGGATAGGCCAGAAAATATGAAAGAATTTCTATGTGCATATCATCTACTAAAACTAAGCCCTGAAGATATGAACAACTTAAATTGACTCATTACAAGCAATGAGATTGAAGCTGTTATTAAAAATCCTCCTCCGTTGGTTTAACCCCCAGAAACAGCTGACCTGACAAAGGTTAACTCTTGAATCCCAGGCATCAGCCTGGGAATCCAGCATGGGACTGATCAAGACCCCCTGAATGTGGGTGTCAGTGAGGAGGCCTAGGTAATCTATTGAGCCTTGGGCAGCAGATCAGTACCCATCCCGAGTATACACACGGACTTTGGACTCCCATAGAACAATGTGAGGTGCACTCTCACCCTGAACTCTTGGGGAAGGGTCTAGGCCCTGCCCTGGATGAAATGACAGACTATGGACACCCCCATGGAGGGCCTCACCCTACCTGGGGAAATGAGGAGATAATGGGGGGCTTAGGGGGAGAGCATGGGAGGAGGGGAGGGAAAGGGAGAGGGACCTGGAACTGACTTGTGAAGCAACCTTGTTTCTTATCTAAATTTAAACTGAAAAATAAAAAAAAATCCTCCTCCGTTCAAAGAAAATTCCATAACCAGACAGGATTCAATGGAAAAAATAAAAACGTTGAAAATGAAAAATTACAATGAACTAAGTAAAAGATATAGTAGATAGCATCACCAATGTTCCATATAAGCAGTGGAAAAATATCAGGGATTGAGGGGATTTATGAAATGCTGCATCCTAACAACAATAAAGAAAAATAAATAAACGTATGACCACAATATCCAAGAAATCTGAGTTACCACCAAAAGACCACACCTGCTATCCACAGGGCAGAAGGAGCTGACACAAACACCAAAGTCATGAAGACTTTATTAAACAAAATAACAGCAGAAAATGTCTCAAGTCTGGAGATATTAGCAGACATTCAAATGTAAGAGGATTTATAGTTCAAATAGACAAGGCCAGGGTAAAACCTCCCCATAACATATTATGTTAAGATGTCAAAAATACAAAGTAAAGAAACAATATTAAAAGCTGTGAGGACAAAATGCTAACTCATCTAAAAATACGGAAACACAAGAATGACACCATATTTCTCATCATCAATCTTCAAAGACAGAAAACCATGGAATGATACCCTTCAAACCCTGAAAGTAAATAACTGCCAACCAACAGTGCTATATCTAACAAAACACCCTGCTTTTGTTGAAAATACTCTTTTCTCATATAATTTATCCTGCTACTGGCTCCCCTCCTCTGCTCCACCTCTACCCCCTCCTCCCCTCCCATATGGATCCACTCCCTTCCTGTTCCTCATGAGAACAGAATAGGCTTCTAAGAGATGGCAACAAAACACAACAAAATAAAATGCAATAAGATAAAACAAACGCCACCACATCAAAGTTGGACAAGGTAAACCAAAAGTAAGAAAAGAGCCCCAAGGGAAGGAGCAAGAATCAGAGACCCGCTTGTTCCCATAAAAGTACAAAACTGAAAGGTGTGATATCTGCTGGTAAGCCTGGTGCAGATCTGAGTAGGCCCCATGCTTGTTGCTTCAGTCTCTGGGTTTACATGAGCTTTGCTCGGTTGGTTTAGAAGGCTTTGTTCTCCCAGTGTCCTCCATCCCCTTTGCCTCCTCTTTTGAAGAGTTTGGATATGCTCTGTATTCATTTTAGTGCAATTCTTGAAAGTCTGTCTTGACCCATTTTTCATTCAGTAGTATTGTTCAGTTTCCATGAATTTGCAGGTCTTTGTTGTTTCTATCTAGCTTTAATGTATACTGGCCTTATAGGATGAAGAGTTATTTCAGTTTTCTTGTGTCTGTTCAGATTTGCTTTTTGCCCGAGTATCTGGTCAATTTTTGGAGAACATTCCATGAAGTGCAGAGAGAAAGGTATGTTGTTTAGTGTTTGGGTGAAATGTTCAGTAAGCATCTGTTAGGTCCATTTGGCTTATAATATTAGTTAGCTCCAGCATTTGTTTATTTAGTTTTTGTCTGGGTGATCTGTCTATTGGTGAGAATGGAGTATTGAGGTCCCCCCACTATCATTATATGAGGCTCAATATGTGATTTAAGAGGTAGTGATGTTTCTTTTGCAAACTTGGGTGTCCTTTTTGTTTGGGCATGGATATTAAGAATTGAAATGTCCTCTTGGTGGATTTTTTTCCTTTAATGAGTGTGTAGTATCCTTCCCCATCTCTTCTGATTAGTTTTGGTTTGAAGTCTATTTGTTAGATATTAAAAAGGCCACACCAGCTTCTTTGTTAGGTTCATTTGCTTTATCCAGAGGTAGTGTTTATCCTTGATGTTGAGGTGTATTTCTTGGATGCAGCAGAAATATGGGTCCTATTTTTACATCCATCCTGTTAGTCCATGTCTTTTCATTAGAGAATTGAGTCTACTGACAATGAGAGATATCAATGGCCAATGGTTATGGATTCCTTTTTTTTTTTTTTTGCTGGCCTACTATTCATTCCTGTGTTTTCACGGTTGTAGTTAACCTCCTTAGAGTGGAGGTTTTCTTCTGGAATCTTCTGTAGGTTGGAATTTGTAGATAAATATTGCCTAAATTTGGTTTTGTCATGGAATGTTTTATTTTTTCTGTCTAAGGTGATTGTACGTTTTTGTTGGCGATAGTAGTCTTGGCTGACATCTGTGGTCTCTTAGAGTCTGCAGCACATGTTCTGTTCAGACCCTTCTGGTTTTAGAGTCTCCATTGAGAATTCAGGTGTAATTCTAACAGGTCAGCCTTTATATATTACTTGGTATTTTTGCTTTGCAGCTTCTAATATTCTTTTTTTCCTCTGTACATTTAGTGTTTTGGTTATTATGTGCTAAGAAGACTTTCCTTCCTTCCTTCCTTTCTTCTTTCCTCCTTCCTTCCTTTCTTTAAGATTTATTTATTTATTTATGAGTGCTCAGTCTGCCTGTATACTTACACCAAAGAGAGTAATGGTTGTGAGTCACCATGCACCCTATGGTTGCTGGGTATTGAACTGAGGACCCCTGAAAGAACAGTCAATGTTCTTAACCACTGAGATATCTCTCCAGCTCCAGGAAATGTTTCTCTAATACAAGTGTAAAGACTCTGCTCCAGCAGGGGAGGGTTTCCCCAGTGAGGATGCTGCAGCTCTTCTTCAAAGAAGAGTTATACCTCTGCTCTGTTTCCCAGGAGTGTCACAATTCTATGACAGCAAGAGAAAGATTATTCAGTCAAGGTGTTACAGTTCTGCTCTAGTCCAGCTCCTGTCTGCTTCTCTCTGGCAAGAGGTGTTACAGCTCTGCTCTGCTCCTGAGGAAGTTATTACATCTCTGCTCTGCTATTATGACAAACCTCACTTAAGAGATTTTTTGGGAGGGAGGAATCCAGGACAGTGACTGTCTCTGCCAGGGCAGGAAAAGGCGGCCCCAAAATGAACAGGTACAGGGCTTATATAGGGTCCCCTAGGGACTGAGCTTTCCAGGGTAAAGACTTTCAGGGTGGAGATTGGTAGGATCTCAAGTACTGAGCTTGGGACAAACTCAGAAACTGGTTAGTTTTTATGTTCAGGGACTGGTTGGTTTTTGTGCTCAGGGATTGGTTGGATTTCCAGTCCTGAGTTGGTTGGGGACAGAGTGTGTTTCCTTGGCTCTGGTCTCAAAGCCAGGGTGTTATTTCACTGGCCCTTTTAATTTTGTTTCCTATCTAGATTTGAGGAGAGAGTGTAGTGTGACTGTGTTGACTGGTAGGAAATCTTCTGTGAACCTGATAGGTGTGGCCACTGGAGGTTCCAGGTAAAATCTGCTTCTGGGTAATTGTCACGTCTGCTGCGCGGCCTGTGTCCGAGAACGTGCGGAGGGTGTCGGGGATTGACAACACAGAGACTTGTTCAATGATGTAAAGAAACTTTAAACAGGCTCCAAAAAAGGTTCAAGAAAACCTCCTAAGAAAAGCTCCCACCAGAGAAGCTTCTGCTCTCTCCTCTCCCCTGCCTGGTTCTTCTCTGACACCAGAGGTAGATGTGTGTGGGTTTTTGAAGGTGCGGTTAGTCTTTGGACAAGGTCGAGGTCAGGGCAGTTTCCGTGGGAAGGCCTTTTCCAGGAACTTATTGTATCGTTTTTAGTAAACATGTTTTTACTAAACATTGTCTTACAGCTGCCTACTCCCAGGCAGAAGGGGAAGTGGGTCTCTGCTCAAGGTCTGGTGTTCCCACAGGTAATGGAAGCTGATACTTAGGAATAGAGGTAGGCCAAGGGTCTGAAGGGTTAACAGAATTGAGGAAAGTAGTATGTTCCATCAGAATCTGCTTATTTAGTGTCTTTGTAATAGGGGCAGAGAGTGAAGAGAGAGGTCATCCTACAAGTTCTGCTACAGAGCTGGGGATGAGATGGTGACTAGATATGGAGGAATAGTAGGAGAAGAGAAGATCTATAGTCAGTCTACCTACTTTCCAGGCAGGAGTTGCCTGTGGGTTAGCAAGGAATGCCTGTTAGAGTTGGGGTCTGGGATAAAGCAGCAAGTAGAGGGTGGAGGGTTAGAAGGGGAAGAGCTGTGGGGTCTACCAGAGATGGGGTTCAGAAGGCTGCTGCAGGTGTTCTGGGGGATTGATCTGGGGGACCAGAGGGAGAGGTTAAGATCTGTCCAAGGATAAGTGTTTAACTTGACATACTAAAAATATTTCAAGGAAAGTACACATTAAGGAAACTCATGACTATCAGGTCAGCACTGCAGAAGATACCTATGAATATTATATATAGAAGAGGAAGAAAAACAGCTTCCATTACGAGAGCACAGAAAAGAATACATTTCTTGAGAGGAGTGCAAAACAAATGAATTCTAAAAATCAGTCCATTTTGTCAGACATAGTAAATTAGTAAACCCTTGATATTACTAGGGAATAAAGAACAAATAATAATAATTCAATCCAGGCGTTGGTGGGGCACACCTTTAATCCTGGCACTCTGGAGGCAGAGGCAGACAGATCTCTGAGTTTGAGACCAGCCTGGTCCACAGAGCAAGTACCGAGTTCCAAGACAGCTCCAAAACAATACAGAGAAACCCTGTCTCGAAAAACCAAACAAAAAAATTCAAACCACAAACCAACTAAATTACATAAACTAATGAAAATATCTCAATGATAACATTAAATGCAAATGACCTGAACTTACCAATGAAGATCAATGTAAACTGTCTGACTTGGTTAAAAATTTGTATCCGAATATATGTTACCAGCAAGAGACAAACCCCAAACTTAGAGTCAAACATAGAAAACTAGAAAATGAACAAAGTGGCATAGCTGTTCTGATATCTGATAAAGCAGACTTCAAACGAAAATTAATTAGAGGAGATAAAGAAGGGTACTATATATTACTAAAAGAAACACTTCATCAAGAAAATATAATAGCTATAAAATATATGCATCAAGCATTAGTATTTTCAATTTTATAAACACAAATACTTAAAATACATACAAGATCCTGATACAGTAATAGGGGTGATTTCAACACTTTGTGCTCATCTCCATGTAGTCATTCAAATTAAGATCCAGTAAGAAAATCCCAGAGTTAAAGTGTACCATAGGGCAAATAGATTTTACAGGTATCCATGGAATGTTCTACCCAACAGAAATAGAGTCATAGAATCCTTCCTAAGATACATCACATTCTAAGCAACAAATTAGCTCTTACTAAATATAGAAGAATCATAGTCATCCCTTGCATCTTTTTAGATCATAGTTCAATGAAACTAGAAGTTAATAGAAAGAAAAACTACATAAGCATGTGAAGGCTAAACATTTTTCACTACTGAATGATCAGTGAGTCATTGAAGAAATCAGAGAGGAGATGTAAAAGTTTCCAGAATACAATGAATTCCAAGGATGGGATGTTATCCTTCAAGATGTAAAATATGAAAGGGAAGTTCCTCACTGTCTACTCTTGACTACTCTCTCCTGGGCTTTTCTTAAGTATCTTGCCTACTGAGTTTCTTGGCATCTTCTCTGCTGCTAAACACCTTAACTCACATGAATGATTCCCAAGATTGTGGGCTGGAGGTGAATGCATATCTATGATCTCATCTCCATAAAAATTTAAAACATATAAAGCTAAGCACTACATATTTTAGGGATATTCATATATATAGTAATATTGTAATGAAGTCCAAAGGAATGGTGGCCACCAAATTTAGGGTGACAGCTACAGATGCAAGAAGCTGGGGAAGGAGCTGGAAAAGAAGATGGAAAATTGATGCTTCCAAGGGACTATTATTCCACCAGGTGATGAGACCTTGGATATATTTACAGGCATGTACTACCATGTAGAATTTTTGCTTATTTTTCTATAGAGTTCATTATTCTTCCACAGTTTTTTCCACCATCAAAATCTCTCTAATTTATTTAAACATATTTATCTCAGTGTCTGCACAGCTAGCTTAATCTCATCTGAGCCTATGACAGCTCCACTCTGCCTGGCTATCTTCTGGGGTCTTCTTTTACATCACCAGGGAGGTTCTCCTTCCTGTTTGTTCTCTGGTGGGGATGGGTACTACTTTAAAGAGGTCACATTTTTTCTCTTGTTTGGGCAGACACATTCTTCAGTCATTTTCAAGCAAAACCTATAGAAACAAATCATTTTTAAACTTAAAAATTTATGTATTGTGTGTTTGTGTGTGCATGCTTGCGTGCGTGTGTGCATGCGTGTGTGTGTGTGTGTGTGTGTGTTGTGTATGTGCATGAATGGGTGTCATGACATATGTGTGAAGGTCAAAGAACAACTTTTGTGAGTCAGTCTTTACTTCCATTGTCCTAATGTGAGTTCCAGAGATGGAACTCAGGTCATCAGGCTTAGACAGCAAGCATTTTTACCCACTGTGCTGTTTTCCATCTCTGAAAATAAACTTCTTTGAATGGGCTTATTCTACTTCTATCCTTAACTAATAAAGTTTGTGGATAAGGACTTCTACCATGGAAGTAATGTTCCCCTACAAAGTGTTGCTCCAATGGCCTCTGGTGCACTTTGTTGCATTGAGTGGTGCAAAGCTATTTGTTCTTCCATCCTTTGAATGGGACCAGTTTTAATTCTCTAGCCACTTTAAGAAATCCCCACTGTCTTTCCTTTCTCCAAAGCACTGATGCTCTGATTCCTATCATCAAAATTAGTTTCACCTATTCTTGAACTTCTTACAAGGGAACCCATACATTACATCCCTCTTGTGCCTGCCATCCTCAGGACATTCATGACATTCATCTAGCTGAATATCAGTCATTACCTTTTACTAGTTAATATTGAATACATTGTGCATATCACTGGTTGATAGAAATATGGGTTCTTTCTATGCTTAAAATATTATGAAGTTTGATTCCAGGGCTTGAACATTTTTATGCAAGTCATTTTGCACAGCTCACTTTTAAATCACTCAAGAGGCAAAGGCCTCAGAGAAGAAAACATCAATTCAGCAAGAAAATATGCATTTTAAGATAACTTGATTTCTACAGAAGCATACATATAACTATGTTAATTTGAGTATGCCTATATGGAAAAATATACTGAGAAGATCTGGGAAAGCATTAGTCAAATCAGCAATCCCTAGGGAACATGTTGCAATGCTTATAAAGTTTTAATTTACTAGGTGTGGGGTTTCTGAAGGTTAGCCCCTGGTAATTCTGATGTTGTTTCAAGTTTGAGAAATGCAGTGAAATAAGTACATTTCAACCCTTGTGTCATTACATAATCATATTGGATGACCAGAGGCACTGTGTTTGGGTGAGCCATCTGCTCATACCCTGCAAAAGGTGAGTCATCTGCTCATACCCTGCAAAATAAGGCCAGCCTCAAGGGTAGGAGTGACGTTTCTGGAGTTTGCTGTATGTTATGTAACAGTTTCTGCTAAGATTGAAACATTCTATCCTCCAGGCAAGCTCCTTAAATAGGAAAGTAAACAACTACAAACAGCTTTGGAAGTCCCTGAAACTGACCAGATTCACTAGGCTTCTCTTTGTCGGAGTAAACAGGAAAAGCTGAGAGTTCCCCTCAGAGGAGCCAAACTGCAAACAAGACTGAGACCAGACCACCTGCCTGAAAGAGCAGAAATGAGCCAGCTGCCTGGAAGAGGTTTAGACCAGCTGAGTCACCTGGAGAGGACACTCTTCAACATGTTCAGTATGCTCCAGGTTCCCAGCTTGTGTGAGCTGTCACTCATGCTGGGGTGGGTCTTGGTGAGGCATCTGCCTTTGAGTCACATCTGCTCCTGTAAGTAGCCTCTTCCCCACACTCCTGTAAGCAACCCCAATAAAATCCATTGATATACCAAGTTGAACTTGGATGGTATTTGTAATTTGGTCTGTCATGGGATCCTTCTCTGGGGGTGAGTAGACATGTGTGTTGTGTCTCTCCAGGAAAAAGTTTGTCATATACACCATGCCATCATGAAATGACTAAGGTAACCATCTTATCCCAACATTATTTTGTGCCTGCCTGGTCACTTCTCAGCCTTCTGCTCTCAATAGCTACATTCACCCTGGTCTAAACATACTGTGTAGTGTCTGGAAGACAGTCAATGGTTGTCATTGATTATTTCATGTGGGTCATTTCAGTCTTGCTCATGAAAGACCCCAAGCGGGGGACTTTCACGGGAGAGAGACCCGAACCCAAGGAACAACGAGACCACGAGCTTGGATGCAACAGCAAGAGGCTTTATTGATAATACACGGGTACCCGGGGCGTCTCAGTCTCGGGAACTGAGAGCCCCGAGCTGGGGACTCAGGGGTTCTTTTATAGCAAAAAGCGCAGTACAGAAGCGAGAAGCCTAGTTACAGGACCCTGATTGGGCAATTTAAATGAGGCTGGGGCTCAGAACGAGGGCAATTAAGGTTTCTCTCGGAACTCAAGTCTCGGCCTTGGCCCTATCTGAGGAACAATAGGTCTCTGTGCGTGCCCAATCTTGCTGGGCTGGCCATCTGGTCACAGCAGACACCCAAGGCCCGTGTCCTTGGGCAGAGCTCCCTTCTGATAGCAATGACTATTCAGCTGTGGGGGAAACAGAATTTTTCATAAGCCTCAGCTGCCTGCCTGTGTAGACTGGGCCGGGGTCTTTCACTCAGGGTCATTTCTGCTAATTTCTTACACTGTGTTTCATAATGACTCAACTCCAGCAGACAGAAACTTGAAGTCCCCAAATCAAGGGTGTCATTATTTCCAGTTATAGTACTCAATGTCAGCAGCGTCATCTGCATTTTCTCTTCACTCCAAATACCTTCCTGTCCTCATTCATAAAATAAAAAGGCAGGGGAAATGACATCATTTAAAATGTATCTGTGGACTGGAGAGATGGATCACTGGTTGACAGCATGTACAACTCCTGCAGAGGACCTGAGTTAGGCCCCCAGTACTCATGTCAGGCAGCTCATGACCTCCTGGAATACCCAGCTCCATCGAATTCAATGGCCTCATCTGACTTCCACAAGTACCTGCACACCTTCACACACACACACACACACACACACACACACACACACACACACACACACACTTACTTAAAAATAATAAAATAAATTATCCAAGTCCTAAAAACAGTCAAAAAGTTCTGGGCCACTGCGCTACAGGCTATCCTAGTCTCACTGTGGGTAGATACCTCTCTGCGTGACCAGTGTTTACTCCCATGTGTGTCTGGGTGCATGGAAATAAGCTGCAGGGGGAAAAAGAACTGAAAAATAGGAAGTGCCTTGGAGAGACAGGACTAGGGTGGGTTACTAGTGCTTTAAACCACAGACGTGCATTAATGGAAAGAATATTAAAAGATTTATGGAAGTCTAACGTAAAAGCTAATGTTTTATTGGTGTGCACCATTACTCATACATATTTTTCTCAGTGTTCATCTCTACCAGGATGATTCAGGAAAGGGTTGCTTAAGCCAAGTTAATTGGTCTAGGTATTCTAAATCTATCTCGTCACCAGGAAGCATCCTTCCCCTTGAAGGAGCAGCCACAGTACTCCAACATAGTTTTCACAGCTCCAGTCATTTTTAAAACTGTTCATTCACCCAGGAACCAAAGTCCTTTCCTGGTACGTCCAGCTCCATACAGCAGTCAGCTGCTAAAGGATCAACACACTTGGCTGTTGCAGTGAATGTTATCGTGAAGCTTCTGCTGTATTCCAAATGCAAGGATTTGATACTACAAATGTATAAAACCTGAGTTAGACCAATGGCTGGGAAACAAAGATGTCATGACTCACAGGGCATTCCAAGTTTTACACACTGTGGCACAGCACTCTGTTTCTCAGGCATGATGCCACGTGGTCTGGACCACTTCAGCCCTAGAGGACAGCCTTACGCCATTCCCATCCCACTTGCTTTGGAGTTCCCATTTTATCGCCCATTCATCTATGAAATGAGATAATGTTGGTGCTGCTCACTTTTCAATGTGTAAACCCCACAGATCCAACACTAGTTTTAAGACAAAGACTTTTAATCAACCTTTAGGTTTATGCTGAGTTCAAGGCCCTATTTGTAAATTGAAGTTAGTGTTGTAGGACTCCCCCTGTTCCGATGTGAGGAAGATGGGCTGGCCATTCTTGGAGGAGGCGATGAAGCTGCCAGGGAAAGCCACTGACTCAAAGGTAGATGTTCTACCAGTCTGGGTGTGGTAAAACAGGAAGGGCTTCTTGGGCTCAGGGTGGTTGTACAAATCCAAAATATTCTCCTCCTACATGTGAGAGAGAACACTTGTGAACAAAAATAGATGCTGCTTCTGATAGGCAAAGCTATTTTTACACAACCAATAAATATTCCCAATTTCAAGGAAGCCTCTCTTACAACAGGACAAGAAAAGGACATTTCAGGGATTCCAAATTGAGCTCAGTGGTAGATAGAGCAGGGCTAGCAAGTGTAAGGTCATGGGTTCAGTCTCTACTAACAACTCCCCCCCTAAAAAATAAAAAGAAAGAAAAGAAGTAGAAAGGCAAGGAAAAGGAAGACAAGGAAATTAAGGACAGGTAGGCAGACATCAAATCTCCCTGTTTATCATGATCTCTGTCCTGGCTTTTTCCTTCACTAGTAAACACCCTCTACATTTAACATTTTTACTCACTAACCACAACTACTTATCAGGCTTTCCCACTACTGTCCTGACATTCAGCTCAGCCTAGATTTGCTGACTGTTCAAAGAGTAAAGATCTGCCCTCTTATTTCGAGCTCCCACACCTTTGTTGTCATCTTCATTCTCAGTTTCCAACTCCCTGAGGAAGCTGAGGTGCCTGGATGAGAATGTCTCCAAACTACCCACTGACAGGCACATCTCACCCATACCTGTGTCTCCCTACCCGAGAAGGACTAGACAACGACTTGTCTCCACTCACTTATCCACGGACATTCTTCTAGCCATCCTTCCTGCTCACTCATGCAGCACCCATTTTTGCTTTCTTTGCTCAGTCATTCTTATCTGCATATTTGCTTTCATTTTGAAAAGCATAGGCATGTCACTAAATGACAGACACACTCTGCAAGAGTAGTCATTGGTGATTTTACTATTGTGTCAACACTGCTAATGTGGTTACGCAATCCAAAGCAGCGACAATGTCACTGGATGACATGGTTTTAGGAGACCACTGTTTATGAAGTCCATTGTTGGCCAAAACATTGTCATGTGTCACATAACTGTGTCTTAATGATCCAATACCTCTGTCAGTTCTTGCTTTACAGAAAACCCCTTGCAATAGCTGTCAATGTTTGCTGACTGATTTATCTCTTTAAACTCACTCCATGTAAGCAAGATTTTACCTCCGACACTGTCTCATTAAGATCCTCTAAATCCATATGCTACCAATGAGCAATTTCTGAGGCCGAAGTGACTTATCAAAGACAGAGAGTAGAATGTAATCACATTTAATCTGTTCAAAATCTTGTTGATAACACTTAAACTCATTTTAGAATCTCCCTGCCCACAGCACTGCCCCTCAAGAGTTATCAGCTCACATAGAGGAGGGAGCTGGAGGGTTGAGAATCTACTAAAATGTGCTTTGCTTAAAAGAAAAATAAAGACACCACATGCAGCCTAATTCTTTATATGCTAACTTAAAAAAGAAAAGTATAAGAAAAGAAACACAGGCTTTTTATCCTTATGTTATTTTTTTTCTGGATCACTGACCTTTAGCTGCAATGTGGGCTGTCCATCAACTTCCTCACAGAGCATGCATTTGTCTGGATTCTGGATTCCCATGTAAATGGGAATCCCTTTGTTCTGCTCAAGAGACTCTGGATACTTGCACGGAAGGACAGTGATGGTGACTATAAGGGTAGGAAGACAACAATTTCTTTCTGAGGCTGGGAGATAGACTGTTCTAATTGTTCTGGTTTAACAGAGCAGCATTTGCTGAGCGAGGCCAGAAGACACTTGAAGAGTGTAACCCCTGCTACCCAGACCAACCACTATCCACCACTCTCCCATTCATTCTGATAGGCAAGCAGGGTCCTAGCTATTGGGGCACTGAGTTAAGCAAATGGCAGGATTTGGATTTTCACACCTATGCTTAAACACATAGGAAGTCACAGTTCCTACCCTAAGTCATTTCTCTGATTGCTGGAGAGCTGTGACCATTAGCGAAGTTTGCTTAGTGGGATGCTGAAGTTTACCTCTTTGTGTTATTCACTCACTTAATCGTTTTGGGATGCCTTGATGCCATATAGGCATACATTTTCATCTTCCATAGGACAGATTCACTGCTTCAGATCAATGAGTGCAAGTCCCTTATGCCTAAGAAGGCTCGTCCACCCCTGTGACTGCTTCACCCTAGTCTGGGACAAACCGCTCCCTGACTTCTCTTCCCAGGCAGGTGGCCCCCATGGAAAGTTAAACTTGGTTTGACACATAATTAAACATATTTTGGAGGTACAAAGTATTGATTTAATACATCTGTACCATACAACAATGAGGAAACCAGAGGAGTCAGTATATCCTTCATCTCATATAGTCAACGTTTGTTTGTGGTCAAACACTCAAGGAGCTCTCTTCTAGCTACTGTTAACTGTGGCCATCCCGCTGCACAGTGGGTACTGGTACTTTCTTTAATGGAAGTCTACACAGTGTGAGGAACAAAGCAATGACAACGACTACTGACCTGGGGCCACATTGCTATTCCGAGGAACTGTCACAAGGCTCTGGCCACGGAGGATCCACACTTGCTGGTCCAAGTCAGAAATCTCCCCAGCCTGAGCGGTACTTCTTGCTGTTTGAATGGGAACAAATCAAATGATAGACATGAGGATTACGTGTCAGAATAGGAGAAAGACGACCTAAAGTCGGGCCCTTTCTGTAATGAAGGATTATTATATCCAGGAGTTTACATCCCCAAGTTGGCAGCCTTTATGTGACCTGTCAATCCAGACTTTCTTTGCAGCAAGTCAGCGATAAGCAAAGGCTTCCAAGGGTGACTACCGTTCTGAGAGGACAAACTGTTGAGGCAAAGTGACAAGCAGTTCCACAGTTCCTATGTGTTAAGACCCAGCTGCTCTGTGCTTGATCTAATGCTGGGAACCATAGCTAGGAAAGTAGATAAGTATGTGTCTCCAAACTCCAGAAAAATGAAGGCTAGTGGTATATGGACACATTGCTGTGTGCCAAGAGCCATACCTAAGGGGTAGTGTTCAAATCTTGGGTGTCCAGAGGACATTGTTAAAGATATAAATGGCTCCGTTTTCTAGTATCCCATGCCAACATCACCTCCAAATTCAGTATCTTGATTGTTTTTCATAGTGGGCTTGTCCTGGTACCTAAGGGAGGAGACATCAGGAAGAAAGATAAAACTCAGGAGACATTTCTAAGACTTTCCAAGATTCAGGACAGAACAGAAATACATAACCAGACATGACGCTCTAGTCAGAAGAGTTAAGCTGTCTTCTGGGATCACACCTCAAGGCACCATACCAGAAGAGTCTGCAGAATCTTTCTCTATTCAGAAATTTCACCAAGATTATCCCCCTACATGTCTCAAGGCCATAACTAACATTCAGCCTTAACCATTCTCCCAGCATCCAATTCCTCTACATCCCTTTCCCAGAGGCCCTTCCCCTCCACTGCCATCTCTTTCTGCCTAAGGCAAGGCAGGTCTTCATGCTGGGCAGTTTGGCCAGAACCCCAGCAATTCATAAGTGGAAGACAGAGGCTCACACACAGGGCAGTGCCCAGAGTTATGGTTTTTGCTATTCACTGAGCCCTGAAGTACATAAAGCTCTGAATCAGAGGGTTTTGTAGGAACAGGCTATACCTGGCAAGAGGAGTATTTGTGAAAGTCTGGGAGAGCAAATCACAGCAGGGTCAGCTCCCACGTGTAGTGATGGGCTTTGACAGAGCCTGGGTTATTTATCTAGGTGAGTGCAGGAGGCTCCAGCCTCTTTTGCGGGGTGTGGCAAATGTACAATGTGGAAAATACCAGTTCCTCCTGCCAGAACCTTGCTCTAGGGAGGCACAGGTGAAGAAATCTCAGAATCAGCCTGAGTGTGACTTGTCTAAGCTCGACTAGAAATGTTAGGAGCCCAGCCCCATACGTCAGCCACCAGGAAACAGAGTTCATGACAAACCTTAGATTTCTCAAAACAAAGAGACTATGGGGTTTTCCCAGAGGTCAGCTGACCTGACCTGTCATCTGGGGTTAGATTACAAATTCAAGGTACACAAAACAAATGATAGGATTGGCTCCTGGAACCTGGACTTCCAAAATTCTGCTCCGGGATCCCACTGGTCTCCCTAGTTAAGCTCTCTTACTTCCCATCTGAATCTCTTTCTGGCCTTGGAAGAATTGCTCTATGTTACCTTGGGAGAAGGTGTAAAAATGAACTGAGAATCACTCTTATCCAAAATCAGGTTTGGTGCCTGTCACTTCTCAGTCAAAACGTCCTCTTCCTCGGGATGCTCATCACAAAACAGTAGTGAAAAGGTACTATCTGCCATCCAAATCCCTTAGTACTCTGTTTTAGTGAGAACCCTATCTGGAAAACAGAACCTACTCTAGGATTTTAAATGGAGGGAACCAAAGACAAGAAATTGGGCTCACCTCTACAGAAAGGCTCAGGGAGGCTAAAGAATAAAAGGAACTGTAGTATTGTAGACAGTAGCAATTGTGGTTATGGGAAAAAAACCCACTGGAGCTCAAATGAAGGATCTTGGGACTGACAAGTTAAGAAGTGGGAAATCCTGCACCAAACTGATAGACCATAAGAAGAGTATGCAGAGAGCACACCAATTGCTTGCCCAGTACCAAATGGTCAGTCCTGAGAACATACATACAAGCAACATTATATGGGCTGAACAAGTTATATTTAGGGATATATGTGTATATACAACAACACTTAGTGAAAAAGAGGCTAAAATTTTGAAGAAGAACATGGAGGGATATAAGGAAACATCTGGAGGGAGGAAAGGAAAGGGAGAAATGTTATCTCCCACCAAAATGAAAACGATTCTGTCATCTGGATGTATGCCTGCATCATGGAGATGGAAGGAAAGGGTCAGCTACAAGACTCTCAGAGAACCTGAAGTACACAACTCAGAGTGAAATATTTACATGTGTTTAAAAGCCTCTTGAATTCTCCATGGCTAGAAGATTGTAAAAACTTACCTAGTCTGGTGCTGTGTCTCTTTAATTTTGGCTTTCTGCTCCAATTGTTTCTGACCTGTCCACAGCTTCCTAGCATTTCAACAATGTAGGCCCTCCTCAAATTGCCATCCTTGAGTCACTGGTTTAGACTTTAGTGTGACTCTCAAAGAATAGAGAAATTAGAGGAAATGGGAGTGTGTCAACCTGTTTTCTGTTTCTATAGAAACATTTCAGCCTGGGATGATGATGGGTAGAAAAAGAACAAATCAGCAGCACTGTGGCTTCCATCCCGGTGGGAGCCAAAGCACCCCATCATATTAGTCTTCTGCTCCACCCACGGGACTAGGTAAACCAGGGCCCATATCTGGGCCACCTGCCTGTGCTTGGGGTCATTCCTGTGGCAGGAGCCAACTCATCCCAGCATTCTAGCTTCCTGCTAGACTAGGGACTAGGATCCAAAGCACCCCAGCATCCTAGTACATTTCTCCACCCACTAGATGTGGAAGTGCAGAGCTACGGAGCATTGGACTTGCCTACACCCACCAGAAGGGAACTCCGGTCCTGCAGCCACCAGGAGAGAAAGAGGCCCCCTCGGGGACCCACTGGAAGAATGGATGGGAAGGAGACAATATAAAAGCACACTGAGCAACAAAAAAACCCCAATATGACACCACCAGAGTCCAGAGACCCTACACCAGCAAGACTAGAAGAGCCCCACACAAATGAAGCAGAAGAGAATGAAATAAAAACAACTTCATGAAAATGATAGACGCCCTTAAAGAGGATATGAGAAAATCCCTCAAAGAGAAGGAAGAAAAAAAACAATCCAAAAAATGCAAGAAATGGAAGAAAAGACAAAGCAAAAATTGCAAGAAACAATTCAAACAATGCAAGGGCTGAAATCTGAAAGAGAAACAATAAAAAACACAGTATGAAGAAATGCTGGAAATAGAAAAGCTGGGCAAATGGTCAGGCACTACAGATGCAAACATAACCAATAGAATACAAGAGATGGAAGAGAGGATCTCAGGTGTTGAAGATACACTAGGAGAAATAGATTCATCGACCAAAGACAATTTTAAGTCCAACAAATCCCTAACACAAAATATCCAGGAAATATGGGACACCGTGAAAAGACCAAACTTAAGAATAATAGGTATAGAAGAAGGTGAAGAAACCCACCTCAAAGGAGCAGAAAACATATTCAACAAAATCATAGAAGAAAACTTTTCCAACCTAAAGAAAGACATGCCAATGAAGGTGCAAGAAGCTTACAGAACACCAAATAGAGTGGACCAAAAAACTCCCCTCAACACATAATAACCAAGACCCCAAAGATATAGAATAAAGAAAGAATTATTAAGAGCAGCTAGGAAAAAAGGCCAAGTAACATATAAAGGCAAAGCTATCAGAATTATACCTGACTTCTCCATGGAAACTCTGAAAGCCAGAAGGTCCTGGATAGATATCCTACCAACATTAAGAGACCAGGGATGCCAGCTCAGACCGCTATAACCAGCAAAACTTTCAATCACTATAGATGGAGAACACAAGATATTTCATGACGAAACCAGATTTAAACAATACATATCCACTAACCCAGCCCTACAGAAAGTTCTGGAAGGAAAACTCCAACCCAAGGAAGTTAACTACAATCAGAAAAACACAGGCAATAGATAATCCCACTTTACTAACAGGCAAAAGAAAAAGTGGTGGAAATCCACATACAATTCCACCACCACTAACCATTCCAAAACACACAAAAATGAGCTATCAATGGTCATTAATATCCCTCAATATTAATGGTCTTAACTCACCCATGAAAAGATGCAGGCTAGCAGAATAGATTTGAAGACAGAAGCCATCCTTCTGCTGCATACAAGAAACACACCTCAGCTTCAAAGACACACATTACTTCAGAGTTAAGGATTGGGAAAAGATTTTCCAATCAAATGGACCCAAGGAACAAGTGGGGGTAGCAATCTTAATATCTAACAAATTACATTTTAAACTAAAATCAATTAAAAGAGATTAAGGAGGTCACTTCATACTCATCACAGGAGAAATCCACCAAGATGAAGTCTCAATTCTGAACACCTATGCCCCAAATACAAAAGCACCCAGATTCATAAAAGAAATATTACTAAAACTCAAATCACATATAAACCTCATACACTTATAGTGGAAGACTTCAATACCCCACTCTCACCACTAGACAGGACTACCAGACAGAAACGTAGCAAGGAAATGAAGGAACTAATAGAAGTTATGATCCAATTGGGTTTAACAGATATCTATAGAACATTCCATCCAAACACAAAAGAATATACCTACTTCTCAGAGTCACACGGAACCTTATCAAAAATCAAACACATACTTGGCAACATAGAAAACATCAACAGGTCCAAAAAATTGGATTAACTCCATGCATCTTATCAGACCACCATGCTTTAAAGTTAGAATTTAACAACACAAATAGCAGAAACCCTGCAAATTCATGGAAATTGAATAATGTGCAACCAGTCATCAAAAGTCTCCCAAAAAAAAAAGCCCAGGGCCAGATGGCCTCAGTGCAGAATTTTACCAGAAATTCAAAGACTAGATTATACCAGTTCTCCTAAAAGTATTCCATGCAATAGAAGCAGACCTTAAAAGAACAATTCTCAACTTTATATGGAAAAACAAAAGACCCAGGATAGCTAAGCTCAACAAAACAACATCTGGAGGCATCATCATCCCTGACATCAAGCTCTATTATAGAACTATAGTCCTGAAAACAGCTTGATATTGACACAAAAATAGACAGGTAGACCAATGGAATCGAATTGAACACCCTGAGATTAACCCACAAACCTTAAACACCTGATTTTCAACAAAAAAGCTAAAATTGCTACAATTCCACTCTTAGGCATATACCCAAAAGTTGCACACTCAAACAACAAGGACATCTGTTCCACTATGTTCATAGAAGCATTATTTGTAATAGCCAGATCCTGGAATCAACTGAAGAGTAGATAGAGAACATGTGGTATATTTACACAATGGACTAGTACTCAGCGGAAAAAAAAAACAATGGAATCTTGACATTTGCAGGCAAATGGATGGCACTAGAAGAAACCATCCTGAGTGATGTAACTCAGTCACACACACACAAAAAAACTAACATGGTATGTACTCACTCATATATGGAATTTAGACATGAATCAGGGGAGTGTCATCCTACAATCCCATTGCCAATGAGTCTGGGAAACAGGGAGGTTCCCAAGAGATATGCATGATAACCTAGAGAAGTGGAATGAGGCAAGATCTCCTGAGCAGATTGGGAGCAGGGGGGAGGGGAGAGGGAACTGGGAAAAAGAGAGGGGGGGAAAGAGGAGGTGAGGAGAAGAAGATATGGGGGAGCAGTAAGTTTGAGTTGGGGGAAGAATGGAAGAGACTAGGATGAGGGATGCTATAATAGAGGGAGTCATTATAGGTTTGAGGAGAGAGCTGACACTAGTGAGATTTCCAGAGATCTACAAGGATAACACTGACTGGTAAACTAAGCAATAGCGGAGAGACAACCTTAATAGCCCCTTCCTGATGATAAGATTGATGACTACCTTATATGCCATCCTAGAACCTTCATCCATAGACTGATGGAAGCAGAGACAGATACCCACAGGTAAACACTGAACTGAACTCCTGGAACTCAGTGGCAGAGGTGGAGGAGTGATGAGCAAAGGGGTCAAGACTGTGCTGGTGAAACCCACAAAGACAGCTGACCAGACAAGGGGGAGATCTTGAACCCCAGACTGATGGCTGAGAGGCCAACAGGAGACTGATCCAGACTCCATTAATGTAGTGTCAGTGAGGAGGCCTCAGAAATCTCTGGGGCCTTGAGTAGTAGATCAGTGTTTACCATGTTGCATGAATGAACTTTCGGAGCCCATTCCACATGGAGGGATGCTCTCTCAGCCTGGACACATGGGGAAGGCCTAGGCCCTGCCCTGGATGTAATGACAGACTCTGGAGATCCCCCCATGGAGGGACTCACCCTCCCTGGGGAATGGTGTGGGGATTGGGTGGGGTGTTGGGTAGATTAGAGGAGGGATGGTAGAGGGAGCTGGGATTGACATGTGAAGTAAGCATATTTCTAATTAAAAAACATAAAAAAAGAAGATATCAGCAGTGGGAGTGATAATATGGTGAGAGAGGAAGCCAAAAAGGATGGAGGAGTCGATCTGACTTTGGTAACGACTTTCTCTCTGGTGAACTAACTGGGGTCCCTCAAGAACTATGTTAGCCTATATTAAATCAACATAATATTATGTTAATATAATAGAATATTATATTAACTATGTTAATCTCCTCTGAGGTTGGGACCCCCTTTTTTCTAGGCTCACCTCATATGGTCTAATTAGCTCTCAGTATGACCACACTGGCAACTGGTCTAAGGCATGCATGCTTGGGGGCCATACTTAGGCCACATCCAACCACAGCAGGAGTGATAATGATAAAGAAGAGCAGAGAGCAGCTCTTGAAGAGCAGCTGCTGAGGAAGTTGTTCAGAATTCTTATCTCAAAATGAGATGGAGTGATATTGTGAGTATGAGGTCCCCTCGTTTCACTTGAGATGATTTCCAATATTGACGCTAGCTGTTAGACCATGAACTTGTTGCTTTAAAATGAGGCCACTTTAGGAGACATGGCAGCCTGAGAGAGATCTAGTCATATCTCCCTGAAGCTCTGGTTGCCGATCCTCTCTATATATGCACAAGTAGCAATGACAATAGCGAGGGTCACTCCCCCATCTCTGCTGCTGCAGTCAAATACAGTTCTACAGTCCAGGCCAAGACAAAGGCGCCTTAAATTATGCTAGAATATTAGATCCTCTAGTTGTCAAGCTGTCCTCTTTCCCCTAAAACTCAAGCCATGTCCTCCACAGTTTCCCCTCCCCTCTCACTCCCTGCCTCTTTCAAGAGAACTGATACACAAAGTTTACTATGGCGTTACAATCTCTCTCCTCATTGCCCATTGCAACTGTGAGCAAACCCAAATTAACCTTGAATTGCAACTTTACTTTTATCTAGTACCCTCCAGCCTATGACTCCAAGCATGTTGGCTAGATGAAACTAAGTCACATGGTGTAGAATCTTCCCTTCCATTTTTGGAAACCCAAAACAGAGAAATTCCCTTTGTGTTGTGGAATTGAAGGGTCTGCTTCTCCCTTTAGGGCTTCCTCATGACTGCCTATGGCAATAGTGCCATGTGATCCTAGGCATTCAAGGGGCTGGAAGAGGACCCCTTTCAGGACCTATATTGAGCTTCCCAAATGAAGCTCTTTCGGGGACCTGAAGGCTTGCTTTCCCACTTCAAGCCATGCTGATGTAACTCCCCATCTGAACAGTGGCTCCTCTCAACTTTCTTTCTATCAGCTGTCATAATGTCCTTTATCATTTCTAACAGCTAAAAAGCAGAGCAGAATTTTTCTGCTAAAATAATCCAGTTGCCAATGCTTCCCATTAATGTTTTGGCATCATATAGAATAATGACAACAATGGACATTAAGTGTGGTTTGAGCTGAATCCCAGTTAAGTATGCACTAGGCTAAATGTCTTAGATATAGGAATAATTTCAAGATAACTATTAGTTCAGATCCTAATTTTCAGACTCTAAGATGCTACTATCTAATTTTTATGTATCTATCTATCTATCTTGGAGAGATGGGGAGTTAGAGAGGGTGGTAATTAGTCCTACATATTTATTCACTTAACAGGCCTATGACCTTATTAGATTGAGGAACCTGAGCAGAGTGAGAGAACTTCAGTATCATGAGAATCTTTATAACCACTTCCCAAGTATCCATTGCATAATCTATATTCATGTAATCAGGTTGGCAATCAAAACAAAAACATCAGTGATCATGCAACAATAAAGCCCATGCGACCCTCCCCCAATACTTATCAACGATACAGAAATGCTAGTATAGTACTAGACTAGAGTCTCAAAATCAAGTTCAGAATTCTCCAGTGACACACTCACCAGAAGACTAAATCCATGTTGCTTGTAATCTGTCAAGACTGATCTACAAACATGGCTAGCATTCTGGTCAAGGGATGCTACTGAATGGAACTGGCATATATCCCTGATAGGGCATCAGGGGTATACCATGTATCACAGAGACCACTGTAGAGTGTAGTTTTCCCTGCCAGTTGCCTGGGTCCTGTCGTGCTGTCTGAACCCCCAAATAACACACAGGACACTATATTAATTATAAAGCTGTTGGCTATTTGCTTGGTTTCCTGCTGACTAGCTCTGACTTGAGTATTTAACACATAATTGTTAATCTAAGTATTTCTCTTACCAGAGAAAAGGGTCCGGACCTCTTATTCCTCTGGTGGCCTACATAGTGTCTGACTCTGCCTCTCTTTCCCAGAATCCTCCTTGACTCCTAGTTCCACCTATCTTGCTTCCCTATTAGCCAACAGTGCTTTATTTAACAACCAATAAGAAAGACAGATTTACAGAATGACATCTCCCATCAGACCACGATGGGTTCACTTATATGCTAATAGATTTGAGGAAGTACCAAGGAAATTTCTGGGGCAGCCTCTGTAGCTAGAATAATAGGATGGACATGTTTAAAGGTTTCTGCTCTGTCAAGCAGTCCAATCCTGCGGTCTAAGATATGCTTCTATCACATTCTCCTGAAACTGGTCTCCATGAAACCCACATTCTATGATGTGAGCCAACATGCTATTTAACTTCATCTGTCCCTTGTATGAAAGCAAAGGTCAAATCTACAAAAGTAACCCCTAAACTACTCAACAAAATATTAGAAATAAATAGAAGCATTAACAGAATTCTTATAAAAAGAATGGGACCATGTAGGACCACCATGAAGCTGTTTCTCACTATTTACAGCAGTTATGGATCATTGTGCAACTCTGCAAGTGGAAAGCTAAGGCAACGAAAAGCACTAATTTGAAAAGACAGAACACATTACACCACTTAAAAATGGTCAAGTGCCTAACATTTACATTTCTGGATAAAGAGCCAATGGCAGAGACTTCTTTGTCATTGCCCAATGGGCTATATCCTACAAACTGCAAAAGAAAAGGTGAGACATTAGGTGCCATCGGAATGGTCAAATTTGGGAGAAATGTGGATCAAACACATCATGAAAGAAAATAAAAAGACAAGCTACCCAGGAAAAATTATTTGCAACACACTGAGAAAAGAGGAAATTCATACCCAGTTTTTAGTTACTACCTACTAACTGATAGGAAAAGGCAAATTTAAAAGCATTTGTACCAGACATGAAATACAAATATTCAATAAATATAAGTAATTATAATTACCTATAATAGTTACTAGCAATGTACAAATCACTTTCCACCCACCAGCAAGCCACTAATTAAAAAGACAATATGCAATGGTGTGAGGAAACAGACTCTGTCTCTCTCCATGTGTAATATATGAATCAGCATAAGCATTTTTGGGAAACAGATTATAGAAACATTAAAAATTTAATGTGTGTAACCTTGACTTGGTAATTCTGCTTACAGGAATGTATCATTTTGGGGACTTCCAGCTCCAACAACTGGAAAATCCATACTGAAGACCCTAACACCACCAAAACATTCTTAAATTTCAGTGAAAAACTGGAGCTTGCTTTTACAGTACATTTGAAAACACTTTCCATATTTGAAACGACTACTAGCAATTCCAGAGCCAACCCTTTTAGTAATGATCTTTCCTTCTACATTCTGGACTGCTGTCATCAATAAAAAATTTCATACAAGGAACACTGCATTAGTGTTTATTGTCTTTTAGGTACTTTATAAGGATTCTGAGTGCTCTTATTTTTCATGGGAAAATTCTATTAATACATTCTCCACTGTTGCAGTCATATCACCAGTACACAGGCCCCCTCCATGGTGTCAACATTTTATTAATACAAAAGGATTGCCCGTACTGGTTAGCTTCTGTCAACTGAAAACAAATGAGTTAGCTTGGAAGAGGGAACTTCAACTGAGGAGTTGCCTCCATCAGATTGGCCTATGGGCAAGTCTGTAGGGACAATTTCTTGATAATGATTGATGAAGGAAGGTTCAGCTTACTGGGTGCTGTGCCACTCTGGGGTAGGTAGTCCTGGGTCATATAAGAAGGTGAACTGAACAAGCCATGGGAAGGAATCTAGCAAAGCTTCATTCATCCATGGTCTCTGCTTTAGTTCCTGCCTTGAGTTCCTGTCCCCATCTCCTAACAGAAGGGAATGGTGCAAGAGCCGGCTTTCAGTGGGTAGCACTGGAAAAGGGCTCAGATGAAAACTAAGTTGCTTAAATGTTTTGTATTAAACATTGGCACTGAGGCTAAAAGGAATTTTAAGGTTAAAACAGTCAAATCAAGATGAGAAAACAAAGAGCTTGCAGCTGTGTGTGAGACAACCAAACTCACAGATAAGAGGAAAGATGGGGCTGGTAGCCAGAGTCAGCTGTCCCAGTGGCCCTGGGACTAATTCAACTAATTGTAACAGAAGAAGTAAGGATGGGTTCTAAGAAAGCATTTGCCTGTTTCAGAAAAGAGACCTCAGACCACCTTGTAGAAAGGCGTTAACTAAGAACCACTGCAACTACTTCTTGGTAGCTGTGAGAACAATGGGGAGTTCAGTATAATTATTGAGACAACTGGAAGATCAGAAAGGATGATACCAGCCAATGACTCACAAAGCCAAAGTCAAGTACAGACAGAGGCGAGGGGGTCTACCACACTTGTGTAGGCAGCACTTGATCACTTCCAGGTGGATCAGTTGAACAAGCACAGAGTGTGTGCATCCTCCATTGGCTCAGCCCATGACAGCTCAGAGAACTAATCACTGTCACAGCAACTGCCTCAGCCTTTGTCTAGTTTTTGCCATAGCCATAGTCAAAACCCCCAGATAAGGAAGTTCATTTTTTTTCTCTGTTGGGTACCCCTCCTAACACTTGGGTGTTTTTCTTTTTCTTAATTTCTTATTTGTCCTTAATATCTTTTAATAAAGTTTGCTTCTTCTTTGATTACTCATGGGAGTACCTATGTCTTTGACTATCCTTGACAGGAACAAGCGAACTCTTTTTTTTTCTTTTATCATTTTTTATTTTAATTTTAAATAGCTTGTTTTACATGTCAATCCCAGTTCCTCCCGCACTCCCCTTCCCCCCCACCCTCCCACCCTATTGACAAATCCTTCCACATAGGGGATATCTAGAGTCTGTCATTTCACTCTGGGTAGGGTCCAGGCACTCCCCTAAGAGTCCAGGCTGAGAGAGCATCCCTCTTTGTGCTATGGACACACGATGTCTGTTTGTATGCCGGGGATAGACACTGATCCACTGCCCAGGGCCCCATAGGTTGCCCAGGCCTTCTCGCTGACACTCACATTTGGGGAGTCCAGATCAGTCCCATGCTGGCCTCCCCACTGTCAGTCTGGGGTCCAAGAGCTCTCCCCAGTTCAGATCAGCTGTCTATGCTGGTTTTGCCAGCCCATTCTTTGCCAATTTGCTCATCACTCCTCTCTCTGTCACTGGGTTCCTTGGGTTCAGTTCAGTGCTTAATTGTGTGTTTGCCTCTGCTTCCATTAATCACTGGATGGAACAAGCGAACTCTTAAGCCACTGTCCCAGGTCAGTTTTTGGTGACTGAGTGTCTGGAATCCTAGGTCCTTGGATTAAGCACAGAAGAGCCAAGAACTGTTCTATTGTGCTAAAAACAAAACAAAAACCAAACCAAACCAAACCAAAACCTCTGCAGCAGTTCTATTGATGTTTTCAGTATTTTTCATGTAAATGAGATATTTGGGCTTAAAGAATAAAGTAATGAATGGGGTAATCAAATTGAAACTGAGGTATTCTGTGATATAGCACCTGACCTGAAAGTAAATAATGGTTGCCTTGTGAATCTGTGGCTTTCCAGCTTTAATTAAAAGTTATGCATGATATTGACCACAAAATGAGTATATGTAATACAGTGAAATCTAATTACATGCAAAACTCATAGAAATCTTTATAGCTTTAGAGAATTAGTTCTTTTTGTTGTTGTCTTTTTTTTTTTTTTGCTTTGTTTTGTTGTTGTTTTTTGAGAAAGGGTTTCTCTGTGTAGCACTGGTTGTCCTAGAACTTGCTTTGTAGATCAAGCCAGCCTTGAACTCACAGAGACCTGCCTGCCTCTGCCTCCCAAGTGCTGAAACTAAAGGCATGTGCCACCACACCCATCTGAGAATTAATTCTTAAACAGTTGTTATCTTTAAAAATAGTTCACCACAAGTCCCACAAAATAATGGATAAACCCCAAATTTGTTAGCAAATTAACTTTAGTCCACAATGGAATTTCCAGGACATCGCCAAGATATAAGAAAAACAAAGACTTAGGCATAGGTTAGTGATAGAGAGCTTGCCTAGAGTGGGCCACCACACCTAGATTTCTCAATTCTTATCCCATAGTATTACCCAGGAACTGAATTGCAACACTAATTAGGCACCACTAATCTTATTACTGATTTTTAAAGAGAATCAACATGTAGGTTAAAGAAACACTCTCCCATTATTTCTAATTTGTAAAGATTTTGTAAAAAAAAGTTGGAAATAAATGATGAAATCTATCAAGTGTTTTTTCATATCAAGTGCGATAACATTATAATTTTAACTGTTAATTAATGTAACATTTTTCTAGTGAATTTTTATGTTTGTAGGATAATATATTATTATTAGATTTGGAGAGCTACTGGTATTTCGTTCACTTGTTTTCAGTTTTTAGAATTTTCTCATTAGCAACCAAAGATGGCATGATACCACATTGCCTGCTCATGGTTCCAAAATTAAAAAGATATATTATCCTTATGAATCTGAGTAACTTTTCATTTTCTTTCTAGAATAACTTGGATGCAACAATAATTAATTGTTCCTCAAAAGTTTGGTGGGACCAATCTATAAAGTTACCCTTATTCAGTGTTTTTGGGAAAAGAGATCCTAGAATGTCCTTCCAGTTTCTTGCCATGTGGACTGGCCTAATTAATAGAATAATTTAGGATAGCAAAAATTTGAGAGTACTTATTTTAGTGTGGCTTCTGTTTTTCTAATAGGGTTTCTCTGTGTAGTTTTGGAGCCTGTCCTGGAACTTGCTTTGTAGACCAGGATGGCCTCGAACTCCCAGAGACCTGCTTTCATCTGCTTCCTGAGTGCTGGGATTAAAGGTGTGCACTTCCACCACTGGGCTTGTTTTCTAATTTCTTAGTTGTTTCTGTGATATTGCCACTGCCCCAATGTAAAATATAGTGTGTTGGCAAGTATTTCTTGTTAATGACACTTATCTTTTCTCTACTGAAGACTGACACTGACATCTGCCCAATAAGAGTTGGCCAAGGACAATTTAAATCAACAAATGGTAGTTGTTAAAAATCCCTCTTTTTCTTAAAAAAAATAATGGTACTATGGCTGAGCCAAGCCATGTTTCTTCTCACAGACTAGACAGGAGGTGTAGCTAAATGGTAGAATAGCTGCCTACCACACCAAGACTTGTTCAAAACACTAGGAAAGAACAAAATAACCTAAAAGGGAAACAAAAATGGAGAAAACAAAAGAAAATTTAATAATATCAAACATTAACTCTTTTCAGCTTTGTGTAATACCTAAATGAAATGGATAGCTTTCTAAGGAAGGATAATGTATCAAACTGTATCAGAATTTTTGTGGGTTTTATTTTGTTGTTTTTTAGTTTACTTTTTTAGAGATGGAATTTCTCTGTGTAGCTCTCGCTGTCCTGAAACTTGTTCTGTAGATCAGTCTGGCTTTGGATCAGAGATCCACCTGCCTCTGCCTCCTGACTGCTGGGGTTAAAGGTGTGCCCCACCATGCCTGACTGATCTTTGTGGGTTTTAACAAGATGTGATTCACCAGCAGAGGTGTGGGAAACGCTGCAGACTTCAGAAAGGCTGTTAGTCATTATGAAAGGAGTTTAGGTGCCGGGCTGGGAGGGCAAGCTCCCCTTGCTGAATGAGTCATGCATCTCCCTGAGGGACAGAGCCAAGGCTTGGAGTGTGTCACTTACGCCACACCGTTGCTGATCTCACGGCCTTACCTCCCAACATTCAACTTCAGGAAGCAAGGAAGACAGGCCAGAAACAAGAGACCCATCCTTCAGTTCTGATTCTGCTGTTGCATGACATAAAGGGCTCTAGAAATTGCTCTCTATTTCTGTGACTTGGTTTAAATAGGACTTGCTCATCTCTGACTACATAAACCTCCAATTGTCAATGATTCCAAAATACAGAGACTCAACTCTCAATAAGGCCACTTTGGTCTTAGTCTTTATCAACAGAGATAAAGGGTCATGATGGAAATTACTATCTGCATGACCGGGGAGGCAGTTCAGTTGATAAAGTATTGTGCAAGTATGTGGACCTGAGTTCCTATCCATAGCATCCACATTCAAAAAATATAGGCAGTGTGGTATGCATTTGTAATCCCAGAACTCATGGGGCAGACGTAGAAGGGTCCCTGGAGCTTGCTGATCAGCTAGTCTACTGGTTGGTGAGTTCTGGGTTCATTGAGAGGCCCTGTCTCAAAAAATAGGATTGAAAAGTGATGAAGACAGAGAACAGGAGACCTCTGACTTCTCTATGTACACAAAGAACAAATGTGTTCAAGGAACTTAAAAAGAATATGAAGAAATGCCATAATGGAGACACAAATGTTTAAGTGAAATAAAAATAAGACATAATAAACTGATAAAAACAGGTACTATACTTGATCTTAGCCAGAAGTTCTAGAATAATGGGGGAGGTGAGAAGGAGCTGGGAGAAAGATGGGGGAGATGAGGAGGGGAGAGGAGGACATGGTGGAGCAGAAAGATCGATGACTACCTTATATGCCATCTTAGATCCTTCATCCAGTGACTGATGAAAGCAGAGACAGACACCCACAGCTAAACACTGAACTTGAACTCCTGGAACCCAGCTGCAGAGAGAGAGGAGTGATGAGCAAAGGGGTCAAGACCAGGCTGGTGAAACCCACAGAAACAGCTGACCTGAATAAAGGGGAGCTCATGGACCCAAGACTGATAGTTGAGAGGCCAGCGTGGGAGTGATCCAGACACCCTGAATGTGGGTGTCAGTGAGGAGGCCTCTGCAATTTATGGGGCCTCAGGTAGTAGATCAGTATTTATCGCTGGCATATGAATGGACTTGGGGAGCCCATTCCACATGGAGAGAGGCTCTCTCAGCCTGGACACATTGGGGAGGGTGCCCTGGATGATATGATAGACTTTGGAGATCTCCCATGGAGGTCATCACACTCCCTGGGGAGCAGAGGGGGTATTGAGTGAGGGATTGGTGGGGTTGGTGTGAGGTGGGGGAGGAGGGGAAGGAGAGGGAGCTGGGATTGACATGCGAAGTAAGCTTGTTTCTAATTTAAATAAAAATTTAAAAAATAAGACATAAAATATCTTAATAAGGAGAGAAAATTTCAGGAGAAAAAACTGAAATAAAGAAAAGTGAAAATGTTAGTAAAGCAAATAAAAAGCTCAACGGAAAACCTCAGCAATAGACTGGATCAAGTAGAAGAAAGAACGCATTGCTTTACATTATGGTTGTGTAGTGTGGTGTTCTTGTGGGACTCCCAGCAGTGGGAACTGGGGATGTCTCTGAATATTTTGCCTGTTCTTGGGACCCTTTTCCTTCTACTGGGTTGCTTCATCTAGACTTGATGTGAGGGTGTAATCCTAGTCTTATTTCATCTTGTTAAGCCATGTTTGGTTGATATCCATGGGATGCCTTCTGTTTTCTGAAGGGAAATGGAAGAGAAGTGGATCTGGGGGGAGAGGGGAGGTGTGATTGGAGAACTTGGAGGAGTACATGGAGGAGAAACTGCTGTCCGGATATAATGTATGAGAGAAGAATAAATAAAAACAAAACAATAAATTAAAAATAACATTGCTTTAAGATCAACAACAAATATTTAAAGAAAGTAAGTGAATAATCCATTCACAACAGCATAAAAATAATATCTTGACTCCAGGAGGGAGGAGTGATAACATTAGCAAAGGGGTCAATATCATGATGGGGAAACCCATAGAAACAGCTGACCTGAACAAGTTGGAACTCATGGACTACAGACTGACAGCCTGCATAACACAAACTAGGCCCTCTTAACATGAGTGGCAGTTGGGTGGCTTGGGCAGTTTGTGGAGCCACTAACAGTGGAACCAGTATTTATCCCTAGTGCATGAACTGGCTTTTTGAATCCCATTCTCTATAGAGAGATTCCTTGTTCAGCCTAGATATGGGGTGGGGGTAACCTAGATATTGGAGAGGTGCTTGTTCCTGCCTCAAGTGATATGACAGACTGTTGATTCCCCATGGAAGGCCTCACCCTCTCTGAGGAATGGATGAGGGGGTGGAGTGGTAAGAAGGTGGGGGGAGGGGACTGGGAGGATGGAAGGGAGAGAGAACTGGGATTGGTATGCAAAATAAGATTGCTTTAAAAATAAAAATAATTAAAAACAATATCTTGAGGGCTGGAGAGATGACTCAACGGTTAAGAGCACTGGAAACTCTTCCAGAGTTCCTGAGTTCAATTCCCAGCAACCTCATGGTGGCTCATAAACATCTTTGGTCTGCATGGATACATACATACAGAACACTGTATATATAATAAAACAAATATCTTGGAATAAATCTAACCAAGGAAGTTAAAAAGTTGACAACTAAAGTATAAAGACATTGAAGAAAGAAATTGAAGAAGATATCAAAAGATGGACAGACCTCCATGTTCATGAATAGTATTATTATTGTGAAAATCGCCATCCTACTAAAAAGCAGCCAAATCAAAATTCCAATGCAATTATTTGTGGAAATTGAAAAAACAATCTTGAATTCCATGTAGGAAACCAAAAGACTCAGGTTATAAAAAATAAGCTCAAATAATAAAATAATGCTGTAGGTGTTGTTGCCCCTGATTTAAAGTTATATTACAAAGCTATAGTAATAAAACCAACATGGTACTGCCATAAAAATGTGTTGATCGATGGACTAGAACTGAGGACACAGATATAAGCCCATATACAACAATCTGACTTTTGACTTAAAAAACAAGGTAAAAAATACATGTTGTAGAAAAAAAACTAGAATCTTTGACAGATGGTGTCAATCAAACTGGATATCTACTTGTGTAGTAGAGTGAAATTTCATCCTTATGTCTCATCCTGCACAAAACTCAACTCCAAATGGATCAGGGTCTTTGCGTGTTCTTGAGCATAGGTGGATACTAGCTTTGAGTTTAGAAGTGTGTGATTAACCAGAATACCTGTGGACCTCAAGGAACTATCAAGGAGTCATTGGGGAAGATCTTTTAAGAGAGGATAGACAAGATGCAGGTTGTATAAATAAAGCCACCAATAATGGACCAAGGATTAAGTGGGGTTGGGGAATACAAGTGCAGGTTGGAGAAAGAAGGATGGAGAAACATAAGTGAAAGGTGGATTGAAACCTACTACTGTAGAAGCTTCCTAAAATATATTCATATACACATGTAAAAGAGCTTGAATGAAGTGACTCTGTAACAGTGTGAGGGACTCCGTGCTCCTCCTAGATGTCACAGAGTAACAAAAATCCCAGTACCAGGAATGGGTTATGAATTTTGGGGCTGTTGGTCAGTGAGATATTGACACCGCTTTTAGTTACTATGGTGATTTGAATGAGAAATGTTCCCCATAGGTTCAAGTGATTGAACACTGGGTCCCCAGGAGTCCAGTTTAAAGAATGTCAATTATCCTCTTTTCCTAACATCCTTACAATAAATTTCTAGTCTTTCAGCATTAAACACTGACAGGATTTAAATGTTTGTAACCCAAATCTGTTCTGTAAGTTAATTCTCAACATAATAGTATTATGCAGTAGTGCCTTTGGGAGCTAATTAGGTGAGTGTGATTAGTGTCATGATGAAAGGGCTTGAAGATACAGTGGTCATTTGGTTGTCCCTTTCGCAAACATTCCAAACACATCGCGTCCGAGAAACTGGCAAGTGTGGGTCAGGGGAAGAGCACCTCAACTCAGGCATTCTTTTCATCCAGTTTACAAATGACAGTCAACTGAAAAGTCAACGTTATCACAAGGAACTGGAAACATTGTGGGCTTTCCAGTCCACTCCCAGATACCCAACCTAAGAAAACTACTGCCACAAGGAGGTGCCAAAGTACAGCAAGGGCGAAGATGAACATGTGCGCTCACGTGCGCGCGCGCGCGCGTGTGAGCAAGCGCGCGCGCGCACGCACGCACACACACACACACACACACACACAAGAGAGAGAGAGAGAGAGAGACAGAGACAGAGACACAGAGAGACAGAGACAGAGAGACAAAGTGAGAGTTGCTCACTAACTGGAGAATTCCCCAAGTCTTTTTGCTAACTTCCTAAGAACACACCCTGTGTTTATAGCTGTTTCTGTTCACATATGTGCATTACTGTGCCCGCATTTTCTTTTTCCCTTTCCTTTTATTGATTCTTTGTGGATTTCACATCATGCATTCCAGTCCTACTTATCTCCCTATCCCCTTGAATCTACCCTCTGCCTTTGTAATCTCCCCCCCCCCCCCAAACAAGACTAAATTTAAAAGTAAAACCAAAAACCAAACAAAACAAAAATTTAAAAAAATCTTGTGGAAGCTGTAGTGTGTGTGGCCTACTAAGTTTACCCTCTGGTCCATACATCTTTGCTTGTAAGTGTTCATTGCTGAGCCATTGGTCTCGTTCGAGGCCTCGGCTTTCTGCTACGCCACCAGTGATGGGTTTTCACTGGGGCTCTTGGATATCCTGTTGTCCTGTGTCATGGAGATCCTCTGTTTTGGATCGTCCCTTTCTTTTTTTTTTTTTGTGAACCTATCAGATACTGGGACCCTGTCCTTATACAAAGGTTATCAGATTGTCAAATCATTTACTATCGAAAATGACCTCTGAGTGAACACGCAAATTAACAAAATTGGATCGTCCCTTTCACATGCTCCAACAGTTCATAGATTCAGTGGGTGTTGGTGTGGGCCAACTCATAACCCTGGTTCTGGGCCTGGGTAGTAGCTAGATTGGTCAACTAACCAGCTTTCCCTCATGGTCACTATCTAGATGAACTCTCCAGCACTGCCTTGGCTAGCTCCCCAACCCTCCAAAAGTAACAGCCTAAAAAGGAAGTCATCAAAGAGGACTCTTAAAATTATAAGGATGCTAACATGTGTAGCTCTCCACAATTGATGGCTTCTGGTAGGGGTGCAGGTGGAGAAGGACTCAGCTTTTTTAAAGGGACTGGCCAATGAGGGATTTTTAAAATTATCCTTTCTTCTTCTCCTTTGTCTTCTTCTTCCTCTTCCTCTTCTTTCTTTCATTCCTTCCTCTCTCTCTCTCCCTCTCTCTCTCTCTGTCTCTCTCTCTTTCTCCTTTTGGTGGGAAGAGGTTACGAGGGTGGGGGACAGACATGGGAGGACTGGGAAGTGAGTGTGATTGGGGTGTCTGATGTGCAGTTCCCAAAGAATCAAAAAAATGCTATGTTGAAAAAGAAAACCCTGATTGTTAGTTCAGTGTAATAAAATACAGCAAGGATCAAATTCAAATATTTATTGACATTGGGTCCTCCCTGATTTACTAATTGAGCAAGAAGAGTAATGTAAGCAGTTTGTATTTTATGGCCCTTATGGTGAAAATAAACCCATTCCAATAGTTTATCCTTTTGTGCTATAATACCAATAGGAGACAATGTAGCGGGGAAAATAAGTGTACAGTAAGTAAAGGATCCATGTGATACACATATGCCTCTTTTAGTCTGGATTCAAATAGTTGTAGCTCTTTCATTGCCTCTCAAGATAGATAATATGAAAGGACTGTCCAGCACTGCCTCTCCTCCTAGAGTTTTAAATAGATTTGTTAGTGCATAATTAAGTATTTTAAAAGTAGGATGTAGCCAATTAATGCCTTCTAATAATTTCTGAAGTCATTAGCTGTTTTTAAATTGCCTTCTCTAATGGACATTTGTGTGTGTGTGTGTGTGTGTGTGTGTGTGTGTGTGTGTCAGTGTCTGTGTGGTTTAACAGTTGTTCTAGTGTTGACCTTTGTACTTTTTCTGGTGGAATAATAGCCCCCTTTTTATGTAGCATATCCTGAGTCATGTCATATATAGATTGTAGCTCTTTCTCTTTTGAGGTGACTAATATATATGAATAATATAAGCCTGAGGGAAGGCCCATGTAGCAGGCTCTAAAATCTTTCCTACATAGGATTGGCACATAATAGGGGAGTTTGTCATACCTTGAGGTAATACAGGTGTTGATATTCTTTATGATTCAGTGAAGGAACAGAAAAGGTGAGATCCTCCTTATTCTCAGGATAAATGTGAATAGTATAGAAGAAATCCTTTAAATCCAAAACTATTAAAGGCCAATCTCTAGGAACAGCTGTAGGCATAAGGAAACCAGGCTGTAAACCTCGTATTTACCACATGGTGGCATTAACATTATCTAAGTCAATCAACAGTCTCCATTTACCAGATTTTAATTACAAAAACAGGAGAATTCTAGGGAGAAAAATCAGGTTCTATATGCCCATTCTCCAACTGTTCTCTGACAAACTGGTAAAGACTTTATAACTTTTCTTTAGAGAGAGGCCTTTGAGGTGTTCAGACAGGCTTACTGGATCCCCATGTAATTTTTAGAGGTACCATTTTTTAATTGACTCCCCTATAAAAAAACCTAATCCATGGTTATGATTTTGTCCTTGGGGGAATATAGGATCAATTTTGTCCTCAAGGTAGGTTCAGGAATCCCTTGCAACTCTTTCTAGTCCTTTCCTTTTTGATACTCCATTCTTTTCATTAGCCTTCTACTTGTGAAGAATGGGCAGCAATTAGAGGTGGGAATATTGATTTCTTCATTTGTTTGTTGTAGAAAGTCTCTTCCCCAAAGATTGATTGGAACATGAGTAAGGTAAGTCTGTAGGACTGCCATTATGCCTTCTGGACTTTTGCAGTGTAGTTTTGTAGCACTTTGTTTAACCTCCCTGGAGCTCATAGCTCCCAGCCCTCTTAGGGTTGAATTTGCCTCCATAACAGACCAATATGGGGACATTCTTCCAATTTATACTCTGAGGGTTAAGAAAGATTATCTGAGTGCTTTACACACACACACACACACACACACACAAACAACCAAACACATGTGGCAAAACATATTTACATATTTTTCTTCAGAGGCATGTAAAAGAATAGTTAAAACATTTAATTGATTAACACCAGCAAGCAATAGTGAGTAATCTGAAGTAAACTCACTCATATCTGCTACACCTGGAAGGAGCACCAACATACACTATGTTTTGAAGAAACTGAGGTCACAAGACTCTTGACTTATTTCTTGTAGTGTTTTCAAAAGCATTCAGAATTGTCCTCACAGGACTCCATTCCTGGATCATGTTCTGATACACTACCCTGATGAAGATTCCTGGGAAGAATAGAATTAACTATTTTTTACGATCTGAATGTGAAATGTCCCCTACAGGTTCATATATTGAGGGCTTGATTACAGGCTGGTGGGCTTTGAAGAAGTTACTGGGTCCTAATGGCTCTGATCTAGACAGTAGCCTAATCCCTTGCTAGATTTATAATACGATGCTTTATTTGAATGTGGTGGAAACTATGAGATAGGGCCTATATAGAAGGAATAGGTCTCTCTCTCTCTCTCTCTCTCACACACACACACACACACACACACACACACACACACACACAAACATATCTTGTCCTGGCCATTTCCCTTTCTCAGCTTCTGTAGTCAGTAGTTTTCCTGTCCTGACACACAGAGACTTAATATTATTTATAAATGTTTTGCCAATAGCTCAGGATTGTTACTAGGTAACTCTTACATTTAAATGAACCCATTTCTATTCATCTATGAATTGTCATGTGGCTTGTGGCTTGCTTCCTTGGTGGCTGGCTGGCTGGCTGGCTGGTGTCCCTCTGACTCTGCCCTCCTTCCCATTATTCTAAGTTTGGCTTCCTGCTTAACTTCCTACCCAGCTACATGTCAGTTTTTTATTAATTAATTAATGATACATATTCACAGTGTACATAAGGATTATTCCACAGCAGCTTCTGGTCCATAGGTAAATATTCTATGTGAAATGTTCCCACTACTGTGATCACCAGACCCCTGGATCAACAGTGAATTCTCTGAAACTGTAAACTAAGATAAATTTTTACTCCATTAACCATGTCAGGATTCTGTTACAGCTAGAACAAGTTAACCAACATTCCAGCTGACCTAATAGAAATATATCCACTTCTAGAAATATATTTAAAGGAAAGAATATCAGCATGTCAAAGTAGTCCTCACTTCAATTGCAAAATATTTCACAATAGCTGAAATACTCCCAATGTCACAATACTCCCAGCGTCAAGTCAACTTCCTGTGGCCTGCTTATCAAGGCATAGCCAGCACCAAGTCTGACTGCATGCCGCCATGCTCCCCATCATGATGATAATGAACTGAATCTCTGAAACTGTAAACAAGCCACCCAATTAAATGTTTTCTTTATAAGAATTGCTGTGGTCATGGTGTCTCTGCACCATAAAATCCCTAACTAAGACACAAGCTGGTACCAGGGACTGGGGTGTTGCTGTGATGGGTCAGTCAGATCATGTGTTTGTTTGGATGAATTTGTACTGTGGTACTTTGGGTTTGGAAAGTAGTGGAATCTTTGAGCACTGCTTAATAGGCCACACTAGTAGGAGCATGGAAGACAGTGGTGCTAAGAGTTATTTGAACTGTTGGGGGCTCACTCAAGAGGTTTCAGAGGAGAAGAATTTTAGTGTGTTGCCTAGAAATCATGCTTGTGATAGTTTGGTGAAGAAAGTAACTGCTTTTTGTCCTTGTCTGAAAAGTTTGTCTGAGGCTAAAGCGAAGAATTTTGTATTAATTCCCTTGGCAGAGGAAATCTCAAAACAGCCGTTATAGACTCTGTTTTGTGGTTACTAATGTTAACTCTGATGAAGATACATAATGGACAGTAGCAAACTAAACAAGGAAAACTATTTGAGGTGAAAAGTAGCACCAAAAAGTGGAATGGAACTAAATCTTCTGTTCAAGGAGATAAATAGATTAAGAAACGAAATAAAGGGAGGGGTGACCTCAGGACAATATCCCACCCAGCTAAGTTTCCAACTTGTGAGAAGAAACTGAAGAAAAGCTTAGAGCTGTGTGTGGTGGTGCATTCCTTTAATCCCAGCACTGGGAAGGCAGAGGCTGATAGATCTCTGAGATAGAGACCAGTCTGGTCTACAGATCCGGTTTCAGGACAGCCAAGCTTAGACAATGAAAGACAGAAAGCTGGTAAAGATGGAATTGAATAGGGGCATGTTCCAGCCCTAGCAAACAGCAGAACTTGGCAGCTTCAGCCACGTGGCTCTGACTTTAGAGTTAAGGACAGAAGAAAGGAGTGATGGAATAAAGCCACTGAGGCCAGGTGTGTGTCACGGGTGTCCTTGAATGGAGACCCAGAGAGGCCATTGCCTGAAGTTGTAAAGTTGAAGCCTGGATTGCCTTGGAGACCCCAAGATGTCTCTTCAGAGCCATAAAAATCCTAACTAAGATAATAGCCATGGTTGATAATGGATCTTGGGTATATATGATTTATTTTCAGATTTAAAAAAATAACACAAAAATGTAAAACATCTTAAATGTATAAATTACAACTCGAATTGGTAATGTTCTGAATATTAAGTTGTATTAGTTACTTTTTGTTGACATGACAAAACACCCTAACCAAAAGCAACTTATAGAAGGAAGAGTTTCCTTTGGTCTGCAGTCCTAGAGGGAGAGTCTACAATGGCATGGCGGCGGGTGGCTGAAGCTAGGAGCACATCTTCCTCTGAAATCATGGTGCAAACTGGATGTTGAGTGAGGCTATGGATTCTCAAAGTCTGCCACCAGAGAGGTACTTCCTCCAGCAATGCAGCACCACCTACCCAAACAGTACCACTAACAGTGGAACCAAGGGAGGGGGGAGATGGGGAACTACAAAGTATTCAAGTTCATGAGCCCATGGAAGACATTTATCATTCAAGCAACCACAGAGGTTAAGGGAAGTACTTTAAAAATTAGTTTCACCTGTTTCTTTTTTGTTCACTTTTGTTACGTGACTAGTAAAATTTTACTTTCAATGTAATTATTTATAGTGAATCATTTAACAAATTTCACTTATTTTTAATTGTGTATGTGTATCTGTGTATTGTGGGGAACAGACACATGAGTGCAGGTGTCTGTGGAAGCGAGGGGCATGAGATAGCGTGGCAGCTAGAGTTACAGGTGGTAAATAAACTCAGGTCGTCTGCAAGAGCAGCATGTGGTCAATTTCTACAGCCCCAGGCAGCTACAAGAAAATTTTAATTACACTTTTACACTATAGTTGCTGGAGTAGTTTGTAGTACCATAGTTGCTTAGGCAGAAGGATCATGAGTTTGAGACTAGCATGAGCCACATAGTAAAGGCCAGCCTGAGATGTACAATTAGATGATGTCTAAAATGGTTTTAAATTATATATGTAACTCGTATGTGCAGCTCACATAGAATTTTGATGAAACACTCATCTGAGAGATTTAACAGTTGTCCCAGGAACATCCAGGTACAAAACCAACCATGGAGTCTACTACCTTAGGTCTGGTTGTGTGCCAAGTGCCAAGATGTGCAAGGCAGGGCAAAACAGAACATTCTACTATTGATATTCTTGATTCGCATTCATTTTGCAGAGGTTAGTTACCAAGAAATGTGTGCAACCAACATCTTCATCTAATGCCTGGCTTCCCACTTCCCTTCCTGACCCAACTTTGTGAGGTACCTCCTTACTGCCTCTCATCAGTATTCTTTCTGTTGTCTAATTACGCTTTGTTTAGCTCAAGCTCAGACAATCCAATTCATTTATACATGCATGTCTCTTCAGGAAACACATCAGCTCTTTGGTCTAAAGCCCTTTGATACCCTAATCACCCATTGTCTGAAGAACACATTTCAACCTCTTCTGTCACGTCTGCTGTGCGGCCTGTGTCCGAGAACGTGCGGAGGGTGTCGGGGATTGACAACACAGAGACTTGTTCAATGATGTAAAGAAAACTTTAAACAGGCTCCAAAAAGGTTCAAGAAAACCTCCTAAGAAAAGCTCCCACCAGAGAAGCTTCTGCTCTCTCCTCTACCCTGGCTGGTTCTGCTCTGACCCAGAGGTGGATGTGTGTGGGTTTTTAAGGTGCGATTAGTCTTTGGACAAGGTCGAGGTCAGGGCGGTTTCCATGGGAAGGCCTTTCCCAGGAACTTATTGTATCGTTTTTAGTAAACATGTTTTTACTAAACATTGTCTTACAGCTGCCTACTCCCAGGCAGAAGGGGAAGTGGGTCTCTGCTCAAGGTCTGGTGTTCCCACACCTTCAACCTATGTCCTGACAATGGACAGAGCATACACTCAAGAGGCGCATGGGAGTGACTGTGAAGTTGAGGGTATCCATCATAATGACAGCAGGAGATAGCAAGGGAGCACAGGTGGCTACTTCGATTGAAACTCACCATCCTCTCTAGAGGAGAAGGAGCAGGGGACTGATTAGTTTTGTGTCAACTTGACACACGCTAGAGTCATCTGAAAGTAGGGAACTTCAATTGAGAGAATTCCTCCATAAGACTGGGTCGTGGGGAAGCCTGTAGAGCATTTTCTTAGTGACCGATGTGGGAGGGTTCAGCCCATTGTGGGTGGGGCCATCCCCGGGCAGGTGGCCCTAGATTCTGTCAGAAAGCAAGCTAAGCAAGCTGAGTACACCAGTAAACAGCACTCCTCCATGGTCTCTGCATCAGTTTCTGCTTCCAGGTTCCCTCATGGTTTGAATTCATACCTTGGCTTCCCTCAGTGAATATGATTCAGGGAATGTAAGCCAAACAAACTCTTTCCTCCCCAAGTTCCTTTTGGTCATAGTATTTCATTAAAGCAATAGTAACCCTACCTAGGACACCAGTATACTACTGCATGACCCTAGAGTTTCTTGCATTTTAGAAGAATGGAAGCTGTGGCCATCTGTAGTAGAATGCAGTCCTTGTCAACTTGTAAGAACGTGGAAGAACTCTTCTTGAATTGCTGTCTCTGAGCTCCCAATTCTTGAGCCCAACTGGGAGACAGAGACTAAAATAGCCTCAAGGGCACAGGATAGGTGGAGATACTTGGGCCACCCACCTGGGACCAAAGGATGCCATTTGTCACATGAACCTATTCAATCACAACTATCTACCCACCTCAATCTGCTGCCTCTCCAGGTTGCCTGCGAAATCCTCCTACCATGCAGACTCCATCACATCACACACACCCTGTGTAAAACCCTTCAGTGGCCCTGTTTGGCCTGTAGAGAAGTCTAAGTACCACTGCAAGACCTTTTCTCACTCCACTGCTCAACAGCTTACTTACCATGGAGTTTAACATTGATACAGTTGACTCACCACAAACTCCTTAAAGAGACACTTCCTGCGCACTACTACTGGGAGGGCCTGTTTACCAGAGAGACCAGAGTCTACCTTGCAGCCACCTTTAGAAAACATTCTAGTCTTTTGTCCTATTGGAGAGAATTGTGCCTCCCAAGACCAGTAGAAAGCACCATGATAACATGAAAGATCTATGCACTGGGGCCCACAGCTTTAGTCACAGCCTTAGACCTGTTCTCCTTAACCTTGCATTCAGTGGGACCCATGTGGGAAATAACATTTTACAGTGAGGCTCAGTTCATCCCTCTAATACTCACCTGATAGAGTCCAATTGTAAATTTCATAATAAAAAAACACAAAAACAAAGAACAGTTGAAGTAAATAAAATCAATTCATTACATTGAATTGTTGGCCTATGTATCTTCTGAAATACAAATTTTAAAAGAGTTACTAATTTAAATTTTATATGTATGAGTGTTTGCCTGCATGTGTGTATATACACTAAATGTGTGCCTGGTGTCCATGGTGGTTGGAAGAGGGGTGCTTTGGAACTGAACCCAGGTCCTCTGTAAAAACATCCAATGCTCCTAACTGCTGAGCTATCTTTCCAGCCCCTAAAATCAGACTTTAAAGTGGTTTTGTTTCTAAGTGCTTGTGTGAAACCCTCCTATTTTTGGTTATTGACTTCGTGGAAACTAGTATTTGGATATTTTGTTACTATATACTTAATTTGTTTCTATTCTTTTTGAGAATTGTAGTATATCATTTGTAAGTTGCCTTTCCTCCCTCCCAACCTTTCTATCCCTCCTTGCTCTCTTTCAAATTCACATCTTGTGTTTTGACTGATTGTTGTTACATACATTTAAGTATACATATATATTCCTAAATACAGCCTGATCAGTCTGTGTAATGTTACTTGGAGTTTGTCTGTGGCTACTGGACAAGAGTTCAACTCCTTTCCACGGCACTTCTTGGCTTTCTCTATGGGATTGTGTCTGAATGCCAAGAGCAAGCACCCCAGACTATGAAAATGTGGGAGAAGAGCAGAAGTTATCCATATGTAGAGACTGGGGCCCACTTTTGTCATAGTCTCTTGATTAGTTATGGGGCCTGTACTGATACAATAGGAGGACACAGACAACATCTCTCGGGAGAAGTGTCAAGGAATTTGCATTTATTCCTATTCTATTGTGGTCCTTTGGGTACAAATTATATTTATCTCCTATAAAAATGCACTCTTTCCTTCACATTGCCTCCCCCAAATTCCATTCAGTAATGAAAATTATTTCAAAATGCATATATGATAGTGTGTAAAGTCCTCTTTTGAGTCTTTGTCCCTTTCAACTGGAGCAAGTATAGTTATTAGAAGCAGTTTACATTATTACTTTATGACCAGCTTGACTGGGGAAAACCATATACATTTATATTTCTTTTCAAGACAGCTTTTGAGTCACCTGGGAATCCTCTGTGTACAGGCACTGACATTTCTTGGAGACAGGTTTTTACATCTTTCTAGGGTCTTAAACTTTTGCTAAGCTTCGTATCGCTTTGTAACGTGTTATTTTTTCTTTAGCTTTCTGTATATTTTTTCCTCACTCTCTAGTCATTCCTACCTGCTTTCCTGTGGGTCTTCTATCTTTTACCTGTCACACAGAATCAAAGTCAATAGTTATTCATCAGCTACTGTAGCATTCTATCTTGGTACCAAATTCTTTTCTGGTCATCTGTGACAAAGTATCCTGAAAATTAGTACCTTATTCCAATTCATAATTCTGCAATTTAGGCAGAAAATAAGGTTCAGCTGAGGCAGTTTGTTGTGTTTCATGGAGTCAACAGGATTGGGGAAGCAATGCTAGGTGATTCACTTATTGTGTTGACTAGTTGCTGTTGGTTGTCTGATAAGAATCAGATATCAGGGGACTGTCAATAGCATGGGTCTTGTCATACCATGGGGGCAGCTTCAGACTTCTTACACCTACACAATTGTGTTGTAAAATATATTTCAAGGGATCAGGAACAAAAATCATCATTTTTATTGCCAGGAAGAGGCCGGAAATGGGTCCAACATTCCTACTGTTTATTATTGATAATCAGCAACCACAGAGCCAGGGGAGGGGACCTCACCCACCCAGCAGAAAAACAACAAGGACTTTGCAGTCATCTCCAGTGTGACAAGCCAACAAAACAATTGGGTGATAATTATTATTACAATGTCCTATCTGTCCACTCCCATTATATTATTCCAAGTGAAGCAGTAGTCTCTGGGATCAGTGTCCAAAGATACTCCAGAGATTCCAGTGTCTGCTCAGAGCTACGGAAACACACATCTGCGGTCCAGGTATGTAGTCCTGGCATACCCTCTGGACTGTGGGACCTGTGACTTTTGTTTTTGCCACCTCTGATTCAAACCTCAATTCTATTGTTCCTTAGCTGTAGGCTTGTGTCACTGGGGGGAATGGAATAGCGCTTACTAAGTTGGCCTGGCTTTTGTCACTCCTGGCTCTTCTATCATTTCAAATTTTACATCTTAGGTGTCTACTGAGCAACTTGCACAGGGTACAAAAAGCAGATATTTTACCCAGCAGAACTTGTACTAGAAATTAATAGTGTCTTAGAAGTCTGGGCAGAGGTAGAGAATAGAGTTTGAGGATATAATTCCTAGGTGCACTGTGGCAAAGTGTTACTGACATCACTTGGTCCTCTCCTAGTGATGGGGATGGCATCTAAAGATAAATAGCAAACTTGTCTTAGGAAAGTGCTTCTGGAGGTTCACCTTTTTGGGCTTTCTTCTCTAGGTGGGCATGGATGCCTGATAGCTAAATATAGCATTTCTTTAAATGAATGGACATGGGTTGTCACCTGAGTAGACACCAACTAAAGGACGGATGAATTCTGTCAGTCTTGTGGTCGATGATATCTGTGTATTTATCAGTTTGCTATTATTATAATGAACCACCTAAGACTGGATAGCTTATAAGGAAATAAGGTTTATTTAGCTCATGGCTCTAGGGGCTGAAAGTCTAACCAGTATGATGCCTGCCACTCACTGTAAGGACTCATCTTCTAGTTGCATCATCTTAGCTCCTGGTGCTTGTAAGAGGGAATCAGTCATGGCAGGAAAGGGAGGGACCAGCAGTGACCTTCAGCTGGTCCCCACCTGATGAAGGCCATACTTGTTAACACCACTATTCTGGGAACCGATTTCCCAACACTTGAGCAGAGTTAAACCTCATCTGATCCACAGCAGTCTGTAACATAGCCATCAGTCCCTTGATGTCCTCAAGTCCTCAGAGATATTGGACTTACCCTGTTTGCAAAGACGAAATAAAAATTGACTCAAACCCCATACCTGTTTCCTTACCTAATTTCCCAACATTTCACAGATGACTTGTGTGTGTGTGTGCCCGTGCGTGTGTGCCTGCACGCGCATGCACGTGCATGATTCATTTCTTATATTAGCTGATTTTGTTCCCAAGATGCACAAATTATTTTCTCTTTGGTGCTAAGTTGACTCAAAACGTTGGTCTTCTTCACCTCAAATAAAATAAGCCTTCTCACAAAACACATGTATTAGCCCAACATTTCTCTAACCTCTGTTGAGCCTGCCTTCTAAACCAATAAATAAGAGTCCCTAGAGGGTGGCACCTCATCTTCAGTGCCCTCCTAAATTTCTTTGGGTATTCCTGTGTCAGCCACACTGGATGAAATGCCACGTAGCACAATGCACCTCAAGATACAAGTGTGAGTATGAACCATCCAGGGATCTTGCCAAAAATCCAAGTTCTGATTTTGGTTGAGCCATAGGTTCTAGGTTTCCAATGATCTGTAGGCCATGCTAGTACCACAGCTCCATAGAGTACACTAGGAGCCAGTAGGCACAGGCTTCGAGTGGCTCACGCCGAACATCGGACACACGCATAGCAAGCACTAGTCAGTGTCAGGGGCCCCTCAGAGCCTTCATGCACATCTAATCTTAGCTCCCTGCACTCTTTAACGTCACATTTCCCCCAGTTTCTCTATGCTTGTGCCACTTACTCCTTCATTTGGCAGATCAGTCTTGTCCTATCCCTCAGTGCACCCATCACACTGGAAGAGCATTCTTCTAACCCCTGAATGTACTATCAAAGGGTTTTTTTAAAAAATCAATTCTGAGACAGTACATCTAAACAGTCCTATTTCTAATGGACATTTGGGGATTTTTCAAGGTGTCTTTAAGTAAAAAGAAATATTGATGATTATCCTTATTAAGAGTTGGATTGAAACAACTTAATAGTATGTCTTTCCTGGGCCTGTGTTTCTATATTTCACTCAAGAACTTTACCTTAGAGCCTTCATGTGTGTTCTATACTTAAGAGACTGTTTCTAAGTTGTAATTGATAGAAATGTGATGTCTAACCCCCCACAGCAAGGTAAAAAATCACTATTAAGAATGTCCAACTTTTTGACAGTATAACACAGCATTATCATCTATGAAGTTCATGCTTGAGAACCATGAGATTGGATATATATATATATATATATATATATATTTAAAACCCACAGTTTGTAAGTTTACAGTTTTGTGTTGTACTGCATAGTTATTCTCAATCACATGTACACACTGGCTGTGGGCTGGACATGCCAGTGACTAGGCTGGTGCTTGCATCTGATCCAAAATGAGACTGAATATGATAGGAGAGGAGATGTCAGGGTTGTGTGTCCCACTACCCATGGCAGATGCAGTCTGGTGCAAACGGGCCAGAGCTTTGCTCTAGCCAAAAAGTCTAGATCTTTAGATTCTCTTCTCAGTGGCATTTCCAAAGAGTTCAGCAGTCAAAATGGTATAAGAATACAGTGAGAGATAACAATGACTCATCTATTATCATAAATTCTAGGTGGAGAGATGAGTAATTTTCTGAAAACTAGGTCATCCAAAAGCCCAACTGGTTTCAGGTTAGCAACCCAAGCCTGCATCACACTGAGGCTCAACGCTGCCTCTTAGAGAGCTTTAAAAACCTATTAATGTCTGAGCAATTGTGTTCAGCTTCTGAGATGAAACCAGAGATCTAGAACTTTGAAAGTTCCTCATTGACACCAAGATACAGCTAGAGTTGAGTGTGTGGTGCATGGGTATACTGTGTCTCAATTCACTGGGAACTTAATACCTTAAAGTTTGGGAAGATCCTCTGACCTAGACTGAATGACAGAATGTCTCACTTCCCAACATGTCACCTGTGGGAGGGGGGTGTTCTCTGAGACCCCACAGCCAGCAGAGTAACAAGGCAAGAAGGAAGCCTAGTTCACAACTTCGCAGTCATTGTTGGTTAAAATTTCTGGAGTCTGACACCAGGTGGGTTATTTTGGGCATATTTTAGCATAGCACCATTTGTAGAAAAAGTTTCCTGTTGTAACATAATCCCTTATTACAATAAAGCTTAAGGTATAATTTCATTGAAACTCTTTTCGAAGTACAAGTCACCTCTTCCATGAAGATAGACTATATGTGACATCTTAAGGAGGGTGTGGGGGAGAATCTAGTGTGATTTTGGTTATGCAGATAGCACAAAGGTTACTAGGCTAGTAATCACCTCTGGTTCTGTTTATTAGGGTCTGGGCGATCAGGTGTGGCCTGGCCCTACAGGTAGCATGGAGGTCATCTAGACTGTTAACTACCTCCATTGCCAGCCTCTAGGCAGAAAATAAGTTATACATCTCTTCCTTTGAAGAGACAGCCCTGAGTGTTTAATGTTCCTGCTTTCTCTAGTGCATATATGTGAGCTCAAGGATAACTGTCTCCCCAGGAGTCACCAACACCCTGTGAATCCTTAGGAGACCAGGGAACTTGGTAGTTTGTGTGAACAGCAGAAGTTGCTGTATTTTGGGAAAGGCATTAAGGGCCTGGATTTGAACGTCTCAGCCATGTGATCCTAGCTCTTAAATTAGGGACTGTTCTCAATTTCAGTTCCTTTACCTATAAAAGTACAATAAAAACTCTTCCCGTTCTTTGCAGTCTCACGATGAGAATTTGTTGACTCACATACACCAAAGGTTCTTTAAATTTTATTTTTAATTTATTTTACAATACAATATAATAAGGTAAAACAAAAACAAATACATTGGAGTTTGACAGGACAAACAAGCAGAAGGAAAAGAACCCAAAAGGAGGCACAAGAATCAGAGACCCACTTATTCACACACTCAGGAATCCATAAAAACACTGAACTGGAAGCCGTAATATATATGCTGGGGACCTGGTGCTGAACCCATTCATTCTGACTTAGTCTCTGTGAGTTCATCTGTGCTTTGATCATGTTGATTTAGAGGGTATTGTTTCCTTGGTGTCCTCCATCCTGTCTGGTTTTTACACTCTGCCTCCTCTTTTGTGGGACTCTGAGCCTTGAGTGGATTTGACAGAGACATCATGTTTAGGGCTGAGCGTTCCAAAGCTTCTCACTCTCTGCAGAATGTCTGACTGTGTGTCTCTGTATTTGTTCCCATCTGCTGCAGGAGGAAGCTTCTCTGATGATGGCTGAGCAAGGCACTAATATGCAAGTATAGCAAAATAACACTAGGAGTCATTTCACGATTCCTTCTCTTTTTTTTTTAGAAATGGTGCTACCAACTTTGTGTCACCGTTGGCCTAGTGTATCTTGCAGGCAGGACACCATTGTAGATTAGAGGATTTGTGGCTGGCTTGGTGTTTACATTTCTTTCTTTTTTTCTGGTAGCATGCAGAGTACCTTCTTGTACCAAAGATGCCAGAATGTAGGCTCTATGTAGGCAACAGCTGTACAATGTTCAATGAGTTGTGTAGCTGCTCTCTTCAGCAATGGGGCCTTTCTGTCACTTTGTGGAAAGCAACCTGTCGTATATAGTGTATTGGCAACAACTTGGATTTGGGCATTCCCACAGGATCCCTTTGACAAGCAACTCAATATGGCTACATGTAACCAAATCCTAGGACTGGATGCTTCACTTGGTGACAAGAGATGGCCATCTGGGACTCTCTCTCCCTCATTATCTGGCAATTTCATTTAGATCACCTTCCTACATGAATATATTTTAGGAAGCTTCTACTATATTTGGTTTCAATACTACCCCTCAAATGATCCTTAATTTTAGCTGTGTTTCATTATTCCCTCCCCCCTCCTCCACCTTCCACTTGAGACCTCTGTTCCAGCTTACCACCATTCATCCATAACTATCTATTCTATTTCCTTTTCCTTATGAGATCTATACCTAGCCTGTATGGTTTTATGGATTGTAGCTTGGTTATCATTTACTTAACAGCTAATATCCACATATAAGCAAATATGTACCATATTTTTCATATTTGTCTTTCTGGGTCTGGGTTACCTCATTCTGGTTCTATCCATTTGCCTGTAAATTTCATGATTTCATTTTTTAAAAAATGGCCAAGTAATGCTCCATTGTGTGAATGTATCTCATTTTCTTTATCCATTCCTCTGTTGAAGATAATCTACATTGTTTCCAATTTCTGGCATTATGACTAGAACAGCAATGAACATGTTTGAGCAAATGTCTCTGGGGCAGGATGCTGGGTCTTGAGGTAGATCCATTTGTATTCTATTACATGCATCCAGTTTGACCAGCATCATTTGTTAAAGATGCTCTTTTTCCAATGTGAGTTTCTGGCTTCTTCATTAACAAAAGCAACAACAACAACAAAACAGATTTCTATAGGTATGTAGATCTGTGTTTTTAGTTCAATTCCATTGATCAACATGTTTGTTTTTGTGCCAATACCCTGCTGTTTTTGTTTAATCACTATAGCTCTATAGTATAACTTGAAATTGGAGATAGCAATACCCCTAGCAGTTTTTTTTAGTTTTGTAGAATTGCCAAAGTTTGCTTGTTTTTTTTTTACAACATACTAATTAGTTTCAAAGAAGTGAGATCCTGGACTGTACAACACACGTATGATTGTGAGCCTGATCTATTCCAGGACACTAGTAGTTGAGTCTTTTTGAGTCTTGCTACCTACCCAATGCGACCTCTTATCTGCCAACAGCAGTAGAAGCATTGTGAAGGTATTGAAAATACGGACTTCAGGACCCTCCAGGACATCTGACTCAGAACCTGCATTCAGGAAGAACTCTATATGGTTCCTGGAAAATAAACTCTCATGGGAAATACAATACAATAAATGTCCAAAAGTAAATGTTTATTTAAAAGAAAACCCAGAATTATCTTTGTAAGTAAAATGAAACGGGAAGCACACTATGAATGGGAATGAAGCTACCTCGTGACATTATGGCAGCCTTTCCAAGTGGAGACATGGCTATGTCCTACAGGTATCAGAGATGTGAGAGGAGGCTTCCTAGGGTTGAAAGTTTCCATAGTCAGTATTTTCCTGTGTATGTTGGTCCTGCCTTCCTTACCTCTCCCACTGTGTTCACTCTCAGCTCAGGCAATGGCGTCTTCAGACAGCTGCTCAGATGTGAAACTTGACCCTAAGCTCGACAGAGACCAGGCTGAATCCTGTACAGAGCCAGAGGGTAAGAACCTGCAGGTACTAGAGATGTGAAAGGAGGCTTCCAAGGTTGAAAGTTTCCATAGTCAATGTTCTCCTGTGTATGCTGGTCCTGCCTTCCCTTACCTCTCCCACTGTGTTCACTCTCAGCTCAGGCAATGGCGTCTTCAGATAACTATTCAGATGTGAAAAATCACCTTAAGTGCTGTAGAGACCAGACTGAAGCCTATACAGAGCCAAAAGGTAAGAAACCTATTCAAACCTATTCCTGCCCTCAAAGCGTGGTCTCCAATCACAGGGAACTGTACTTAAAACTACCCATAGAAGTCATGTGTTCTCTGAGCAACTTGCAAGACATCTGAGCTGCAGAAATTCTTCCAGGACATTAGGTAGAAAAGGACAGTGATGGAGATAGACATGTTACAGTTCAGGACCTCAGATGGGTCATCAGCAGATACAAGTTTTTTATTACTTTTTTACATTGTATTAAATTATTGGACAGGAGGACAGGTGTCATGGTGGTCAGAGGACAACTTTTGGGAATCAGTTCTCTCCTACCACCAAACCCATGGATCAAATTCAGGTCACCAGGCCTGGCAGCAGATGTCTTTATGCACTTTAATACCTTGCTGGTCCTGTAGACCAAGCTTAGATACACATGTTCAGATGGAAAATTTTAAAGCATCGATTTTCCAGTGGACTGTTTGGCATCCCCCAAAGTTTCTTCTTAAAAACAAACAAATGAACAAACATAAACAACAAACAGAATATCATTAAAGCATACTACTTTTTAGACAAGAGGGATCCGGCTATGTCAATAAATTACCAATTTTCTTGTGCTTTAGAGTGCTATTTTAAGATATTGATTTTTACAAATTTGTATGTGTAAGGGCTTTTTGCTTACATGTACATCAATGCACCCTGTGTATGCAATGCATGCGCAGGTCAGCAGAGGGAGTGGAGTTACCAACAGTAATGAGTCTTCTTGTGGGTGCTGGGGAATTGAAATCAAGTCCTTTGGAAGAGAAACCAACAACTCTCTCCAGCCTCCAATTTTTGTAATTCTTATCCAAATATTTTGAGAAAATGTATCTGAGAATTCACTCTATAAAATAATCTTACCTCACATTGTTGAAACTGGAACCTCCCAACATTGACAGATGTAGAGTCTCTTTAAAACAAGTTTGCATATGCGCTTATAACCAGGATTTAGGAACTGTAGACATTAGGGCTGGAATCATTCCGTAGTCTGATTAACTATACTCTTCACGCTAATGGAATTAACTTGCTAATCTGCTGTCTTTGGTTCAACAGGAAAATGCCCTCTGCTGTCAGATCCCAGCCCTGTTGCTATGGTTTCCAACCATTCAGGTGATCTTCCAAGGGATTCTGGGGTGACAAGAAGGGGTGGTTGTTTGTTAAGCCTCCTCAACAAAGTCAGCAACCCTTTCTGCTGACATCTGAGCAATACGTGAGATGTGGCACCTTTCTTTCACAACTTCAAAATCTTAACTTTTCAAATGGAATAAACCCTGAAAATCACTACAAGACTTGGTGCCCTAGTGAAAGGACAGGTTTCAACAAAGAAGTACAAGTCACATGGCAGGCTGAGCACAGATTAAAGGATAGGCAAGCAATGGACAGAGGACAGAGGGAGGCGATTCCAAATAGGGAGTGGCAGTCAACGGCATCGTGTTTATAAGGCAAGGGTTAGCCTGTGTGTGTGACTGTCTGCATATAATATATAGCCATATAGTGCAACCGATGACCTATTGTACTCTATTCTAAGTAGATTCAGCCATCAGCTCTGTGTTTGGCTCATTCTCCTCCCTCAAGTAAAAATCTGACCCGTCACTCATGGACAAGTCATCTACTCTAATAGAGATGGCAACATGAACAAGTCCTCTGCCCACAGTAAATCCATATTCAGACAAGTCCCTAGTCACAGCTGCAGCAGGCCCTGCCCGCATAGGAAGTCTTCATAAAAGCAGGTATCTCCCTCTGGCAATCTCCCATTGCCACTCCCTTCCTGACACAGACTTGCTGCCTCCTGCCCCACCCTCTTATCCATACCCTTCTATTGTTCTCACCATCAGTACAGTGGGCACCTGCCACGACAGAGATGCATGGCATTATGGCTCAGCTGAGGGCACAGGCCCAGCAGGGAGAGGGTTCAGACAAGCAAATTCTCAATGCCTTGACTATTCAGGATAAAGACAAACCTTTACAGTGCCTCCATCTTCATATCAACCCCAGGGAAGGTGGCTACCTTGTTGAGCCCCCATCTTACTGGTCTGAAATGTAATACTTGGGGAAATTTAGTAACTTAGCTTGTGAATGATTGAAAAGAGGTGACTGTTCCTGAGTCAACATGGTCTCAGTGCCGTAAAGGGTCCAAAGTTCCTGTATCAGTGAGTTGGGATTACTAAATAAATAAATGCATACATACATAAATAGCAAGAGGGCTATATAGTGTCTGAGCTTGAAGCATGAAGCAAAGATTTATAGCTGGACTCAGAGTGGTTCACTTATTTGTAACCTCTGTTACTGTTTTCCAGGTGCAAGTATTAAGCCCTCTGCCCCAAATAAACATTTCATTCGTGACACAAACCAGCAGATTCTGGTCCTGGAAGGCAACACCCTTGTGGCGGTTCCAGACAAGTATGGCAAACGTGGAGGTGACTTTCAAATTTCCTTTACCCAGTGGTGATGATAAGTGCTCCCCCACAGGCCCTGGGTCCGATCCTGCTGCTCTCCAAGGGGACTGCTTGGTTCCTCCTCCTTTTAAAAGGAGGAAGTGATACTTACTGTCCAGTGAGCAGCCGGGGGTGAGTTTGGAACCAGCGATGAGAATGAACGGATGAGATGACAGAGGCAACCGAAGGTGTGCCCGCAATCAAAAAATGTCTCTGCAGACAGTGGGGTGATCAAAGCCAGAGATAGAGAGAGGGGAGATTCTGAGAACTAGAATGTTCTAGGCTCCGGAATCAAAGTGAGTGTGTGGATTTATCTAGATTGCTATGCCTGAAATTTCAACAGGAAAAAGAGAAAAGGAAGGAAGGGGGAATGGGACAAGGTTTTTATTCTAGAGCTGACCTTGTTTTCTTTTCCCAGAGACCTTTTATGTATCAACTCTACCCATAAGAAGAGCCAGTGGCTCAAAGGCAAATAAGATTATTTTGGCTGTATCTAAGGGAGAACGCTATCTCTGCTGTGATAGAGTCAAAACACCAAAGTGTCCCTCATTAGAATTAAAGGTAAGAGCTAAGGAAATCTCCCCTGTCCTCCAGCTTAGGGAAGTAGAAATTCTTAGTGCTAAGACCCACAAGCTAAACGTTAGCCAACACCATTCCGATTTTTGCTTCTTTCTTCATAAAAGTAGCCTGGTCCTGTTTTAGCCACTTATCAGTTGCAGTAACAAGTACCTAAGACAATCTCTAAAGAGAGATAGATTTTGGTTTACAGTCTCGGCCAATTGACCCTGATGCTCTGGGGCCCGCAGGAGCAACCACAGTAGAAGCACATGGGAGTAAGGGAGGCCAAACTTCTCGCTTAATTACTAGGATGCAGAAGGAGAAAGGGTTGAGGTCCCACAATTACCTTTGAGGGCACACTGACAAATGACTAAGCCCCTCTTAATGTTCCCATCGTCTCCCGATAGCCCCAATGTGAGGACCAAGGCTTCGACATGTAGACCTTTGGGGATGTTCTAGACCCAAACTACTAATAAATTCTCCTTTGTCTTTCAAAAAGAAAATGAAAGAATTGAAGTCACTGAGCCTCTATAAGCTCCTGCCCTTCACCTTCCTGAGGGAAAATGCTGGTTCCTACTTCACACTGGAGTCAGCTGCTAATCGAGGGTACTTTATCTACACCTGCAGCAAACCCAGGCAACCTGTAGGAGTGACGAATGAGGTGGGAAAGCAGAAAAATACCCACTTTGAATTTGTAAATGCAAATGTGGATCTCAGTGAGATTGAAAACTGAAAACACAATAAAACGGTGGCCAGACCGCAGAATTTGGTCTCAGCCTGACACTCATCAACAAATAGGAATAGCTTCTCTTTATAAATGCTACCTTTAGTCAGCAAGCCTGGGGATTTGGTGTGTGTGTGCGCACGCGTGCGCGCGCGCGCGCGTGTGTGTGTGTGTGTGTGTGTGTGTGTGCACGCGCATGCGTGTGGTTTATTTCCTTAAAGTGTTTATAATTTTAAATTTGTAGGCTGAAATAACTTTATGGGGAAAGCAATCTCAAACCTCAAAGGGGTTTCCTAATTTCTAAAACATTTCTGACCTTCTCTGGATGACTCTATATTCCATGATACAGCTAGCCTATTGGTGAGTTATTTCTTTCAGAAGGTAACTGGAGTGATGCTAAGCTCTCAGATCAGTCATGCAACATGTGGAAGTTAAATGGATTCCAGGGAAACTCACCAAGCTGTAGGTGCAAAAGTTTCTGTGGAGCCCTAGGGCTTCTTGAGCATGGAAAGGAGTCTCCCTAGGCAGAAGGTGGGACATCAAGTATGAAGAGACAGGAAGAGGAAATGACAAAAGGGTCTGGAGGTGGCAGGCAGAGTCAGCTTCTGGGAGACCTGAAGGGAGGTAGCAGGGCCCTTGTCACTCAGTGGGGGCATTTCAATCAGAAGAGATCCAGCTCTGATCCTTTGCAGGATCTCACGTGGGGAAACAATCAGACTGGCAACTTGGAGCATGGGGACGAAGTTGGAACGGAGAAGACTGTGTGCGTTTAACATTGAGGGGTGCATGCAAAATATTTAATACTTAGAGGTAGAAGATCCTTGCCTACTCAAAAGCTGTCATCTGCAACTAGGACAGCCTGATGGGGTCAGCCATGTCCTGCTGTTATCTGCCATTCTGTATCTGATGGGGGTAGCATGTCCCTATGTTCTCTGCCATTCTGTATCTGATGGGGGTAGCTTGTCCCTCTGTTCTCTGCCATTCTGTATCTGTTAGAAAGACAGACCCTACCTGTGTTACCTTAAGACTAAAAGACAACTATTTACCTAGTCTCCAGGTGTGCCTTTTCCTTATCAACTAATGAACTACAGCAATCACTGTCTAGCTGAAAATATTGATGCTTATATTAGCTTAGCTACTCTTTTGTCCCATCTACTGGCTTAGAGTTTAAAAATCCCATGATTAACACCAAAATTAAAACAATCAGCACTTGAGGAAAACCAAGATCTAACATTTCAGTGAAAATAGCTAATCAAAATAAGTATGCCTCTGCAGTGCCTTTAAACATTCCATTTTGTATTACTATGAATATTGTATGATATTTAAATGGAAAATTCCAGAAATGGATAACTCATGAGCTTCTTATACTGTCTACCATTCCAAATAGAGTGACAAAATTTCACATCCCTCTAACTTGGGGATCACTTATTTGTCTTGTGTATTAGTATTGTATATACTATCTCTGTTGCTTTCTTACTAGTTGTCTCAATTGTTGGATCTATTCTCATGGTATTCCAGTACTGGTGTTCAACTAGCTCTTACTATAGTTCTTAATAGCCCCATAGTCCTGAGTTCTTAGTGATGCTGTCCATCTTAGGGGCCAGATAATACAAAGAAAAGCCATAAAGTCTTTCCTTTGAGTGAAAAGGTGAATATTTTCAATGCATCTACCATAACGATTAGACCACATCCTCACAGAGAAAGGGGGTTTAACTGTTGATATTATCCACAGCTTCACGCATCCACACTAGGCCTTAGGCCTTGTCATTATAGAGAATGAGAATTTAACAGTTGATACTATCCACAGCTTTAGGAATCCATGACAGACTTAGATGATGTCCTCGCAGAGATTCAACATTTAATTGTTGATATTCTCCACAGATTCATGCAACCACTATAGGCCTTAGAACAGGCACTCACAGGGAAGGAGAGTTTCACTTTTTTTACAACATTGAGTTAATTCACTCAACAAACATTTTATTAATAACCACTTAGCACTTTTAAACCACATTGATTTAATCACATTCTAAACTAGTCCCTTTGAAGAAAAATAGTACTACTGCATTTCAATCCATACTTCATTCAGATAGCACTTATTTAATTTCTCAGTTGGCTAAACCATGTCATTGGTTATTACATAAAAATAACTATGCTAATTCTCTCATTACAAACTGAAGAGATAGCACACAGATGTTTAAACTGACAAAATAGTGATGTTAGGTGTTGACTTTTCAAATAAACAAGATGATATATGAAAGACCTTCAGTGTGTGGTAGGAATTATAAAAGCAATAGCTATCTATATTTTATAGTACATGTTAGGAGACATTTGGTTTTTTATTTTTTACTTATTATTTATTTTGCAGTGCTGGGATTGAGCTTGTGCATGCTGGAAATGCTTTATCACTGTGCATGACCTATTCTGAGACACAGTCTTGGTGACTTTCCCAGGCTTTCCTTGCTGTCACTTTGTAGCCTAGGCAGATCTTGATCTTGTGATATGGTATATATTAATCTCATCCACTGTGGAAGGATGTGCTTTGCAGTTTCTGTTTTCCATAGAGAAGACAGGCTTTCCAAGCAGAATCTCAAATAATGGGATTTGTGTTGAGCTTAGATTACAAATTGTAGGCCAGATGCAGCCCAGAGCTTCTGTCAATAAATTAGTGGTACTTCCATCCCTGGTGTCACCTCACTGCCACAGGTCTGAATCTGTACTTCAATTGTACCATCCCTGGTGTCATCTCACCATCATAGGTCTAAATCTTCCCATTCATAGTAACATCCCTGGTATCACCTCAGCTTCACAGGTCTGAATCTGTCCATTGATAGTACAATCTCCGGTATCATCTCACCATCATGGATCTGAATCTGTCCCTTGGTAGTACCATCCCTGGTGTCATCTCACCATCACGGGTCTGAATTTGCCCCTTGATAGTAGCACTTTACTAGCACTTACTGGTATTTTGAAATTACCCTGTTTTGTCAGCACCCTTAGCAGCCTTGGGTGATAGTATGTGGTCTGTGTGAAGGCTGCATTTGGTTTTGACTTAATTATCTCACAAAACTGCTTAGCACATCTTCAGCTTGCATTGGCTAATAGGTACCCTCAAATGGACCCAGCACAAATGATAGGCTCTATTATCTTCAATACTTAACTCCCTAATGTCAAGGAGGAATTTATAGGCTGCAAGAGAAAACACCACTACGGGATCTTATATGTGTCCTATGTATATTTGATTCATGCAATAAAAAAGTTTTCAGGTAGAGAGTCCGGGGCTGACAAGACAAGTTGTGCTGTTATCTATCCAACAATTCATCACTGTGCTTCCAAATGAGAGTCCGTCTTTCATGAGGTTAAGTCAGGACTGTGGCCAAAGTTAAGATGAATATTTTAGTGTGGGGACTCGAATAAGACTGGTAAACTGACAGCATAATATTAATACATTAGGACTGATGGATCAAGAAAGACAATATGCAAGGACTTCAAATACTGTAAGTTGTATTTGAAGTGTATCTCACAGACTTTTTTTTGAACATATATTCCCCCGAGGGTGTTGGAAACTTATAGATCTTCAAGAATTGGGACCTAGTTGGCTTGAGTTACTTATCAGCTGTATAGATTTAACAAACCACCACTCTGGTCCCCTTTGGGATCCCATTTTGGGAAAGGAGATCCGAGCTCCCAGACTGCTTCTCTCAAATCCTCATATGGCAAGCCTCCCAGGTGTCAGCCTTAAAGCATATTTTGGCATGTATGGTCTTAGAGTCGTTTCAGAAAATTGTTGAGCAAATGAACTGCATGTGCTTCTTGCAGAGCTCAGCAGTCTCTCATCTCTGTTTTGATACTTGTTTTGCATCTGAAGCCAAAGCTCAGAAAGGCTGCCCTGCTAGGCTTTCACTGCTAGGAAGTACAAGAGGACTCAAATTAAGATTTTCCAACAAAGGGGGAAAAACTGCATGCCCCACTCTAACCCCAAACTATGACACGAATTTGATTACTAATGTGTAAAGATATTTAGTTTTTTATATAAACCAGAAACTCCTAGAGATACCTAGGACTGGTGACTACCTAAAATAGAGAGGGTTTTGACAACATTGACTTCACCAGGACTTAAATTAACACTTATATACTCATGTAACTGTCAACCTAAGTGAAAAGGTTCTTCAAAGAATGTGAACATTTATTTTGGGATAGCAGATCATTGTTGTGGGACTATGGATGTCACAGAATACTAGAGATACACTCAAAGAGGCTGAAGCAAAGGGAAGTTTTTAAAGTAAAAGAAAATGAAAAAGATTGCACCAGCTATTTTGAAACAGTATTTCTTAGTGTCTCAGAGCTTTTGTTGCTGGGAAGAGACACTGTGACCATGACAACGCTTATAAAGAAAACATTTAATAGGGGTGGCTTGCTTACAGTTTCAGAGGTTCCGTCCATTATCATCGTGATGGGGAGCATGGTGGCAGGCGGGCAGATGTGGTGCTGGAGCTGAGTGCTACATCTTGGCTTGCAGGTGATAGGAAGTCAACTGACAGTCACAATATGGGTAGCTTGGACAAAAGAGACCTTAAAGGCCACCCTCACAGTGACACACTTCCTCCAACAAGACCATACCTCTTTTTTTATTTATTTTATTTTCCAGTTTAAATTTAGATAAGAAACGAGGTTGCTTCACAAGTCAGTTCCAGGTCCCTCTCCCATTCCCTCCCCTCCTCCCGTGCCCTCCCCCCCATCCCCCCCGTTATCCCCTCGTTCCCCCAGGGAGGGTGAGGCCCTCCATGGGGGTGTCCATAGTCTGTCATTTCATATAGGGCAGGGCCTAGACCCTTCCCCAAGAGTTCAGGGTGAGAGTGCACCTCACATTGTTCTATGGGAGTCCAAAGTCCGTGTGTATACTAAGGCCAGACCTCTTAATAGTGCCATTCCCATGGGGGCATTTTCTTTCAAAGCACCACACGTGGCCACAGTGATGAATAGCAAGGGTGACATGGGTTCAAGATTGGATGGAAAGTTTCTCAGCATTTGTCCTTGCTGAAGTAATTTTCCTTGATGTTTACTTTGGCCTATGTGCAAGTTTGTGGTTCTGGCAGTCTCTTATGACAGTTACTATCAGGCAGTCGTTCTTAAGAACTCATCCTTGTTAATATCTGGTTGTATTTAATTTTTGTTAGCATTGACACAAGTACTCTATTGATTCTGACAACTTTCCCAAAATTTTCATCCAGGTCTACAGGTCAGCACAAGATAGTTCATCTTATTCCAGGAAATGCAAGAAGACCTAATGGGTTGACTACTGTCGTTTTTTTTTTTTAAACCTCTTTACTTTTTAGGGGGGTTTCTGGCACCCAGTTCCTAAATAATCACATGGAGACTTATTCTTTCTCATGCATATGTGGCCTTAAGCAAGCTTTTCTTCATTTAAGTTATCCTGTCTACCTTTTGCCTCTGGGCTTTAACTTTCTCTATTTCTGTATATCTTTTCTTTCCTTCTTATTCTGCATTTGTCTGTGTGACTGGGTAGCTGGCCCCTGGAATCATCCACTCCTTTACTTGCTCCTCCCTCTTCTCTTTTTCTCCTTCTATTTATTATCTCTGCCTGCCAGCCCCACCTATCCCTCTCCTGCCTATTTAGCTCTTTATTAGACCATTCAGGGTTTTTAGACAAGCAAAGTAACACAGCTTCACAGAGTTAAACAAATGGAACATAAAAGAATGCAACACATCTTTGCATCATTAAGCAAATGTTCCACAACATAAACAAATGTAAGACATCTTTAACTAATATTCCACAACAGAAAACATAGCAGAGAAAAATAAAAGTGAAAAAACATAATTTAAATACAGAGGACATGCTTTTGTAAAAGTCCCAGAAAGATACAGACAATGACAGTGAGACATAATGATAGTGAGACATAAAAAGCAATAAAAGCAAAGGAGAGATAATATCCATGAAGTCGGTATTCCTTGGTAGAATTCCAAAGAATGAGAGAACCAGACCAAAGGTTTAAAAATATGTTTCAGATAAAGTATAGAAGAAAATTGTTTCAAAATAAAGCCTGTGACAAAAGGTCACAGTTTCCCAGGAAAAACTAAGGTAGAATGACCAAATAGATATATTCTGATGAAGGACAAAGAACCAATCAGACAGGGACTAGAAAAGGTACATAAAAAGAAAGAAATCACACCTGAAAAATCTAGTGGCCTTTTCACCACAAAGTCATCTCTTCCAAGAGAAGATAGACCAGGAGAACATCAAGGGAAAGAGAGTTTACACTTAGGAAACAAAATGGAGACACTCTGCAATCTGGGAAAGTCACCCAGACAGTGCCTATGTTCAGGATTATTTTAGAAATTCTGCTCACATACCATGCCAAGCTTCATTTAACAACTGCTATGAAACCCATAAGCAATTCAAATAGCAGTTTTTAAATGGACTCTTCTAACAAAATGTAATCCAAAGACATAATCTCTATTGAGAATTGATGGTAGGAAAATACTAGTCTTAGTTTTCCATAATTAAACCACTATGTTTCTACATAAAGAAATAAAGCCACACTATAATTCCTAACAGAATAGTCTCATATCTGATCTGTTGTGTTTCAGGCAGTGTTTGCTGGTGATGCACAGTGCATCAATTAAGTGCAATTCAAGCTGTGACCTTGTTCAGAACCAAGGCTGCAGTGAAGATACAAGATGCGCCATGAACAAGCACTTCCAGGAACATCTTAAGATTCATGATGCTTTGAGAGTTAATTTTTCCTCATGCACTCAGAAATGTCTCCATGGATGGCTGCTACTGTTGGCCGAGGAGAGGAGGTGCAGGGTGGTAGCTTCTCGCCTCCTGGTGGAGCTGGTGAGGAGATGAACTGAGTCAAGGCCAGGGGTGTGCATATGTTGTTCAAGGTGTAAAGCCACCATAGACGCAGTAGAGAACCTGCTTCCTCGGCTCTTTCTTGGCCTTTTGACTGTGTGGTCCTTCAGCTTCACCGGTAGAAGATAAGAATCTTGTGGTACAAGCCTGTAATCCCAGCTGCTCTGGAGGCTAGGGTGTGTGGTCAAGGCCAGCCTAGGCAACTTAGACTTCATCTAAGAAAAAGTTGAAAGAGGGCTGGTGATGTACTACAGATGGTTGAGTGTTTGTCAAGCATGCAGGAGGTTCTAGATTCCATCCCTGATAACAACACAACAACAACAAAGCTAACCCCCTTTATTCAACCACAAGTGCTACCCTCCCATTCTGCCATTCTTCTGAGAAAGTCATCTCATAATATTGGCTAGACCAATGTCAATAAAGGTAATTTACAGTTGAAGTATTTGGCCTATTATCATCCCTTCTCCCTTCTTCCAGTATCTTTGTGTGATTATTTACCTACTTGGTTTTTAGTCACCAGTTTTTGCTGAAGTTTCTAAATTTCCAGCCAAAACGTAATTGTTGCTGAAAGATTTGTTTTATGTTTAGTAGTTATGTAGGTAGCTGCGTGGTTTATGTGAGTGTATGTATTTGGCCCATGACAGAGGCCAGAAATGAGTGTTGGATCTCTTGGAGCTAGAGTTTCAGACAGTTGTGAGGCATCTGATGTAGGTGCTGGGAACTGAACTCATGGCCCCTAGAAAAGTGGTACATATTTTCCATCACTGAGCCATCTGTCCAGCCCTCTAATCAAAACATCTAAGAATTAAATCTTTGTGCTGATTTCTGCCTTGCTCACCATGCTAAGTCCATCAGTCTAACTCACAGCATGTCAAACCTATCTCTTCATTGCCACACTTAGGACAATCTTCATTTTATCCCCTGGTATCACAATCTGTTTTCTTCTCTTTCAGTTCACTTTATAATGGCAGGAGAGGAGGTATCCCTTGAAACCTTAGGATAAGAGTGTAGAAGAAGCAAAAGTTTTGAGAACTCCCCAGCTAGGGGATGGGGTATGAAGGGAAAGCTAGATTACAAAGAGGATTGGGCACTTTGGGGCCAGATGGATATATTTATTTGATTGTAAATAATAATTTCAAGGCTATATACACATGGCAAAGCTCATGAAATTGTGACAGTATAGCACTGTTTGTCAGTCACATTCCTATGAAACTCAAAAAATAAGAAGGGCACAGATATAAAGTTAAGTTCATCAACTCTTGTTTGTAGCGAGTCTGTGCAGAAACAGGTGTTTTCAATCCTGTTGGTGGAAATGCAAAATAGTCTCTCTCAGGCAGCAGAGAGAGGGAGAAGGGCACGGACTTGCTCGTGTATGCGCCTTTGTGCAAGAGTTCTCAAGGTCCTTGGGAAAGTAGCTAAACTACCTGCAGCATATGGGATGGCATTTGAGACTGTCTTTACTAAACCATGAAAGGTGAGCTGAATGCAGCCAGCTGTAGAAGTTAGAAACACCTGGAAGCTGGCATCTGGCTCCCAATTTCACTGTCAGGGAGTAGTATAAATAATGAGCGATGGGAGGCAACGTGGCCCACCACCTCCTCCCAAAGAAGGCAGCCCCTCAGCCGCCCAGGCTGCCCATCTTTGGTCTCACTCTCATGATTTTCTACACTGGGGTAATGAGTTGACTGCTTTGTGGGTCTTTGGGGTGAGCAGGTGGAAGCTTGATTTAATGCCTGCTGACTCAGAGGAAGAAGGGGGTCCTGGCTGGCCTCTGATAGAGGTGGATTTCTATTTCTTCTCCAGCTAAGAGCTGGCTAAGGGAGGATAGCCAAGCATCTGGATCCCCAGAAGCCCCATCTCTGCTGCTGCTTGGGTGAAAACAGAAGGAAGAAATCTGCACAGTGCTTCCCAGCTCTTTCCTGTTGGCCCCTCAGTAAGCAAACTGCAGCTAGAAAACATTGGAGCTGGTCTGGAGTAGGAATTATACTGGCAGGGTGTCTAGGAAGGCTGCCTGGCTTACCACTCCTCAAGGAATGCTCCATGCAGAAGAAAGAAATGCTCACTTACAGGACAAGGTGAAACAAAGCTCAGACAAAACTGAACACTAGTGACATGATACAGGCATCCAGAAGAAAAGGCACCGTGACTGTGCCCTGGGAGATCAAGGTGGTCCATGTGGAAGTAGACTGGAGGAAATTCCAAAGGAGAAGGCCTGGGAGGTGGCATCCTAGCGAGTCCTCTGGGGGGCACTAGGGAGCATTAGAGACTGGAAGTGGTGCCTGGAGACCTCAGAGCTCCTGAGAGTTTTTTGTTTTGTTTTGTTTCTGATTCCATACTTAAGAATGTATATTTTATTACAAACATTGTAGGGGAAACTAAAGTTTTTTAAGTTTGTAACAAAGAAAATGATATGCTTTAGTAAAATGATGTGTTTCCTAGAAATATACCTGTAATTCCCTGTGCCCCTGAGAATGGTTAGCTAGGCAAGGAACTACAAGTTTCATGCATTAATTTTTTGGGCAGTTGTTTTGTTTATCTGTGTGTTTGATTTGAGACTGGAGTGTTACTATGTAGCCCAGGCTGGCTTTCAACTCATGATCCTTCTATCTCAAGCTTCCAAGTGCTGGGATGTCAGGTGTGTGCCACATTTGGCAGTTGCCTGAAGTATTCTCTATTCACAGATGGGAAGACTGAGGCTCAGAAGGACTGAACTTGATCACTCACATATCTGTGCAGGGATGTTATATCCAAAGCCCATTCTCGTAGCCTGGTATTACTCTGCTTCCTCCAGAATTCACATGGAGAGCTTGCCATTAGCAAAAGTTAAAACAGAACCAAACAAAATGACTTTATACCCTTGGATAAAGTTTGTTTCCCTATTATTTGTAACTTTTCAATTTTCATCATTTTTGCCAAAGTACAAAATATTATAAATTCCTAAACAAAAATAAGTCAAACTCTAGAGATAAGAGGAATAGTATTAATTTAAAATGGCATGCGTGTAGACTGTTGAACAAAGGACCACTCAGAGAATATGGTCCAGAGTCAGTTGTTTTGAACAGAAATTTATATAAACTGGGACAGGCTCAGTATACTCAGCTAATGAATTGGGGTGCTTACTGACCTGGGGTGCAGCTCAGTGACAGAATGCTTGCCTGGTGTGCAATTGCCTGGTGTGCATGAGGCCCTGGGTTCAACCCACAACAATGCAGAGGATGGGGAGAGTACTTACTCCCAGCTTTGTAGCGACACTTAAGTGAGTCCAGATAGGTGAAACACTTAGCCTAGAGTGGGGGACCTACTTAGGATGCTAGCAATTAACTCTTATTCAATGGAACCATGCCAGTCTTTTATCCCCTGCAAAGAACAACTTAAGGTTTTAGATAATGTTCAACAAAACAACTGAAATCACCCCCAAAAGACAGCCACAAACCTTTTCTTTTGAAAATGTCATTCAAAATAATTTCAAATGTACAAAATGTTGCAAAGATCAAAGTACAAAGAACATTTGCCTACCAAGTTTTTACCAAAACTTGATTACAATAACATTGTATTCCTTTGCTTTGTCATTTGAGCTGCAGATTGCTACAGATCTCTGTCTCTGGTTACTACTGATAACTGTTTTGTTTTGGGGTTTTGAGACAGGGTAAACTGTAGTTCAGGCTGATCTTGCACTTAGTAGATAACTGAGGCTGATCTTGAATTGATCCTCTTTTTACCACATGTTGGGATTTTTAGGCATGAGGCACAATGCCTAGCTTATTCATAACTCATGATTACTCATTTTCTACTGCTGAGCAACAAATCACCACGCATCTATCTATTTACAACACCATAATCTCTGTGAGGCTACATTTGTATAGATCCAAAATTTGATGATAATGTAACCAGGAAAACTGCTAAAGGTAAAATCAAAGACAGCCTTTCTAATTATAAGGAGAAATGTTCAACATCCTTAGTGACAGGCAAACACAAACCTAAATTACACTGAGTTTGGTGTGGTGTCACACACTATTAAATCCAGTGAGGCAGGTGGATTTCTGTGAGTTCCAAGCCAGACAGCAGTTCATAGTCTGGCCCTGTCTCAAGCAAATAAAGAGACAGACAGACAAACAAACAAAATCCCAACTATGCTGAGATTTCATCTTGCCCTAGTCAGAATGGCTATACTTAGAAAAACAGATAACAAATACTAGTAAGGATTCAATGTGTGTGGGGGTTATACAGCATTGGTGGGAATGTAAATGTAACCATTTTCTAGAGAAAGGGACATGGAGAGTCTTCAGAAAACTAAAATTAGAATTTACATATCATCCAGTTTTGCACTCCTGTGTTCTTCCCTGAAGAAACAGAGGCACCACAGGAGAGAGATGCCCGCAAATCTATGCAGTATTCACAGTAGCCAAGTTATAACATCTGCCTGAGTGCAGGTCAATGGTGAATAAACGAGGAAAAGATTTTGTGTGCAAGTGTGCACATTCCCAGTGGGTCATTATTTGGCCACAAAGAAGAGCAAAACCATCTTATGTACTGGATTGGAGATAACCAGATTAAGAGATTAATATGCTAGTTTCAAAATATGCAAACAGGGAGGGTGCCGGTAGCCCAAAGAGCTGCATGTGACCAGCATGAGCTGGGGTCTCTAAACATTTCCTCATGGGGCAATGTCCAAATTACTGAAGCAAACACTTATTAGGGTTAATTATAGAAATATGAGTGGTTCAAAGGCAGCTACCTCTCTAGGAAGTCCTCTGGGCAACTTCCAGGCAGCTACATTACTGAAGAGTCCCTCCTGTAGTGTGGAGGGCTTGTGAAAACCTCCCATGTTGGAAATGGTTGTGTTTAAATCGAAGAAGACAGGCGCACAACAAAGCCAGACACAGAAAATGAGGGTGACATGCTTTCTGTCATATGTGAAGCCTAGAAAACACAGAGATGACATGGAAGTAGAAGGAGCTACCAAGGAAAAGGAAAGCATTGGGGGAGGGGTACATGAGAGCAATGGGGGTAGATACTGTGTAATTGAAGAGTAGCACCTGCTTGCATGGAAATGCCACAGTGCAACCCAGTGTTCTGTACGGTTAATATGGGCTAGACAGCAACAACACACAGAGATTAGAGATTGGCCTAGCTTCAGGAAGAAGCCACTTCAAAGATCCTCCCTTTTTGATGGACAAATTTAATTCCTCATAACTGAGGTGTTCATTTGCTTGTTTGCTATCAACTCTGGCCCACTTGGCCCTAGAAGTTACCCACATTTCTTGTATCACGGCCCCATCTATCTTCACAGTCGGCAGTGAAGAGTCTTCCTCATGGCGAGGTCCCCTCATGCTCTGAAATCCCACCAGTTTCTCTGTAGCAGCTCAGCAGGTAAGGCCGGCCTTAGCCAGGATCCTCTCCCTTTCCAAACAACAGACCTGGGATTTTAATTACATCTGCAAAACTCAAGAGCACCTAGATTTGCTTTTGGATAACTGGGAGATGTGTAAACATTTAGTTCATCAGGACAGGGATTTGGGGAGCCTCAGAGTCTGCCTGCCATATGCTATGCAACATAGCTATAAATCTATTTCAGAGGCTGGAGGGATGGCCCAGCGGTTTAGGGTGCTTGCTGCCTTTTCAGAGGCAAGTCTGCTTCTAGAAGCATCCAGCACAGTGAAGTCAAGACATTCCAACTAAAGACTTCAAGAGAAGAAATCTTTTCTGGGGATTGAATTTTGCATTATCTTCTTGCGTTGCCTGGACCCTAACTGTGGAGCAATACAGCTGTAGGTAAATTCTCTGTAAGTGGTGAAAATATTCCTGGGGTATGAAGGCGAAAAACAATAACAGAAGTATCCCATCTGGGTGGGTGGGATCGCTCAGTGGGTAAAAGCGCTTGTCACCAAGCTTGCCACTCTGAGTTTGATCTCCCAGTTCCTTCCACAGGCTGTTGGGAGAAAACCTCCTCCTGAAAACTGCCACCTGGCCGTCACGTGAACTCTGCAGCGTGCCCACGTACGCGCACACACTAATGGAGATACATAAAATAAAAGCACGACGCCTGAGGAATCTGGATGTGGTGGTGTGCCCTGTAATCCCAGCACTCAGGAGCCGGAGGACAGTTTGTGGCTTGCCTGAGCTGCACGAGAAGAGAAGGGGGGGAGGGAGGGCGGAAAGAAGGAAAAGAGAAAGAAAACAGAAAAGGGGGGGGGGGGCAAGAAAAGGCTGCCTTTTCTCACCGTGCACTTGGATAACCTTATGCTGCTCTCTGGGAAGCAAGGCGACAGGTGCAGGCCCAGGGGCCGTGGTAGGAGTACCAACCGAGGCCCTAGCATGGCCCGCTCCGGCCTTTTCAGCAGCACACCTCTTCCTCTGGGGGCCACCAGCTGTGTCTCGCCTGGCTCATCAGTGCCTTCTCCGTGTCTCACCTGGTTTCTCAGCTCATTCATGCCATCTGGGCAGGAGGAAGAACGAGCTGGCCCCACCTCACTGCGTCCTTCAAGAGGCTGATAAAGGGCACCGGGCTGAAGCGGGGCTGGTTCAACCAAAGGTCTTCTGACTTGCCTGGACGCTGATCCCTTGCTTGTCCCCAGCTCTACATGGTCGGCTCTCCCCTCATGGAGGAGGAGGAGGACATGTACCTGGACCTCTTCCTGGACCCCTATACGGTTCAGGTGAGCCTGGCAGCCACATGGCTGAGAACCAGTGCCGGGGTTGCTAGTGCTACCTTGGGGAGTCTCTTTGAAAAGCCAAATCTTCCCTAAGAGGCAGGCTCCATCCAGGCTCTTCAGCTGATTACAGGGTTGTCAATTAGACACCCTAGCCATGAAGTTAGATGGCCTGGTCCTGCTGGCAAAGGGACATTCTGCCTGCAGTCACCTTGGGTTCCAGAGCTTCTCCTTTGCAAGGTTCAGGTCAGGCTCGGGGCATCTGACTTCTCCAACTGGTAGTGAACAACTAGGCTCGAGCTATGCCCCTGCCTCAGCTTCCAAGGCTTGAGCTATGCCCCTACCTCAGCTTCCATGGTAGCTGGAACTAACAGGTGTAGTCACCACCTATGATTCATGGTTCATAAGATTTTTTCAAACTTTTTCTGTCTCTTCTCTCTCTGCCTCTCTCTCCCTCCCCTCTTTCATTCTCTCTCCCCCTCTCCATCTCTCTCCCTTCTCTTTTCTCTCTCTCCCACCTCTCTGCCCTTCACCCTTTTTCCCTCTCCCGTTTCCTCCCCTCCTCCCCCCATTGTGAAGTGGGTCTCTTTCTGTAGCCTGGGCTGTCCTAGAACTCACTATGTAGACCTTCAGATTCACAGAGATCCATCTGCCTCTGCTTCCTGAGTGCTAAGATTAAAGGTATGAGCCAGTGCTATAGAGGCTGAAGCCAGCCTAGGCCATGATGAGACCCTAACTCCAAAACAAAAAAAAATCAATTTAAAATATTCTTAATATTTTGATCTCAGTAACCTATTTATCTGTTCTAAATTCACATAATTTTTAAATCTCTCATTTGACTAGAAAAAAGCAATTCTGAGTCTTTAATGAGTGCTGATCATCAATTAAGACTTCCAATAATCAAATGCTTACTCTAAAATGTGATTTTATGTGGCCACAGAGATGTGGCTCGGGAGTTAGGAATAAGTACCAATCTTGCCAACAACCTGAGTTTAGTTCCCAGCACCCATGTGTGTGACTCATGACTTTCTGTAACTTCAGCTCCAGGGAGATCTGATGTCTTCTAGATTTCTTAGGCACCTGCACTCAAGGGCACATATCACCTTCACAATATACATAGTGAAAAAAATAGTAAAGAAGTCCTTAAAATGTGAATTTAAGACCAAAAGGGCATTTACGTCAACGCTTGCAATTAAATAATAGAGTACAGCTGCTCTTCAATTTTATAGGCATCTTGCGTATCTATTACACAGCTGGTGTTAGGGGCAATTTAGCAGGCTTTAGCTGAAGTAGGAAGCACATTGTATGATAAATGCCTTTTCTATATTTTAAGATGTAGTTACAAAATATTTATTTGTTTTTATTTTCTGTGTATGAGTATATGTATGCACACCATGTCCTTGACGGTGCCCAATGAACAAGTCTGTAAGAGGATTTCAGATCACCTTGAACTGGAGTTACAGATGGTTGAGAGCAGCTATGTGGGTGCCAGGACCCATAGGTCTTCTAGAAGAGCAGTTAGTACTCTTATGAACATCTTTCCAGCTCTAACATATACTCTTCAGCATGCTGGAACTCTGTAGTAGAATCTCGGTAGTACTTTGTAGGAGACAGGGTTTGGATTTAAGCAATATTGAATCGCCTTTCAGACTGAAGCCGTTGGCTTCCTGCCATAGCAGAGTGCCCTTGGTGTAATACTAGTGTTTTAATTTTTGTTGTTGTTGTTGTTTTTTTTTTTTTTTGCTTTGTAAACTGCCTAGGATGCCTTTCCTCCAGCCATGTCTCATCTCTTCAGCCCAAGAGCGCCTTTAGATGTGTACCCACTCAATCTGTCTAATCCAGAGGCTGTGTTTAGTCCCCATTTTGGTGGAGTCAAAGAAACATCCAGTGACTTTTCATCTGTGGATCTAAGCTTCCTTCCAGATGAGCTTGCTCAAGACAGTAAAGACCAGGCTGTCACTGGAAACAGACATGAAACTGAGCAAAGTCGTAAAACTCAAGATCAGCAATGTCAGTTACAGTTGCCTGGTGGGGAGGACAGTGGGCTAAGCTTGAACAATGGCAGTTCACCAGGCTCCCATGCCCACCTGTACCCTGGTGGTGCTGCCTTCAACCAGCCCTCTCCAGAAAAATCAAGCTCTGATTCCTTACCTGTGGCATCCATAGTATCCATGACACCAATGAACCCTGTTCCAGAATGCTCTGGAATTGTGCCTCAATTACAGTAAGTGTCCTTGTTTTTAAAGTGAGGGATGCTTCTGGGTGCATAGTTTATATTTCAGAACATGAGAACAAATTTCAGGATAAAGGTGTAAGGAGGAGAATTTCAGCTTGCCTTATTTTTCAGTTCTTAATGGATCCTCGCTAATGACAGTCTGGTTACTTACAAAAGGAAGCACGAGTTCATGGTCTCCTAAGAGGAGGGTCAAGATTAACAACCACTTTCTTGAAAGATTGTATTGTGTATTCCAGAACACTGAAGTTGTTAACAATGGTAGTTACCGCTGGGTAAACACAAAGGATATGAAATTGAGTTTTGATTGCAAACTCCTTTGGATTTGTGGCTTCTGTTTTAGGATAGTGTTTTTTTTTTTTTTTTACTATAAGGTTAGGTTTTTATTATAAAATTATGTTTTCAAACTTTAGTTATGAAATGTAAGATGATGTGATTTTTAGCACGGTGTTGGGGTTTATGCTTTACTAAGGTCCACAATACTTGCATTTCGTCTTGAGAATTCTTCCCCTAGCAAGTTGCTAAGGGGAAATGAGTTAATGAAGCAAGTTAAGTTGGTGTTGAAACTATACCATTGTGATTTCTTGGGTTGGTTTGTTTGTTCAGGAATGTAGTTTCCACCGCAAACCTGGCTTGTAAGCTGGATCTGAGAAAAATAGCTCTGAGTGCCAAAAACACAGAATATAACCCCAAGGTAAGGCTCCTCAGGGGCCCTTTGAACCATGATCATCTTCTTTTTTTTAATTTATTTTTCAGTTTAAATTTAGATAAGAAACAAGGTTGCTTCACAAGTCAGTTCCAGGTCCCTCTCCCTTTCCCTCACCTCCGCCCGTGCCCTCCACCCAACCCCCCCATTATCCCCTCATTTCCCCAGGGAGGGTAAGGCCCTCCATGGGGGTGTCTGGAACCATGATCATCTTCTAAGCTATTTATTGTTCCTTGTATAGTGATGACATTGGCTCATTTCTTTATTTTCTAAAAATAAACTCTTAGTGAAAAGTTTTGTTAACTCATAAGGTTAACTATTTCATTTTTCATTTGGAAGTTATACAAGCATCCATTCTCAGTGCTGAATAAAGCAATAATTAAACAATACTGAAACTAGAACTTTCTTGTCATTCAAAAAGATTTTTCACTGTGTCTGTTTTCAGTTCAGTGGAACACTAGCTTGAATTATGATCACATTTGTGGGTTTTTTTTTTATTTTCGATGTCTTGCTATATAACCCAAGCTAGGTTTGAACTTGGAATCTTCCTGCCTCCCCTACCAAGATCCTGGATTGCTGGGATTATAGGACTGTGTAACCACATCTGGTTGGAAAGTCTATTTTTCTCAATGCTGCCTCACACAGCTGTCACTTTGTGTTTTCCCATTTTCAGTTTTTTTAAGACAAAAAAAATAAATTGAGCTGAGTTGATGGTGGTGTCACATGCCTTTAATTCCAGCATTTGGGAGGCATTTCTGTGATCTGAAGGCCAGTGGTCTACAGAGTGAGTTCCAGGGAAACCAGGACTGCACAGAGAAACCCTGTGCCAGTGGCAGTTGGTGGGGGGGGGTGCAAAATTGTTTATAAGACTCAAGCTTTTGCTTATTCATGGGTGATTCAGTGATTCCCCACCTTAAGATTTTCTGACTATGTAACCAAACTGGCCTCATTCTCAGAGATCTGCCGGCCCATGGCTGCTGACAGCCCTTTCATAAAATGAGTTCCTTGTGCCTCGCCCAGGGCAGACATTCTGTCTTCATTGGCGTCTTTGCTTACAGAATTTGCATTTGTTAGCTCCCCTCAGCATGTAATTTCTCAAAGTCTGTACTTTGTAGAGGAAGGCAGGGTTTGAAGCTAAGTCCTGTACTGGGAGTACAGAGAGGAGTAACACCTCACTAGCGCTGGAAAACAGTAGCTCAGATTCAGTGATGGAAGGTTTGTGGGTCAGATGATAAAGAATCACAATAGTAGGAGAGACGGTGTGAATCAAGTCTTTAGAGATCAAGTATTTGTGTTTGCTAGCATCTGAATTTAGTGTTACGTATTATCCAGACACAAAGTAGCTCTTATGTCTCACATGCCTGCTAGAGTATGGGTAGAAATAACTGGTGAGGCTGGCCATGGTGATACAAGCCTTATCATACTAGCATTTGGGAGGCTGAGGCAGGTGTATCTCTGTGAGTTTGAGGCCAGCCTCATGTACAAACTGAGTAAGGTAAGCCACACACACAAGAAAAAAAAAGGAAAGCAAAAGGATACAGTTGTGAGGTAGAATTCTTATGGTGGCAGCAATGATCCGTTGATTGTAATATTGGAAAAAATCATTCTATGCATATTTTATCCACCATCTACAGTTCCCCTGGCTTCTGTGGGAGCGAATGTATAGGACCTGTGTGGAATTGTACTTTACAGGCAAATTCTGGGTTGATGCTTGAGTTACCTTCAAATTTTAACAAAATGAGGATGAGAAGATAACAATTGCTGGGCATGGTGGTACATGTTTTTAATCCCAGTTCTTGGGAGGCAGAGGCAGGCAGATCTCTGTGAGTTCAAGGTTAGCTTGGTCTACATAGCAAGTCATAGCCAGAGTCTACCCTGCTGGGGTGACATATTGAGATCTTATCTCCAAAACACAAACAAAAGGAAACAAACTAGGTTGTGTCTTTGTGTGGTGCATTCATTGCCTCTTGAGAAGTCGGGGTGGGATTACGAGCCTTTTTGCCTGAATCATGTAGTGAGAACGTGCACGTTTCTCTCTTTATGAATACCAGGGAAAAATGATAGTTTAGTAAGCACACGGGAAGCATTAATAAGCTCTTATTCACTCCCTGGGTTTTTGGTGTTTCGGGTTCAAATTGCTATTGGTTGTCCCAGCTTGAAGTGAGAAGTGATCCACGATCTTTTGGAGTATGTGCCCCCTTCCCAAGAGGTGGTCTTTGCACAGAGCCCACTCCAATTTCATTATTGGCTTGATGGGTGAAGGAAAACTTGGAGAAGTGAATGTGTAGGACCAATACCAGGTCATTTAGTGCCATGCCATCGTGATAGGGTGACTCAAGGTCTTTAGTGTCCTTTAGGGGTTTATCAATGAGCAGGCCTGGGAACTCACATTGAAAAGGATTATAAAGGCTGGGACTCGATGAAACAGAGTTTCTCTTTATCTTTAGCATGCCTGTTATGTATATTGTGTTCTGTATTTAGTTGCCTTGGCATATCCTAGACTATTGACAATAACATACTTCTCTGTGGTGGGATTTAGCTATGGGGCTTAGGCTGTTCTTAAACTTGGAGTCCTCCTGTCTCAGTCTCCCAAGTACTGGGATTATAGGCACGTATCACATTGGGCTCATATTTTTTTGTTTTGAGAGGAGATGAGATCTCATGTATTCTAAACTGGCCTCAAACTTTAAATGCAACCAAGGGAACCCCCCAACCTCCAGAGAGCTGGGATTCCAGGTGCAACACCAAACCTGGATCATCCCAGGCTGAGAGTCAGATCCAGGGCTTCATGTGAGCTGGGAAAACACTGCCCACAGAGCCATAGCCTCAGCTAGTCATCTGGACTCTTACATTTTCAAAAGAATACTGTAAGAGAAAGGGGGAGTATGTTGATGTAAATATAACTAGCTATGGTTTGATATTGTATCTTTACCAAGTTCTGACAGTGTTGGAGGTTAAATTCTTCATTTCTTGTTTATTAAATGAGGCAACAATAGGCTTGATAGTCTTGTTATATGTATAAATGAGAGAAAATCAAAGTTCCTAGCATCAGACCTTAAATATAACAGATGCTCTAATTTTAGGTGTTAGTTTAGAAACAGCTATATAATTTTATAATTATAATTTTTGTTAACCTGGGACAATAAGATCCAGACATTGTTCAGTCTCCTCATGATTTGCATATACAGTCCAATTTTCAAACTTGGCCACTGTTAACTCCCAGTAGAGAGTAATTCTCCCATTGGCTTTGGTGTGCAGAGGTTTGCTGCGGTCATAATGAGGATCCGAGAGCCACGGACAACAGCCCTCTTATTTAGCTCTGGGAAGGTGGTCTGCACCGGAGCCAAAAGGTATGAGGATGGGGTTCCCACCCCGACCCCATGGGCAACTCATGATGTAAGAAAAGGAGCTTAGCATTTGTGTGAAAACTCATAGTAGGAGCAGCGTGTTTTTCTCTGTCATACAGTTAATGTGGGATTAGAAGTTCTTAAGTGGTGGCACATGCCTTTGATCCCAGTACTAGTCAGGCAGACCTCTGTGAGGTCAAGGTCAGCCTGGTCTACAGAGTGAGTTCCAGGATAGACTCCAAAGCTACAGAGAAACCCTGTCTTAAAAAACAAAGTTCATAGTCTTACATTTAATACTAAGCTGTATCTCACACTTTATAGTCCCCAATATTTGGTTAAAGTTCAGGGAACTTAACTGGACTAGAGGAGCTTGTTTTTAAAAACAAGTTGAGAACCGCTCCTCTACAGCATGTTCTGTCTTAAGGGAGTGCCCAATAGCTCTGCTGTCCACTGGGGTAGCCACTGGTTACTATGACTGTTAAGAAGAGGAAATAGGGCTGGAGAGATGGCTCAGCCGTTAAAGGCTAGGCTCACAACCAAAAAAATATAAGAAGAGGAAATATTTGGACTGGAGAGATGGCTCAGAGGTTAAGAGCACTAGTTGCTCTTCCATAGCTCCTGAGTTCAATTCCCAGCAATCACATGGTGAGATCTGGTGCCCTCTTCTGGCCTGTAGGCATACATGCAGGCAGAATAGTGAATACATAATAAATAAATCTTAAAAAAATAGGAGATATTTGAATTAGTTGAATAAACAGGTTTAGAATCTTGTTTCAGTTTAAGAATTTTTTTCAAACTACCAATCAGTATCCAAATTACACTTATAGACCCATGGTCTTTATTTTTCACATTGAGTTCTTCTCATGTACCTAAACGAGACTCTGGGCCTTCTATTCTACTGGTCTGTGGATCTCTGATCCCAGAAACCTCCATTCCTAAGTAATTCTAGGACAACTGTGTAAGATATATGTAGGAATGTTCTTTTAGCACAGTTTAAAACTGGGAATCCATATTAAGTATCTCAGGAGGGGTTTTGATTTAAGTCACAAACTGGAATTGTACTATATGTATGCACACATTGAGTAGTGTCATGGCATGAGATTGGTTGGGGGCAGACAAAATTGTAAGTTCATTATCTAACTCTGTGTTCATATCACATACATTGTATCTTTCTGGAATTTGGAAGCCAAATTCACATGGTAATAGTGAGTTCAGATAGAGACACAGGTTATCTGAATCTCTTTGGCTCCTGAGTTTTGCATAATGAGTTTTAAGCCTTTTGTTTATACAAGAGAGAGCATTATTATTGTCCAAACTCTATGAAAACCTATTTTCTGTAATGATAAGGATGAAGGATACATATTTGCTTAGGGATATGTGCAAAAGGCAAAATTCAAATAATTTTTACCATCTGTGATGAAACTTTAAGGTTTTAAATCTATTCTCTAATGTTGACACAATGGATTTGTGTAGACCTTGGGCTGTGGTCAAAATAGGAACCCATATGTGAAATTTCCAGCGAAGCAAGCCTTCCTTTACTAAATGCCTTAACTCCATTGCTAACTGGGGTATAGTCTTGCTAAGCCATGTCAGGAGTTAGAAGTGGGTGGGGGGAACCAAGGATAACTGAAGTAATGGGCATGACCCAATTCACTTAAGAGGACTGCGAGGGGCCTAGAGACGAGAGCACACACTTCGCTCGTTCAGGCAAGCTGAGTCAAAGCGGCTTTCCTTTTACAAACTGCTGGTTTACAACTTAAAGGTAGGCACACCCCACAAGGAAAGCTGTGTTCACAGAATTGGCTCACAATGCCCCCAGTCCAGCAGCCCCTGCCGCTCACTGTTGTTAGGGTAGGTGAACAATGTCGGGAGAAAACTACAGGCCCAAGTCCTGGGACTTCACATTCTCTGACATGAATTTGGGGTTGAGCATTTGAAGAATGTAGCTGCAAATTTTGATACATTTTCTCTCATGCTGAGTGTGAGAAAGCTGTGAAAAACTGGGCAAGTTTTAAAGAATTTAGATTTGTTTTTGACAATTCGTTTCATAAAGACCTAAGTCTATGCCACTCACTTGGCACATATCTGTCTTCCTTGTGCTGGGTAGATTTTTTTGCATGTTTTTGTACTTACTTTTGCTCCTATACAAATGGCTCACACACTTTTAGGCCAGAGAAGTCTGCAGGCTGTAGTGAGTACCAGAAGCACTTAGACGACTACAGACAGCAATTTGCTGGTCCCCAGACAAGAGTGTCTGTGTGTCAGAGGTCACACCTGAGTCATGGCCCCTCTAACAAGAGTTTAGGTCTGAGGACACACTTTGAGAAATAGTGCAGAAGTTAAGTCTTCCAATAACATTTCAAACAAAAGTATGTTATAGATGAGATGATCAATCAAAGTCATAGATGAGTTTGGGTGAGTTCAACAACTAATTGTACCAGACATTTAATGAGACACTGTGCACAAAGGTAGAGGAGGGAGATCCTTCTCATGGAGCTTCACTTTTTTTTTAAATTTTATTCCTGTGACTCTGGGAACCAAATCCAGAGTCTTACACATGTTAGGCAAGTGCTGTCACTGAGACACACCCCAGCCCACAGTCATACAGCTACACTAAAAGATGGACATAGGACATGTAGTAGAGATATGGTCTGAAGCATGGGCTACGAATACAACACAAATAGTAAAAGAGACGGGGTGGATAAGATGCCTAATCAACCAGGTTTATTAATAGGGGATGCAGTTTATTAACTAGGTGTGATGATGCGTGTCTGTAGTTCCAGCACTTGGGAGACTGAAGCAGGAAGATTGCACAAGTTACCTACTAGCCTGGCCTATAGAGCCAGACCCTATGCCACAAAACAATAGAAAAGCATCTTTAATTATGCTTGCATCTCCCCAGTGAAGAGGAGTCTCGACTGGCAGCGAGAAAGTACGCTCGAGTGGTGCAGAAGCTCGGGTTCCCTGTCAAATTCTTCAATTTTAAAATTCAGAACATGGTGGGAAGCTGTGACGTGAAGTTTCCCATCAGGCTGGAGATTTTGGCGCTAACCCACCGGCAGTTCAGTAGGTAGGTATGATGGCTTTCAAGCTTAACCTCACACTTGCTAAGCTGTAGCAGGTATAAGATTCAGGCTGTTAGCCAGTAGAGCCTCCATGGGACCGAACTAGGCTCTCTGCATGCGGGAGACAATTGTGTCGCTGGGTCTGCTTGAGAAGCCCCTGACCTCAGGACCAGTATCTATACCTGGTGCATTAGCTAGCTTGTTGGAGCCCATTCCCTAGGGTGAGATGCCATGCTTAGCCTTAATGCAGGGAGGAGGGCGTTGGTTCTGCCTCAACTTAGTGGGCCAGCCTTTGCTTGACCCCTCATTGGAGCCCTTACCCTGTGGAAGGAGTAGGTGAAGGGATGGGTAGAGGGGGAAGGTGAGGGAGATGGGAGGAAAAACTGTGGTTGTGGAATGCAAAATGAAATTAAAAAACAATAAACTTTAAAAAAAGAATCAGGCTGAGATCCCATCTAGTCATGTTTATTTGGGAGGGGCCGTCTTTTGTGCAGCTGTAACTGCCTCAGCAGTGCTGTATTTACAGTATCCTTAGCCTAAGGGAGCATTCTAGTCTTCCTGGCTTCTTTAATCCTAATCTACACAGTCAGACTGGCTCCTTGGCTTCATCTCAGCCCTCAGAGACTGCTCTGGTTTCGGAGAGCAATACCACACCCTCCACCCCTGGATATATGTCTGGGTTAAAGTAGCTGACCTAATGTAGCATGGCAGATGCTTTTACACTCTCTTGGCCAGTTCAGTCTCATTCCAACCTTTTGCCTCCTCTGAGAGTGAACAGTGAGTCTGTCCCATCAAGTGGAGAAGGGGCAGTGGAAGGGGTTTTGTTGGCTTTCCTTTCAGATCCAAACGTTATGAACGTTTAAACGTCTGGACTTTCCTTAACTGCCAAGCTGTAGTTTATTCTGAGATTTAGCTTGGGTAATGCTTTCTTCCTCCCTCTGTTTATCTCCACTCTTCTGCACGGTTTGCTTACTGAGGGACTATGGTATCTGTCATGTCTTTTTATTTTTCAAAAGTCAGTTCAGTGGACCTCTTCCTCATGCAGCATACATCACCTCTGTGTGTGTTTTCTTTCCTAACCTGAGGTAATTTATATAGTACTTGTTCCATTTTAAGTATGTGTACACATTATATCTTCCAGTTTCTTGAGCCACAGGACTCCAGTCTCCCTTCTCAGAACACACAAATGAGGTTCACCTCAACTTGGAGCGCAGCCGAGGTAGACTCCTTGCTCTCCTTTCAGGCCAAATGGGGCTCAACACATGTGCAATTCTCCTTCCTTTTCCCCCTTCCTTTCTCAACAACAGAGAGATTGCAGTTGACAGTGAAAGTCATTGTCACCGTTTTCACTTTCCAAAAAGCAGAGTTGCCAGAAGAGCAAGATCAGAGTCAGCTGCCTGGCTTTCATCTTCTTGAAGAGGCCCCCACCAGTCTCTAGGTCCTCGTTGGTCATGGTTATGAGCTCAGTCACTTTTGTTTTGTATGACTGGAAAGTGTACTTTGTATTCCAGAGACTGTCTCTTTCTGATCTGGTGCTGGTCTCCCTCAGAAGAATTCTGTCAGGCCTCCATCCACAGGACACAGATCTCAACTGCGCTCTCTTTCTGTGTGTGTGTGTGTGTGTGTGTGTGTGTGTGTGTGTGTGTGTGTGTGTGTGTGTGTTCTCTTCACATTGGGTACCTTAAGGATACTTTTCTATGCAGAGAAAGGGATTTGTTTTTAGTTTTCTTTTTTTCCGATGCCTGTAGCTTTCAGGAAACATCACACTGATTAGTCATGATCAGTGTCAAGTGTGCCTTATGTTTAAACCTCAAGTTCATCTTTAATTTAGGGTCCGAAAGTGTGCATGTCAACATGTAATACAGGTGTGTCCTGGCTTTGTATTTAGTTTTGAAATAAGGTCTGGCTGTGTCATCAGGGTGGCCTCACACTATAGCAACCCTCTTGTCTCAGTCTCCTGAGTGCTAGGATAACAACCATGCATCACCATTTCCTGGGTGCTGAACCTGGGGCCTCGTGTCTCTTAGGCAAGTGCTCTACCACTGAGCTACATCACCGCTGCAGCCTCTCCCTTGCTACTTTCTCTGTCAATCTGTGTCTCAATCCTCTTTATAGGTTTCTGTGAGCATTTTCCCTTCTGTTTTAAACTCAGAAATATGCTGACAGTAATTACTCGTTAAGGGTCTAAAATCCAGGTGAGTATTGTTGGTAGCAGATGAAAAGGTTCTACTGGCCACCTAGGTAACCTTAATCCCTTGCCCACATGGAGTTTGCTGACTAACATAAAGGCAAACTGTCAAGGTAAGTGCTGAACTGTGGAAGTCACTATGGAGCTAAGACTGCTCTTTGTGCAATGGGACCCTAGCAGGGTGCTCTGTGTATGTAGATTTGGAGTCAGGGAAGTGCTTCTGGAGAGGTGACACTGGAAGTTGAACTGGCCAAGGGCTAGTCAGGTGTTTGCTATTTACTCTCTAGGATGGTCTCTGTCCTCCCTTTCTCTGGGATGCAGCCCTCTTTTATTTATGCTTATACACAGGATAAGTGACACATCTCTAACTAGGAGCTCATCATTTAAAAAAGGTGGTTTGGAAAGTGACCTCCATACTCTTTGCGAGTGTCACCTCCTCGATGGGATCACCTTTCTGTTCTCAGCAAGGACTGCTACAGTTTTATTTGCTGAAGAAGTGCAGGTGCTTGTGGTGTGGTTCATCCTCTACACATGAAGGTTTGGGTAGATCCTAGTATATTTCTTTTCAGATGTCTTGTTTTCCTTCTGTCTGTTCCCCATCTCCACCATTTCCGTGGCTCTTCACCCTTCTCTGGGATGGAATGTGGAAACAGAATTCTTAAACCCTATCCTTTACTTCATGGAGACCCAGCACATATTTTCTAGCAAGTCTGAGTGAATATTACATGTTTGATACAATGCAGTCTGGTCCCTTTGTATAGCAGCTGTCCAAAGACAGGTAGCTGTGGTCTTGAACTACCTTTAGGTTCTACTTGCTAAAAATGTTTAGCAAGTTATACATTCTTAATGTTGGGAATTTGGAAAATCCAGAAAAATGTGCTTATGCTGTTACCGGCAAGCTTTAGCTGAGTGATAAAAGGCAGAAAACATTTAACTAACAAGATCTTCAACTATCAAATATGATGCTGAAAGTTAACCTCAATTTCTAATGATCTAGCATTATTTACAAATGAGAAAGACAATATAATAAAACGTTAGCACTTAAGCTTAGCATGGTCACTGGGTGGCAGTGGCACACGCCTTTAATCCCAGAATTCAGGAGGCAGAGGTAGATGGGTCTCTTGAGTTTGAGGCCAGCTTGGTCTACAAAGTGAGTTCTAGAACAGCCAGGGCTACCCAGAGAAACCCTGTTTTTAAAAACAACAACCAACAAACAACCCAAACCCAAACCCAACCAACTAAACAAACAAAAGAAGCTTGGGTATGTTGGTATTTGCCTAGAATTGAACTTCTAGAACTCAGGAAGCAGAGGCACGAAGACCACAAATTTAAGGCAGCATATGAAGGGCTGGGCCAGTCTTGGAAACATGTGGAGGTACCCTGTTTAAGAAACGAATAAAATGTAATAACTCTTGAGATAGTCTCACTGTGTATCCCAGACTTGCACTTTCAATCCTCCCTTGGCTTTCCACATGCTAGAATTACAGGCATATGCCGCCAGGTCAGGCTCATCCAAAAATTCTGTTTTTGACTATCTTAAGTGTATGCTAAGGGTAAGGGTTGTAGCCTAGTGTCATAGCACTTGCCTAAAATGTGTGAGGTTCTAAGTTTAATCCTAGCATGAAAAAAAGATGTCTCCACTTAAGATATTATTCCTTTTTTCCTCAATATGTTTTTATTTAAATTAGAAACATGAATGCTTCACGTGTAATCCCAGCTCCCTCTCCCACCCATCATCCCTTATCCCTCCATCAGCTCCCCTCCAGCCCCCCCAATCCCCATATAATTCCCCAGGGAGGGTGAGGCCCCCCTTGGGGGAATCTCCAGAGTCTGTCATTTCATCCAGGCCAGGACCTAGGCCCTTTCCCATGTGTCCAGGCTGAGAGAGAGCATCCCTCTATTCGGAATGGGCTCCCAAAGTTTATTCATACGCCATGGTAAACACTGATCTACTACCCAAGACCCCAGAGATTTCTGAGGCCTCCTCACTGACACTACATTCATGGAGTCTGGATCAGTCCCCTATTGGTCTCTCAGCCATCAGTCTGGGGCTCAAGAGCTCCCCCTTGTCCGGTCAGCATCAAGACATTATTCTTACTGAGATAGCTGAAAGGTTTTTAGTAAAATGGCACATTTTACAACTGTGATATGAAGTTTAATGTGTGGGATCTTGAATGTTCTAGGAAAGTAGTGGACAATAGTGTAATTTATCACTTTATGTCTCAGCAGTTATGAACCCGAACTGTTTCCTGGCCTTATTTATAAGATGGTAAGACCACAGGTGGTGTTGCTCATCTTTGCCTCTGGAAAAGTTGTGTTGACAGGTAAATTTAAGGTTATTATCTCACATTCAAAATGTAAAGTGATGTGTGTGCTTTGCTTGTCCTCCATAACAAGGTAACTTTTGCTGTACTGTGGAAAATAGTAAAGGGGATATGACCTCATTCAACGATCTCAATTCTTAAAATGATACATTTTCACGTATTACTTGATGTGTGTTTTTATCTTGCCATCCTGCTTTATATCGACCATTATTGTGCATGAAGCTTAACTTGCTGCTTCAAACTCTTCAAGGAGGCTTCCTAATAAAGCTGCACAGTGTTCCTACAGATTTTCTGTAAAGGCCAAACATTAAATATTTAGAATTTGTGGCCCCAAGAGTCTCTGCTGGAACTGGCATCATATAGAGGCTTTGGACTGTGAGTTATGTGACTATGGGAATATGTGACTACAATTTAAGTGTGTCACATAATAGTACTCTTTTATTTTCTCCCAATCACTTAAAGATATAGTCATTCTTGTGTCACAACTGACACATACAGTCACTACTCTGGCTTTGCCAGGTGCCCTATACTTCCTGAGTCCTGTTCTAACAGGTTACTGAGTAAAATTTGTCCTCCATTATCAGATACTTCTATGTTCCTTCATGCTTGTTACTTATAAATAGGGCAATCATTTGGCTATCTTATTTGGGGACAATTATTAGTGCAAGTGCTCAGAAGCTGAAGTTTTGTTTAAATATATTACTGCTTTCAAAGTTTTTAGTATAAATTTCCAAATTCTTTTATATCAAACCTTCCTTCCAACAGGGTATCTAAACATCTTTTGACCAAACTTCCAGCAGCAGAAGACTGGATATGGTAGTATTAACCTTTGGTGCTACCTCTTGGGTAGAAGAAGCAGGCAAATCTCTGAAAAAAGAGGTCTGCCTGGCCTGCACAGTTCCAGACCACCAACCAGAGTTACATAATAAGACTCCCCTCTTTGCCTCCCCCACAAAACTTAGCTAGTTCAAGTCATTGTATTGGTGGTTGGTGTGTCACCTGGCTAAAATATGGAGATGCATTCACAAATCTGATGTCCAAATGATGGACCCTTAATTTTTCGTACCTACCAGGTACATGTACTGTTGTTAGGATGCCAGTACCTATCTGGCAGCAATCCAGCCCTGTGGAGACAGATGGTGGAGTTATATGTTGCATTGGATCTCACTGAACCAGAAGATAAGCCATATGTACTTAGACTAATTCTCCAGTGTCCCTGATCCTGTTGTATATTCTTCAAGGACCATAAAGTGGCCTAGGTTTTTGTGAAGTGTTGTGGTTTTCAAGGGACTTCACACAGATGTTAGTGTACATAACCCCCTCCCTACTCTGTGATAAGGCTTTCTGTCTTTCTGGTAAGGAACTGCCATTTGGGCTCTTACTCAATTTCAAGCTGGTCCTTTCTGAACGGAGCACAGGTGGTATTCGGTTGGTAGCTTCTGGTGTAAAGGAATGAACACTGGCTGCATGTCTCCTTCAATGCTGCTTCATGATTTAGGTAACTTCAATTTCTTGGGCCTCTCTTCTTTCATTTATGAAATAAAGGGAACTGTACACTCGATTGTGTTGGAAATCATTGTTGCTAAAGTAAAATACTGGCTGTATTTCTGCTTCCCAGGGGTCTCCAGGTGGTATGTTCTTCATGTTTGAATGCAGTGCTCATGGGTACAGTATTTTATATAAAGTCTTACAGAAAAAGCAAATCAGAGTTTATCCCAAATGCCGAGCCTGGATGCCCTGTTCCTCAAAAATCCGTAAAAAGAATGTCTACCCTGGGGTTTTCTTTGCTGTGCATGCTTGCCTCACCTATTACATGCAGTTTTCTGACTCACCTATCACATGCCATTCTCTGATGGCGAGAAGCCTATTCCTGATACAGGTGTTCACAAGCCAGAGGCAAGTTCTTCGTCAGTGGCCTTGTACTCTTTGGTGTTCCCATCTCACTATTCTGTTTACATAAAACTGATCTCTTTGGAAAGGGAAACTTTAGTATTCTAACTCTGATAAGACTTTGAGGGATTTCCCACCCCAAAGGTGCAGAATTTCTCTTATCTTTCAGTAAAAGGTGAAAGATTTGTACACCAGAGTGTATCTTTTAATAACTTTTTCCTCCCTCTTCTGTCTTTCAGGATGTGGACCTAAATTGTAAACTCCTTACTTAGCAAGGAATGAATGAATGAATAGATAAATAAGTAAATAATTTTGCCATTAGCAGCCAAAAAATAAATTAGACTTACAAGACTTCCTCCTCACTTTTTTTTTCTCCTTTTAAAAATTTAAATTAGGAACAAGCTTGTTTTACATGTCAATTCCAGGTCCCTCCCCCTCCCCTCCGCCCCTGCCTCCCACCGACCCCCATCCCATCCTCTTTCTGCTCCCCAGGGAGGGTGAGGCCTTCCATGGGGGATCTTCAAAGTCTGTCACATCATTTGTAGCAGGGCCTAGTTCCTCCCCGTGTGTCTAGGCTGAGAGAGTATCCCTCTATGTGGAATAGGATCCCAGAGTCCATCAGCCACTAGTGTCTGTTGTCTGGGTTTACCTATTTTGGATGTTTCATTTAAATGTAACTGTTCCTACCTTTTTGGGGTGTGTGTGTGTGTGTGTGTGTGTGTGTGTGTGTGTGTGTGTGTGCCTGGATTTGTTTCAACTGTTGAGGCATGTCCGAAGTTTGTACTGTTTATGACTGAATGATACTCTATTGTGAGCATACACTGAGATTTTTATTCATCAATAGCCATAGAGGTTGCTTCACTTTTTATTATTATAACTGCTGTTGCAATTCCGGTCTTCACTGTATTTCTGCTTTTAGTTTTGTTGAGGGGTTTACTTGAGTGGAATTATTGGGTTGTGTGCTGATCCCTTAACTTTTGAGCAGCACCCCAACTTGAGGGCTGAACCCTAGTTTACAGTCCTCTAGCAGCGCAGAGGTTACTGGACTCCACATCCTGACTGTCAGTTGGTTTTTTCTTTAGTAAAAAGCATTACAGCTCATCCTTGATCTGGTTGATCTTTTTGAATCTTCTCCCTCATTAGACCTGGAGCTAAGCCATATAATCACTCTCAGATTTCCTTCTTTCTTCCTTGCAAGCTCTGCATCTCTGAAGAAAGGGTTCTATGACTTCAGATATTCCAAATTATTTACATACTTAGCAGGCTGTTTGTTTTTGAAACAGTCAGCTCTGTAGCTCAGGAGGGCTTTGAACTTATGATGCTCCTGCTTCAGCCTCCCGAGTGATAGGTTATAGGCATGTATCACCACACCTGGTGCCAACCATTTTTTTTGTTTCTTCCATTAACCTCCTATCTTTGCTTTCTGCCCACAAATACACCAGATAGAAATTCCTGTTTAGCTGAAACTCCAATCGCACATAAGAAGAACCAGTCCGTAACACTCAATGGGTTGCCCCCTATCCACCTTTGAAGGTGGAAAGGGTAGTGATTGATGGTTGCTGGTGAGAGATAAGTGGGAACTGACTGTCCAATCTGTTTTTAGTGGTCTAAGTGTATATAGTCATATTAGGTATCAGCAACTGTTACCTATAAGACTCAAAGAATGAAAATGATATACATCTTTCCTCTGATTACATCCTATGTGTCAAAGTTGGGAACTCTTAGAATAACTAGCTTGTCTGATACTATGAAGACAAGACACTAACAAGAAATGAGTGGATCCAAGGAAGTCATTTTTGCTACTAGCTAACTTCACAGGTGCTGGGAATGTAACTCTGTCATTTTGTAGCACACTTGCAGAACATTCCATTTTTCTTTACTGGGCCTTGTATTATCAAAGACAACATCCATAGAGAGGAAATGCTAAAGGAATATTTGTCCTATGGAATGTGATTTGGTGAGACTATGGTTATAGTGCCCCTCCTCCAATTCTTTTATTAGAAAGACATGCCACCTATCTCTAACAACTGAAGAGGTATTATCTAGAAACCATCAAAAAACCCCACATCATTGTAATCCTAGCACTGGGTGGCAGACATAGATGGATCTATACTGAGGTCACCCTGGGCTGTTTAGCTAGAGACCATGCTCACCCTCCAAAAAAAGCTCAGTAATTTAATATGGTGAAATGAAATTTTAGCATTAAAAATGTTTTTGTTGTTGTTATGTTAAAATTTATATACACTTGGATTTCTTTATAGGTGCCAAAGAGCGTTCTGAGATCTACGAAGCATTTGAAAATATGTATCCTATTCTAGAAAGTTTTAAGAAAACCTGAGTGTATCATTGGATTTTTCATATTGTAGCAATTTGGATATATGCTTAAGCATAGCAGAGAAAGAGTGGGTTTTTTCTACACATGACTGTAGAAGTCTCCCGTGCTGTCCAGCAGTCCCTGTTATTATGCTAATAGGATTGTGTTTCTAGTTTGATTTTTGCTTTAGCTTGGAAATGGTGTCTGCTATGTAGCCCAAAATGTAGTTTAATTTATTACAAGGTGATTCTGTGTCAATAATCACTATTAAAAAATGAAAATTTCTTACTCAAAGATGACTGTTGTATGTTACTTAATTATTAAAACATTTCAGGCTTTTCCAGACTGAGGCTTTATTTTTAAATATGTAATGTATTAAAATGTGTCTCTGAAGGCAGTGATACATCTAGATACTATCAGTAGAAAATCATGTTTAGTTTTTTGTTATTCTTTTTCTATTTGAAGTATAAAAGAAATGGAATCCAGACCCTTTGGTATCAGATACTGTGAAAATTGCCTTGGGGGAGTCAGTGAAATATCTCGAACCTTAAAATCCTTTGTTTGAAATGACCATATGAAATTGTTCTCCAGTTGCCACCAGCCTCGGTTATTTTGTTTTTTGCTTGTTTGTTTGTTTTTTTTTCTGTATTGTTTTTCTCTGTATTGTTTTGGAGGCTATCGGTCCAGCCCGGCCTCGAACTCACAGAGATCCGCCTGCCTCTGCCTCCCAAGTGCTGGGATTAAAGGCATGCGCCACCACCGCCCGGCTTATTTTGTTATTATACTAACAGCATTGTGTTTGCTTCCTTGTTTGGTTTTTCAGAAATCATTCTGGTTTAGGGAATCGTTTGGGCTTTTTTGATTACTTTCCTAATACTATCTGATTGCATTTAAACAGACCCTGGAGAAGGAGCCAAGAGTTCAGGCCCAAGATCTAGGTAGGTTGTGGTCACCAGAATTTGATGATGGACACGGGAAGACTGACAGTCTGCTTTCTTGTGACCCAGGCTCTAGGCCACACATGGCTACTGATATTGTCCTTTCTAAGGTAGACAAGCCTGCAGGTAGAATTCATGAGAAATGTCTCTTGGTTCCTAGGAGGCAGCTCTGAGCGATGGCTGTGTGATCTGGGGCAGAGATTCAGAGCTTGCATCAGTGGACAGCCTGCTGAAGGAACCCTTGAGAATCACTTGTCCAAGTGGAACTACAGCTCCCTTTCTCTGGTCTCCACAATGGTTCAGAGGCACAACCAACAACCTGATATAAACCCTCTCTCTCTCGAAAGAAACTTAGGGAAGTCAAGTCCATATTCTCTTAAAGCCTGGCACAGGGGGTATAGAAGGACAAAGGCCACTAGAACTCAGATTTCTGGCTTTGCTGGTGGCACATGCCTGTAATCCCTTTGCCCAGGAGGCTGCTACAGAGCAGGTTTGGGACTGTAAGACAGCACAAGCTCCATAGAAGGCACTATCCATTAAAATAAGATTTCAAAAATCTACAACTTTGATTTGCACCTTTGGCATGTTTTTCATTGATGTGCTCGTAAAGTGTTAGGCTGCAATAGGTTTTTGTATTAACTCTTTGGACATTATGGAGACACCACAATCATATCCACAACTGGGTGAAAATCAGGCAGAGATTAAGGGGTTTTCATCAAATCTCACAGCAATTAAGGAGGAAGATGAGCCAAACTTCAAACTAGCCCCTGAGATGGAACTTCCAACTTTGCTTCCTGCAGTTTTAACCAAACCTCAAAGTATCTTTAGCAAATAAAATTAATTGTTCCATTCCACACCATATGCAGAGGATAGAATCCTTGGAACACCCTGTTACTATGCTTTAAAAAACACAAAGGCATCCACGTGGCTCAGCAGGTGTTACAGCCCTGCCTCTGGAGAGCGCTGAGGAGGACACTGGGTGCCCAGAATCCCTGCCCAGGCCTTTGTAATAAACCTGGTCCCAGGCCCCTCTCCAGGCCTCTTTAACTCTGCCATGACCTTCGGACCACTTCCCCCCATAAGCCCCCATCCCCATCCACTGGCCATTGAGCCTGACTACCTACCTAAGTTACATGGGTCCCACATATTAGAAAGGACAGCTTCATTTATTCTCTGACCTTCACATACATACTGTGGAATACCCTCCTCACCCCTCACATAGTCAAAGAATTTATCAAAGGGCTCCAGCACAGAAATGTGCAGACTACAGCACATTTCTATATGCTACATGTGAAGGTTCCAAGTCAACAGGTGAAAAACTAAAGGTGGTGTTTGACCTCTTCTGGCAAATAAATCTGGAGTCATAATTAATATAGCCTCCTGTGTGTTTATTTGGGACTAATGGGGCTCTAGAACCAGGCTGGCGGGAAGGCTTCACTCAAGGAAAAGGTTTCTCTTTACATGTCTTAGTTAGGATTTCTATTGCTATGAAGAGACACCATGACCATGGCAACTGTTATAAATAGGAAAACATTTAATTGGGGCTGGCTTACTGTTCATTATCATAATGGCAGGACATGCAGACAGACTTGGTGCTGGAGAAGATGAGTTCTATATCTTTGATCCACAGGCAACAGAGGCATCTGTGTTTCACTGGGTGTGATACCTCCATGCCTGCCTCCAACAAGGCCACACCTACTCTAACAAAGCCACACCTCTTTTTTGTTTTTGTTTTTTGAAACTTATTTTTTAATTTTATATTTAAATTAGAAACAAGCTTGCTTCCCATGTTAGTCCCAGCTCCCTCTCCCTCCCCTCCATGGCTTTTCCCCCCTACCAGCCCCATCAACCACCACCCATTCCCCAGGGAGGGTAAGTGCCTCCATGGGGGATCTCTAGAGTCTGTCATTTCTTTCCTGGGAGGGCCCAGGGCCTTCCCCAAGTGTCCAGATTGAGAGAGCATCCTTCAGTGTGGGACGGGAGCCCAAAGTCCAATTGTATGCCAGGGATAAATATTGATTTACTACCCAAACCCCCATAGATTGTCTCCTCACTGACACCCACATTCAGGGGTCTGGGTAAGTCCTATGCTGGCCTCTCAGCCATCAGTCTAGGGTCCAAGATCTCCCCCTTGTTCAGGTCAGCTGTTTCTCTGGGTTTCACCAGCCCAGTCTTGACCCCTTTGCTCATCACTCCTCCCTCTCTGTCACTGGGTTCCAGGAGTTCAGTTCAATGTTTAGTTGTGGGTGTCTGCCTCTGTCTGTCACTGGATGGAGGTTCTAGGATAGTATATAAGATAGTTGTCAAAAGCATTATCAGGGAGGGGCATTTAAGGTAGTCTCTCCACTGTTGCTTAGTTTGCCAGTTGGTGTCATCCTTGTAGATCTCTGGAAATCTCACTAGTGTCAGATCTCCTCTCAAACCTATAATGGCTCCCTCTGTTATGGTATCTCTCATCCTACTCTTCTCTATTCTTCCCCCAACTCATGTCCTCCTCTCCCCTCCTCTTTTCTCCCTCTCCTTTTCCTGGCTCCCTCTTCCCTCTCCCCATGCTCCCAATCTGCTCAGGAGATCTTGCCTCATTCCACATTCTCTGGGGTACCATGCATCTCTCTCTTAGGGTCCTTCCTGTTTCCCAGACTCTGTGGCAGTGGGATTATAGGCTGGTAATCTCCTGGTCCATGTCTAAAATCCATATATATGAGTGAGTATATACCATGTTAGTCTTTTTTGTGACTGGGCTACCTCACTCAGGATGGTTTCTTCTAGTGTCATCCATTTGCCTGCAAATTTCAAGATTCCATTGTTTTTTTTTTTTTTTGCTGCTGAGTAGTACTCCATTGTGTAAATGTACCACATTTTCTCTATCCACTCTTCAGTTGATGGGCATTTGGGTTGCTTACAGGTTCTGGATATTACAAATGATGCTGAACAGATGTTCTTATTGTATGAATGTGCATCTTTTGGGTATATGCCTAAGAGTGGAATTGCTGGGTCTTGTGGTAGGCTGATTCCCATTTTCCTGAAGAATCTCCATACTGATTCCATAGAAAGCCACACCTCCTAATAGAGCCACTCCCTATGGGGATCATTTTCTTTCAAACCACCACAGCCTCACTGCTTCCACTTGCTTCTCTCCTGCCATTTGGAATGCAGAGACCATGGTAAAATAAAATTATATTCATAACCATAGCCATGTCTGAGGTAGCCCTGGGATTACAGAAATGTTCCATTTTTTAAATGAATGGTACAACCCTGGGAACCATTGTGTTATGTCTCCTAGCTTCCATGTACATTGTGTACATATTATTCTATACAGGAAACACCAACAGTAAATGGCAAAGAGGTTATGGCAAGACTTAAGTGTACAAGAAGAGCTATGGTTATGACAGCAGGATGGGGGCAGGGTGGAGATTAGAAGGATCTCAGCAGTTAAGAGCATAGGATGTTCTTTCAGAGGTCCTGGTTTGCTTCTCAGTACCCACAGAGGCTGGCAGCGAGTCAGATGTCCACCTGTAATGTCAGTTCCAGGATATGCAGCGCCCTCTTCTGGTCTCCACCAGCACTTGGCACTTAGGAGGTGCACTCTCCAATACAAGCAGGCAAAACATCCATAGACATAAGATAAAAATGAGGTGGGGCACACAGATCTGGTACAGGTCCTAATTTCAACCATGGCCCCCAAAGCATTCCCTAGTCAGAAAACTCCAGATGTACTTCTGCCCTAATAGAACCACAGGACATCTGTAGCCAATTAGAATAACCTGCAACCACAGAAATACCCTCATCACTTAACAAGAATTGCTTCCTGGGAAAAGGCACGGCAAAGTTGTTCACCCTAACCTAAAGAGGACTGCCCCTCTTCCTCCTCCTCTTCCTCTTTCCCTCCCTTCTTCTCTTTCCTCTCCATTATTATTGAAAATATTCTTTTATCATCAAATAATGTATTCTGAATTTGGTTTCCCTCCTTTTACTCCTTCCAGTAACTCTCCATCTCCCACTCCATCCAGATCTATTCCCCTTCTCTCTCTAGTTAGAGAAGAACAGGCTTCTAATAGATAATAAAGTGCAATAAAATATAAGACAAAAGCTATTGCATGGAGTTGGACAAGTCAAGCAGAAGGAGCCCAAGAAGAGGCACAAGAATCAAGGGTCCCACTTATTTGCTCACTGGGAAATCACATAAAAACATTAAGCTGGAAGCCAACACACACACACACACATATGTGCATATATGTGTATTATGTATATGTATATATATATATGTATATATATATATATATGCTGTTTTATTCTATGAGTTCATGTGAGCTTGTGTTAATTTAGAAGGCTTTGATTTCTTGGTGTTCTCCATCCTCTTCTGAAGGGTTCCTTGAGCTTTGGGGGCAGGGATTTGATGGATTCATCCTACCCAGTGTTTCAAGGTTTCTGATTGCCTGTATAATGTCTGGCTGGGAGTATCAGTGAACCTACTGAAGGAGAAAACTTCTTTGATGATGGCTAAACAAGATACTTAAGCTGTGAGTATAGCAGAATATCATTAGGAGTCACTTTTTCCTTTTTGTTTTTTAGTATTTGGTCTTCTGCTTGGTTCCTGGACTATATACTTTCAGGTTCTTGGTTACCCAAGCAGCATCAGGTATGGGTTCCATCTTGTGGAGGAATGGCCCTTAAGTCAATAAGACAATGGTTGGTTATTCCCACAAGCTTTGGGACACCATTGCCTTAGCATATCTTGCAGGCTGGACAACATTGCAGATTAAAGGGTTTGTAGTTGGCTTGGTGATTATGTTTCTCTTTTGAGAGAGTGCAGAATACCATCCTGTATCAAAGAAACTAGAATGCAACGGTGAAGGCTCTATATAAGCACTAATTAGATTTCTCCATGTTCACTGATTTGTACAAGTATTGTCTTCAGCAATTGGGCCTTGATGTTCAGCTCATGGAGTGCAGCCTACAGTATTGGCACCAGCCTGGGTGTCGCATCCGCCACGCAGCCTGTGTCCGAGAACGTGCGGAGGGTGTCGGGGATTGACAACACAGAGACTCGTTCAACGGTATAAGGAAAACTTTAAGCAGGCCCCAAAAAGGCTCAAGAAAACTTCCTAAGAAAGGCTCCCTCCAGAAAAACTTCTGCTCTCTCCTCTCCCCTGGCTGGTTCTGCTCTGACACCAGAGGTGGATGTGGGTGGGTCTGAAGGTGCGGTGCGGTTAGTCTTTGGACAAGGTCAAGGTCAGGGCGATTTCTGTGGGCAGGCCTTTTCCAGGAACTTATTGCCCCGGGCATTGTATTGGTTTTAGTAAACATGTTTTTAGTAAACATTGTCTTACAGCTGCCTACTCCCAGGCCGAAGGGGAAGTGGGTCTCTGCTCAAGGTCTGGTGTCCCCACACTGGGTTTTTTGGGGAGTCCCATGGAACCCCTTTGGCCAACAACTCAATTAGATGTGACACAATTCCAATACTAGAGGCTTCATTTAGTGACAAGAGATGACCAGTTGAAACCCATCTCTCCAGTTATTTGACAATTTCAGTTAGATTGCCTTTATAAAATAGGATATTTATATATTATAATATATACTTATATATTATATATAATAATTATATTATGACCTGTATATATATGAATATACATACACATATTATGGTCATTTGAGGGGTAGTATATATTATATATAATAAATATATACACTACACCTCAAATGACCCTTAATTTCAGCTGTCTCCCATATTCCATCCCCTCCCCCTCTTCACTTGATTCTCCTGTTGCAGCTCCTCATCTGCCCATAACTATCTGTTTTATTTCTCTTTCCTAATGAGATTTATCTGTTCTTTCTTGTATCTTATTCTACCCCTACCCTCTAAAGTTCTATGGAATACAGTTTGGTTATCACTGACTTAACAGTTAATATGCACAAATAAATGAATATATACCATTTTAATCTTTTGGTTCTGGAATCCCTCACTCATGGTGATTTTTTTTAGTTCCATTCATTTGTCTGTAAATTTTGTGATGTCATTTTTTGTTTTCTTCTCTATATTTTTATTTAAATTAGAAATAATATTACTTTACATACTAAACCCAGTTCCCTGTGGGGACAACAGACCTTGAGCAGAAACCCACTTTCCCTTTGGCCTGGGAGCAGGCATCTATGTAATGTTTACTGAAAACAATTCAGTGCTTTAAAGCTTGATAGGGCTCAGATAAGGGCTGGCTCACTGAAAAAAAAAAGGACTATTTGGGACATAGTATAGTTTACAATCCTTAAATGATTCTCAAAGGTACTTAATGGTTATGTCCCTTTTAAAGGACATCTACTAATACTTTAAATAGTGATCCCAATTCACCTAGATAGTTGACTAAGGAGGGTAGACAAATCCTTCTACTGTTATGGTCCAACTTCAACAGTTAAAACAAAATTTAAAAATAAAAGGGAGTAATGTCCCCAGTCTCCACATAATTCATTAAATAATCCACTCCTCATTTAAATATTTATAAAATATAAATGCCAGTGAGGAATCTGCTTCAGACAGATTCTAACATAATGAAAGTTAAATAACTATTACTCAGGCCAAATGGAAACATCCATACACTAGACAGTAGAGAAGACCCTAATTTGGGGTCGAGGGCATGTTTGTGTTTTCTTACAGGAAAAAAATAAAGCTTCAGTAGCGGTCACAACATCTGGTGAGATGCATGGAGCAAAAAAAAACTGGACCTGAGACCGTGGGAGCCTGCTCAAGCCAGTTCGAGATCTCCTAAATCAGTGTTCCTGACCCTTGATGTCATCAAATCTACAGCCCGAAAAAGAAATAAAACAGTCAGTTCGAGATTTCCAGTGTCTCATCAGGCTAGCTACATCAACCTCCTGGACCCGTGAGTTTTCATCCCAAAGCCAACAAAACTGGAAGATTAACAGCTAGCCTTTAATATACCTTAAAACAACAGAATTCATTTTGCCAGCTTTTCCCTTTGGGGGAAAAAAAGACCCATTTAAAACATTTGGACATTGGTATGGACTGTGATGAATGACAAAAGCCTTTTTTCAGTATTTAAACAGGACATGGTCACTTGAAATATCAGACTCGGTAGTTCCTGTTTCTGAAATCACAGTGTGTTTTTCTGGAGAAATGTGGTTTGTCCTGGTGCGACAAAAAGACTTTGACTCGGGTTGCATGTTCGGTTAATACTACTGACATTAAATCAACTACATCACCACAGAAACAAATTGGTACTCTGTAAATAGTGCAACAAGCCTCTTGTTCATATTTTTTATAATGCTACATGTGTAACATCAATGATTGTACCTAATGTATCTGTGCAAGTGCACTCTCTAATGCTTTCCTAAGTAGATCTTAAAATGATTGTAAACTTTATCACTGTTTTGACCTTCAAATTGTAACTATAAATCACCCTTGTAACAAAAAAAGGCTGGTGGTAGAATGCTAAAGCCCAGATCGGGGGCTCCCCCTTCGGCCTGGGAGCAGGCATCTATGTAATGTTTACTGAAAACAATTCAGTGCTTTAAAGCTTGATAGGGCTCAGATAAGGGCTGGCTCACTGAAATACCATGCCTTTCACACCTCCTACGGCTAGATGCCTCTTCCTGTTTCCCTGGGGTGTCTCCCCGATTCTGGGGCTGGAGATTAGACCACCAGCCAGGAGGAAAGAATGGTATGTAGATGAATGGCAGGAGTCCTTAAAAAGGGCTGAGCTGAGCTGAGCTGAGCTGAGCTGAGCTGAGCTGAGCTGAGCTGAGCTGAGCTGAGCTGAGCTGAGCTGAGCTGAGCTGAGCTGAGCTGAGCTGAGCTGAGCTGAGCTGAGCTGAGCTGAGCTGAGCTGAGCTGAGCTGAGCTGAGCTGAGCTGAGCTGAGCTGAGCTGAGCTGAGCTGAGCTGAGCTGAGCTGAGCTGAGCTGAGCTGAGCTGAGCTGAGCTGAGCTGAGCTGAGCTGAGCTGAGCTGAGCTGAGCTGAGCTGAGCTGAGCTGAGCTGAGCTGAGCTGAGCTGAGCTGAGCTGAGCTGAGCTGAGCTGAGCTGAGCTGAGCTGAGCTGAGCTGAGCTGAGCTGAGCTGAGCTGAGCTGAGCTGAGCTGAGCTGAGCTGAGCTGAGCTGAGCTGAGCTGAGCTGAGCTGAGCTGAGCTGAGCTGAGCTGAGCTGAGCTGAGCTGAGCTGAGCTGAGCTGAGCTGAGCTGAGCTGAGCTGAGCTGAGCTGAGCTGAGCTGAGCTGAGCTGAGCTGAGCTGAGCTGAGCTGAGCTGAGCTGAGCTGAGCTGAGCTGAGCTGAGCTGAGCTGAGCTGAGCTGAGCTGAGCTGAGCTGAGCTGAGCTGAGCTGAGCTGAGCTGAGCTGAGCTGAGCTGAGCTGAGCTGAGCTGAGCTGAGCTGAGCTGAGCTGAGCTGAGCTGAGCTGAGCTGAGCTGAGCTGAGCTGAGCTGAGCTGAGCTGAGCTGAGCTGAGCTGAGCTGAGCTGAGCTGAGCTGAGCTGAGCTGAGCTGAGCTGAGCTGAGCTGAGCTGAGCTGAGCTGAGCTGAGCTGAGCTGAGCTGAGCTGAGCTGAGCTGAGCTGAGCTGAGCTGAGCTGAGCTGAGCTGAGCTGAGCTGAGCTGAGCTGAGCTGAGCTGAGCTGAGCTGAGCTGAGCTGAGCTGAGCTGAGCTGAGCTGAGCTGAGCTGAGCTGAGCTGAGCTGAGCTGAGCTGAGCTGAGCTGAGCTGAGCTGAGCTGAGCTGAGCTGAGCTGAGCTGAGCTGAGCTGAGCTGAGCTGAGCTGAGCTGAGCTGAGCTGAGCTGAGCTGAGCTGAGCTGAGCTGAGCTGAGCTGAGCTGAGCTGAGCTGAGCTGAGCTGAGCTGAGCTGAGCTGAGCTGAGCTGAGCTGAGCTGAGCTGAGCTGAGCTGAGCTGAGCTGAGCTGAGCTGAGCTGAGCTGAGCTGAGCTGAGCTGAGCTGAGCTGAGCTGAGCTGAGCTGAGCTGAGCTGAGCTGAGCTGAGCTGAGCTGAGCTGAGCTGAGCTGAGCTGAGCTGAGCTGAGCTGAGCTGAGCTGAGCTGAGCTGAGCTGAGCTGAGCTGAGCTGAGCTGAGCTGAGCTGAGCTGAGCTGAGCTGAGCTGAGCTGAGCTGAGCTGAGCTGAGCTGAGCTGAGCTGAGCTGAGCTGAGCTGAGCTGAGCTGAGCTGAGCTGAGCTGAGCTGAGCTGAGCTGAGCTGAGCTGAGCTGAGCTGAGCTGAGCTGAGCTGAGCTGAGCTGAGCTGAGCTGAGCTGAGCTGAGCTGAGCTGAGCTGAGCTGAGCTGAGCTGAGCTGAGCTGAGCTGAGCTGAGCTGAGCTGAGCTGAGCTGAGCTGAGCTGAGCTGAGCTGAGCTGAGCTGAGCTGAGCTGAGCTGAGCTGAGCTGAGCTGAGCTGAGCTGAGCTGAGCTGAGCTGAGCTGAGCTGAGGCTGAGCTGAGCTGAGCTGAGCTGAGCTGAGCTGAGCTGAGCTGAGCTGAGCTGAGCTGAGCTGAGCTGAGCTGAGCTGAGCTGAGCTGAGCTGAGCTGAGCTGAGCTGAGCTGAGCTGAGCTGAGCTGAGCTGAGCTGAGCTGAGCTGAGCTGAGGCTGAGCTGAGCTGAGCTGAGCTGAGCTGAGCTGAGCTGAGCTGAGCTGAGCTGAGGCTGAGCTGAGCTGAGCTGAGCTGAGCTGAGCTGAGCTGAGCTGAGCTGAGCTGAGCTGAGCTGAGCTGAGCTGAGCTGAGCTGAGCTGAGCTGAGCTGAGCTGAGCTGAGCTGAGCTGAGCTGAGCTGAGCTGAGCTGAGCTGAGGCTGAGCTGAGCTGAGCTGAGCTGAGCTGAGCTGAGCTGAGCTGAGCTGAGCTGAGGCTGAGCTGAGCTGAGCTGAGCTGAGCTGAGCTGAGCTGAGCTGAGCTGAGGCTGAGCTGAGCTGAGCTGAGCTGAGCTGAGCTGAGCTGAGCTGAGCTGAGCTGAGCTGAGCTGAGCTGAGCTGAGCTGGCTGAGCTGAGCTGAGCTGAGCTGAGCTGAGCTGAGCTGAGCTGAGCTGAGCTGAGCTGAGCTGAGCTGAGCTGAGCTGAGCTGAGCTGAGCTGAGCTGAGCTGAGCTGAGCTGAGCTGAGCTGAGCTGAGCTGAGCTGAGCTGAGCTGAGCTGAGCTGAGCTGAGCTGAGCTGAGCTGAGCTGAGCTGAGGCTGAGCTGAGCTGAGCTGAGCTGAGCTGAGCTGAGCTGAGCTGAGCTGGAGCTGAGCTGAGCTGAGCTGAGCTGAGCTGAGCTGAGCTGAGCTGAGCTGAGCTGAGCTGAGCTGAGCTGAGCTGAGCTGAGCTGAGCTGAGCTGAGCTGAGCTGAGCTGAGCTGAGCTGAGCTGAGCTGAGCTGAGCTGAGCTGAGCTGAGCTGAGCTGAGCTGAGCTGAGCTGAGCTGAGCTGAGCTGAGCTGAGGCTGAGCTGAGCTGAGCTGAGCTGAGCTGAGCTGAGCTGAGCAGCTGAGCTGAGCTGAGCTGAGCTGAGCTGAGCTGAGCTGAGCTGAGCTGAGCTGAGCTGAGCTGAGCTGAGCTGAGCTGAGCTGAGCTGAGCTGAGCTGAGCTGAGCTGAGCTGAGCTGAGCTGAGCTGAGCTGAGCTGAGCTGAGCTGAGCTGAGCTGAGCTGAGCTGAGCTGAGCTGAGCTGAGCTGAGCTGAGCTGAGCTGAGCTGAGCTGAGCTGAGCTGAGCTGAGCTGAGCTGAGCTGAGCTGAGCTGAGCTGAGCTGAGCTGAGCTGAGGCTGAGCTGAGCTGAGCTGAGCTGAGCTGAGCTGAGCTGAGCTGAGCTGAGCTGAGCTGAGCTGAGCTGAGCTGAGCTGAGCTGAGCTGAGCTGAGCTGAGCTGAGCTGAGCTGAGCTGAGCTGAGCTGAGCTGAGCTGAGCTGAGCTGAGCTGAGCTGAGCTGAGCTGAGCTGAGCTGAGCTGAGCTGAGCTGAGCTGAGCTGAGCTGAGCTGAGCTGAGCTGAGCTGAGCTGAGCTGAGCTGAGCTGAGCTGAGCTGAGCTGAGCTGAGCTGAGCTGAGCTGAGCTGAGCTGAGCTGAGCTGAGCTGAGCTGAGCTGAGCTGAGCTGAGCTGAGCTGAGCTGAGCTGAGCTGAGCTGAGCTGAGCTGAGCTGAGCTGAGCTGAGCTGAGCTGAGCTGAGCTGAGCTGAGCTGAGCTGAGCTGAGCTGAGCTGAGCTGAGCTGAGCTGAGCTGAGCTGAGCTGAGCTGAGCTGAGCTGAGCTGAGCTGAGCTGAGCTGAGCTGAGCTGAGCTGAGCTGAGCTGAGCTGAGCTGAGCTGAGCTGAGCTGAGCTGAGCTGAGCTGAGCTGAGCTGAGCTGAGCTGAGCTGAGGCTGAGCTGAGCTGAGCTGAGCTGAGCTGAGCTGAGCTGAGCTGAGCTGAGCTGAGCTGAGCTGAGCTGAGCTGAGCTGAGCTGAGCTGAGCTGAGCTGAGCTGAGCTGAGCTGAGCTGAGCTGAGCTGAGCTGAGCTGAGCTGAGCTGAGCTGAGCTGAGCTGAGCTGAGCTGAGCTGAGCTGAGCTGAGCTGAGCTGAGCTGAGCTGAGCTGAGCTGAGCTGAGCTGAGGCTGAGCTGAGCTGAGCTGAGCTGAGCTGAGCTGAGCTGAGCTGAGCTGAGCTGAGCTGAGCTGAGCTGAGCTGAGCTGAGCTGAGCTGAGCTGAGCTGAGCTGAGCTGAGCTGAGCTGAGCTGAGCTGAGCTGAGCTGAGCTGCTGAGCTGAGCTGAGCTGAGCTGAGCTGAGCTGAGCTGAGCTGAGCTGAGCTGAGCTGAGCTGAGCTGAGCTGAGCTGAGCTGAGCTGAGCTGAGCTGAGCTGAGCTGAGCTGAGCTGAGCTGAGCTGAGCTGAGCTGAGCTGAGCTGAGCTGAGCTGAGCTGAGCTGAGCTGAGCTGAGCTGAGCTGAGCTGAGCTGAGCTGAGCTGAGCTGAGCTGAGCTGAGCTGAGCTGAGCTGAGCTGAGCTGAGCTGAGCTGAGCTGAGCTGAGCTGAGCTGAGCTGAGCTGAGCTGAGCTGAGCTGAGCTGAGCTGAGCTGAGCTGAGCTGAGCTGAGCTGAGCTGAGCTGAGCTGAGCTGAGCTGAGCTGAGCTGAGCTGAGCTGAGCTGAGCTGAGCTGAGCTGAGCTGAGCTGAGCTGAGCTGAGCTGAGCTGAGCTGAGCTGAGCTGAGCTGAGCTGAGCTGAGCTGAGCTGAGCTGAGCTGAGCTGAGCTGAGCTGAGCTGAGCTGAGCTGAGCTGAGCTGAGCTGAGCTGAGCTGAGCTGAGCTGAGCTGAGCTGAGCTGAGCTGAGCTGAGCTGAGCTGAGCTGAGCTGAGCTGAGCTGAGCTGAGCTGAGCTGAGCTGAGCTGAGCTGAGCTGAGCTGAGCTGAGCTGAGCTGAGCTGAGCTGAGCTGAGCTGAGCTGAGCTGAGCTGAGCTGAGCTGAGCTGAGCTGAGCTGAGCTGAGCTGAGCTGAGCTGAGCTGAGCTGAGCTGAGCTGAGCTGAGCTGAGCTGAGCTGAGCTGAGCTGAGCTGAGCTGAGCTGAGCTGAGCTGAGCTGAGCTGAGCTGAGCTGAGCTGAGCTGAGCTGAGCTGAGCTGAGCTGAGCTGAGCTGAGCTGAGCTGAGCTGAGCTGAGCTGAGCTGAGCTGAGCTGAGCTGAGCTGAGCTGAGCTGAGCTGAGCTGAGCTGAGCTGAGCTGAGCTGAGCTGAGCTGAGCTGAGCTGAGCTGAGCTGAGCTGAGCTGAGCTGAGCTGAGCTGAGCTGAGCTGAGCTGAGCTGAGCTGAGCTGAGCTGAGCTGAGCTGAGGCTGAGCTGAGCTGAGCTGAGCTGAGCTGAGCTGAGCTGAGCTGAGCTGAGCTGAGCTGAGCTGAGCTGAGCTGAGCTGAGCTGAGCTGAGCTGAGCTGAGCTGAGCTGAGCTGAGCTGAGCTGAGCTGAGCTGAGCTGAGCTGAGCTGAGCTGAGCTGAGGCTGAGCTGAGCTGAGCTGAGCTGAGCTGAGCTGAGCTGAGCTGAGCTGAGCTGAGCTGAGCTGAGCTGAGCTGAGCTGAGCTGAGCTGAGCTGCTGAGCTGAGCTGAGCTGAGCTGAGCTGAGCTGAGCTGAGCTGAGCTGAGCTGAGCTGAGCTGAGCTGAGCTGAGCTGAGCTGAGCTGAGCTGAGCTGAGCTGAGCTGAGCTGAGCTGAGCTGAGCTGAGCTGAGCTGAGCTGAGCTGAGCTGAGCTGAGCTGAGCTGAGCTGAGCTGAGCTGAGCTGAGCTGAGCTGAGCTGAGCTGAGCTGAGCTGAGCTGAGCTGAGCTGAGCTGAGCTGAGCTGAGCTGAGCTGAGCTGGAGCTGAGCTGAGCTGAGCTGAGCTGAGCTGAGCTGAGCTGAGCTGAGCTGAGCTGAGCTGAGCTGAGCTGAGCTGAGCTGAGCTGAGCTGAGCTGAGCTGAGCTGAGCTGAGCTGAGCTGAGCTGAGCTGAGCTGAGCTGAGCTGAGCTGAGCTGAGCTGAGCTGAGCTGAGCTGAGCTGAGCTGAGCTGAGCTGAGCTGAGCTGAGCTGAGCTGAGCTGAGCTGAGCTGAGCTGAGCTGAGCTGAGCTGAGCTGAGCTGAGCTGAGCTGAGCTGAGCTGAGCTGAGCTGAGCTGAGCTGAGCTGAGCTGAGCTGAGCTGAGCTGAGAGCTGAGCTGAGCTGAGCTGAGCTGAGCTGAGCTGAGCTGAGCTGAGCTGAGCTGAGCTGAGCTGAGCTGAGCTGAGCTGAGCTGAGCTGAGCTGAGCTGAGCTGAGCTGAGCTGAGCTGAGCTGAGCTGAGCTGAGCTGAGCTGAGCTGAGCTGAGCTGAGCTGAGCTGAGCTGAGCTGAGCTGAGCTGGAGCTGAGCTGAGCTGAGCTGAGCTGAGCTGAGCTGAGCTGAGCTGAGCTGAGCTGAGCTGAGCTGAGCTGAGCTGAGCTGAGCTGAGCTGAGCTGAGCTGAGCTGAGCTGAGCTGAGCTGAGCTGAGCTGAGCTGAGCTGAGCTGAGCTGAGCTGAGCTGAGCTGAGCTGAGCTGAGCTGAGCTGAGCTGAGCTGAGCTGAGCTGAGCTGAGCTGAGCTGAGCTGAGCTGAGCTGAGCTGAGCTGAGCTGAGCTGAGCTGAGCTGAGCTGAGCTGAGCTGAGCTGAGCTGAGCTGAGCTGAGCTGAGCTGAGCTGAGCTGAGCTGAGCTGAGCTGAGCTGAGCTGAGCTGAGCTGAGCTGAGCTGAGCTGAGCTGAGCTGAGCTGAGCTGAGCTGAGCTGAGCTGAGCTGAGCTGAGCTGAGCTGAGCTGAGCTGAGCTGAGCTGAGCTGAGCTGAGCTGAGCTGAGCTGAGCTGAGCTGAGCTGAGCTGAGCTGAGCTGAGCTGAGCTGAGCTGAGCTGAGCTGAGCTGAGCTGAGCTGAGCTGAGCTGAGCTGAGCTGAGCTGAGCTGAGCTGAGCTGAGCTGAGCTGAGCTGAGCTGAGCTGAGCTGAGCTGAGCTGAGCTGAGCTGAGCTGAGCTGAGCTGAGCTGAGCTGAGCTGAGCTGAGCTGCTAATAAATACTGAACAAGACTGCGTGTATTTTTATTTTTAAAATTTATTGTTGCTGTGTGTGTGTGTGTGAGCACACACATGCGCATGGATACACGTGCATGCATGAGTCATGTGGTCAATATGCGCTGCCATCTGCACACAGACCAGCTGTGCCCCAGTGACTCTGGCATGGTGTGTACACTGAGGCGTTCTACATACAGAAGCTGCTTTAGACTGACAGTGCTACATGTAGCACAGGGTTTAGTTTTTTATTTTCGTGTCTAATTCTAAATTCCAATCAAAATCTTATGTTCCCTAATTCTAGATTCTTAACACAGAAAATGTGTGTGCTGGGAATCTCGCTTTGTTCACCACGTCTTTCCCTTGCACCCTTCCACCCTTCCCTGCTCGGAGGATCGCTCCAGTTATTTCTCGCACTCCCTTGCTTCCTCTGCTCTGACAATGCCTGTAATATGGATATATGCCAGCAGAGGGCAGAGGAGCACCACTTTTTTCAGAGGAAGGCCCTCCTCTAAGTGTATCATGCTTCTTAGCCTGATGAAGCTGGACATGGAAGATTTTTCCTTTTGACAATTGCAGCCAGCAATACTCTGTCCTGTACCCTGGTGTGTGTTTCAAGCTAGCCAGGAATAGACCTTGGTTTCATGCCTGCCAGCTACCGCTTGGAGCAGGCACATCTGTGGAAAATAAATGAGAGTCCTTCCAGGTAGATGAAAAAAAATCACTGACTAGTCTTTTAAAGTGATCAAAGGTGAGATTAATTATATCAATTATATCACATCCCTCCGAACACTGAAGATAGAATGGAATTCACAAGGAACCTGGTGGCTTCAGATGGGGAAAATGCACATGACATTTTTCATGAGAAATGCTCAGATTAATTCACTGTTTGAACTTACAGATCAATATAATTGAAGGGAAAGTAATACAATACCCAGATATAAACCCAGATGGCTACCAATACCTGATTTTTGACAAAGACTCCACACACACACACACACACACACACACACACACACACACACAGAGAGAGAGAGAAACAAAGAACAAAGAGCATCTTCAACAAATGTTACATGTAGAAATACGAAATCAAATCCTTATCTCTCAGTTCACAAAAAGCAACTAAAAATAATAGAAGGCCTTAATGTATGATGGGAAACCTTAGAACTACTAGGCAAAGAAAGAAAGCACTTCAGAATGTAGGTATAGGCTAGTAATATTTTGGGGTTACCTCATACTCATCTCCCTGTCTACAGTGTAGTCTGGGGTCCCTCCAGAAGTGTGTGCAGGCTTGTTGGGAGCTGATCATTTAACAGTTAGCTGATTTAGATGGAGTGTGTATGAAAGGATACTGTTGCCTTACATATGTTTCTAAAGTGCTTCAAGCGGTCGGCTGGGCTGTGGTGACTAGCCCTAGACTAGTCCCTGCCCATGTCTGTCTAACTTGGCCATCTCACGCCCAGCTATAAGCCCTCTTACCTCTCTGTATTCCTCGGCCCTCTAGATCCTGCCATTTTAACCCTTAGTCTTCCTTTTAACTACAGCCTTGGCCCTCACAACATCTGTGAGCAGCTTTCCGTTTTTACCTACAACCCTATTCCCTTAATACCTATAGACAGCTACTGCCTGCCTCAATAGGACCTCTATACTACTCCTGGGTGTCTGCCCTAAGGACTCCTGGCCAGTATTGCAGAGAGACACTTGCATACCAATGTTAATCGCAGTAGTATTTAAAACAGCTAAGTTCTGTAAAAAGCCTAGGTATCCCACAACAGAGGAACAGAAAAAGAAAATGTGGGCTATATACACAATGAGGTTTTTCCTCAATCATAAAGAAGATGAACTTATATATTTGCAAAAAAATGGATGTAACTGGAGCTAATCCAGCCTCAGAAAGGCAGATAGCACATATTTCTTTTGTTTCTTTTTTTATTAAGTACGTATGGGTGTTTTACCTGTATGTATGTCTGTATATTATATGTGTGTCTGATGACAGGAGATCAGCCAAAAGAGGAGAGGGTTCCCCTGAAATTAGAGTTGTGAGACACCATGTGAGAGGTGGGAATCAACCCATGTTCTCTACAAGAGCGGGAAATGCTCTTAACCAATGAGCCATCTTTCTAACACCAATATCACATGCTTTATGGCTTCTAGATTTTTTACAGATATGTAAAATCATGTATGTCTGCATGTTGTGAAAAAAGTAAAACTGTCCAGAGGACTAAAAGGGAGTAATAGGGAAGCTGAAAACAGCTAATGGTAGGGAGAGGATAAGCCCAACATTTGGCACACACTGTGGTGATATATTATTTATGATCTAATAAAGTCACTGAAGATTACAACACAAATCCAGCCACACTAGACAGCCATAGAAGCTGGCAGTGGTGTCACGCACCTTTAAACAGGAGACAGAGGCAGATGGATCTCTGTGAGTTGATGGCCACTCAGAGCTACATGGGAGTGAATCAGTCTAAAAGAAAAACAAAGCACATACCTGCACTAGAGATGTACATAAGATAGGAGCAGAATCTTGATTTCTGGCGTTCATTCTCCAACCACATTGAAGTCAGGATAGCTGGTAGAGGTAAAAGCTTGGCTGCTTTGCTTCTCTGATCTTCAGCTTAAACCCCAATATCTGTCTCTGGGTTCAGTCTCTGGGAACCATAGTAGAAGCTAAGACCTGAGTAATGGCTCATATGTATACACACGTTTGTACACACACTTCACACACACACACACACACACACACACACACAGTGATCAATAAAAAATGTGAAAATTATAAAGCATTTGGAGGTGGAGGCAGGAGCATCAGGAAGTGGAGATTAAGATCCTCTCCCAACAATTCATTTGCTTCCGAAAACCTCAGATCTCAGACTGAGTTTGGTTAATGTATCCTATTAGAGTGTGGCAAACTATAAAATTTAATTTTTAAAAAGTATGTGGTAGAGGCCATAACAAATACAGGCCAAGCAACATCAAATTGATGCTTCTTTAGTTTAATAATATTTGCATACTCATTAAGACCAGCCTATAAGAATACATTTAAAAACATAACCTTGTAATGTGGGGATTTGGTCTATAATTTAAGATGAGTTTTATATTCTTGGGGAGAAAGAAACCTGGAAGGTGGGGGAGCAGGTTCCCGGGAGTATCCTTGAAGGCCTGTCTTCCCTGGCTGTTTCCTCTCTGATCCTCTCTGCCTTAGCACAAAGTGCCTTGCTCTGTCCTTCTGTGCCCTGCCCACCATGTTGAACTAGAACTTCCAAAACTGTGAACACAAGGAAACTCTTGCTCTGTTTAGTATTTCAGGCATTTTGATCACAGTAACGAACAAAAAGCTAACACCAAAGTACATGTACATTGAGCCGTCATATTATGTCCTGAATATAGAGGAAGCCTTTAAAAGTAGAATAATGGCTGGCAATATAGGTTGGTTGGGATAATGCTTGCTGTGTGAGTACCCACAAACAACAAGCCTAACGGTATGCCCTTGTAATCCCAGAACTGGGCATTTGGAGACAGGCAGATCACTGGACCACCGTAGGCCAGCTAATGTATGCCAATTTTCAAGTCTCAGGAAAATGATGTCTTTTGGCTCATGAAACTTGATAGATGGTTTCTTAGTGGTGACCCCAGAGGTTGAACTCTGTCCTCAACATTTATGGGTACACAGGTACACCCACTCACACATGAACACTCTTGTACTCACATGAAACAAACAAAAAAGTCCTGTCTTCCATTTAATTCAATCTTTAATTTAAAAGTATACTTCAATAAATCAAAAAAATTATCAGAAAAAATAATTGTTTTATTCATGGCACTAGAGAGGGTACATGCTCTAATAAGAATTTCAAAGGTCACAGGTCCCAGCACAGGGACCGAGGGGGTGAAGTTTCTATGCAGGAAGCTCCAAGGACATCTCCCTTTGCCTCCAAAAGCAACACTGAGTATTGAGCCCCATTCTCCCGGAAACAGAATACTTCTCATTCTAACACTTTCTAAGACACCAGAACTGTTTAAACTCCAGGGCAGTCATCAGATTTCAAGCACAATTCTCTCTCTTATTCCACAGCACACGCCTCAAGATACAGTCTGTTCCTTTAGGAACTATCCAAAAAGACCTGGGGGGGCCTGGTGTGGTATTGCACGCCTTTAATTCTAGCACTAGGAAGGCAGAGGCAAGTGAATATCTGGGAGTTCAAGATCAGTCTGGTCTACATAGCAAGTTTCTGGATAGCCAGGGTTGCATAGAGAGACCCTGTCTCGAAACACATATCCCTCAAATCCAACCCCCCTCACAAAACCAAACAAACCGGGAGATCTGTGGTGGTTAGAGAGATGGTTCAGAAGTTAAGAACACTTGCTGCTTTGGCTGAGAACTCTAGTTTGGTTCCCAGAACCCATGTCAGGTAGGTGAGGCCTCCCATGAGGGATCATCAAAGAATGCCATATCATTTGGGTTAAGACCTAGGCTGACAGAGTATCCCTCCATAGGGGATAGGCTTCCAAAGCCCATTCGTGCACAAAGGATAAATACTGGTTCCACTGTCAGAGGCCCCATAGACTGTCCAAGCCCCCAATGACACCCACAGTCAGGGGGCCTGGTTAGGTCTTATGCAGGTTCCCCAGCTGTCACTCTGGAGTCTGCATTGCTCAGGTCGCCATTTCTGTGGATTTCCCCAGCACGGTCTTGATCACTTTGCTCATCACTCCTCCCTCTCTACAACTGGCTTCCAGATTCCTCCAATTTTATAACCTACCTATCTGATGTACCTACCAACATATTTAGAAAAAAAGAACACCCTGATTTTCTTTTTTTTTCTTTTTTTGTTACTATAAAAACATCAAGCAGTTTCATTCACATTGGAATATGGAATTTGAAGGAACTGAAGTCAGTGTTTTGAGGCCACAGTCACTCATATTTGGCTCCAGAATGAAACTATCTCTTACCTGCTTTGAGATTCTGTGGCTTCAGATTACCTGATCCCATTGTTCTCCCAGCCAAAGCACTTGCAGAGCCACCCTCTAATCTCATTTATCAAAAGAGGAGAAAAAGTTCCTGGCAACCCTTAGGTATGTTAACTCAAGAGTCACAAAAGTGGCATTATGACTAATGCTGATTACAAGCCTCTTCTTTGAGAAGCCCACACCATGCTCTCAGGCATGCCTTTAGAGAAACTCCAACTCTGTTCCACACTGATTCTTCCTGAAGTTACTTGTATCAAAGTCAAGGATCTGGCTGCATCTAGGCCTGGTAGAGGAAACATTAATGGCTTCAATTTTGCCTTTTCAACCATAATAGTTCTCAAACCAATGTGGGAATACTGCCAACATGAATGCACACACGCACGCACGCACGCACATATTTAATTTTATATTGTGAAACTGGCGAAATAACTACAGGATGAGTATGATGAGTTCAGGGACCCACTGGACCTATGATTCAGAATTCTGTCAAAATTCCACTACTCCCCTGACCTTCATAATAGCCTACTTTAACTGGAGGCCCACAGTGTTTCTTGTGGTCTTCCAGAATCAATGCCAGTTCTTAACTAGTATCAAATAGGTCCCAGAAAGTCTGATTGTTTCCTTTCCCACAGTGTACATATAGTTACTCTTGTATAAATCCATAGGTTCCTCTTGGGAAGGGTGGGAAACAGACTAGCAGCAAAACTTTTACATGTTTTAGCAAAATCCTTCCTCATGGGTACATGATAGCCCGTCATTCAAGGAGTTTTGGGTCTGTAAACTGGCTCAAGTCTGGAAATTGAATCACCAGCTAAGATTTCCTCTTTGCCACAATTCAAAATTGTTTTCACTTATATGGATCACACAAATATGCAGTAGGTATTTTATTTATTGCATGCCTGGATGCACCATGGCAAATACCAGAGGTCCATATGAGTTATTCTACCATAAAAATCACTTTGTATGGGTGGTTTTATGTCAGAGGCAGACAGGTCTCTGAGTTTGAGTTCCAGGATAGCTAGGGCTATGCAGAGAGAGACGATGTCTTAAAAAGACAACAAAATCACTTTGCAAGTACTTTCCATTATGGGCAGGACATTACGGACATTGCTTAGTCTGTGCTGCCCATTATGATGACTGTGATCACCTTGCCTTTGGCAATTTAGTGCTGTCACCTGGCTCCTGCTACTTCAGGGGCACAATTAAACCTATTGCATTTAATTCATCTAACTGAGCAGCAGCATCTCCAATCCTAAGGTATCACACAAGAAAAGGAGCAAAGAAAAAGATTCAAATGTGCTGGTACTCTTCTCAACATTTTGTGTTTTATAGGATTCGTGAAGGGCATGTCTTCTCGGTCTTACATTTTAGAAGACTGGGTTTTACAAGTGTACTCACTCTAGCATTGCAATTTCCCTGAGCCTTAAAGTCACTTCATCAGCCCTAAGTTAAGGGACATCAGAGAGATACAGCTCCTTTCAGTAGGCCATCTTGTGAAAAATGATCAGCCAACCAATTAAACAAAGGACACCATTTTTAATTGTGTGACCATCAATGTGAACATCCACTCAGTAGGCCTAATCTGCTTTTATGTTCTTTCCACTATTTTCCACACCCTTAAAATCCATTCTCACACATATTGTCAGACTTCTGCCTAAATGAATTATCTACGTCATCAAGCTCTTCTCTGTACATACTCTCTGACTGTACTTTCTATCTCCCCTCCAGGGGCCTCCTTAGCTTTAAGTCTACTTATAGGTATAGATGAAACCATTTGTGGGTCATGAGAGACATCAGTTTTGCTTTGACTAGTGTCTTCTTTAGGGAAAGTTACTGCTAGGTTAGCAGACAAGGAAATACTTTAAGTAGTGTGGATAGGGGTTTGCCTCCTGTCACTTCTTTATTAGGTGAGATAAAGTCTTAAGAATCTAAGGGTTGAAAGTTCTTATACTTTTGTTAATGTCCAATACCCTCCAAGGATGGGACTTGAACTTTCATTTTAATCCTGCCAATCTTAGTTATAATGAGGGCTTAATTTTGATTTTCCACAACTTGAGCTTTGTGGCTGCTAGAGATAAGATTTTCTTCCAGAACATACTGAGAAACATTTAGATTATTTATGTGTACCTGAAACTGGTCAATTTTTAATCAATGAGTTCATTGCTGGCTTTCTCCACCATATGCTGAGATGCTAGAAGTTGGTTAATTTTATCATGGAGCTCAGTATTATTCTTTTTATCTAGAGATGCTATAAGCAAGCAACCAGCATCATTATTTTCATTATAGTTCCACAAATTTTCAAAAGTTTTATATATAGACTCACCAATTTCCTTGCTTATCACAGTAGTCAAATGTGTTTATATTAATAAGTTTGTTGAATAGATCATTCCATGGATTTTACTGCTATCTATGCTTCTAGAAGGGGCTTTAGTGATTGTAGGTGTTGACAAGTAGGAAAGCTGGTGTCTTAGTTAGGGGTACTATTGCTGTGATGAAACACTGTGACCAAAAGCCACTTAGGGAAGAAAGGGTTTATTTTACTATCAGTTCAATCTAACACTTCATTGTCAAAACAGTGAGGGCAGGAACTCAGGCAGGGCAGGAACCTGGAGGTAGGAGCTGATACAGAGGCTATGGAGTGGAATTATTAGAGTGACTTATAGGCTTTGGCCAGACTATTCCAATAATCATGTTTCCTGATGGAGAGTTCAATAATCCAATACTTGTTTGGTTCACAAGACAAGATTTCTCAGGTGACTTCAATATATACAAAAATCCTGAAGAAGAAGGCTCTAATACCAGTGAAGGAATGGGTTCACCAGCAAGAGTATGGGAAAACAAGCAACAGCAAGAGCTTCCTTCTTCCATGTCCTTTATAAAAGCTGTGACCAGGAGATGTGGCCCATATTTAAGGTGGTACTCCCTACCTAAAATGATCTATTCAAGAAAAAATCCCTCACAGGTGTTCTTAGTTTGGGTATTAGTTAATTCCAGGTGTAATCAAGTTGAAAACCAACAATAGTCGTCACAATAATAAAAATACTACATAGAACAAATAAAGTATATTAAAAGGTGCAAAGAAAAAGAAAGCTAAGTCACATATAAAGTTAGGTCTATTAGAATCATATCTAGCTTCTCTATAGAAACTCTGAAAGCCAGAAGGGCCTGGATTGATGTTCTACAAGCTCCAAAGGACCGCAGATGGAGCTCAGAATACTACACCTAGCCAAACTATCAATTAAAATCAAATAAGGAAGAAAATTTCATGATAAAAACAAATTTAAGCAATTTCTGACCACTTTCCAAGCTCTCCAGATGATACTAGTAGGCAAATTTTAATCTGAAGGGAATATTAATTATACCCAAGTAGAATAAATAATCTGTGATCAGTTAACCAAAATATATCTAAAAACACTAAACAAGCAATAACAACACAATAACAGGACTTAATAAATACTGTTCAATAGCAACTCAGTATTAGCAGTCTCAATTACCCACTAAAAAAGACACACACTAATAGATTGGATCCATTTTTCTGATGCAACCAAGAAACACATCTCACAATCAAGGACAGACATCACTGGGTAGGAGAAACAGAATAGATTTCAATGGTGGACTGTGGGTGGGTGGGACTGAGAGCAGGAAGGATCAGGTTTGGGGGGGCATGGAGGACAGAGTCCTGGGAGAGTCAACTGGAATTGAGGACAAGGTGGAAACCTAGTACAAAGGAAACTCCTTGGAATCCAAGAGGGTGACCCTAGCAAAGGTTTTCAGTCTTGAACCAGCCATCTTCTGCAACCAGGCAAAGCTACCAGCCCAGCTACAAAACATTCCACCTTCAGTTTGTTCTTCCCGTAAGATGTGCCGAGGTAATGGTGGCTCAGAACTTGTGGAAGTTGCCAACATCATCCTAACTAGGAAGAAGCTTGAAGCAATTCCACTGAAGTTAGATGTGATGTAGTTCAAAGTTTTGCTGCATCAATAAAAGGAGGAAATTAAAGGGATACAAATCTATCCCTATTTTCAGATGACATGATACTATACATTAGAAAGCCTACAAATTCTACCAGAATACTTCTAAAACTGAAAAAATAATCAGAAAGATGGTATGACACAGAATCTACTTTCAGAAATCAATACTTTTCCTATTTGCCAACAAGAAATATATAGACAATGAGATCATGGACACACTCCCATTCACCATAGACCCCAAAAATGAAATATCTAGAAATAAACCTAGCCAAAGAAGTGAATGACCTCTACAATGAAAAATTTAAACCCCCAAAGAAAGAGATGGAGAAAGACACTATTAAGTGGCAAGACATCCCATGCCCATCAACTGGTAAGATTAATATTATGAAAATGATCATTTTTTTTCAAAAGCTATTTACTGATTCAATGTGTTCCCAGGTAAAAATCCCCATCTAGTTCTTCACAAAAATAGAAAAAAATCATAAATTTCATATGGAACCACAAAAGGCCCCAGGTGCTCAAAAAGAAGACTAAGAAGAACAATGATGGGGGATTCCCATTACAAACCTTAGGATTTATTTCTGAGCTGTAGTAACAAAGGCAATATAATACCGACACAAAAGCAGACATATAGACCAACTTAAAAAATTGAATAACCAAACATGAGTGAGTACAGGTGACTTTAGCAGACTAATATTTGATGAAGATGATGAAAACGTAGTAAGCAGGAATATTAGGAGGAGAATGATGGCTGACTTGAACTAAGAAGTCTAACAAGTGCTGGACTTGTGAATTATAAAGCAAATGTCTCCCAAGAATGCAATGCAGTTTTAGAACTTTTCATAATAATGAAGATCATATAGTTATCTTATATTTATTTTCTTTTTGAATTTTGTTTGCACACATGTGAATGGGGTGTGTGGGGCCGGCTCATGATGGTGAATGGTGGAGGTCAGAGAACAACTGTGGTAGTCAGCTCTTTTTTTTCTGCCTGTGAGTTCAGGACATAGAACTGAGATCATCAGGTATTCTGTGGGTGGAGAATTCTGTCTGCCAAGCCATATCACTGATCACAGTTAAATTATTTTTAGGATTACCTAGTGACCTTGTGTCTGAAATAAGTAGAAATGCAACTTGGGGAGCAGTAGGTAATAAATATACACCTACTCCTGAGAAATGGGCTCAGAGAAATTTATGAGGCTTTTTGTAAATCTTTTTTGTATGGAGTCAGAGAAGCTATGCCATTTATCAACCCTCTGGCTTTGCAGTTGCTTAAAGTGTCCCAATTGGGGAAAAATATACTGATTGAATGGGAATGTTTCATAATCAGTAGTGGTTTGTTCTTTCTACTGACCTGTACATGGAACAAATATAAATAAATCATCTCCATTCAGGTAATTCTATATATCTCAGTTTCCACATTGGTAATTATAACTTAGAAAACTTTTCGTTTCTAAGTTTCATCCTCCAAGTATCCAGTAATTCGTACAGTAAGCCATTTCTCAGTTAACACACTAGATGTCAGTGTTGGCCCACTTAATTTACATGAACAAAGTACCAAGGAACATTGCTATTGTTCCTTTGGGTGTCATCTGGCTAGACATGCCTCCTAGCTCATGGATTAAGAAAAGTAGAAGGAAGAAACAAAGGGAAGAAGGAAGATAGAAGAGTGAGGGGATGAAAGAAGGAAGGACAGAGAAATACAATGTAAAAGAAATGAAAGTGGAAAAGTTATAGCCATGAAGGTGGCCTCTGATTTTTTGGGGATGATTATAACTCATTCCTGACACATCAGTTATTTTTACATACTAACTACTATGATGAGTAAGATATGTTAGTAACTATTAATATCCTATGCTAAAAGTGAATTGGGAAGAAAACTATAGTGTTAGAACCTAGGAAGAGTCTGATACAAATCTACATATTTACAATAGTGAATTGTTCGGAATGGCAGAAGTTACTGATAACGTGGGTGAATGAGATAGGAGTCCTGCAGGGTAGAAACGTATGCGAATAACTCCAGAAGGTTAAGGATGAAATCATATGAAGGTGTGATGAAAGCAGAGTAAGCTATCACGCTGACTTCAGATATACTTTGTATCGTGAGAAAGTATGTTAGTAGTATTTGACCCTTTAAGTGAGGATTATAGGGGTGAAACTGCATGTAGGATGGGGTTTTTAAGAATCAGAGGTGTATGCTGGCCATTGGTGGCACACGCCTTTAATCCCAGCACTCGGGAGGCAGAAGCAGGTGGATCTCTGTGAGTTCGAGGCCAGCCTGGTCTACAGAGCGAGTTCTAGGACAGGCTCCAAAGCAATACAGAGAAACCCTGTCTCGAAAACCTCCCCCCAAAAAAGAATCAGAGTTTCCATATTTTTTCTTCAGGATTCTGCAGAGACAGAGCCATCATTAGTAATTATAATTAAGTGAAGGCCAAACTCCTGTGTTCTAAAGTTTCCAATATAGAGGTATACATACTTCCTTGTAGTCAGATAGAAAAGCAGAATCGTTAATACTTAAAGAGATGGATTTCACAGAGAACTGTGTTTATAGGTGAACTATAGATGCCAAAAATGAGCTGGAGTCTGGAATAGGTTTGGAGTGTCTGTTTCTTTTGTCAGAGAACTGTTGCTGGCAAGCTGGTTCTAGGGCAAAATCTGAGTGGTTCCCCATTTCTGTAATGCCCAAGATCCACAAATGGTTTTGACAGCCTTGTTGCACAATATGTGTAAAAAAGTGATATTCCATGCCATATTTTAAAAAATGAAATTCACCATGAGGGCCATGTAGGTTCCTGGGGTCTGGGCTGCCACCTGGGGCCATGTTGGTGTCTGAAGTTTTCGCTGCCACTAGGGCCATGCTGGTCTAGTTGTCCTGTACTGCCACCTGGGGCCGTGATGATGCATGGGCCTGGGGTGCTACCATAGCCAGGATCTGTGTTGAAGTCCATGGCCCGTGTTACCACTGAGGGCTGTATGGATGCCTGGGGGTCAGATCATCCATCTGAGTCTATATACATGGCTGAAGGCCATGCTACAGACAAGGCCATGCAGGCCTGAGTGGCCTATGCTGCTACCTGATGTCAAAGTGATGTCACTTAATCTGTAAAGTAACTTGTTCTCGCTCATTATAAATTACAAGATTCTTGAGAAAATTATGTGTTTTTGTGTTTGTTTCTAAATAAAACAGTAAACCATGATCTTTCAGGGGAAAATGTTTTGCTTGAATTAAACCACAATGTAGAGATGTTTTATCATATACCTTTAGGAAGAAGACGGCGAACAAAATGAGCCTTTTATTTAAAAGGGCTGACTGGGCATGGGTGGCATTTGGTCAAACTCATTACTACCATACCATGAATGTTGCTCAGTGCAAGCTTTTCTAACAACCTGTTAATAACCCTGTGGAGACAAAAGGGCTTCTTTGGATAATAATGTACATTTGTGCAAGTTTAAAAATATAGATTTGTGCAAAAGGAATAACTCATTTATAGCTGTAAGGCTCTAGCATACATTGGATAAATTGTCCATGTCTTCAGATTACTTGTTCTGTTGGCTGAGAAGCATTTGTTAACAGTCTTCCTTGAACATAATCCAGTTGAGCTCTCTCTCTTTTAGAGCATTTTCCCAAGCAACATTTAATTCTCATTAGTGTTTATTTATTTATTTATTTATTTACTTACTAGTTTTTTTGCTGTGCTAAGCATCATAAATAGGCGATAAGTATAATTCATAAAAGCTTCTTGATAAAAGAAAATAAAAGAGATAAGTGATAGAATTATAGATTATAATTCATCTTAATAGAATGTTATTCTTGCATAATTCCTTATAATATATTTAGCATTTTAAGAGGGTTTTTAAACTATTAGATTATATAAAGAACTGTGGAGCTGATTTATATGTTTTGCAGATGATTAAACTGATATTAAAATAAGCTAATCAACTAATTTTGCATTGCCATTATTTCCAAAGCAGACTTGAAATTAGCCCTTATGGTGCTTGCTTGAGTATGGGTAATGGCTTTTGTAGTCTCTGGAAATGCCTGATGCTCTTCACTGTATCTGAGCCCTCCCCTCACCTTGTCTTCCACCTGTTTTCTTAGGAAAATATGTAACTTGGGTTTCAGTTCTTCATTAAATTTGAGGAAAACTGATTTGCTAGAGAAATTATTTCCACGATTACTTCAAAATTATCCTCAGTATTCTAGGGCTGGTTTAAGAATCAAGGAAAGTTGCAATAGGACTTGGCAAAGTTTCTATGGCTTGTCTATTAATTGTAGAGTAATCAATGCAATCCTCACCTTAAGGAATCCCGGGCTTAATACTTTCAGGCTCAGATATTCATTCCATGAATGTTTGCTTCGTTGCTGTTGTATTGGTGTGGATAGACACCATGACCACAGCATAAAAAGAAAAGCATACATTTGAAGCTTGCTTATCACTTTAGAGATTGAGTCCATTATCATCATGGCAGAGATCATGGCAGCAGGGAGGATGATAGCAGGCAGGCATAGTGCTGGAGAAGGAGCTAAGAGCGACATTCTGATCATAGACTGAGAGGAAGAGTGGAGTTGTCATGGAGTTTGTAAATCTCAAAGCCCACTCCCAGTGACACACTTCCTCCAACAAGGCCACTACTATTCCAATAAGGCCACACCTCCTAATCCTTTTCAAGTAGTTCCACTCCTGATGACTAATCATTCAAATATATGAGCCTATGGGGGCCATGCTTATTCAAGCCGTCACAAATGTGAAATCCATATCAACCTTTATAACATGGAGTAATGAATGATCAAGAAGTTCTTGAGTAGCCACAAGGGACTCGGCAGGACCTGTTTCTTCAATATATTATGAGTAGCAGACATTGGCATAGCCATTTCTCCCATAAACACAAAGGTAATCCTACTATTTGGGGGTTCATGCTCACTCTTGGGGGTTGCAGTGTACTTAATACCAGAGACTTCTTTATACTGGCTCCAATAGACACTGTGTCAACTAAGAGAAATTTTGTCTCTTCAGAATATATGGTTCCAGATAATCAGTAAGAGTAAAATGAGGAAGAGCTTACACACAATTCAGATGCTTTAAGCAAAGGTAGGTCACATAGGGAAGAAGAGAGTATGAGTCATTTGCAGAAGCATCAGAGATTGGTACAATTGTCATAGAAAGAAACTCTCTCAGGGTATATTATATATTCTTATAGAACAGTAGTTTCTCAACCTTCCCAATGCTGTGAGCCTGTAATTCAGTTCCTCATGTTGTAGTGACACCCAACCATAAATTAATTTTATTGCTACTTCATAACTGTAATTTTGGTACTATCATAATTTAATACATGTGTTTTCTGATGATCTTGGGCAGCTCCTATGAAGGGTTGTTAAACCCCCAAAGGGATCATGGCCCACAGGTTGAGAACCACTGCTATAGAATAAGACTATTATGTCAGTCGAATATGGAATTTGTACAAAATATTGTTAAATTCATTAGGAGGAAATTTTAATTCTTATATTCTTTGTCATTTACTCTTGGTTGTGTTTTTTCCCAATAAGCTGCTCTCTTCTGGATTTCAAGTAGGATTTCTTTTTTTTTTTCTTTTTCTTTTTTATTTAAATTAGAAACAAGCTTGCATCACATGTCAATACCAGCTCCCTCTCCCTCCCCTACTCACCCGCCCCCCACCAACCCTCCAAACTCCCTTCCCTTCCTCCCTCCCCTCCCCAGAGAGGGTAAGTCCCTCCATGGAGGATCTCCAAAGTCTGTCATATCATCCTCGGCAGGGAGGGTCTAGGTCCTCCAGCATGTGTCCAGACTAAGAGAACATCCCTCCATGTGGAATGGGTTCCCCAAGTCCATTCATACACCAGGGATAAATACTGTTCTAATACCTGAGGCCCCATAGATTGCCGAGGCCTCCTCACTGACACCCATGTTCAGGGGGTCTGTATCAGTCCCATGCTGGCCTCTCAGCTATCAGTCTGGGGTCCATGAGCTCCCCATTGTTCATCGGTCTGCCTGGTCTTGACCCCTTTGCTTATTACTCCTCCCTCTCTGCAACTGGGTTCCAGGAGTTCAGTCCGTTTTTAGCTGTGGGTGTCTGCCTCTGCTTCCATTAGCAGATGTAAGCAACCTAGATGGCCCTCAACCAAAGAGTGGATAGAGAAAATATGGTACATTTACACTACTCAGTGGAAAAAAAATGGAATCTTGAAATTCTCAGGCAAAGGGATGGCACTAGAAGAAAGCATCCTGAGTGAGGTAACCCAGTCACAAAAAGACAAACATGGTATGTATTCACTCACATATGGATTTTAAACATGGAGCAGGGGATTGTCAGCCTACAATCCCCCGAGAGAGAGTCTAGGAAACAGGGAGGATCCTAAGAGAGATATGCATGGTACCCCAGAATGGGACAGGATCTCTTGAGTGGGGAGAAGCAAAGGGGAGAGGAGAACATGGAGGAGCAGGAAGGTTTAGTTGGGGGAAGAATAGAGGACAGCAGGATGAGAGATACTATAATAGAGGGAGCCATTATAGGTTTGAGGAGAGATCTGGCACTAGTGAGATTTCTAGAGATCTATAAGGATGACACCAACTGGCAATCTAACCAATAGTGAAAAGGCTACCTTAAATGCCCTTCCCCAATAATGAGATTGATGACTACCTTCTATGCCATCCTAGAACCTTCAAATAGTATTTCTTTTTTTTTTTTTTTTTTTTTTTTGTGGTTTTACGAGACAGGGTTTCTCTGTATTGTTTTGGAGGCTGTCGGTTCAGCCCGGCCTCGAACTCACAGAGATCCGCCTGCCTCTGCCTCCCGAGTGCTGGGATTAAAGGCGTGCGCCGCCACCACCACCTGGCTCAAATAGTATTTCTAATGATAAGTATGAACCAATCTCATCATCACATTGCTCATATTTTTAACATTTCTGTACTTCATAACTAAGTTAGTCATTGAATATAAATTTAGCCCCTCTTATTACCTAGTTACACAATATGTCTCCATTGAGCTGTTGTTGGACTAGAGGAATGTGCTAACACTGATCTGGTAAGGATTCATTCTCAATCCTCATGTGGCCATATTTTAAAGAGTTTTCAAGGAACATGGCTTATAATTTACACTATAGATAGAACCAATTGTCAAAAAATTGGTAGCTTTTGTTCATTAGAAATAAGTATCAGCAAAAAAAATGTGGTCAACCATCCTCTACGTTAAATAGAAACTAAAGCTTATCCTCAGTAAAATCTTGAAGACAAAAAAAGTCAAGATATCTAAAACCATGCATCCACTGTTGCTGAGGTGACTGAGTTAACACTGTCTTCTCTGGACTTTATGATTTTACTCTGATTCCATTTTGTATCTGTCCAGGTACTTTTCATCCCCTAACCCTCTGAACAGTCACATCTGCCTTGGCATTTGGGACTTTTCTTGATTCCGACAGACTGCAGCCCAGATGCATAGCCAACTAGCTACTGAATGTGTAGCCAAAACAGTATTACCAGGGTCCCTGACCTACACTTGAAAATAATGTCATTTTACCCTTAAAAATATCATTCTGAGCTTTGGTGCCTGGGAGTTCTCAGAGCCTGTTCTTGGTTGTGAGTTTATAAGGACTCTGATTTGCCCTAATATGTGTGTTCTGTAACTTTCTCCTTTGAACTATAGCACTACAGAGACACAATTAAAGATAAGCTGACAAGCCTGAATCTTTGAAATGGCTACATTGTCAGGAAGAGATTGACAATGCTTGCAATAGAAGAAGACAATGTGTTGGTGATGCATGATTTAAAAAGGAATATGTTAGGAAGAAAGATCAATGCAATGTCTTTGGAAATTCTGAGAGCTTGTAGTACCAAATAAGTTAAAATTTCACAATCAATTCACATATTATAGATACTGTAAATAAGAAATGTATATGTTTATTATAGAGTACATGTTCATAATTTAAAAAGACTCATAAAGTACATGAAGTCCATTAAATTAAAGTGGAAACATATCACATGTTCCCCTTAATACCACCATGTGATTTCTGTGCAAATCCTAAGTGTCTCCTTAATTTCAGAAGAGTATCTAGGTGTATTTGTGCACATATGTGATCACTAAGTAATGTTTACATATATCTATAAATACATATATGTTTATATATACATATAATCTTTTGTTTTTATATTTTGCCTTGCAAAATTGGAAAGATTATACATTGGGCACTGAAATATTTTCCTGAGTATGGAGCTTAGAATTATTATTATTTTTTATTAGTCAAAGCAATATTTTGATGAACTGTATCTGCTTTCCATTAAGTATTATTATTTAATACTCTATTAAAATCATTTGTGCTTCTTCAAATCTCATTGTTTACTATTGAGAATAGCATTGCTATCTGCATTTTTCAAACTACAGCTTTTCACGTGTTTTAATAATTCTGTATGATAAAATTTTAAAATATTTTCATTTAATCATACAATATTATTTTAAAAATCACAAAAATATTGTCACATGAGAATGTTATGCCTCTATTCATCTCCTGACTCGATCTTCCTGATCCCTTATTCTCCTCCCCCCCTCCTCTTCTCTCCTCTTTCTCCTACCTGCTTGCCCCTCCCCTCATGCTCTCAATTTGTTCAGGAGATCTTGTCCTGTTCCCCTTTACCATGGGACTATGTATGTCTTTTTTACGGTCCTCCTTATTTCCTACCTTCTCTGGAGGTGTGGATTGCAGTCTGGTAATCCTTTGCTCTATGTCTAATATCTTTATATGAGTGAGTACATACCATGCTTGTCTTTCTGTGAGTGGGTTTCCTCGATTAGGATGTTTTCTCCTAGTTCCACCTATTTGCCTGTGCATTTCAAGATTTCATTGTTTTTTTCCCCACTGAGTAGTACTCCATTTGGTAAAATGCACCACATTTTCTTTATCCATTCTTCAGTTGAGGGGCATCTAGTTTGCTTCCAGGTTCTGGCTATTACAAGTAATGCTGTTATAAACATAGTTGAACAGATATCCTTGTTGTATGAATGAGCATGCTTTGGGTATTTGCCTAAGAGTGGAATTGCTGGATCTTGAGGTAGACTGATTCCCATTTTCCTGAGAAACTGCCATGCTGATTTCCAAAGTGGCTGTACAAGTTTGCACTCCCACCAGCAATGGAGGAGCGTTCCCCTATCTCCACATCCTCTCCAGCATAAACTGTCATTGGTCTTTTTGATTTTAGCCATTTTGCCTGGTGTAAGATGGTATTTCAGAGTAGAGATGAATAGAGGAGAGCAAGAAAAGAGACACATTAATAGAGGGAGCCATTATAGGTTTAAAGAGAAATCTGGCACTACGGAACTGTACATTGATCCACAAGGATGATCCCAATCAGGATTCTAAGCAATAGTGGAGAGGCTACCTTAAATGCCCTTCCCCTATAATGAGAATGATAACTACCTTAATTGCCATCCTAGAGCCTTCATTTAGTAGCTGATGGAAGCAGAAGCAGAGATCCACAGATAAGCACTGAGCCAAACTCCTGGAATCTAGTTGTAGAAAGGGAGGAGTGATGAGCAAAGGGGTCAAGACCACGCTGGGAAAACCCACAGAAACAACTGTCCTGAGCAAGTGGGAACTCATGGACCTCAGTCTGACAGCTCGGAGCCAACATAGGACCAAACCAGGCCTCCTGAATGTGGGTGTCAGCTAGGAAGATGGGTCATCTATGGGGCCTCCGGCAGTGGAACCAGGATGTATCCCTAGTGCACGAATGGACTTCTTAACCTAGATACATGGGGGAGGGCCTAGGCCCTGACCCAAATGACTTGACAAATTTTGATGCTCCCTCATGGAAGGCCTCACCCTCCCTGGGAAGTGGATGGGGCATGGGATGGGGGTCATGGGAGGGAGAGGGAAATGGGATTTATATGTAAAATAAGATTGTTTCTAATTTAAATAAAATTTATTATATTATAAAAAAGAACTTTATGTCTTTCCGCAACCTCCTGCTGGGTCCTTCCTCATCTCCCTATCTGCACAACTACAATTATTTCTCTTTCTCTTAAATGAAACAAAACTCACAAGCATTGAGTTTAGTTTGTGTTCTCCAACTATACCTGGACAATGGCCTGTCCTGGAATGTGGTCTCTGTGTCAAGTGTTACTCCATGCTTCATTTCTAATATTTTTGTGTGTGTGTTTAGTTTTATTTTTGAGTTCTTTGTATATTTGAGATGCTAACCTTCTATAAGTTATACCATTGGTAAAGATTTATTTTCCATTCTGTAAACTACATCTTCATTGCAGTATGTTGTCTTTTGTTATACAGAAGCTTTTTGGTTTCATTTGTTGTCATTTGTCAGTTGTTGGCCTGTAATATTAGAGCCCTTTTCAGGAAGTCCTTCCCTGTCCTAGTTAGAGTACATTCCTTACTTTCTCCCCTATTCGCTTCAGATCTTATATTGAGATCCTTGATCCATTTGAAGTTGAGGTCTGTGCAGAGTTCGAGGTAAGGATCTGGTTTCATTCCTGTACTCACAGCCATCCAGTTTGATCAGCGCTCTTTGTTGGAGATGCTGTCTTTCTTCAATGTGCTCTTCCAGCCTTTTTTTGATTGTTCAGTATTATTGTTAAATATTCTGGTTTTATATGTGTGCACATATGTGTTTCCATGAAAAATTTAACATTCTTTTTTCATTTTGTGTAAAGAAATGTGTTGGAATTTTTATGGGGATTATATTGAATCTAGGTTGCTTTTGGTAGGATGGACATTTTTACAATATTAATTCTTCCCATCTATGAGCCTAGGGAGTCTTTTCATCTTCTTTAATGTCTTAAAGGGTTTTATTATACAAGTCTTTTGCTTCCTTAGTTTGATTTATTCCAAGAAAAATTGAACCCATTTTGATTGATACTGTTTTCCTTATTCCTTTCTCAAGATGGCTGTTGTTTATATACAGGAAAGATCCTAACTTTTGTGTTAATTTTTTTGCTGATATTTTGATGAGTGGATTTAATTAGATTTTTTGTAGAATCTTTATGTATAAAAAGTATTGTCATCTACAAATAGGAATATTTGGCTTCTTCCTTTCCTATGAATATCTCCTTGATTTCTTTCACTTGTCTTATTACTCTAGGTAAGACCTCAGGTATATTGAACAGGAATGAAAAGATTGGGCACTTATGTCTTGTTCTTGATTTTAGTTTGATTTTAGACTAACTATTCCTTCCCTCATGAAATTGGGTGCCCTTGTTTTTGGTAAAAAAAAAGTTTAGAAATGTACTATCTTCTGTGGGTACCTTTAGTGAATTAGCTTCGGTTTGAAGTCTATTTTGTGAGAGATGAGAATAGTTGCTTGTTTCTTAATTCAATTTGATAAGAATATCATTTTATATCCTTTTACCTTCAGAAAGTGTCTGTCCTTGATAGGTGTATTTCTTGAAGAAAGAAAAATGGATCCTTTTTTAAATCCAATGTTAGTCTATGTTTTATTAATGGTGATTTGAGGTTATTAATATTGAGAGTTACTTATAAACAGTATTTAGTAACTCCTACTATTTTATTGTAGTAGCATTATTTTAACTTCTTTGGATTAACAGTTCTGAGCTTGTTTATCCTCTCCAGTGTGTTTAATCTTCCCTTCATAGTGAAATATTGTTTCTAGAAGCCTTTGTAGAGCTTACTCAGTCAGTGGTTCTCAACATTACTAATGCTGTGACCCTTTAGTACAGTTCCTCATGTTGTAGTGACTCCCAACCATAAAATTATTTTAGTTGCTACTTCATAACTGTAATTTTGCTATTGTTATGAATCATAATGTAAATATCTGTGTTTTCCAATGGTCTTATGGGGTTGTGACCCACAGGTTGAGAACGGCTGGGCTGAGTGGATATAAATTCCTTAAATAAGATTTTATCACGAAATAATTTTCTTTCTCTTTTTATTATGGCATAATTTTGCTGAATATAATCTCCTGGGCTGGCATCTGTGGTCTTACAGGATTTGTAGAACATTGGTATAGGTCCTTCTGGCTTTCAAAGTCTTTACTGAGAAGTCAAATGTTATTATGATAGGATTGCCTTTATATATGAGACTTGATATATTTCCCTTTTAGCTTTCAGTATTCTTCTGTTAGGTTTAAACCTGGTGAAAAGACAATCTGGGCTCAGCCCAGGGTGATCTCTGACCTGGTAAACACCCAACATTCCTCAGAAACCTTGTAAAGTGGGTTTCTATTTGCCAGGAAAAGCTATTCATTATCGTCTTTAAAGCTCTTAGAACTCCCCAGTCTCCAGACAGGGTGTCTAGTTCTCTACTAAATAAACAAGACTCCAACCGATCAGATCCCAGGCTGGATTCCAGGCTGCTCCAGCTAACCTGCCCTCCTCCGGCTGCAGTATGACCCTGTATAACTGGCAGGACTTTTTCCACTGTGCTGGCTATCTTCTCTGCTGCCTGCAATTGCCAATCTTCTACTTAAGAAGGTGGTGGGGAGGGATGGAGAAGGGCCAGGGAGAGACAGACAGGGCTATGACAGGCAGACCCTGCTAGTAGCCCTGCCAGAGACCGTGCCTCGGTTTCAGAAACCAGCTGGAGCTGAGCAAGCAGTTCTGGGTGTATGGGGGCGCGGGGGCCGGGGCAGGGGGACGGGAACTCAAGGGCAGTCAATCAGCAGACATTCCCTTGGTCTTCTGGCGGTTCAGCAGACAGCCACAGTCTCTTGACAGTTAAAGATAGCTTTCCCTACCCTGGCGCTGGAAAGTCCATAACCACTAGACTCACCCACCAATCAGCCCCCAGAGTAATCTCTCCTTCCTAGAATTCTCCTTATCTGGTTTAAAAGGGGGCCTGCGGGCCTCTCAGGCTGTTGCCCTGTGCTACCCCAACTTATTGGAAAGTTTTATTTAATAAAGCACTCTTGTTTATTACATAGGTGACTGGTGGTCTTTTGTGGGACTTCTCGAAGCCCATACCTCTTTTCTCTCTGCTCTTCTCTTTGTCCCCAAGAGGCAGCCAAGGCAGACTCCCCCAGATGTCTCTGGCTATTTTCTCTATCTGCAATAAAAATCTTCTCTCTTAATCATGGAGCTGCCATGCCTGCAGTTTCTTTACTGTGCCCCCATGCACATAATTTCTTTGTTATGTATATTTGGTGTTTTGATTACCGTGTGTTACAGGGAATGTCTTTTCTGGGCTTGTCTGTCTTGTGTTTTGTTTGTCTCTTGCACATTAATAGGCACCTTTTCTTTTCAATTTGATTTGGTTTTTCTTCTAGAGCTTGTTGAAATATTCTCTGTGCCTTTGATCTGAGATTTTTTCTTCCTCTTTTGTATCCATTATTCATAGATTTGTTTTTCCCTTGGTGTTTCAGATTTCCTGGATGGTTTGTTTCTGATTCCTTTTATATTTAACGTTTTGTTGACTACATAATCCATTTCTTCTATTTGTCTTTGAAACCTGCATTCTCCCTTCCCCTTGATCCTGTTTGTTGGTGAGGCTTTCCCCTGAGGTTTTTTATTTGAATTCTTGAGTATTTTATTTCAAGTTTTGTTTAGTTTGGCCTTTTTCTGTAAGTTCCATTTTTTTATTAAATTCTATTTATATATATCTTGAATTTTTTGATTATTTAATTTAGCAGTTCCTGTTTTCACTTAGGTATTATTTCATACCTTCCTCACGCTCCTTGAAGGTATTTATGATTTCTATTTTGAAGTCTGTACCTTGTGCATCATCCAGGTTACTATTGGGACATTGGGATGCTTTCTTGAGGAGTGTTGCATAATAATTTCTTCCAAGACTGAAACATTCCCGCTGGCAGAGAAGGTCTTAAAGGAAGACCTTGAAACTGACCAGATTCACTAGGTCCTTTCCCACCAGAGTAAACAAGCCAAGCTGCAAAGAAGAAACCAGACCAGTTGCCTGGAAGAAGCAGACATCAGCTGAGTTGAGGGAAGAGGTTGAGACCAACTCACGTGGGAAGGACATTCACCAACCTGTTGAACTGTCTGTCATAGGCTGTGCATGTACTCCAAATTTCTAGTTTTGGGGTACTGTCACCAGTGCTGATGGGGTTTGGGAGATGCAGCTGTCTTTGTGTCATTCCTGTACCTGTAAGTAACCCCTCACCCATATTCCTATAACTAAGCTCAATTAAACTTAGAGTAAAGTTGTTTTGTGTGTGTCAATTATTTTTTTTATCTTTGCACTTTCTTGGAAGTGTTTATAAGTTCTAAAAACATTCTTGTTGATTTTATATCTTATGTATGGCATCATATCATCAACAAGATACTTCAACAACTTCCTTTCCTACGTATCTCTCTTTTATTTTCCTCTCCCATCTTACCACTCTAAGACCCACATTGGATCAACGTGGAAAAAGTGGACACCCCTTTCTTGCTCTTGATTTTAGGGAAATGAATTGTTTATGCCCATTTAGTATAATTCTGCCTATACATTTTTTCATGTATTGCTGTTAGTGAAGGGACACTAGTCACTTGAGCATGTGGGTCTGGTATTCCTTTGCTCCCCCTTCCTCGTTCCCTCTGCCTTGCTAAAAAAAACATCAACAACAACAACGACAACAGTTAGATTCCTTCCTAAACTTTGCCACCAACATCTATTCTCTTATTTGGCCGCGTCTTGCTCCTGAGGCTGATTACTAAGGTCCATCAACCAGAAGCCCCATTTGTTTCACCTAATTAACTTGCCCAATTAAAATTAAACATCTCATCCTAACATGGGGCTTCCCCCTTTACCTTTATCAACTGTCATTTGCCTAAGTGCCACACATGTCTCCTCTTTATCCGGAGGTAGTCCTTTGTCCCCGTCCCCTATACTTCATCCCTTTCCCCTTCCCCTCGTCCCCTGTCTCCTTTACCACCACATCCTAGCCCGTTCTAACACAGGCCTCCTGTTTTTCTGTTATTAAAATTGCACCTACAAAATCATTTGCTGGTGTTTTCTACTTGAGTCAGAAAGTAGCCACTTTGACTTTTCTTCCCCACTTAATGATATCTCTCTGTAAAAACAGGTGTCTGGGTGTGGCTTGTGTCTAATCCCGAGTCTGGTAGGGAATCACACTGTCCTGAAGTCCCCTTCAGTGAGCAATTTAAGTTAGATTTCTTCTAGTCCCAGTTTCTTCAGGACTTTTATTATGAAAGAACACTGAGTTTTGTCAAAAGCCTATTCTGCATCTATTCAGATGGTTGTGTGATACCTGTCCTCAAGTTCATGTATGTGATTAATTAAATTTATTGACTTTCCTTTTAGAATAGTCTCTGCTTCTCTGGAATAAAGCAAACTTGATGAACGATTTTTATATGTTCTTGAAATTAAGAATTTTTACATTTTTGCTTATCAGGGGTAGGTACATAATTTTCTTTCATTAGGAGTTTATGTTGTAGTTATTGGTGGTTTTCATCTAGCTATTTTAAATATTTAAAACTATTTATCTCATCTTACTTTAATGTTGATAGCTTGGATCTATTTCTATTCATCCATTCAATTTCATTTATCCATCATTTGATGTTTTAATTAAGTGAAATAGAAGTATTTAATATATATCTTTTTGATTTTCTGGATTTTAAGCTATTTTAATGTCTCCCTTTCTGCTCCTTATTTCATTAATCTAGACTTCTCTGTCCTTCTTTTGGTTAGTTTGTGTAACAGTTCATGAATATTGTTTGCTTCAGCAATCAATCTTTGATTCATTGAGTCTTTGTGTATGCTTTTCCATTTCACAAACTTCTGCCCTACTATTAATTTTTGCTCTCTGGCTGTTCATTTTGGACTTGGTCTGCTCTTGTCATCCCAAGGCCCCTATAACAGTAATTTACTTATTTGAGATTATTCTGATATTTTAATATGGACATTTAGAACTATAATTGTTTCTCTTATGACTGATTTTTTTCCCATAGATTTTGTTATGCTGCATTTTCATTTTTATTCAATTCCAGGATTTAAAAAGTAATTTCTTGATTTATTTAACTATTTATTCAGTATTCAATAGCATTTAATTTCTATGAATTTGTGTATATTCTACAGTTTCTATTGCTGTTGATTTATCCTTTATATTCCATCGTGATTGGATAAAATTCAAGATACTATTTCAATTTTTCTGTATTCATTAAGTCTTCCTTTCTGTCCTGAAATATGATATATTTTAGTGAAAGTTCCATGGTCTACTGAGAAGAGTATAGTTTCTGCACTGTTTGCACTGACTAATCTGTAGATATCCATTAAGTTCATTTGTTCTATGATATTTCCTAATCCAAATTTCTGTTTTGTTTGTTTATCCAGGATAACCAGTAAATTGTTGGGAATGGGATATGCAAGTCACTTTTGCTAATTTTGCTGTGGTAAAGATGTTACTTTATATCTACTAGCATTTTTTTATAAAATAGTTATCCATGTTACATGCATATATTTTTATAAGTAATGTCTATTTGATGAATTATTCTTTAGTCACTATAAATTTCATTATCTCTCATGACTAATTATGGTTTGACAAATGTAGGGATTGGTATTAGCTCAGACATCCTTAGACCAAGTTCTCAGCACAAAGAAGATTTATTTGCTCCAGAGGGACAAAGGGAAGGGAATAAGGACTGTGGCTGATGGGCAAATGTCTCATTGTCATAAAAAGAAAAGCACCTATCTTATTAAAACATCTTAAATGTCATATTCTGTAGATCTCTGGAATGTTTGAAGATGACCTGTCCATCTAAAATATATTTGTTTGACCTTGAAAGCATAACCTAATATGTCTACAAGTTTGATTGTAATAAGTGACATATTGCTAACCTGCATTCCCTTATTATCCTAAATAATTGATAACAATAACTTTTAAGGGATAAAAATTTACATTACATTGTTAAATGGGTTGCATTGGTACAATACAGGACACCAAAGAGAGTGACTGCAAAACCTTGCCAAGACTAGGTGGGACAATTCTTCAACATTCTGCTTCACAGAAAAGTCTGTCAGAGCTGCTAGGCCTATAGGCCAAATATGGCTGCCCTAATGCTGCAGAGAAACCTTTGGGTGACTCTCAAGGTAGTCAGCTGTTTTCGTCATTTCTCACATTTTTTGGAAGTTACTTGTTTGTACTTCCTGCTTACTCAGTTAATAATAGTTCCTTCTTGGGTCTCTGAAGGAGTTGAAAGCTAGTTAGTATAGATAATACTAACTAAAAAGGTATAAATGTAAAAGTTTGAGAGACATTAAAGGATAATTTGATAATGCAAATTAGAATAGAAAGTTAATCCAACATAAGACTTTGGACTCACCAAGATGGATGATGAAGCATTTTCTCTGAATTTGTCAAATGTAAATAGACTAGACATTGTTGACAAACTTATTTCCTGTATATTTTGTATATACTTATTGTATTTATTGTATATAGTTTTCTTATGTTAGTTGTAGCCTTCTGTTTCTATTAGACATAAAAGGGGAATTGTGGTGATATATTATTTATGCTTTGCCTTTGTACATAGCATAATCTCTCTCTCTAAGAAGCTGGTCTTGGGAGATTTCGTTAACTCTATCCCTATTTTGTTGTTCAATGGTTTTAGCCTCATCTTTTCAACAGGTCTTCCATTATAATTGAGGACCAGGCTCCAAGACCATTTTAACCAAGTATCTCTAGTCTCTAGGGATACTTCTATTATAAGTTGACCACAAGTTTAATATATGCTTCCCAAAAGGTGAATGCATACCATATATGACTACTCCTTCCTTGAATCTCCGTAAATCTAACATTTCCACAGAGTTCATTTATCTCTTGCACAGCCTTGGGGGATATCTGTCATTTGGCAGTTGTTCCTGTAAGGTGACTGGATAAATTAAAGATGGTTGTTTGAAAACTTTAGATTGTTCTTCTCTAACCTTACAATGCAATGCTGAAATTGGTTTGCTATTAAATTCCTCTGTCTGGGTCTGATATCTCTATGATCTGTTTTATTAAGTTTTCCTACAACTTGTATTTTAGCATTCATACTAACCAACATTTTAGTGATAAAACAAAAATAAGAAAACCGGTAATGTTTATAATTGACATCACATAAATCCCGTCTAAATTAGGTATCCTCATATTTAATTGTTCCATTTTAAAAATCATCCAGTGTATTATAATATAGAGACCTAAGTCCCTCCATTGTAAAAGTGTTTCCCATTTTTTAATGTGGGAAAAAACTCCCTCTTAACTAATTCCTCCCTTTAAGAATTCCCAACTGTCTTTCCAAATCTGCTGGCGAAGATGGTGCAGCTTAAGGCTGTGTAGCACAACTGATCAGAGAACCCAGGTGGTCAACATCCTGGCTGAGGACAGCTGCAGCTACTAACAATATTCATGAGCTGGGAGTGGCAGCCCGAGGAGAGGGGTGTGGAGAAAGCCATGTAGATGGAGGAGGAGGAGAAGGAGGAGGAGGAGGAGGAGGAGGAGGAGAGAGAGAGAGAGAGAGAGAGAGAGAGAGAGAGAGAGAGAGAGAGAGAGAGAGAGAGAGAGAGAGAGAGAGAGAGAGAGAGAGAGAGAGAGAGAGAGAGAGAGAGAGAGAGAGAGAGAGAGAGAGAGAGAGAGAGAGAGAGAGAGAGAGAGAGAGCTGAAAAAGGTGCACAAGATTATGCAGAAGAACAGTAGTTGTCTGGAACCAGATTCAGCTGGTATAGGCCAGGTAAATCCTGTGGCATTTGGAGCCCAAGTGCTTCTGGAGTTTAGGTGGCAGCTGGTGACTGTTTTATAGGTGCTACAACAGGAAAATCCCAATCTTACTGAGAAGCTTGGAGAAAAAAGGAAAGAAAGCCTAGCCTGGCGGGGCAGAGACTCCAGTGGGAGCCCCTCCTGCAGTTCTGGCTTGTGCCCGTGGCTGCAAAACCAAAGGCAAGTGGCTTTTTCCGTGAATTCCTGCCCCACATTGGGTGCCAATATGTAATATGAGTTCTAATTGGTCTTAATAATAAAAACCCAGAGTCAGATATTAGGTGGTGAAAACTGAAGGATCAAAGAAGCAAAGCAGCCAGCCACTAGAGCTCTTACCTCTACAAAATCATCAGACTGAAAAGAGAATGAGTTCCTGTCTTCTCCTGCCTATATTCCTCTCTCTGTCCATCCATCTCACTTCTGCTGTCTGTACAGAACTCCAGGCCTCCATGATTAGCTAGTGGCTAGCTCTGCCTTCTGATCTTCAGGCAAGCTTTATTTGTACAAACAAGTACCACCACAGGCATGTTAATTAAGTGAGTCAAAGAAGGCTTTTTGATTGTTCCAACTCTTACTCCATATCTTCACCTACCTTATGTCTAGCTATGGTTAACAACTGAAATCCTTGTATGAGCCATGTGATGTCTGCTTACTTATGCTTAAATAGTTTTTGAAATCAAAGGGACTTCAATACTTTGATAGCTGGATCTTGGTAGCCAGCCTAAGGAGGAGGAAGTGGCCAAATAAGGGAATTAACCTTGGTGGCTAGCTTTTAGGGATATAATCTAATGGTTTTTCAGTAAGGGAGAGAGAATGGGGAAGAAAGGCAAGGCTTTCCAGAACCATGTTTGCCATGCTTAGGCTGGATAGAGTCCCTTCAAAGTATGTTTGGGAAGCTGTTAGAACAATGACTTGTACCTGTTTCCTAGCTCTATTTTCTTGGAGTGCCTTTCCCTTCCTTTCATCCTAAAATATTATCTTTATTTCATTATGAGTTTTGTTTATTGGAGAAAACAAATATATGCACCTTGCCATTGAATCTAGACTGTTTTTTGTTCGGAGAATAGAGATCATTTATATTCAGAGGTATTAAAGGATATGCATGAGTTTCTGGTGTTTTGTGGATTTTGTAAGTATTTGGTTTGATTTTTTTCTTTTCCTTTCTTGCTTAACTATAATTTACCAGTGAGGATCTAAGAATAGGTTCAGAGGTTATTTGAACAGACTCTTTTAAGATACTGCATCTCTTAGTATGTTCACAGAACAGTGAATATAATTTGATAACCACGTCAAATATTTCTTTGCTTTATAAATTGAACTGACAGTTTTGTATAATAAAGGGCTAAAATTATGAACCACATATTTGCCTAAAATATAATTGCTTTGGCTCAAAAACTCTGCTGAATACTCTGTGCTTGTTTTTCCATTTAGCCGTTTCTTGTAATTGCTTATGCTAGGTATTTATTTTTTAAATGTATTTTCATTAAAATACACTTTAATAAATATTCCAAAGCCATTCCGATAGCACTCATTTTGTCACAGGTATTATGCAGATACATATTTTACCATGACAATTGAAAAACTAGTATTTATGAACTCTGTTATTTGTATTTGTGCTAGGCACTGGATCCTTTCATGAGATGCAAAGTTTCTAATCTCTTTTTCTTTTACTTCTTTCTAGGCTGTGTAAGTTTTGTACAAAGTATCATGTGTTTCAGATAGAAAATGTGCAGTCACTATAGTAAAAACTTAAAAGAATAGAGAAAGTAGATTCAGGATCATAACATATTTGCAATTATTTATTTTACCAGCCTGACAACCTCAGCATATTCTGGTCAGCTCTTTCCTCATGGTTCAGGAAGTAGGTTATGGAAGTCCCGATTATGGCATGACAGGTACTTCCTGATGTTTTTAATCCTGACATATCTCACAGTAGCTGTTTATCTTACCAACTTTCCTAACACTGAATATTGAAGTCTCATAGCTTACATTTTGAAAAGAGCATTGGTAATAAAAAAGTGATTCCTGTTTCTAATCTAAATTTAAACTTAAAAATAAAAAAAAAATTTAAAAAGTGATTCCTAAGGACACTCAGTTGTGCTCATTGGTCAGTGTCTTGCTCAGCCGTCATCAAGGAAACTTCTTCTCGCAGTAGACGGGAACTAAGACAGACAGCCACAAGTTGACAATGTGTAGAGTGTGAGAGACTCTGGAACACTTAGCTCTCAATGGTATGTCTCCAGAAAACTACTCCTGTCAGGGGTCGGGAACTATGCAGAACAGGAGGTGGGGAGACCATAAGAGCCAGAGGGAATGAATGACTCAAAAAGAAAAACCAAAACAACAACAACAACAGCAACACATAACAGAAAGTGTCTTCCTGACACCACAGGACTGGTGCACATATGAACTCTAGACACTGGGGCAACGTGCACAAGGTCTGCACAGGTCCAAGCCTGGTAGGATTCCAACACTGAAAGGGGGAACTGGACATGAGTTCCCATCCCCAACCAAGAATATATCTCCAACCAGTTTTCTCTAATGGAATCCCTCTTTAGGACAAGGACCTTATGCCCAGCAGTACAAGCCCAATGCATAATGAACTCAGTTGTGGTTTTGGAAACTTTTTTTTTGTCTCTTATTGTTTGGTTTGGCTTTTTTTAAAAACCTTACTAGTCTTTTGGTTGTATATTATGTATGCTAATTTTTGTGATTTTTTTGTTTGTTTGTGTATGTGTGTCTCTGTGTGCATGTGCTTCTCACGTTTTTTCTTTTTAAAATTCTAGTCTGTTTGCTTTTGCTTTTATTTGTCTGTTTGTTTTCTAAAGAGAGGAAGATGGAGTGGAGTTGGATGGGTACAGAGCTGGGGAAGATCTGGAAAGAGATAATGGAAGGGAAATCCTGACAAGAATGGATTTCATGAAAATAATATTTTCAGTAAATAAAAATGTGAAAATGGAGTGATAATAATTCATAAAGTTTTTTAAACATTTTAACTGGCTTTAAAATATCTAAAAGACTTTGGCATGTTGTCATTAGGTGCGCATTGGTCATGAGGTATATCTTATTTTGTGTATATATATATCTGTAACCTTTTGCACAATAAAATCTAGAAAATATAGTGTTGGAGAGATGGCTTAGTGGTTAAAGGCACTTGCTATTCTCCCAGTGGACCCAGGGTTAGTTCTCAGAACCCACATAATATTCTTCTGGGTCTTTGCTTCCTGGGTCAGAGTATTCCTTTACCAAGAATATATCTCTTTCCTTACTACAAAAGGAAAAACTATCTTTTAAAAAATCTAGAAAATACAAATCAAAGCAGATATTCCACACACTTTATTAGCACTGCCTGCTTGTTTATAAATATAAGCACCGGCTAAAGATAAAGTTTGAAATCTCAGTGGTTTAGCAGAAATAAGAGGTTTCTTTTTCATCATGTAAATTTTAATCTATAGTAGCTTAATCCACAGCAATGTGAGGTCAGAGTGTGGTTCATAGTTTCGTCATGAACTAAACCAACACTGCAAGCTGTTTGGCTTAAATAGTAACACATTTTTTTAATTGTAAAATCTGGAAGTTCAAGTTTAAGATACCATGATTTTTGGTGAAAACTATCTTTCTGGCTTATAGATAGTAACTTTCTTATTCTGGTATGAAGAGTTAGACGGGAGTGTACAGCAGAGAGGAGAAAAATATGTTATGATCTTTGCCTTAGGATTACTATTGCTGTGGTGAAACACCATGACCAAAAGCTGCTTGAGGATGAAAGGTTTTATTTGGCTTACACATCACTGTTCATTATTGAGGAAGTCAGGAGAGGGACTCAAGCAGGGCAGGAACCTGGAGGCAGGAGCAGATGGAGGGTTACTGCTTAGTGTCGTGTTCCCCATAGCTTGCTCAGCCTGCTATCTTACAGAATCCAGCACCACCAACCAAGGGATGGCACCACCCACAATGGGCTGGACCCTCCAACATCAGTAACTAATTAAGAAAACATTCTTAAAGGCTTGTTGACAGTTTACTCTTACGGAGGCATTTTCTTAATTGAGGCTTTCTCCTCACTGATGACTCTAGCTTGTGTCAAGTTGACAAAACTAGCCAGCACAGTCTTTCTCTACCTCAATGTCACAGTGCATTCCATAGCAATGGTTTGACAGTCTTCCCAAGACCTAGGTTAAAAACCACTTTCACTCTAATATGGAAAATGTGATCACCATCAGTCAATATCCAGTAGCAGATGAGAAAGAGGACTATGCATATTGGATCAAAGATCAGGGGCATCGATTACCTTCACTTATGAACCTCTGGCCATATACATTAAGATGCCACAAACGTTCAAGAGAATTTTGGAAATGTTGTTTACAGTATACTTTAGGTGGGAGCAAAAGGAAGTTTAGTGAAATCTATCTCTTCTTCATAGTTGTTGCCTCTCCAATACTATAAATGTTAGCCAGTAGGAATGAAGATTTCAGGTGAATACCAGCTTGATTTCTCTATGTTCCATGACTCTACTTCTGTGGATATTGCTATCAAATTCTGAAGGATAACTAAAAGCATTGGCGATAGCTTGAAATGTTTGGCAGATCAGAGGACTCACTTGCCAACAACTCAAAAGGAGGTATCCAATTCCAGAAACTTAGTTTTTTTAAATTTGTTTTCCTGTAATGTCTAATAGGAACAGTGTTGCTTGTTATAGCAGAGCTGTATTTAACCGTGTGTATATGTGTGCATATGCTTCTTCAATAGCAGGTTTTCACTGGCTTTTCAAATGTCTTTATTGTTTGTTATACCATACTGAATTCTCTTGTCTATATGCCTTCCCAGCCTCTTCCTGACTAAGCCCTTTCTATATCTCTTTAACCCTTTACACAACTTTGTTCTACATTGCCTCCACTGATACGTGCTCCAATCATGGCCCATACTGATTTCCTGACCTTTACAGGTATTTCAAATGGAACACCCATGTCTGAAGACTCAAGGCTAAGGTATTTAACATCTGATCTGAGTTACCTTACTCAGAATGGTTATATTCTGTTCTATTTATCTGAAAACTTTGTATTTTGATTTTTATTAATACCTGAATAATAATCCATTGTGTAAATGTGAAGCAATATAACCCAGTCAGGCCATAGGCAGCATGTTTGGTGAAAGAGAAAAAAGTGTAAAGCCTCACAGTTTCTACCTTAAGCTTGAAGGATGAAAGAAAACCATTGCATATTTATTCACCTAATGAATGTGCCGAGTTTAAAGAAGGCTTTTCTCCACAGTGAGTGTTTGAGAGGTCTTGAGACTTTGTCATTGCACATTCAGAACCTCAAAATTTGTTTATGATATCTGTTTGCACAGGGAGGGTGTTCAATTGTTCTCCATGCTTTGTCATTTTAGGAATGGAAAACAGGCAAACTGGGGTTAGATTCTAGAAAAAATGAACTGAAAAAGCACAATTACCTCTCTTCCCCCATTTCCTGTATATCTCATGTAGACCATGAACACAGGCCATATCTAAGGCATTTTTGTTTATGTCTCCAGTACTCCAAGGGTCACTGAAAATCACATTACAGTCCTTATCTCATAGGCCAGAGTACAGGCTGATGTATCTTATTGGTTTAGTTACTCTTTTTTCTGCATTAAAACACCATGACCAAAAGCAACATGAAATGTTCATTTTAAAGTCCATAAATGGTGGAGGGATGTCAGTGGGTGTCTACAGCAGGGATCTGGGAGATTACATCCTCAGCCACCAGGGAAAGAAAAGAGTGGATGTGGGAAGAAGCTAAAATCTAGTAACATTTTTTTTCTTCAGAAATGCTGGACCTCCTGAAGGTTCCATAACTGTCCCAAACAGCACCATCAGCCAGGGACTGAGTGTTTAAATACTTAAGCCTATGGGAACCATTTCTCATTCAAACCACTACACTTGGTATAAGGAGTATAGCGTGTGCCATTGAGTCTATTGCAGGATGTTTCTATGAACACATTTCCTGGGATAGCGAGATTGCTCAGTGATTAAGAGTCCTGGCTGCAGGACCTATCCCAAGGGCATAAATTGGCTTTTGGGAGCCCACTCCCTATGGTAGGATACCTTGCTCAGCATTGATACAAGGGGGAGGGACTTGGTCCTGCATCAACATGGTATGCCAGACTTTGCTGACTGCCCCCCAAGGAAGGCCTTATTCCCTCTGAGGAGTATATGGGAGTGGTGGGGAGGGTGGAAGGTGGAGGGTAGGCAGGAGAAGGGGACAAAGGGGAACTGGGGTTGGTATGTAAAATGGAAAATAAATTTGTGTTAAAGAAAAACATGTTTAAAAAAAGGAGTCCTGGCTGCTCTTCCACAGGACAAAGATTTGAGTCCCAGTTCCCATATGTCTCTGTGGGATCTGATGTCCATATCTTCCCTCTGTGGGCACCAGGCATACATGTGGTGCACAGACTTATTTGCAGAGAGACAAATCACTGATACACAATAAAAATAAGTCATAAAATGTTTCCTATCCTCAGTTAATTTTCCCTGGAGAATTCAACTCTATGATATTGCCTTTCTCTGAAGAGTGAAAATAAAATCTGATTACTTTTCTAGAAATCTAGCTTTAATACTGTGTTGGTCTAATATTTTATTTCTTGCAAGCAGAAAAATGCCTTCACCCTTTGTTTTGCTCCTGTATAAATGTACTTATGTGTACTTTCAGAGTAAGCATTTTTATAGCCTTAGTTTGTCATTGTATTTAGATTATCAATACGGATGTATTGACTTCTGACACAATTTGTTGAAAATGACTACACTGAAACATGAAGACCGGCTGTTGCCAAAGTTGCTGCTTTTCAGTGATGCTTGAGGTGAATAATCCAAGGACAACTCCATTTGTGTAGGTTGCAGAGGGGCTAACAAACAAAGATGAATGGATAATGGCATAAGGAAAACAAGAGAGACATAACATGGGATAAAGACTACAGATACTGCAGTACTGACAGTGTACTTGTTATGGCTATAGGTGACTGTGTGTTTATTAAGAGACTCAATATTTCTTGAGAGCTGTGTATCAGATCTCTGCACATATATAGATTCTGCCTTTAGATGTACAAAGAGAAAAAATTGTTTAAAAACTGGAAAAATCAATTTCAGTGCAATTCTGGTATTACATAGTATTGTACCCAAAGACTATTCACTATCTTTTAAAAATGTAAAGAAAATGATATAATTTAGAATTGTAACATGGTACTTAAATAGGACTTCCCTGGCATTTCTCCTCACAGTGTCTTCTTGAACAAGTTGTCATCTCAGGGTAGCTAGTTTTGCTTTCCTTGTCTCCCTATATTCCTCTAACTCTCCTTCATTACTTGACTAGGAAATTTTAATGCAAATTATATGATTTCACTTTTCTCCAGAGGCTGAATGATATTCCATTTTAGATATGTACCAGGTTTTCATTATCCGTTGATCTCCTGACAGGTATCTAAGTTAGTTTCATTTTTCTTGCAATAAAGATTAAAGCAGCAATAAACATGAAGGTGTGTATACCTCTATTGTAGGATTTGAAGTTCTTTCACTATATGCAGGAAGACCAAACATTCAAATATTCTTAGTTGGTGGAATGATAATACATCTTGCTAATTCCAATAACAAAAGAGACTCTGGCATGATACCTACTTATGTGTCTGGTACCACACAGACAGAATTGACAGATTGATAGCACTTTCTCAATCCCATGGGTGGTATTTAAGTCCATTAACCCCATTCTTAGCAGGTATTTAATTCACCAGAGAAACAAAAAGTTCTGATCCACAGACTTTGCAATTTTTATCATGTAAATATCCTCATCAGAGTCTGATTTTGTATGATTTTTAATGTCTGCTAACCATACCTAATATTCTTGAAATTATGAGTCAGCCCCATTTTATCATTAGTTCAATATATAATAGGCTATTAATTTGTTTTTAATGATTTCATTTTTAAGATTATAATATAATTATATCATTTATCTTTTCTATTAATTCCCTATTAAATAAAATATAAATTCTATTTTATAGCCCTAGAAAGAGATACAAAAAGTGATGGGCAATACAATTGGTGAGGACATTGAACAGCTATCATGCTTAAATCTTGGTGCTTGTAGAAATTGGAAGATGCTTCTATTTTTCAAAGGTAAACATTTGCTTTTTCTTTTATGAGAGCAGAATGTTTGAATACACATCAAGACAAGTGCAAGACTGTTTATATGAGCTTAATTTATGAGTCAAAACAGATCAAATGACAACTGAGAAATGATTTTCTAAAATACAAAATTATGCCACAGTAAAATAATGTAAATTTATAAGACGAACTAAATTGCTAATATACCAATGGGAAGCATAAAAAATATCAGGTTTAGCAAAGGAAAATAGACAATGAAAAGTAGGTTCCGCACATCTTTTCCTATGAAATTCAAAATAGAGGGGATAAAATTGAAGCTGATTAACTGAGCAAGTGGAGGAAAGGCTAGGTCTGTGAACATGAGTTTACCTTTTGGGAGACTGGATATACTTTAGAATTTATGTTTGTAGCATGGATACTGCATATAACAAACTCTCTAAACCTATATAATTGAGATTTATGTCTATTGAAGGTACACAGTACTTTGACTTAAAACGAAAAAGTAATCATGGTGCTTTGCAGGAATGTATCTATAACCTTTTGGTCTTAGTTCATGTACAGACAAGGATTCCTGATTAGGAAAACTTTCTAGCTCAGACTATACTTCAGAAATGTTTTTCTTTCAAATGCCATAGAAGTTTGTTTACATTTCCCATATGTTTCAAAAATCCATTGTGCATTTATGTTCAGATACTCAATTCACTATAAAATCTGGTACTGTTTACATTTTATTTTTAAAATTTTTCATAAAATATATTTTGATTGCATTCTTTTCCCTACCCTGACTCTTTCCAGATACTTCCCAATTCCACCTAAAACAGACAAATAAACAAACAACAACCCAATCAATCAAATCACCAAACAGGCAAACAAAAAAAGCATACAAAAAGCATGGAGTCCATTTTGTGTTGGCCAACTGCTACTGAGCATGAGTCCTGTTCAGAGTGTGGTTGACAATCTCCTTTTCAGTCCAATGGGAAAAACACTTTAATTTTCCAAGCAGCTGTCAATTACAAATAGATTAGTCAGTGCTGGGACTTTGGGTCCACTCCTGCTTCTCCCTGCTGTAATTTTGTCTGGTTCATCATGGTGCAGGTCTTGTTGATGCTTTCAAAGTCTGTAGATGCATTGGCCCTGCTGATTATGTCTGGAAAATGCTATTTCCTTGAAGTTGTCCACTACCTCCAGCTTTTATAATCCTTCTGCTTTCTCTTCAGCATAGATCCTGAGCCTTGAGCAGAGGATTTTGATAAAGTCATATCGTTTAGGGCTGAGTGCACCAAATTCACTCTCTCTACACAGTAACCAGTTATGGGTCTCTATGTTAATTACTGTCCGCTGCAAGAAGAAACTTCCTGGATAAGGTTTATGCTGATCTATGGTTAAAGCCATGTCATTAGGAGTCATTTAATTGCTAGGTTCGTTTAACATCATAATAGTAGGATTTCCCTTAGGGCCCATGAGCTATCTAATATCAGGTTCTTGGCCTCATTAACAGTATCCCTTTTGTGTTCTATCTTATGAAGTGGGCTTTATATCTAACCAAAAAGTCCTTCGTTAGTGTCACAACAATTGTGACTCTATTGCTTCATAATATTTTATAGGCCACTCTCTATTGTAGGTTACAATATTTGTAGCTTGTGAGATTTAAAATCCTTTAATATATTTTAGGAAGCTTTTGCAGTAGTAGGTTTGCATATGAGTTTTCAAAATGCCTAGGTTTTAGTTACCCCCCCCACTCTCTGCTTTAACTTGCTTTCCCATACATCTCTTCATTTAATACTTCTAATTTATTTTAATCTTAAAACAAGATCATAGCCAAATCTTTTAAGCTCTACACTCACTGCCTCAGATGAAAGTAGAATATTGAAGATTCAGATTGCGCTTTGTTTCTCTCCCCATTTTATGCATCTTTGGGAGGTGTTACCAGTACACTATCTTATATCCTGAGTTCTTTGGGACACCAGAGCAATTAGTGTAAATATTATACAAACTCAGATCTGCTTTTTCCACCAGGTACTTAGTCCTTGACACTGATGGCCAATTTACTGGCTACATCTTCTCATGGAAAATTTATAATCATGTCAGTTTTTGCAGGCCTCCGAGATCCTTTCCCAAGAGACTGAAAAGGTCAGCACAATTCTGCATCCAGTTGTGTGGTGTACTGAATAAAAATGGTTCCCCAAAGGCTCATCTATTTCAATACTTAGTCACCTGGGAGTGGCCCTACTTGAGAAGAAAGAGAAGTGTTTGAAGTTGTGGCCTTGTTGGAGGAAGTATGTCTCTAGGGAAGGGCTTTGAGGTATACAAATACCCATACCAGGCTCAGGATCTTTCTACAGCTCCATTCTTGCTGCCATGCTCCATGACATGATGGTATGTAAGCAAGTCCCCAACTAAATTCTTTATTATTCGTAAGAATTGCTGTGCTCATGGTGTCTCTTCACAGCAATAGAACAGTGAGTAAGACAGAAGTTTGTACCAGGAATGGGGTGTTGCTGTGACATGCTTGACCAAGCTGTTTGTTAGAGGAATATGGAAGAATTTGTATTTTAAAAAGCAGTTGAATGTTTTAAATGGCATGTTTTAACTAGGCTTTCATTGTAGGAGCATGGAAGGCAGTCATGCTGAGGGTGATATAAATTATAACCGCCTCAAGAGGTTTCAGAGGGAAAAATATTAATAAGTGGCCTAGAGATCATTCTTGCGATATTTTGTCAAAGAATGTGACTGCCTTTTGCCCTTATCCTAAAATTCTGCCTGAGGACAAATTGAAGTATTAGATGGTGTTGGCAGAGAAGATTTCAAGACAGCCTAGTATTGAATGTGACCTGTGGTTATTGGTAATCACTCTTATGCAGCTTTTTAATGAAATGGAGCAAGCTGCATGCAGAGAAATGCAAAGTGTACAGTTTGAGAGGAAATGAAGCATCAGAAAGTGATGAACTTTGGCATCACACGCTGAGATGCCGGGTTTGGGATTTGCCTGGCTGGTTTTGGGTCTTGCTCTCATCCAGTATGTCCTCACTATGATCTTTTCCCTTCCTTTTGGAGTAGTGACTTATATTCCATGCCATTGTTTGTTAGAAGTATGGGACCTGCTTTTTTATTTTGATTCTCTGTGGGGTTACAGTTAAGAGATTGCCTTGAGCCTCAGGAGAGACTTTGAACTTCTAAACTTGGGACTTTTGAAGTTATAGTGAATGTGTTTTACATTACAATATGACTGTAAGCCTGTGAGGTCCAGGGAATGGAATATGGTGATTTGAATAACTTCTATAAGCTCATGTATTTGGGTGCTTAGCCACCAGGGAGTGGCACCATTTGGGGAGGATTTGGAGGTGTGCTCTAGTTTGAGGAAGTGTATCACTGGGGGTGATTTCAACAAGCCTACACCAGGCCTACACCAGGCCCAGCCCCCCACTTTTGCCTGCATGTCAGGATGCAGTTCTCAGCTGTTGTTTCAGTACCATGCTTGCATGTCATGTCCCCTGCTATGTTGATAATGGACAACTGTAAGCAAGTGCCAACTAAGTGCTTTCTTTTATAAGAGTTGCCATGGTCCTGGTGTCTCTTCACAGCAACCGAACAGTGGCAAACACAAGTTGTTATCTCTGTTATCTTCATCCTTCTCTCAGGTGAAACTTTGATGTCTTTTACCTGTGTGCTGCCCAATCTTTTGTCAGTTTGACAAAAGCTAGAGTCATCTAGGAAGGGTGAAGTCCAATTCTGAAAATTCCTCTCCCAGACTGAACTGCAGAATTGCCTCGGGGCATTTTCTTGATTACTGGTTATTGATGTGAGAGGGTTCCAGCCACTGTGGACAGTGTCACCCAGTCAGCAGGTGGCCCTGGCTTCGATAAGGAAGCAGGCTGACAAAGCCAGTGGGACCAAGCTGTGGTTCTTCTGAATGCCTCCCTCTAGGTCCCTGCCTTGAATTTCTTCAATAATTGTAAGACCACAAACCCTTTGATTCTCAAGTTTCTTTTGGTTATAGTGTTTCTAACAGCAATACAAAGCAAACTAGGGCAGATATTATTAGCAGGTTTGTTGAGTGCTGTCAAGACAGACCTGACTTTGTTCCTTTCTGAAGGATTGCAGGAGGAGTTTGGAACTTTGGATTAGACAAGCCATTGACTTTTCAAAGCTTAATGAGCTATTGTGGGAGTTTGGGAGATAAGAATGTTGAGGGCAATGCAGATAATGGAAGCCTGGCTTGTGAAATTCCAGGGGGAGTCCCTAAAAGACTATCAGGGCTGTTTGAATGCGAACAAAGCTTCTGAAAGGAAGCTGTGTCTGCAGGGACTGATTGGCTAATTAGAAGTTCAGTGCTAAGGAGAGATTGGATTATTATGGTCCAAAAGACTAGTTATCTTAGTTTGGGTTGGTTCTAGCTCTCTGTAACAGCAATTCCTTGTCCACCTCTGTGCCAGAACTAGCATCTTATGACTTACTAGATTAAAAAAAACTTTTTGTAGTCTCTTAACTTAGCAGACCACAAGCTTCCATCAACCCTAAAGGTAAGAATGGAATATCATCAGGTAGCATGTTGAACCTACAGAAACGTTTCTCCCATCTCACTGTATTCTCTTTCCAGATGTATCCACCAATGCATTTTAAACTTGCTGTGATTTATGAATTTCTTTATTCTATAAAACTCTAAAAACTTCATAAAACTGCTTCCACATTGGCACATAGAATTTGAGGTAATGCCAATCTATGTTCTTGGAAAATGGTCACTCAAAATGGCTCCAGAACTAAATATCTCTTATTTCCTTTAATTTGAAAGCTTTGGCTCTTGTGTTGACAAGTGAGGTACTTTGTATTAAGGATCAGTAGTTTCTGGTGAGCTATAGCTGAAGAATCATGTTTGATAAATTAGAGACAAGTACTACTGAAGTGAAATGTTTGCTTTACTGAGATAACTGATAATTCTTAGCTGGAGCTGAGACATCAGCTGTGATGAAGATGAGATAAGCATCCTTGAGGTGTAGTTTTCTGGAGATGTTTTCCTCACAGTTAGCACACAGAGTTGTGTTTCAGAGGAAACCAAGGCTGCATCTCAAGCTGGCAGCTAACTAGGTAAATGTGTTAGAATCTCCTATATGGTACTGGTTTTGGTGCCACAGAAACTTCGAGATTTAAAGAGTCATGGAGAGCAACTGAAATGTAACAGTGTGAGAGGCCCCGAGCCAAAGCTCTGGGTACAGCTTCAGCTGCAGTGGGAACTCCAGGAATAAAGGGGTCAATTGAGGGCATCTAAGCTTCAGTGCCATGTGACTAGCTTGGAGTACCTGAAAAGATGCCAGTGAAGGTGCAGTTTCTGTCACAGTGGAGAACCTAGGATACTGGAGTCGCCAGTTGATGGGATGACTGCCAAGGACAACAGGTGCTGCAGTGTGGCTGACAGAGTCCCACTCTGCATGATTGACAGGTGCTGCAGTGTGGCTGATGGAGTCCCACTCTGCATGATTGACAGGTGCTGCAGTGTGGCTGATGGAGTCCCACTCTGCATGTTTGACAGGTGCTGCAGTGTGGCTGACAGAGTCACACTTTGCATGTTTGACAGGTGCTGCAGTGTGGCTGATGATAGAGTCATACTCTGCATGATTGACAGGTGCTGCAGTGTGGCTGATGATAAAGTCACACTCTGCATGATTGACAGGTGCTGCAGTGTGGCTGATAAAGTCACACTCTGCATGATTGACAGGTGCTGCAGTGTGGCTGATAAAGTCACACTCTGCATGATTGACAGGTGCTGCAGTGTGGCTGATGATAAAGTCACACTCTGCATGATTGACAGGTGCTGCAGTGTGGCTGACAGAGTCCCACTCTGCATGTTTGACAGGTGCTGCAGTGTGGCTGATGGAGTCACACTCTGCATGTTTGACAGGTGCTGCAGTGTGGCTGATGATAGAGTCACACTCTGCATGTTTGACAGGTGCTGCAGTGTGGCTGACAGAGTCCCACTCTGCATGTTTGACAGGTGCTGCAGTGTGGCTGATGGAGTCACACTCTGCATGTTTGACAGGTGCTGCAGTGTGGCTGATGATAGAGTCACACTCTGCATGTTTGACAGGTGCTGCAGTGTGGCTGACAGAGTCCCACTCTGCATGTTTGACAGGTGCTGCAGTGTGGCGGATGGAGTCACATTCTGTATGTTTGACAGGTGCTGCAGTGTGGCTGACAGAGTCCCACTCTGCATGTTTGACAGGTGCTGCAGTGTGGCTGATGGAGTCCCACTCTGCATGATTGACAGGTGCTGCAGTGTGGCAGATGGAGTCACACTCTGCATGATTGACAGATGCTGCAGTGTGGCTGATGGAGTCCCACTCTGCATGATTGACAGGTGCTGCAGTGTGGCTGATAGAGTCACACTCTGCATGTTTCAGATGGCAGAATCAGAGGAGAACAGCTGCCCGGACAGTTTGCTGTCTAGAGGATCGTGAGCTTCAGATGCTGGTGCTGAGGTAATGCATTCAACTGGTATTTCTGGATGTTGTTTTTGCTTTGTATTTGATTGTCATTGTGTCCTTTCTTTTTTCCTCTTGGAAGCGTTTAACTTTTAGACTTTTAAAGAGATGCTGGATATTTTAAAGATATGTAACTTTTAAAATGTTTGAAATTTTAAAGGACTGGGACTTTAAAAGTCATACTGTATTTTATATTGTGATATTAACATGAGCTCTTAGACATGAACAAGAAAAGAAGGAAAATGTTTATTAGTGTTGAGTTGACAAAATGTTGACTGTGCTGATTAGCTTGTCAGCTTGACAAAAGCTAGAGTCACCTAGAGGAGGAAACTCAGATGAGAAAATGCTATGAGAAGAGACTGTAGATAGGTCTGGTGACACATCTTCTTGATTAATGAGTGATATGAGAGATCACAGCCCACTGTGGGCAGTGTCATTTTTTGGATAGGTGGTCTTGATATATATATGTATATATATCAGCAAGTCAGTGGGAGTAACCCAGTAGGCAGTATACTTCCACGGCTCTTCTGCTCCTGTCTCCAGGTTCCTGTCTTGAGATTCTATCCTGATTTCCCTCAATGATATGCTATGAAAAGAATGTGTAAACCAATTTTATCCTCAAATTGCTTTTTGTCAAATATATATACTATTCCTTCCCATGTAATGATTTCTGTGCTGTTCATTAAAAAGGAGCACAGAGCTCTGTGTTATGGAGTTGTCTATCACTCACAGATAAACACTCAGATAACTACAGACACAGAGACAGATTCACAAAACATCTTTCATCAGGCAGGCACCGACTGATACAGTATTAGTTAATCAGTAATGCACTTATTCCATGAAAAGGAGAAAGATTTCATCTATTGATCCAATTCTTGGTTCCAGTTACAACATATTGAATTTTTTAAGGAAAAGTTTTGCCTAAAGTCAGTGAGTTAGCATTGGTTGATGTGGTCAGTTCCAATCACTTCCCAGGAAATAGCTCCACTCTGGCTCCAAGTACTAGAGCCGTGAAGAAAGTAGCCTATGATGCTTTATCCAGACTTTTGCAATAAAGCTAGTGTTTACAACTGGCCAAAAAGCTGGGCTATGCCTGAATATTTGCCTTTATAAGTTGGAGTAAAGGATAGGAAAGAGAGTTGCCTATCTGGTCCACTCTGATCCCTCCCTGATCAAATGTAGCTGTCTATAAATGATCTTCCCAGAGGCTGACTATAACAGGAAAATCCAGTCCTACAGAAGGTTCTAGAAGGAAATTTTAACACAAGGAGGTTAACTATACCCATAAAAACACAGGAAATAAATAATCTCACACCAGCAAATCCAAAAGAAAGGACACACACACATACACACCTACTTTCACCACCACCACTACTACCACCACCACCACCACCAACAACTCACTAACATTCTTGCAAACTGAATCTAAGAACACATCAAAAAGATCAACCATTATGATGAAGTAAGTTTCATCCAAGAGATGCAGGAGTGGTTTAACATACAAAAATCAGTCAATTTAATCGACCACATAAACAAGCTGAAAGAAAATAAAACACGTGATCATTCTTTTAGAAGCAGAAAAGGCCTTTTGCAAAATCCAACACCCTTTCATGATAAGTCCTGGAGAGACTACAGATACAAGGGACATACCTAAACATAATAAAGGCAATATGCAGAATGCCAAAATAAATGGAGAGAAACTCAAAGCAATTGCACTAAAATCAGGTCTAAGATTGTCCACTCTCTCCATATCTATTCATTATAATAGTACTTGAAGTTTCAGCTAGAGCAATAAGATAACTGAAGGAGATAAAGGTGATAAACATTGGAAAATAAGAAATCAAAATATCATTATTCACAGATATGACTATATATATATATGTGACCCCCAAAATTCTACTAGGGAGCTCATACTGTTGATAAACACTTTCAGCAAAGTAGCAAAGAAGCTGGATACAAGATTAACTCAAGAAAATCAGTAGCTCTTCTATATACAAATGGCAGACTGAGAAGGAAATCAGGGAAGCAACATCTTTCCCAACAGCCTCAAATAATATAAAATATCCTGGGGTAATTTTAACCGAGAAGGTAAAGACTTATATGATAAAAACTTCAAGTCTTTAAAGAAAGACATTGGAGAAGATATCAGAAGATGGAAAGATCTTCTATGTTCATGGATTGGTAGGTTTAACATAGTAAAAATGGCCATCCTATGAAAAGTAATCTACAGATTCAATGCAATCCCATCAAAATTCCAACACAGTTCTTTACAGGCATTGAAAGGGCAATTCTCAAATTCATATGGAAAACTACAACCCAGGATTTCTAAAACAATCCAGTATAATAAAAGATCTTCTGGGGGCAATCATCATCCCCAATTTCAAGCTGTACTACAGAGCTATATTTATAAAAACCTCATGAGGTATTGACATAAAAACCGAGACCTAGACATAAATCCACACACCTATGGACACCTGAAATTGATAGAGAAGTCAGAAATACACACTGGAAAAATGAGCATCTTCAACATATGGCTCTAATCAAACTAGATGTCTGAATGCAGAAGAAAAACATGGTATGGGCTCACTCATAAGTGGATATTAGACATAAAGCAAAGGATAACCAGTCTACAATCTGCAACCCCAGAGAAGCTAGGAAACAAGGAGGACCCCAAGAGATAAATACATGGATCCCCAAGAAAGGGAAAGAGACAAGATCTCTTGAGTAAATTGGAAGCATGGGGGAAGGGGAGAGGGAGGTAGGAGAAAGAAGAGAGGAGAAGGGGAGGTGGGAGGAGAACATGAAGGGTGAGGAAGGTCGAGTTGGGGGAAGAACAGAATAGGAGAGCAAGGAAAGAGATACCTTAATAGAGGAAGCCATTATGAGCTTAACAAGAAATCTGGTACTAGGAAAATCTTCAGGGATCCACAAGGATGACCCCAACTAATAATCTAAGCAATAATGGAGAGGCTTCCTTAAATGCTCACCCTATAATGAGATTGATGAATGCCATCCTAGAGCCTTCACCCAGTAACTGATGGAAGCAGAAGCAGAAATCCACAGCTAAGCACTGAGCCAAACTCCTGGAATCCAGTTTTAGAGAGAGAGGAGTGATGAGGGGTCAAGACCATGCTCAGGAAACTCCCAGAAACAGCTAACCTGACCAAGTGGGAGCTTAAGAACCCCAGTCTGACAGCTGGGGAACCAGCATAAGACCAAACCAGACCCCTTGAATGTGGGTGTTAGCTAGGAGACCTGAGCAGTCTATGGGACCTCTGGCAGTGGAACCAGTATTTATTCTTACAGCATGAATAGGCTTTGGGAGCCCATTCCCTATGGAGAGATATTCTCTTAGCCTAGATACATGGGGGAGGGTCTAGGTCCTGCCCCAAATGATTTGACAGACTTTGATGATCCCCCATGGGAGGCCTCACTCTCCCTGAGGAGTGGATGGGGTGGGATGAGGAGATAATGGGGAGAATGGGAGGATGCGGGGGAGAGGGAACTAGGATTGGTATGTAAAATAAAATTGTTTTTAATTTAAATAAAAATTAATTTAAAAAATTAATTAAAAATAAAAAAGAAGAATGCAAATAGATCCATACTTGTCATCCTGCACAGAACTCAAGTCCAAATGGATCACAGACTTCAATGTAATACCAGACACACAGAAACTGATAGATTAGAAAGTGGGAAATAGCCTTGAATGCATTGGCACAAAAGATGACTTTCTGAACAGAAGGCCAATAGTACAGGCCCTAAAATAGACAATTAATAAATGGGATCTCAAGAAACTGAAAAGTTTATGTAAGTCAAAGGACATCATCAATAGGACAAAGCAGCAGTCACAGAATGGGAAAAGATTTTTTCCAACTCTACACTCAGTAGAGGACTAATATCCAAAACATATAAAGAAATCAAGAAACTAGTTATCAAAAATACAAATAATCTAACTTTAAAAATGGGGTGCATATCTAAAGAGATAATTCTCAGTGGTGGACTCCCAAAATGCCAAAAACACCTAAAGGAATGTTTAACATCCTTAGTCATCAGGGATATGCAAATCAAAACCTCTTTGAGTTTCCATCTTACTCCTGTCAGAATGGCTAAGATAAAAACCACAAGTGACATCTTATTTTGGAGAGGATGTGAAGCACGGTTACACTCCTCCATTATGGTTGGGAGTGCAAACATGTATAGGCACTATGGAAATCAATATGGCAGTTACTCAGAAAGTTGGAAATCAATTTACCTCAAGATCCACCTATGCCAGTCTTGGGCACATACCCAAAGGACTCTCCATCCTACCACAAGGACATTTATTCAATTATGTTCATAGCATTTTTATTCATATTAGCTAGAAACCAGAAATAACCTAGAGGTCCCTCAACAGAAGAAGGGATAAACAAGATGTGGTACATTTATATTATGGAGTATTACTCAGCTGTTAAAAACAATCACATTATGAAAATTTGCAGGCAAATGGATGGAACTTGAAAAAAATCATCCTGACCCAGACCCAGAAAGACAAATATGGTATGTATTCACTTATAAGTAGATATTAACTATTAAGTAAATAATAACCAAGCTACAGTCCTTGAACCCAGAGAGGCTAAGTAAGAAGCAGGTGTCTAAGGGTGATGCATGGATCTTCCTGGGAAGAGGAAATAGAATATATTTTCTGGGTGGACTGCGATGGGATTGAGAAGAACAGGAGAGATTAGGTGTGTGTGGCGGGGAGACACTGGATGGAGGGAGAGAATGTAGGGAGTGATGACTGGAATTGGGAGGCATTTGAGGGGTGGCATGGAAATTTAGTACAGTGGAAACTTCCTGGAATCTATGAGAGTGATTTTAGTGAAGATTTTTAGTAGCTGGGGATATGGAATCTCAACTGGACATCTCTTATAGCCAGACATGTCTTCCTCTTGCTTTTAGTTGAGTTGTAGGTTGACGGGGTGCCATGGAGAACCCCAAACAACCCAGGCTGATGTTAGGATGTAAGGTTGCTCTCTGCAAACTGGTAGTAGAGCCCCATTGCTGAGGACAATATCCACACAGCTCACTGAATGTGGAGAGGTGGACCTTGTTCTTGCATGAAGCACTCACCCACATGTTCTAGTGTCTTTGCTGAAAGTACTTTGTTAGTTACCAAAAGAGAAATGTGGACATCTACATTGTCACAATACCTTTGACCAACCTCTATGCTGCATGCAAGATGTGCTTGGGCAATGGTGGTGCAGAACCTGCAGGAGTGGTCAACCAATGACTGGTTTAATTTGAGACTCATGCCACGAGAGGGAGCCCATGTTCTACACTGCCTAGATGGCCAAAAACTGGAGACTAGATAGCTCAGAGACCTAAAGTAGACCTAAACACAACTAACAGGGGAAAAAAAATCTAATGATTCCTAATGACATTCTGCTTTACTTGTAGACTCATAGATCAGTGTCTTATACAGTAGTTGTCAGAGAGACTTACTCTGGCAGCAGATGGGAACAGATACAGAGACCCACAGCCAGACATTATGAGGAGAGAAAGTATACATCTCCTGCCCTTGGAGCTTGGGGAATTCCTTGGAAGAGGGGGAAGAAAAATTGTAGGCGTCAGAGGAGATGGAAGACATCAGGAGAATAGGGCCCACCGAATCAACTAAGTAGGGTACATACGGAGCTCACAGAGGCTAAAGTGGAAACAGGAGGGGCTGCATGGGTATGTACCAGGTTCTCTCTGTGTGTGTTGTGACTGTCAGCTTGGTGTTTTTGTGGGAGTGGGGGTTTCTCTGACTTTTTTGTCTGCTCTTGGGACCTTTTTCCACCAGGTGGGTTGCCTGGTCCAGCTTCTTTGAGAGGGCTTTTGCCTTCTCATACTGTGTTTTGTTTTGTTGGGTTTGTTGTTGGAGGCCTGCTCATTTCTAATGGGAGGCAGAGGAGGAGTGGATTGGGGGAGAGGAGGGGTGGGATTGAACTTCGAGGAGTGGAGGGAGGGGAAACTGTGTTCAGGATGTATTGGATGACAGAAGAATCTATTTTCAATTAAAAATAAAACTAAAAATGAGATTCTATTTCATTAAGACGATCTCATAGTATTGGAATTATTTAGAAATTGGATATATAATTAAGAATAAGAAGCCATAGGATTAAGAACACTGTTCTCATATTAAAACTCAGAGTTAATACTGTTAAAGTGAGAAACATTTACAAAAAAACGGATGCTTTTTTCTCTTTTTCATTTGCTTGCTTTTTAGGTACAGGGTACTTTGCAAGAAGGGATTTGAGTGTGTGTGTGTCTTTTCATTTTTTCTTTTTTCTATGTGTAGCGCAGATGGTGTCCTAGCAATATATATATATATATATATATATATATATACATATATATATATATATGAGGAATTCAGGACTACTCCATTACTTAATGCTCTAATTGTCTTTAGGAAAGTAATAACATATAGTAATCTTTGTAGTGAAATGGTGCAGAATAGTAAGTGTAAGGATTCAGGTATTATTCTGGCCTGCCCCTGTCACCTGACAGAATGCACTCAGGCAGTGCCCTGGTCAGCCCAGGGTTCCATGACATCAAGTCTGCACACAGGAACAAAGGACCCCTTCAACAGACAGACCCCACCCACTTTCCTCTACCCTCTCTCTTTCATGTTGTTTCCCTGGGGCAGAACTGGGTTTTCTTGTCTCCCTCTTCTCTTCCACTGTCTCTCTGTCTCTGTGTCTCTTCACCTCTTTTCTCTTTCCTTCCCCCTCCCTCCCCTTTCTAATAAAACTTCTCACTTAAAGCTCTGTCTGCCTGGCATGTTTGTCCTCAGCTTCTGTCAACCTCGCCTGCCATGGAATCTGTCAAGGTTCCCCACACGGTTTATTCCTAACAATAAGTAGTATGGAGTAATCTAAGAGAAATAATAACCCTTGTATGAAACATTATTTTATTCTTTTAGGTATCTTGTGATCTTTTTTAACTTAGGGGATCTGAATCCTACCTACTAATATCAGTAACTCCATACCTAGGAGGTTCGTGTATTAAATGAGATAATATATATAAGGTACTTTGATGTGATAAAATCTTAATAAATGGAAACTCATGGACTGGGAACTCCAGTTTGGTTAGACAATAAATAAGAATCTTAAGTTCATTTTAAATTGTCTTAGAATTACATCCTCATGTGCCGAAAAGTCTTTTAAAGGCGATAATGATTTGATTATCACTGAGAAGTTACTGCAGTGATAGATGTTGTAGAGTGAGGTCTAATATTCCAAAGGGAGGAAAAGGAGGAGTCTTGAGATTTGGCCATTCCAACCAGACAGCTTGATGTTTCAATTCCATGGAAAATTCTAAGTGATTTATGAACTGGGAAAAATATTTTATACTAAGTGTTAAGAGGGAAACTGTGGTTGCTGAAACCAGCGCTTAATAAAATGCAAGTCATGCTGAAAGCAACAGATTTCCTCTTTTAAAAAAGAATTTGGTATGCAAAACTAATCAGAAAATGACAGATAAGTAAATATTTCAAGAGAGCATGTGAAAATTGTTAAATAAAATTTTGATATGCTAATACATATTGAAAACCCAAATAAGCATTCTTTATAAGTTATCTGACTACATAGTTTAAAAACTTTAGAATGAAATCTTGAAGATCTTCAAGTAAGCAGAACATTGTGAAACAACACTCTAGTCCCAGTGGTTTGACATACTGAGCTTAATTTTTTTCTTTTTTTTTAAATTTAAATTATAAACAAGCTTGCTTCACATGTCAATCCCAGCTCCCTTTCCCTCCCCTCCTCCCCAACTCCCCACATCAGGCTTCCCAGCTTCCTACCTAATCCCCACTCCCTTCCCCAGGGAGGGTGAGGCCCTCCATTGGGGATATCCAGAGTCTGTCATTTGATTCAGGGCAGTGCCTAGGCTCTCCCCCAAGAGTCTAGGCTGAGAGAGCATCCTTCATTGTGGGATGGGAACCAAAAATTCATTTGTATGCCAGGAATAAATACTGATCTACTACCCAAGGATCCATAGATTGCCTTGGCCTCCTCACTGACACCCACATTCAGGGGGTCTGGATCAGTCCCATGCTGGATTCCCAGCCATCAGTCTGTGATCCAAGAGCTCCCCCTTGTTCAGGTCAGTTGTTTCTGTGGGTTAAACCAGCCCAGTCTTGACCCCTTTTCTCATCAGTCCTCTTTCTCTGTCACTGGGTTCCAGGAGTTCGGTTCAGTGTTTAGCTGTGGGTGTCTGCCTCTGCTTCCATCAGTCACTGGATGAAGGTTCTGTTTCCCAGACTCTCTGGCAGTGGGATTGTAGACTGGCACTCCCTTGATCCATGTCTACAATCTATATATGAGTGAGTACATACCATGTTTGTCTTTTTGTGACTGGGTTAACTCACTCAGGATGGTTTCTTCTAGGGCCATTCATTTGCCTGCAAATTTCAATATTCCATTGTTTTTTTTTTCCCTGAATAGTACTCCATTGTGTAAATGTACCACATTTTCTCTATCCACTCTTCAGTTGAGGGGCATCTAGGTTGCTTCTGGCTATTACAAATAATGCCACTATGAACATAGTGGAACAGGCATCCTTGTATGAATGTGCAACTTTTAGGTATATACCTAAGAATGGAGTTGCTGGGTCTTGTGGTAGGTTTATTCCCATTTTCTGAGGAATCTCCATACTGATTTCCAAAATGGCTGTACAAGTTGGCACTCCCACTAGCAGTGGAGGAGTGTTCCCCATGCACCACAACCTCTCCAGCATAAATTGTCATTGGTGTTTTTGATTTTAGCCATTCTGACAGGAGTTAGATGGTATCTCAGGGTTGTTTTGATTTGCATTTCCCAGATGGCTAAGGATGTTGAGCACTTTCTCAAGTGTCTCTCAGCCATTTTAGACTCCTGTTGGGGAAGTCCTGTTATTTGCCTGTGCATTTGTTAATAAATTACTGATGGCCAATAGGAATCTAGATAGGTGGGGCTAGGAGTCCAGGAGGACTCTGGGTAGGAGAAACACGAGGGGTTCGAGATGTAACCGCCATTGGGGTAGGAAGCCTGGAACTATTCTCCGGTAAGAGACATACTTAGATTAACAATTATGGGGTAATTACTTAAGTCAGAGCTAGCCAGTTAGAAACAAGCAAGGCCAACAGCTTCATAATTAATATAGCCTCCTGTGTGTTTATTTGGGACTGATGCGGATCTGGAACCAGGCGGGCGAGAAGGCCCCTATCAAAAGAAAAAGCTTCTCTTAACAGACTCCTCTATTGAGAATTCTCTATTTAGTTCTGTAGTACACATTTTAATTGGATCCTTTGGTGTTTTGGAGACTTGCTTCTTGAGTTCTTTGTAAATTTTGGAGATAAGTCCTCTGTCAGATGTGGGGTTAGTGAATATCTTTTCCCATTCTTTGGGCTGCCTTTTTGTCTTGTTGACTGTGTCCTTTCCCTTACAGAAGCTTCTCAGTTTCAGGAGGTCCCATTTATTAATTGTCAATCTCAGAGTCTGTGCTACTGGAGTTATGTTCAGGAAGCTGTCTCCTGTACCGGTCATACTGTGCTTATTTACAAGTGTCTGTTTTGTTTTGTTTTGTTTTCTCTATGTAACAGCCCTATCTGTCCGGGACCAGCTCTGTAGACCAGGCTGGCCTCAAACTCACAGACAACCACCTGCCTCTGCCTCCAAAGTGCTGAGATTGAAAGTGTTCACAACTTGACCACCGCCTGGCACAAGTATTATTTTTAAAAAGGAACACAGTCTTTCCAACCAAGGAGAATCAAGAACAAATTATATAAAAATATAATAACTTATGGAATGATTACTGTTGTCCTAACTCTTGATTTCAGGTTTTTTAACAACTAGGTTTTATTTTTATTTTTTAAAGATAAATGTTATATTGAGAAAAATGCATGTTAAAATATTAGAAAGATTAACATATCTAATTTATAGATAGCTTATACACATAAAGAAAAGCATCATGATTGTATGCATTTTGGGCAGCTCAGATGGGACAGGCATTCTTGCACTCCAGAGTCACAGAATACTGAGTGTTACACAGCTCAGATGGAAAGGTATCCTGGAGCTTGGGAGCCAAGGGCTACCACAGGCCACAGTAAGCATAGCAGCTTACAGTCCTGCCTCAGGGAAAGGCTTCCCCTGTGTATAGGCTCTGCTTCAGCCAGGAGAGGGTCTTCCAGCTGGGGATGTTTGCCCAGTGTAGCAGCTTTGCTCAGGCAGGGAAGGTTCCCCCGGGGAAGTTGCTCCTGTTCAGCTCTGCTCGCAGAGAGTGGAGAGCTGAGTATAACAACTCTGCTCTGCCAGGGGAAGGTTTCCCAGGCAGAAGTGTTACAGCCCTGCTCACTCTACTCTATTCAGGGTTGTCTCTGCTCAGGTGCAAAAGAAGATCTTCACCCAAAGCTCATTGAAGGGCTTTATTGGGAGGGAAGAATACAGGAGAATCTACAGTGGCAGATGACAGCTGGGTAGCATGAACAGCCACAAACTGAACAAACACAGGGTTTATATAGGGCTTCCAGGGTGGGGATTGGTCAGATTTCAGTGCTGAGCTCAGATTGGGTAGAGCTCCTGCCAGAGGATTGGTTAGTTTTCTGCACACGGTAGGATCAGATTTGGCTCTGGTTTCAGGGCCAAAATGTGTTTCTTTCTCTGGTCCCTTTTAGCCTCTTGGCTCTAATTTTAGGGCCAGAGTGCATTTCTTTCACTGACTCTGATTCCAGAGATAAAGTGTGTTTCTTTGGCACTGGTTTCAGGGTCAGGGTACATTTTTTTGTTTCTGGTTGCAGGGCCAAAGTGCGTTTCTTTGTCTCTGCTCAGGGTGTGTTTCTTTGGCTGGTCCATTTTCTCTACAAGGATCCCATTGAAATGAGAGTGTAGGGAATGAATGGAACCTCTACAGAGCTAACAGAATGAACATTAGTCTCACTGTCAATGGAATGGAATGAAAGTTAATATTCACAATTATCATAAAACAAATTAGCACAGTCATAGACAAGCATGGTATTTTCTGTGTATTGAAGAGGGTGTGAACAACCAGGTTCCTGAACTATTACTACTGGGAGTGGACAAAGAATTTGGGAATTAAATTAATGCTTTCTTTGGCAATTAAATTAAATTAAGAGTCTTGCTAATATTCAAAACTAGCAATTCAATTTCCAAGGAAACAACACCCTTCCATGGTGAAGGTTAGAAGTTCTCCATGAGTTTTAGTTGTAAAGGTATTTCTCCTGATGGGGCCTGTGTGTGTGTGGGGGGGGGACTATAGCATTTTTTTTTCATTTCTTTTGAGATTATTTGTATGCAGTTTGCTTAGTTTAGACAAACTGTAATGGGAGTTCTATCTTGGGGGTCCAAGGTGATAAGTTTGGATTGAATATAAAGATTTTTATGGAAGCAATGGTGGGAGCTGTAGCTTTACACCCTTAAAATATTCCACAGCCCTTCCCAATTTCGCTGCCATGCTGTAAACAAAGTACTCTGTGTCTTAGAGTCTCAAGAGTTCTCATCTGTCCTGGGAGGGAGCTCCTGAAGGCACAGCAATAAGTAACCCATGAACTAAGTTTTGAAAGGATTGAACTCCGTGGAATTATGTCTGCTATTAGTAACCCTTAGTTCCATGTGATACTGAAAGACATGGAGAACACGGAACAGAACGGAACACCTCACTAGTGGAAGGAATCAACATTTCCAGTGCTAGTGTAAATACAGAAACACATTTTTAACTACTTAAGGAAACAGAGTCTACGTACAACTTGTTTGGAAGAGCAGTTATTGCCTCTGTTCCTATCTATTAGCTAACAACCATGTAGAGATGAAAATGGGACTTAGGGCAATCGCTAAGTAACCAAGGATGAATTTTTCATTTTCAAGAATCTCAGAATTAGGAGTACAAATGCCAATCCTTTTATGGGAACATGGGCAGCTTCAGGCTACTTTAAATTTAGCTTAAAGCTCTCATGCTCCTCCTTGACTTGAAAAAATTTCCAGCTTTGATTGCAACAAAACAGCAGCTGGGCTTAAGAGTCAAAAGTCAAGACACATGAAGGCAGGTAACTCCAGACAACAATCATGCAGGGCCAGCTGTGGGGTGCCTTAGATTTTACCAACTCCGGGTTTCTGAAGGTGCTATATGGTCTTGCAGTAATCCTGGTCAGTCTAGTGTTCTGCCTTGAAAACAAAACAAAACAGCTCTCTTGCCCACTTGGAACTCACTTATGACAGCTGCTGAAAAAAAAAAAACAGGAAGTGATTGGAATGCTTTTACAGCTTCTCTGGACTGGGCTGCTTTACCGCCTGTCTCCTGAAAGCCGCTGGGCAAGGGGTAAAACACCCACAGGAGTCTCCTACCTCACTGAGCTCTGCTGGCCAGATTTAGCTGCATGTCAAATGCAAAGCACGCATAAGTGCTCTGGTTTATTTCTTATTCGTGTATTAAATTTTTCCTTATGTGGCAGGGTTTGGGGTGGAGGGAACGGCTGGGTTATAGAAACTGGTGGGGGAGGGGAGGGAAAGAGGGAAAAGAAGGAACTAGGAAGAGAGGAAGTTAAACGCAGCTCCCCTCCCTGTCGTTAATAGGGAACCCAATATGGCATCTTGCATGAGAAGCTTGTTTTCTGACCACAGCAGATACGTTGAATCTTTCCGGAGGTTTCTAAACAATTCCACGGAACACCAGTGCATGCAGGAATTCGTGGACAAGAAGCTGCCAGGCATAATAGCAAGGTAACAAAAAGGCGTTTCTGTCAACGGGCTAACCGGTGGGTCAAAGATGGATAGGTGGAATACAGCCCAACCGGTAGGCAGAGGTGGAGGAGACATCGGGATTAGAGTTAGAGGGGGTCTCAGCCTCCTGCTGCGGCCCGACCTTGCCTAAACCGGCTGGCCTTGCTTATGCAACTCTGTGTTTGCTTTAAATACCAAGACACTGATTTGTGCTACTGCATAGCTGGCAGCGCAGGGTGTTAACCATTTGAAGGCTTTAAAGGCACAAGCCCGACCGTATTTGGAAAAAGATAAGGTACAAATCATTAACCTCAGATTTTTTTTCCCGACCGTATTTGGAAAAAGATAAGGTACAAATCATTAACCTCAGATTTTTTTTTCTAGCTTCTTTTTAAATTTTGTTTAAAAAAAAAAAAGCCCCAAATAGATACTGGTATTCTTTTCTTTAGACTCAGATTTAAGTAATTGCAGAATACTGTTTGCTTCAGAGCATAGAATTAGTGCCTCTCAATTCTAATGAATTCAATTCATTTCCTTTATCTGTTATTGTAATCACTCTGCCAAAAGCTGTCTTTTGCTTTCAGCTTAATATTACCAATGTGATCCTGAAGAAGGATCGTTTTACCCTTCTCAGTGAAACTGGTTTCTTGCCTCTTCCAGACTCCCTTATTTATCACTTATTTTTGATTAATGTGTTCAATTTGTGCCAAAGCTGATAAGCATTTTCGAGGTAAGGGATTCCACAGGCTAAAGATAATCAAGTCACCTATCTGGGGATAAATTGTTTCCACTTGTTCTGTTTCAAGAAGTAACTATAGAAAACTAGTAAGAAATGACTGACTGTGGACCTAATTTACAAACAACAAAATACAATTCTGGTATTTTATCTTTTGCTGTCTGAATTTCTCTGTGGAGTTACTTTCCTGTGGTAGTTCTTCTGTCTAACCAGAGCAGACTTGTTGGACAAATACAGAATTCTCCTGCTTCTTCTCCTTTTATCTACTGAGTCATTTTCCCAGCCTTGTATTTTTTTGTCTTTACAAGGTTAAAGAATTGACGTGTGTAATAGGATAAAGGGTGTAAAATCTCTACCATGGGCTCAACACCCCATCTGATGCACTCATAGATAGATTCCACTAAGTATAAGTGGATTTAGGATTTACAGATGACAGCACAAGAAGTTGGGAGGGAAACATGGTGGTGGGGAGATAGAGGAGACATTTCAGGGGAAGGGGAAGGAGATCCCTACAGAGTGGAGGCTTCCTCTGAGGATTAGACACAAACCACACCTCAACGGCTGTTTTCACAGAGAGATTTTATATTAATGGAGGAAGAAAAGTTAAAGTGGCTGCTTTCTGACTCAGGCCAAAAAAAAAACCAAAAAACAAAAAACCAAGCAAACAAAATAAATACAGCAACAAAAGACCTTGCTGGTGTAATTTTTAGGGGAGGCCTGTGTTAGAATGAGCTAGGATGCATAGTGTGTTTGGATTGGCAAAGTTAATTAGGTGAACTGAAGGGAGCTTTTGATTGCTGGACTTCAATACTTCTACAGCTGGACCTTGGTGCTCAGCCTCAGGAAGAGGATGTGGTCAAGAGAGGGAATAGACCTTCTTGACTAGCTTTAGGAATGAAATCTAACAGTGTTTAGCAAGGCAGAGGGAACTCTGGGAGAAGGGCATGGCCTGCCAGAGCCACATGCTGGAGTGGGCTAGTCCCTTCAGAAGGAACACTGGGTGAGTTTGATCAAAACTTATTATGTGAATGTATGACATATTCAAACTAAAAACAATAAAAGCAGTTTCAAGTAGATAGCTTTTATCTGAAATTATAATTTACATCTTTGGACCGTTCTACTCATTTCTAAAAGAACAGGTTATAGGTTACTTTCTCAATGCATTTTCAGATTGTATAATACACATTCACCCCTTAGCATAACCGGATCCTTGGTTTTCTTCACCCTCTCAGGGTAGTCTTAAGGTGGCCCCTACCCTGTCTTCTGTCTTCTGGATGCATCCAGTTTAGATGGAATGTTGAGGGTAGAATTTGTAAAAGACATGAGATTTTGGCTATTAACTAAATTTATGTTACAATGGTAATACATAAGGTTATGAATATCTGAATCCAAATGTCATTATTTTAAGGAAGCAGTTTTGCTAGACATGGGGGCCCATGCTGTAACCCAGCACTTAGGAGGCAAAGGCAGTATCTGTAGCAGGAATAATATAAACCCAGAGGCAGATACTGAAGTTCAAGCTGAAGATTAGAAAAGCAAAACAGGCAAGCAACCAGAGAGATCTTACCTCTCCCAAGGCTGGGGCCATCCTGTCCTCAGCATGGCTGGAGCCTAATTGCCCTGGCTGAGATCCTGCTCCTATATTATGTACCTCTCTAGTGCTGGAAGTAAAGGTGTGCAACACCACTGCCTGGTGTCTATGGCTATGGTTAGTTTTGCATTCTGATATCCAGGCAAGCTTTATTAGACCATAAACAATATATCATCACAAAGATCATGAGTTCCAGACTGGTATAGTCTACAATGTGAGACTCTGTTTCAAAGAAAACAAAAAAGAAAATGAAAGAATGAAAAAGAAAAGAAGAAAGAATATATTTTCCCTTTAAAATTAGATTCTGGGGGGAGGGGAGAAGGAGCCAGGAAAAAGAGAGGGGGAGAAGAGGAGGGGAGAGGAGGACATGGCGGAGCAGGAAGCTTGAGTTGGGGGAAGAATAGAGGACAGCAGGATTAGAAATAACCATAATAGAGGGAGTCATTCTAGGTTTGAGGGGAGAGCTCCAGAGATTTAAGTGAGATTTCCAGAGATCTATAAGGATGACACCAACTGGCAAAATAAGCAGTAGTGTAGAGACTACCTTAAATGCCCCTCCCTGATAATGATTTTGAAGACTATCTTATATACCATCCTAGAACCTCCATCCAGTGACAGATGGAAGCAGAGGCAGACACCCACAGCTAAACACTGAACTGAACTCCTGGAATCCAGTGACAAAGAGGGAGGAGTGATGAGCAAAGGGGTCAAGACTGGGCTGGTGAAACCAAGAGAAACAGCTGACCTGAACAAAGGGGAGGTCTTGGACCCCAAACTGATGGCTGAGGGGCCAGCATGGGACTGATCCAGACCCCCTGAATGTGGGTGTCAGTGAGGAGACCTAGGCAATCTATGGGGCCTTGGGTAGTAGATCAGTATTTATCCCTGGCACACAAATGGACTTTGGGAGCCCATCCCACAATGAGGGATGCTCTCTAAATCTGGACACTTGGGGGAGGGCCTAGACCCTCCAGGAACGAAATGACAGACTCTAGAGATCCTACCTGGGGAACGGAGTGGGGATTGGGTGGGGGGCTGGAGGAGCTGGTGGGGAGAAGCAGGTGTGGAGGGGAGGAGAGGGAGCAGGGACTGACATGGGAAGCAAGCTTGTTTCTAATTTAAATATATAATAAAAGTGTTTAAAAAATTAGCTTCTGGTGAATCTCTGCAAGTTCAAGGCCAGTGTGGCCTACAGAGCAAGTGCCAGGATAGGCTCCAAAGCTACACAGAGAAACCCTGTATCGAAAAAAACAAAAAACAAAAAACAAAAAACAAAAAAAAAATTCTGCAAAAGGAGCTCCATTTTTTGCTTGAAGTAGTTTAAAAGTTACATGGTACTATAAAATGCTTCCAAACCTCCCTGTGTCTTCAAGGAAGAGTTTACTAAAGTGTGAGGTTGGGCAAGACAATTGCATACTTAGTGCAATACTTTTTTTTTAAATAAAATGTTTTGTATTTTAAAAATGCAAATGATTTTAAAAAGCAGATAACAACAGCAGACAGTAGTCCTTTTCCCCAAATACTTTGTCTATGAATTTCACTCTCCAAAAGCAACTATTTTTAACTAATACTTTTGTCCATATCAAAATCTTTAGTTTCTTTTAAAATTTTTTCAGTAGTGTTGACTAACGTGTTTTCTTCTATTTCTTCAGTTTTACTACATTCTTGAGATGCGATTTTTTGTTTGTTTTTCTGTTTGTCTCTGTTGCTTTGTTTACTGAATTTTGAAAATTTCAGAATATTGAACTTACTATGATAACTCTCAGGACTTCATCCTTGATCCAGGCGTTTCTTCTTAAATTCTTCACTTACAAATATCTGCTAAATTAAAATTTCTTAGGAAAAACTTGAAAACTTAGTCTATCTTGTCATCTCTTTTTCGAACACTCCCTTTTCCCTTTTGTCCAGGACAGCAATTGTGCACCCAGACTTTTTCCTGACCTTTAAATTTGCATCTGAAAGAAGCCCTGAGAATTTTCTCCCCATGCCCTGGGTGGAATGCACTCTGATTTTATATTGAATGTACTTACTCATTTTTTAAAAAGTTGATTCCTAGGATAGACATACAATACACATAATACATATTTGTTTATTGAAAGGAAAACAGGGGGAAGCAAGAGGAAACACACATACAGGTCCAGGGTTTATGTCATCCATATAAAAGGTCCACAGAAACATGTGTTCTAGTCTCCAAAGAAATGCCAGCTTTTCCATGTGAGATGTTTATAGTGGTGCTTCTGTGTCTTCTAAGTACAAGAAAGAGATGGAACCTGTGTTTTCAGGGACTCTAAAAAAGAGCAATACAAATAAAGAACCACAGATATGACTGTCCAGTTATCCATTAGTCTTTGCTTTTCAGTGGAGTTGATAGAATTGCAAAGCACTTTTGGTGATTTTCCTAAATTCTCTAATTTTGTTTGTTTGCTTGCTTTTCAGGATTGGTGAAACAAAAGCAGAAATTAAGATTCTGAGCATAGGCGGAGGTGCAGGTATGAATAATACATATAATATTTATGTTCCGCTGTAGGCATCATGGTATTTGTTAGCCAATTGCTGTTGCTCCAGAAAGTCCCTTTCTTTTGCCTTTTTGAAAAAGACCAGTTTATAAATACTGTCATCATAGATTTACTGGCTTTAGACATTAGCCTTCATTGTAATTTGTAGGCTAGATAAGGGATGAAATTTTCTTATTATTTTTGTAAGTAGAAAACCAGGATAACTTTGAAGATTATTTCTTATCCAAAATTATTTACATACATAGAGAAAAGGGAAGTTCCAGAAGCTCTTTAAGCTTGAGACCTTTAAGGAGTGTTGTGATATTTTGTTTGTGTTTCAACAAATAGAACTTGCCTGAAGATCAGAGTGCAGAGCTAGCCACACCAGTTAGCCATAGAGGCCAGGCAGGGGCACACACCTTTAATCCCAGCCCTTGGGAGACAGAAGCAGAGGGATCTCTGTGAGCTGAAGGTCACCGTGGGCTACATGAAATTGATCCAGTCTAAAAAGAGAAACAGAGCCAGGTGGTGGTTTAATCCCAGCTCTAGGGAGGTGGAGACAGGAGTGATATGGCTGGGCAGAGAGGAATATAATAAGGAAGGAGACAGGATCTCATTGCATTCAGTCTGAGGATTTGTAGAGACAGGATTGCCCTTTCCGTCTGAGGTAGAGGTAAAAGCTAGGGACTGACTGCTCTGCTTTTCTGATCCTTCAGCCTTCACCCCCTAATATCTGACTCATTGTTTTTATTATTAAGACTAATTACAATTTGTGCTAAAAGGAGTAGTCCATGGACTGGTTATTTACTTACTAATATTGGTCCATGTGAAGGACTGGAAACTTTCACCAGACTGTAAATTGATGTACAACTCCTTTCATTAAAAATACCTCAATAAGGGCAAAAAATACTTAATTATAGCTAACTTACATAATTGTATCCTCATCTCTAAAATGAATTGACCTCACTACTCCCTTCTTCTGAATGAATTCTAAAAGTGTTTTTTAATCACTCAAAGCATTTTCTTATCTGTGTTTTATTAGCATCACTTGGTCTTACTATTCTTACGAGGTTTTGTTCTAGAAGAAAAACCCTAACTCTGTCAGGCAGATTGATATACATATCATTTGTAACTACCCCCAATGAACTGTGTAGCTTTGACTGATACATAAGATGAGATTTTTCTCATCAGTAAAACGGAAACACTGAGTCTCACCCACAGGATTGTAATAAGAAAGCGTTTATAAAATGGTGAACATATGCTGTTCATCTTGTACGGTGAGGCTGTGCCTCTCCGAAACATTAAAATGACAAGTTTCTTATCGAGGTTTAGTGTGTGTTTAATTTTTAAGGTATTAGATATTTTTAACTTAATATGTTAACATGAAACATGCTGACATTGTTATAATTACAGCCTACTAAGTGGGTACTATGATGCCACCTGTTACCTAGTGTCCTTGAGTCTGTTGAAAGCAAATACAGCATCATATGAGTGAGATGGATTGTAGCTCATATGAACACAAAAGAAATCAAGAGTCCTTCAGTGAAAAAGAATAACTAGTTTATGGTGGCATTATTTGTTCAGTTTTTATAAAATTCAGTGCGCTATAATGTAATTAGAGCTAATCCTAAAAATCCATTTGCTCTGTTATCTTTAGCTACCCAGATAGAGAAAGCAGCAAAGACAAAGCAGGAAGGTTACTGTTGTTAATCATGCTATGGAGAATGTTTAAGCTATGATACTGGGTTATTGCTTACTGATACTATAAGCACAAGAATTGAAATAGTGATGAATTACCCAAAGGGTGGCCTTTTAATTCTCTTAATGAAGAGAATATTTATGTTGTATTTGCATGAGTTTCAGATACCTCAAGCAGCAGGACTATAACTTCATAGTGCCTGTTACATGTGCTCAGAGAGTATTAAAATCCCTACAAGCAACAATAATTAATAATAATCTCTATCTCAGTTTAATTATCTTTTAATATAAAGTTAATTGAATTTCTAATATAAATGTATCTCTACATGCTTTCTTTTTTGTTTTGTTTTTAATTTTGTTTTTGAGATAGGATTTTTCTGTGTACCCTGGCTGTTCTGGAATTCTCTCTATAGAGCAGTCTGGCCTGAAACTCAGAGATCTGTTTGTCTCTGCCTCTCAAGTGAGTGCTGGGGTTAAAGGCATACACTAATATGCCCAGCTATGTGTCCACATTCTTACGAGCTATCTTATAAAGAATATCCAACTTGCACACTGGTTCTTTACATCAATAAGCACCTAGGTGCTAATAGGATTCATCAAAATAAAGGGAAGAATACTTTGAGTCCTTTTGTTGGGAGCTGAACATTCTATTGATACCAGGCTCTATCTTGGACAGAATATGGAATAGGGACGTTCTTCCTAAGAAACTGGTCAGAAACATAAGAAGAACTTGAAGAAAAATTCAAATTATATACTTAGCATTCATTAACCAAATGAAAAAAATAAGTAGTACATTGATTAGTTGCTTAGACAAGGTGTCCTTGTTATGAATAAATGGCATTTATGTAGTTTGAAATTTCAAATTGGAGACAGGGAATGTTTATCTGACAGCCTAAAGGCAGGCACGGTCCATTGAGGAATCACATACATATCCTTGCCTCAGAGAATCAGGGCCTGTCATATTTTACCATCTTCGATTAAGAGGTTTATGCAAAGGGAAGCTTTTTCCTTTAGAGAAAGCCTTCCCGCCAGCCTGGTTCTAGAACCGCATCAGTCCCAAATAAACACACAGGAGGCTAAATTAATTATGAAGCTGTTGGCCTTGCTTGTTTCTTACTGGCTAGCTCTGACTTAAGTAATTACCCCATAATTGTTAATCTAAGTATTTCTCTTACCGGAGAATAGTTCCAGGCTTCCTACCCCATGGCGTTACATCTTGACTCTCTGTGTTTCTCCTTCCCAGAGTTCTCCTGGACTCCTAGTCCCACCTATCTAGATTCCTATTGGCCAGCAGTGCTTTATTGACAAATGCACAGGACTTCCCCCGAACAGGTTTTTATCATCCTTGAACTTGATTGTACTTGTCAATCAGTCTCTCAACTCTAATCTCTTGCAAATTCAGCCATTGGTCTTATTCTGTTCTTTGTGCTGAGGTCCCACAGCACACTTCACAGGATCTCACCAGTCTTTGCTCCCTGGACTCTGGTTTACTGTCTACATATTCTATTCTCAGACACAAAGACAACTTCAGCTGATTTATCTCTGATGAAAATGTTCTTTCCATTCAAACAGTGATGCCATTTCTCCCAGCACAACTGAGCTAACATACTCAAAGCAAACATCAAAAAACTCCATGGGTGAAATTGCTGCTTATCATGGGTGATTTATTGTCCTTAGAGCCCAGTAACTGCTGTCTGTAGGCAAGCTCTGCCCCCTTGCAAAAGGTCATCTTAGCTGGCTTATTGACAATTTATACCTGCCCCCAAGTATACAACTGTTCCTTACAAACTGGCAATTCTGTATGTGGCTTGGAGGAGGGGTTAATATATGTATTTGTATATTTGCCAAGGGGAATACCAGAGAGGGGACTCCATCTAGGTGGCTATGGGGAAGCCCTCATTTCCACTGGCTGAGGCTTTCTAGGTGGTGGCCAATGGGGAAAGAGTGCCCACATTCCTGTTAGTATCTCCTCACCTATGCTCTGTCAGGAAGCTTAGTATCTTCACTAGAAGAGGGGATAGACCTTAGTTTCATCTCCCTCCAGGAAGGAATTTTAGCAACACTGCTTTATACCACTTGGTTCTCATGTTCTTTGGTTACTTTTTATTTTCAGAAACAGGAACAGGAGAGTATGCCTATGCAATCTTTTCTTTTTAGGAACTGGTGTTCATGCCACTAGACTTTCAATACCTCATGAAAAATAGTACAATTTTATTCATAATCCAAGCAATTATTAGGGCTCCATACAGTTCATAAGAACGAAATTGGTGGAAAACTCCTTTGGGTAGTCTTTAAGTAATTTTCCATGTCCATAGCACTATTATTTGCAAATTATATGTTCTAGTGATGGAGAAATGTGTGAAACAAATGTTGTATGAATAAAACAGAAATGAAAACACATAGAAAACAAATCATGGACAAAACCCAGAGCATGTAACCTTTACACAGTCCAGACTGTGTGGCTGTTTATGTGTATATGCTGGTGTTTTTATGCATTAATCAGAAGTAATGAGCAACAGGAATTTTTGTTGTTGCTGTTTATTTTTATTTTTCAGGGTTTCTACAGTTATATCACATTAACTTCAGGAGTTGCTTTGTTTTTGAGAGAAATAACATTATTTTTATTCTAAATCTGATAGAATTTGCTTTTTGGTTCATTTTCAATATTGGTCTTATCTTAAATTAAAATTAAATCTGCTAGGGTTTTACTATCATATAATTTCTAAGAGTATTGTTTTAAGTTAGGTGGCATGTGAAAAACAAGAAATCCATAGTATTTTTGGTAAGGGGATGCTACCTATTTAACACTTATTCCTGAACAATGTTCCAGAAAGTAGTTATGTCAATATGTTCTCCTTGCTATGGACTTTGCATATATGAGATTTATTTTTTCCAGTTATATTTAGGTATCAGAAAGTATTATAAGAGTTAGACAAAACTAAACTCAATAATCTAATTCTACTCTAATTCAGCTTTTTATTTGAATTCCTATGAACCTATTACATTATGTATAGGTGGTATGAACCCTCTCATAATTTTTTCTTTTGGTAATAATCTTACTGTTACCAGTTGAGAGCACTTAGGCTAGGTGAATTTTTGTTATGCAACACATAGACACCAGCATTTCTATACAGGATAAAAAATAGGAAAATTTTTAATTCACCCTCAGTTTACAATGTAATGAGCATTATTAGGTAGACTAAAGCCAACAAATTGTACAAAATAGATGTAAAAATTATTAACTTGATAAAAGAGAGAATCAATGATTTAGAAATGCTTTAATATTTGCAAATATGATCCTTGGGGCTGGAGAGATGGCTCAGTGGTTAAGAGCACTGTCTGCTCTTCCAAAGGACCTGGGTTCAATTCCCAGCACCCACATCACAGATCATCACCATCTTTAACTCCAGTTCTAGAGGATCTGACTCCTTCATACAGACATACATGCAGGCAAAACCTGCAATGCATGTGAAATTAAAAAAATATTTTTAAAGGTTAAGAAAGAGAAACTATGATCCTAGCAGATTCTTAATTTCAGCTCCCTTCTCAAAAAAAGAGTACAGGTTCCAGCTGTTAGGTAAGCAAGTGGGCAAGTGTATCTGGTAAGACAGGATATCAGCAGAATAAAGATAATTAGAGTGGGGACTAAATGGGCTGATGTGTCTGCTGGGCTTAGAATGTAGTGCAATGGTGGCGCTATGCTATGACTGAAGATTAGAGTGCAGAGCTAGCCACACTAGTTAGCCATAGAGGCCAGGCAGTGGAACACACCTTTAATCCCAGCCCTTAGGAGACAGAAGCAGACGGATCTCTGTGAGTTGAAGGCCACCCTGGGCTACATGAAATTGATAAGTCTAAAAGAGAAACAGAGCCAGGTGGTGGTGGCTCACAACATCAATCCCAGTACTTGGGAGTCACACACCTTTAATCCCAGCACTCGGGAGGTGGAGACAGGAAGGGATATGGCTGTGTGGAGAGAGGAATGTAAGGTGGGAGGAGACAAGAGCATGGCATTCAGTTTGAGGATTTGTAGGGACAGGATCATCCCTTTGGTCTGAGGATTCAGCAGAGTAAGAACCAGTGGATGGTTGCCCTGCTTCTCTGATCTTTCAGCATTTACCCCTATATCTGACTCCAGTTTTTTATTAGTAAGACAAATTAGAATTTGCACTACATCAGTGTGTGACTTGTTCTGACTAATGCAACAAAGGGTGACCAGTGCTGAACAGAAAATTCCCTTAGGTTGTACAGGTTCATGGTGCTAAGTTACCCTTTGGGCAATTGTTCTAAGGAGACAGCAACTGCGGAGTTTGATTGTGTGAGTTAATGGGTAGATTACGATTTAATAATAGTGGTACAGTTGTCTTTCCGCAGACTGTGGCTGCTTTTCCTGAGTGAGTGTTAACTAGGGTCATCATACCTGTCTGATGAATTATCCTTTTTCTGTTAAGAGGCATAGGGCCTAATTAGTGGCTGTCAGCCAAGGTTGTGACCTCTTAAACTACCTGGCAGAGAGGTATGCTTTTTTATCTAAAATTTATTTTTGTGCAACTTAATTTTTAAGAAAGTTTATTGTTAAATCCTTTGTGACATCAGTTTTTACTTCCATTTCTTCCTGTATTAGGAGATGACTGGAAATAAAGGTTTAATTATTAAGATCAATAAATTGAGAATGATGAAAAACAGAGAATTTGGGGATGAGAGAGCAAGAAAAATGAAGTTGAATGTACTTATTCCTGTCTTCAGATAGCTCCTGTTGAAAACTCTACAAAATATTTGTTCTCATAAACTCATATTCCAAGAAAGTGATTTATCAGTTCACTATAAGGATTTGCCAATAACTAAACCTGATTGGAATTAGAAGTACAGTCTAGAGAGGCCGAATCACCTGTTACTTCATGAATGTCAGCATATACTGGAAAGCAAAACCCTGTTCAGATGTTTTATAAAAGGGCAGTAATAGGCCAGTAGAATTACTTGTAGTCTAAAATTCTGTGGTTTTATGAGCAACTTTTTAGGAAATAGGTTCTCCATTCACATGGCTGTCACCATGTGAAATTTTTAAACTTTTTTTTAAATTTAATATATTTAGATCACATTTTTTTTTTCTTTTGCCCTGGGCTTCTGGACATGCACTCAATCTTTAGACAAGGTTTTAATTACATGTAACTTAAAATGGCTAAAATTTGAATTGCTAATACATAGCAAAATGGCAGTTATTACATGCTGATGTAGACCTTGGTGATATAGTCTTTAAGACTTAGGACTGTCTATGAATATATTACACTAGAATTGACCACAAGAGTACATGACATTGGAGCTACTATTTTAAAAGCAGAACAAACAAAATTTTTTGAGTCAATTTAATAAGGCTTGAAACAGTAAAAACAAGTGATAATTGACAAAGTAAAGACAAAACAATCATCGTTTATAAATTAGAAGGACCTTATATGGGATGCAGTGATGGTTTACTGGTCAGGAGCCACTGATGCTCTTCCGGAGGACGTGGACAGGATCCCTAGTATCCACATGGAAGCTCACGACCATAGGTAACTCCAGTCCCAGGGGATCTAGTGTCCTTTTTTGACTTCTGAGGATGTGATTCACTTATGTTTCACAGATATACAGACAGGGAGGCACACACACATACACACACACACAATTTAAAAATTAAAAAAATATATACTTTGAAAAGCAAATAAGTTCAATTGTGTAGCCATAGGATTAAGAAGAATGAAGCAATGGTCTGAGATATATTTGTATCTTACAGATCCTTGTGTCTGTTGGGATATAGTATCTTAATTGAAGAATGGGCTTCAGTATGACCTTTGCTATTGAATAACACAATGCAATTTAGTGCACAAACATTAGGGTGGGGAGATTGCTCAGTGGTTAGGGGCACACTCCCTGTTCTTACTGAGGACTGGCATTTGGTTTCATGTACCCATGTCAGGGGCTTATAACATTCTGTGACACTAGCTCCAAGGGATCCAATGAGCTCTTCTGGCCTCTGTGGGCATTTGCATACCCGTGGTGTCCACAAAAGTAATGGCAAACAAATCTTAAAAATGTTAAATTATTGAATTAATATACAATAACCCCAATTTATTCAATACTTATTACATATTATTAACTATGAAAATTTATCTCCATATATTGTAATATTTATAGTAACTCTTTAGTATATTAGGTCTAATTTGTAGATATGAAACATAAGGACAGAAGGTTAACAAATAAGCATGTGAACTTGTTTTGCCCAGGCAGCTTTTCAGATTGGTCAATACATTTGCTGTCTTGAGTTTTTTGTTTGTTTTTGTTTTAGATGAGGTGTCATTGTGTACTTCAGTCTGGGTCATGATCTGGCTGCCTCAGCATCCTTAGTGCTCGGGTGTGTACCACTCCACCTGATTAGTCACCAAGACACTTTAAAATGTTTTCTCCTTTAAATACTGTCCTAGTTGTCTATGCACTTGTTAGAAGAGGAATAAGAGAGGATGCGAGCTATTGTAGATTTATTATTTTGTGAGAATTTTTCTAGCATCTCTTGAGGACTTCATTTAAAATTGTAGAAGCTCATGTTCAGCGGCCTGTGGTCTTAAAGGGTTTAAGATATTTATCATCCGGTAGAAAGTGGCAGACAGAGTTGGGAGCTGAAATACAATCTCAGATCTAATTTTCCTTAAAGTCTTAATTGCCTTTAGTAATTCTATTTTATTAAAGGCAATCTCAACCATAAACGTCATGCAGAAACCTACCAATAATGTCAAAGTTCTAATGTAATTGTTTTAAAACCCAGCAGAGAGTTAATGTTAAATACATAGATGGTGCCAAGGGTTGTCTCTTCTACAGTATTTCCTGCACACCCCTCTGCATGCTCTCTTGCTTCCTTATTAGTTATAACTTAGCCATTGTACTTTCATTTGCCCTGCAGAACTCCGTAAGGTATAATAATTTATTGCATTAATGTGTTAGAAGTATCCTATTGGCGATCTGTACATTTTTCAAAACCCTGTTGTGTATTTATGTGATACTGAAATTGTAGGGAATTTAATATTGCCTTCCTTTACCTCCCTTGAGTTCTTGGCTGTATGGACATGTTAATATTTATTGATCATGCAGTGTTCATCAGGTAAGAGAAACCTCCATGAGAAGTAATTCAAGGCAGTGGCTTGATGCTCCTGTGTATAAAGAAACTTCAGTAAAGAAATGAGAGAACACAGGAAGAAAGTAGTTTTGGGCTTCTGAGGCTGGGAAAAAATAAAGAGAAGGCAAGTATATGGGCAGAAACTAAATGTACGTTTTATTTGTAGATTCCCAGAACTGTTTCTAACAAAGTATAATTTATAACCTACCATTTAGAAAGCAACAACAATAAAAAGTAGGTTGGGGAAATTTTTCTTCTCTTTGAGCTCAGTTACCTTTAGCAATTCTAACGTTAGAAAGGTCATTAATAATGTTATGTAAATAATGTCATTAAAGTGAATACTAACTTGTTAATGTTAGTTGTTCCATACTTGATTTTACCTGCCTTAGGGTAGTCATATGAATATTAAAAAAAACCATAACCAATTTGAACCCATTCTATTAAAGTTTCATTTTTTGTAGGATAGTTATATAAAAGGAATATTAGTTTAAATATTCTAGAAACAGAATTACAAGGGTACACATATACAGAGATAACAGCCCATTTACATGGTGATGACAATGACTGAGAAACACAAAGTCTGCAGTCTGTAGGCTAGAGACACAGGGGAATTTGCAATTCTAGCTTCCAGTGTAAATGCTGGCTGTTTGGAGTCTCAAGAAGAATCACACATTTGGATTTGCCTAACAGCTTAAATTCTATACATTGATCATCACAAAATATCAAGACTAAGTTTTAGAGCCTGAAGAAAACCAATGTCTCCATTCAGAGTTTTCTGTTTTGGTTTTCAATATGCTTTACTTAATTTATTGATTCAAATGTTACTCTAATCCTGGAACACCTTTATTATTTAACTAAATTTCTGGGCACCTCATGCCCTGGAAGAGTTGACATATAAAATTAGCAATCAAGGTTAATTTTTAAAAATAATGAACTTGTAGCGAGCATTCTTTCCACCAGCCTGGTTCCAGAGCTGTGCCAGTCCCAAATGAACATGTAGGACACTATATTAATTATGAAACTGTTGACTGTTTTCTATGGTTTCTTGTTGGCCAGCTCTGACTTAATTATTAGCCCATAACTGCTAATCTGAGTATTTCCATGTGGTCTTCTCTTACCAGAGATAGGGTTCAGACCTCTTACTTCTCTTGAGTCCTACATGGTGACTAACTGCCTCTTTTTCCCGGAATCCTCCACCTCTTCTTGTCCCACCTTTCTTGCTTCCCTATTGGCCAACCATGCTTTATTCATCAACCAATAAGACAAACATATACCCAGAAGGACTTCCCCCATCATGAACTTAAGTAAAACATGATTTAAACATCTGTAGAAATGTTTTAATGTATAGTCAAGAGGAAAAACTATAATGATATCAACCTGAAGTTACCACTAGTTCTAATGAAATCTTTCGAAGCATAGTGATTTGAAAAGATGTTCTTTATAATATATTAGTTTATGCTGACCCATACTTGGGTTTTACTAACTGCTTGAATTCAACAAAATGATTACCAGAAAGTCAATTTGAAATACTTGTAATATGCCCTTATTTTGCTCTGCTATTCACAAAGGAGAAGACTAGAAGTTCGATATATTTAAATACAGCTATTTGTTCTGAGTTTTTCACAGGAAAATTTGTAGACCTTTTTTTGTAATGAAGATATTTAATACCATTTCTTGTTAAGGCTTTTAGCAAATACAAACAACTTTAGGTGTTTATATGTTGTAAGTCTCAGGATATCAAAAATAAGTTGTCTGAATGGCCCCTCCCTTAGTAAGGACTAATAGTGTTTGCAGGCAAGTGTAGCAGCAAAAGGTGCCTCCGTTGCCTTTCTCCCCAGAACAGGTCCATGGCTCCCACGTGCCTTTTATTTACCCCTGAATGTGCTGTGAATTTCAGAATTGTTTGATAAGTCAAAACTGTTTTCTCTTATGCCATCTATGAGTCGTCTCTGTGTCTCTGGTTTCGAGAACATAAGTTTCGAAACTATTCCCTTGTGATAGACCGATTGCCTTTGGTGTTGCAGTGTTCATTTGCTTTGCTCAGATTCCCAATCCATTTCTCTCTTCTTTTTAGTTTTTTGGGCTAAGGGTGTGCCATGCTTTCTTGTCTTCTCCAAGGAGCCTCTCTTAGATTCATCGCTTCTTTGTACTGCTGTTTTGTTTGTTTCTAGCTCATTGATTTTTGCCCTAGTTTTTATTATGTCTCCCCATCTACTGGGTATGGATTTGGTTCTTGTTTTTCCACACCCTTGCTTTGTGCCATTAAGCCATGCATCTGTGTTCTTTCTGATCCTTTGGTGTAGGAGCTTAGAGCTACGTGTTTTCCTCTTAAGACTGCATTTGATAGGACCCATAAGTCCCGTCATGTTGTGCTTTCACTTCTCACTTATTACCAGGGATCCTTTTTCTTTCCTTCTTGATTCTTACTTGACCCATTCATTGCACAGTTGCTGTGGAATAGTCCTTCTGTACACTGTGTGAATAGATGTTGCTGTGATTGGTTTAATAAACAAGCTGACTGGCCAGTGGCTGAACAGGATGCAGTTAGGTGGGAAAACCACACTGAGAGTGATGGGATGAGAAAGGGCAGAGTCAGAGGAGACGCCAGCCAGCCACTGAGGAAGCAGGATGCGTAGACAATGAGGTAACAAGCCATGAGCCACATGGCAGAGCATAGGTAAGAAATATGGGTTAATCTGAAGTTTAAGACTTGGATAGTGACAAGCCTGAGCTGTCAGTCAAGCATTTAGAATTTATATGGAGTCTCCGAGTCAGTTATTTGGGAAAAGGCTGCCAGTTATTTGGGAGCAGGAGGTTAGGGCAGGAAAACTCTGTGTATTTTTTAATCTCCGTGAATTTGGTAATTTCTAGAGACTCTTTTGTTGTTGAATTTGAGCCTTACTGTTGTAAGGTACAGTAGGAGACACAGAATTACCTCAGTTTCACTGTATCTGTTGAGGCTTGTTTTGTGCTGTAGAGTGTGGTCTATTTTAGTTCCAGAGCTGCTGTATGAAAATATTCTTTGATGTTTGGGTGTTAACAGTCAGTCTACTTATATCTGTTAGATTGATTTAATATGTGGTCTTATTTAATTCTGATGCTTCACTGATTATTTTTTGTCAGATTAACTGTCTATTATGGCAAGTTATCTGTGTCTTCAAGTCAATAGCTTTTTATGAAATGGGATGAGTCAGAGTTTGATGCATATACGATTAGGATTAGGATTGTAATGACTCCTTATTTAATTGTTCCCTTGGTCAAAATACATATTTTTTAATCTCTTCTGATTAATTTTGTTTGGTCTATTTTTGTCAGCTATTAGAATAGGGATACCTGTTTGTCCTTGTTCCATTTCCTTGAAATGCATTTTTTCCTATTCTTTCACTCTAAGGTGGTGCCTATCCTCGAGTTTATGAATTTCTTGTAGACAATAAATAGTTAGATTTTTCTTAATCCATCCAACTGTTATCGCATGGCTGGGGAGTCGAAGCCACTAATATTTGAAGTTCTTATTGAAAGGTATGCATTGAATGTTGTCCTTTTATTGCATTGTTTAACTGTTTCTGCTAATCTCATTTTGTGTTTCAGTAGTTGTAGTCTTTCTTTCTACAACTCTTGGCTTTGCTTATTCCTCTCCAGTCTGAAGCATCGCTTACACTAGACTCTGTTGGGCTGGTTTTGTGAAAATGAATTCCTTTAACCTGTTTACAGCACAACAGGGAAAGTTTTCTTTTTCCTTCAAATACAATAGTTTCAATCAATAAAATTGTCTGGTTGGCAGCTGTGGTAGTTTAGAACTTGAAGCATAATGCTACAGGCTCATCTGGCTTTTAGACTTCCCATTGAAGAGTCAGCTGTTATTCTCATGGGTTTTCCTTTCATGTGACTCCTGACTTCTCTTCAGCAACTTTCAGTATCTTTTCTTTATGTGTTTAGTGTTTTACTATAATACTACATTAAGAGACTCTCTTCTGTATGTGCTGTCTACTTAGTGTTTTATGTGCTTCCTGCATCTCTATGGCTTTCTTTCATTATTTTAGGGAAGCTTATTTTATGCTGTTGAAACTCTGGTCTATCCCATGCACCTGGCACTCTTTTCGTATTACTTTACCTATGATGAAAAAGTTTTGCCTTTGCCTGGTGTCCTGAATATTCTTTTCTCTGCATTTTAAAAAATTTATCATTTTGGTATTAATTGGTTCAATCTCTCTACTTTATCATGAAGTTCTGATTTTTGTTTGTTTGTTTGTTTTTTTTTTTGAGACAGGGTTTCTCTGTATTGTTCTGGAGGCTGTCCTGAAACTCACTCTGTAGACCAGGCTGGCCTCGAACTCGCAGAGATCCACCTACCTCTGCCTGCCAAGTGCTGGGATTAAAGGCATGTGCCACAAACGCCTGGCCCAAGTTCTGATATTTTGTGTTCTACTTGATTCATTCTACAGTTTAGACTTACCCTTAAGCTTCTGATTGGATCTTTGAATTTTTCAATTTTGTTTTCATTCAGCTTGGGTTTTCTTCAGTATTTCTACCTTTTTGTTGGATTCCACTTTCAAATCCTATATTGTCTTTGTAATTTCATTCAGCAATTTGTTTGTATTTTCTTGAACTTCAATTAAAGTTTATTTCTGTCCTCTTTATGTTTATCCATGTGTTTGCTTGTGTCTTCTCCTGGAATTCTTTAATGGTGTTTGTGATTGTTCTTTTAAATTTTGTATTCTAAAGTTCATCTTGGTCATACCTGTTGGAGAATAATTCTGCATAACCATTAGTCTTTAAGGGGTGTTTTATTTATCTTTCCTATTGTTTGTGTTCTTGTAGGGGACTGGGACATATGGATTTATTTTATTGGTTGCAGGTCTGATATGAGATTCTGACCTGCTTGTTTTGGCTGGAGATTTGGTTCTATTTGTGGTGTTGCCAGAACTTGGTTGTTTTCAGTTCAGGTAGGAGGAGTTACTAGGTCAGTCCTTCAGCTACTTGGTATTGATTATTTATTGGAGATCCTGGGGGTGATTCCAATTAACTGGCAATTAGTGTGATACATGAGTCTTAAGGTTACTCTAAGAATGTGTGTTTGAAATCCAACAAAGTCCCTTAGAGCAGATCCTAGCTCAGGGAAAGGGGCCAGGGCTTCCTGGAAAAATGTGACTTCTGGCTGGAGCTGGCTTACAAGGCAGCACTCGGGTTTAAAGGACAGCTGGACCCTGGCCAGAATCAACAAACTATCATTTGGGTATGGATTCTGTGTGGGCCTGGCCAAGAGACCTTACAGAAAAAGATTCTATCCCAATGCCTTGAGAGAAAGAATAGAGGGGGCAGCAGTGATATGAAATAAGGGTCCTGGGTTAGACTCAGCAAGAGTACTCACAGATTCAGTTCCTGAGTGAGCTTAGGCATTGGGGGAGGGGAAGAAAATGAGTCACACCAACAGAACCCACAGATGGGTTCCCACTGGGCCTCAAGTGGTGGCATGGAGTGAGATATTTCTTTTAGGCATTATTGCACTATTCTTAGAATCGGATTGTTTCAACTAGAACAAGGGTATTGCTAGCAGAACCAAAAAGAGAAAGCAAAGATCTCTTTATTAAGAAAACATTTGATAAGCCAGGGAAGGTGAATAAGGAAGTTATAAATCATAGTGGATATCAATGATAAAAAGCATAGGTGAAGGTTCCAAGATAATGCCAATAATTGAACACTTCTTTTTGTGTGTGTAAGTGTTTTGTATGAATGCATGTGTATCACATGAATGCCTGGTGCCTATTAAGGCCAGACGAGGGACACTGCACATCTGGAATTGGAGTAACAGATGGTTGTGAGCCATCATGTGGATATTGGCAGCCAAATTCTGGTCCTCTGCAATCTTAATGCTGCACCATCTCTCCAGCCCCATTAAACACTTCAGACTAAGCTACAGTACAAGGGGAGACTTGAACTATCTCTTTTCATTTTGCTGAAAAAGAAGCACATGAAAAGAAATATCTGGCATATTTTTGTGCTCTGTATGTATATCACTTATCTTTATACTTTAAATCTTTTCCTAAGTGTTCTTTTGAATTAGATTAATTATCGGTTCTAAGCTGTGTTTTCCTCATATTCTATATCATTTGACTAAATATATCTTTCAACTGACAAATAATTAAAAATTATATTTGATTACAACAAAACTTATTGATTGCCTCCTATAGTCCACAACAACTTTGTAATCAAAGTACAGTAATAGATAGATGAATGAAGATTGTGTGAATGAAAGGATTAATAAATGAAGTTTATTCATATCCCTCATCATATCAAATTATTATTTCTACTTTCAATATAGTGTTTGTACATCATTCATATTTAGGCAATGCAACAGTTGAGTGTTATTCTTTTTGCAAATCTTTTTAAATGTAAGTCAGAAACTAAAATCAGTTCAAGTTGTTCTTAATCACTATATTCAGTGTAACCTGATCTGTTTATTTACCTTCTAGGTGAAATTGACCTTCAGATTCTCTCCAAGGTCCAGGCTCAATACCCAGGCATCTGTATCAACAATGAAGTTGTTGAGCCAAGTGCTGAGCAAATTGTCAAGTACAAAGGTATGTGCTAAATTCTGTCTCCAGAGACTTATCTTCTCATTTTGTTTGTTCGTTTGTGAGTTTCTTTTGTGTGTCTCAAGTGTAATAGCACACTGACTACTATGTATTTGGTGAGTTTATTTGGAGAAAAACTTAACTAATTCTTGGCAGGCAAGAATGAACACCTGAAACTACTGATTCCTTTATTGATATCATGCATTAATCTGTTTTATATTAAACTTCTATTCATAAAATTCTGCAGTTGATTTAATCTTTATACTAAGATCATATAATCTATATTTAACCATATTCTCAAATTTATGTCCTGATTTTTTTCCTTTCTCCTCCAATTTTGTCAAGTACTAGGAAAAAAACCAGTCTAGACAAACCTTCTGATTTCCTGAGATACATAATAAAGAAAAACATGTGCCTTTTTATGTCCTTGTGTAGGGTTGTCTAGTAGAACAGAACTGGTAGAATTAACCTATACTCTTAAAATGGGATGCAGCAGAGTATCTTACAGGCTGTGGTCTGGGTATTTCAACAATGGCTTCCTCTGGATACAAAGGCCAAGAATCTAGTAGTTGTTCAGCCCACAAGGCTGAATGACTCAGTCTTCAGTCTGTGTTCAAATCTCAAAGAAATATGTTATAATACTTATAAACTTACAAAAGTAAAGAATTCCTCCACAGCAGGGTAGATGAACTTGCCAGTAGGAGTGAAGGCAAGCAGGCCAAAAGCAAAACACTTCATTTTTCACATCCATTTATGTGGGCTGTCACCAGAATGTATGGCCCAGACTTAGAGCTTGTCTTCTGACCTCACATGTTTCAGAGTTAGGGACAGTCTTCAAAACCCTCCACAGGTGTGCCCAGCTTCTTGTGTGTTAGTTGGTTCCAGAAGCAGTGAAGTTGACAACCAACATTAGTCATCTCAGTCCAATAACATGTACTGCATTAGAATTCTAAATGAAAATGGGTTCCATATATAATTAAATCAAAATTGATTATAGGCCACCTTTTCTGGGTATTTTAGAGCGTGTAGCCAAGACATCAAACATGGAGAAGGTAAAATTTGCTTGGCACGAGGAGACGTCATCTGAATATCAAAAGCGAATGCTGCAAGAAGAACCTCAAAAGTGGGACTTTATTCATATGATTCAGGTGAGAAGTGGTGTTAGAATGTGCTGCCAAAAAGATGTTTCTCACAGATTTGTATGAAGAACGCATATCGTTTTAATGTTTTAAAATGAAATCTTTTGGTTTCTAGTTTTATACCAAAACTAGTGAATATTTTCTGCCTTAAGGAAAGGTTTTGATAAATACAAAGACTCCCTTTGACATTTAAAAGGACACTTGTTTAGAACTGCAGAGGGATGATATATTCTAGCAAGTTTTCAATGGCTCTGTTGGCTTAGATGACCAGTATATATATGTAAATGTTCCATACTTTTTCTGAATCCTCTTGGTTTTTCCAATAGTAGCCACCTTCGATAGTGTGTATGTAATAGAAGGGACATGTTTTATAATAGTCGATCAGCATGATATTATTTACATTAGCCATTCATTTAGGAGGACTTTATTTCCATGATTCAGCAGCAATGGACTAACAAACAATGATCATTGAGAACATGGCATGAGGTGTCAATTCTAGGCATCCCTGAGATTTCTGGATAGTAAAGAGTATTTTGCTGTTAGAAGTTGGCTAGTGTTAGGCAGTGGTTTTATGTTGTGTAGAGCGCTTCATTAATGGCAAAACTCATTCTTCTTGAGTCCATAATCACAGTGACTTCAGAGGAGTACAATGATGAGAAGCCAAAGAAAAAGTTGACTCTAAACATATTTAAACATATTTCGTTAGAAAACAAACATTTTTTCTGTCAGGGAACATCCAGCATGTACAGAAATCATATGCTGTTTCTCTGTAGATGTGTTTTCCGTCCTCATGAAACTGTTTGCTAGTCTCCCTCTCCTAAATCCTTCTGCAACCTGCCCCTGATGAGTCATTCCTAACTGACCACTTTACTTCATATTCTTGAAGGGAAAACTCCACTGAAAATTAATCTTTTACCCTCTGTCTTAGTGTTCTATTGCTTTGAAAAGATGCCGTGACCACTGCAACTCTTATAAAGAGAAGCATTCAATTATATGAGCCTGTGGGGACCATTTCTATTCAAACCAACACAGTCTACTCCCTGGCCATCATAGACTTGTAGCTGTATCATACTGCAAAATGTATTCTGATGTGGGAAGTCCTGTGATTATGTCAATAAAGCACTGTTGGCCAATAGGAATCTAGATAGGTGGGACTAGGAGTCCAGGAGGACTCTGGGAAGGAGAAACACAGAGAGTCAAGATGTAATGCCATGAGGTAGGAAGCCTGGAACTATTCTCCGGTAAGAGAAATACTTAGAATAACAATTATGGGGTAATTACTTAAGTCAGAGCTAACCAGTAAGAAACAAGCAAGGCCAACAGCTTCATAATTAATATAGCCTCCTGTGTGTTTATTTGGGACTGATGAGACTCTAGAACTAGGCTGGCGGGAAAGCTTCTCTCAAGGAAAAAGGTTTCCCTGTACAGTATTCATTTCAACTTTAATAATCCCCATAGTTTATAGTGGTCTCAACACTATTTAAACATTCAAAGTTAAAAAATTCTCTTCTGAGACTCAAGGAAATCTCTTAACTGTAACACCCTGTGAAATCAAAATATAAAAGCAGATTACATGCTTCCATCATTCAATGGCATATAATATACATTATGATTCCAAAAGGAGGACAGGGGGCATAGTGAGGAGATAATGGACCAAAGCAAGACAAAAAAAAACTAGCAGGGAAAACTCCAAACACTGCCTCCCCATGTCTGATGTCAAAATACTCTTCAGATCTTCAACTGCTTTCAGCTTTGTTGACTACAAAATACATCCCTCTCTTGGACTGGTTCCATACCCTTTTAGCAACTCTCCTCAGCAGGAGTCACATAACTCTGGCACCTCTAGCATCTTGGGGTCTTCAGGCAATCTAGGCTTCACCTTCACAGATTCATACAATGGCCTTTTTGAACCTCCATGCAGAGACAGCCCTGACATATGCCTAGCCTCAAGGGCTTTCCTTAGTCATGAACAGAGATTCTATAACCCCTTTCTTGTATCCTTGACTCTAAAGCCAGAGTCACATGGCCAAAGCTGCCAAGCTCTGCTACTGGCTAAGGCTGGAACATGGTTCCCTCCTTAATTTTTCTTTAATCAGATTTCTGTTTTCATGGTTTCCGTTACTGCCTAAGCTTTTCTCTAATTCCTTTTCAAAAGTTGGAAGCTTAGCTGGGTTAGTTAGATCATGCCCCGAGGTCACCACTCCCTTATTTATTAGAATCAGGCTTTTCTTTAAACTTTTTGATCTCCTTGAGCACTGGCCGTATCTTCATTATACTTCGTGGTACTCTTTTTCTCCTCAAACTAAATATTTTCTATTTTTCCTTGTTCAGCTTGCTCCTTTTCATTATATATCCGCCTAATAGTGACAATTAGTAACCAAGCAACACAACCAATACCAGGTTGTCTCGAAATCTCCTCTGCCAATGCTGTTAATCCAAAACTCTTCAATTTAGACTCGGACAGATTTTTTTTTGACATGTGTAGAAAACAGCCGCATTCTTCACCAACTATCACAAGAACATCCTCTTGTCCATTCATTAATATTTTTCTCCTCTGATGCCTCTTGATCCAACTGTTCAGAGTCTACATTGTTCTCAGTGCCACTGTCCTCCATGCTTCTACTAGTTTGGTCCATTAAGCCATGATAAAGCATTTAACTGCTTTCCTAATCCAAAGTCCCCAAGTCCACATTCTTTCAACAAGCAGCATGGTCAGGCCTTTCACAATACCCCACTCTCTGGTACCAACTTCTGTCTTCGAGTTCTATTGCTGTAAAGAGACACCATGACCATCACAACTTCTATAAAGGGAAGCATTTAACTGAGGCTGGCTTACAATTTCAGAGATTTAGTCCATTATCATCATGATGGGAGGCATGGTGGAATACAAGCAGACATGGTAGTGGAGAAATAGCTTCACAGTTATACATCTGGATCCTCAGGCAGCAGAAACAGAAAAGCACTAGGCCTGACATGGGCTTTTGAAACTTCAAATGCTCCAATGACAAACAGGACCACATCTACTGGAACAAATAGTGCTACTCCCTAAGCATTCAAACATATCAGTCTATGGGAGCCATTCTTATCCAAACCACCACACCCTCTGCATTTGCAACCCCAACACCTGTGTTCCCTTTACCTGTGTTTCCTTATTGTTGCCTCTCAAAACCCATTTCCTCCACTTCTGCTTTGTAGGCTGCTTTTCTCTCTAGTATGCAGTGCAGTAGCCTTAGAGATTTATATAGTTTTCTTAGAACTTCCACATTTTTCTTTCTTTCTTAGAGCAAAAGTCTATTCTCTTTCACTTCTTATATACCCTGCACTGGTTTATGTCTCTTCATTTCTGTTTATAGTCCAAACATTCTTGTGACATGTTTTCAGTTTGGCATTTTCTGTCAACATAAAAATCCCCAGTGTGTTTTAGATAAAAGATCAGGGCATCTTTTGTGACCAAGAGTCTCTTTTTATCCTGGTCATGACATAGATTATTTGTCATCATATGTATTTGCTGTATTTGGGTGTTTGTGGTAAACTATATGGAGAAACTTGATGGTAATCATGGCTCCTGAAGTTATATGGGCCATATGCAGGGTCATTTTATTTCATTCATCCATGTGGGAAAATTCATAAATAAATTATTTGACCTTTCTGCAGTGGATTCTATTATGGTCATATTATATTGAAAATTGAATTCTTGTCCAAGAGAGATAAGTGTGAGATATAAAAAGTATCTGTTGGGTAGATTCTGTAGTGCCTAAAGGATATACATCATTAAGCTTTAGTTTGAGTAGAAAAGCCTGCATTTGACTAGGAATTGGTCTAGAACTATTAAAATCAGGTTGACTAATCCTTATGCCCTGTGACAAAAAAAAAGAAACCCAAAAAACATAAACTTATATTTTCTACTGTCGTAGAGAATTCGAGCATGCCGTAGCCTGTCCCTTTGTGTATATGTGTGATTTTAAAAAAGGAAAATGTGTATGTGAGGCTATGGAGAATCTTGTCAAAAGGCTGGATTTTAAAGTAATATTCTAGGAAATGGGGTTTGCTTTTTCTCTTCTAAGTGCTAAAACTCACAAAATGACAATAGGCATAGTATTATCTTCCACTTGTAGAACAAAGTTTAAGCATCTGTAGTTACAGATGTATATGGTCTGTGTTACAGAATGAGGAAAGTAACTTTAAAGGTATTTTGCCCTAGGACTGAGGATGAAGCTCATTGCTAAAGTGCATACCTAGAGTATTCAAGGTCCTAGGTTCCATCCCCAGGACTGGCAGGAAAAATAAAAAAAGGCAACAAAAGCTGGTTACCTATAGGAGGGCAGATGGCATATTTGCCCTTCCCCAAATGTCTTATGGTTATAACTCTCTAGCATCTTTAACCTTTAATCATTTACATTTTTTTCATGGTATATATTCACTCAATGTGAAAAATCAAAACTTCCACTGAGTATCTAGTCCAAGCATGAAAACTATGTAGTCCAAAACAACATAGAGAAGCATCTCATTTCTTTTTTCCCTCCCACCTAGATGCTGTATTATGTAAAGGATATCCCAGCTACCCTGAGATTCTTCCATGGTCTCTTAGCTGCCAATGCTAAGATTCTCATTATTCTTGTGTCGGGTAAGCTATTTCAACCAGCTGGGTTTTAAAATAGTATTGTGAATATACACATGCATTCATGTGTTTAGATAAAGTTAGTACATCTTGTTATTGTTTTGAAATTCATTTTAAATTATTTTTTAAAGTAGAACAATGCTCAATTTAGAGAACCTAGTGGAACCAAAATCTCTCTGCTTCTCTCTATTCAGAAAATATGTCCTTACAAAGGTTAGATAATGACTCAGTGTTTAAGAGCACATTGTTTTTGTAGAGGACTGCAATTGGTTCCTAGAACCTACTTTGGGCACCTTAATAATGCATGTGCACATGCATGCACATGGGCTCACACACACACACACACACACACACACACACACACACACTGTAATAGAACCTTACAAAAAAGAAAAATTCTTTGCCTTGTTACTTTGCCCTGGTTACTTTTCTGCTGCTGTGATAAAACACTGACCTAAACCAACTTGGGGAGAAAAAGGGGTTATTTGGCTCACAGTAGACAGTTCATCATTGAGGGAAGTCAAAGCAAGAACTCAAAGCTGGAACCTGGAGGTAGGAACTGAAGCAGAGATGATGGTGGAGTACTGCTTACTGCCTAATTCCAGGCCCCTCTGCCTGCTGATGGCACGGTCCAAACTGGGCCCTCCCACATTAATTCACAATTTAACAAAATGTGCCCTTCAGACATGTCCACAGCCTCATCTGATAGAAGAAATTCCTCAGTTGGGAATCCCTTTTCCAAGGTGTCTCCATTTGTGTCAGATTGTTAAAAACCAAGCAGCACCACATCTGTTTTATAGAACAGAAAGTTAAAGAGATAGTATTTTTAACATGAGAACAAACAAGTACATTTATTAAGTTTGCCTATTATATGTCACATAACTATTTTTCCTCCATCCTTGAGATTTACTAATAAGTAAATAAAATCTTAGACTTTTTGGATGCCATTAATTTGCATTTCTAAAACCATTAGAAACTTAGTTCATTATAGCTTCTTTTTTTACATATACCTATAAAATGATTCATTTGTTTCACTATTTTTCAGAGAGGATATTTAATTAGTTTGTTGCTTCCAGGGTCATGTCACATAGGTTAAAAGTTAGAAAATCAAACATTGATATTAAGATCATTCGTAAGATTTTACTATGTAGTATAGGTTGGATTAAAAAATACCAGAGTATTATGGGTACCTGCCACTATGCCCTGTCTCTGTAGCAGTTCTTCCATGGGTGTCTTGGGTTGTCTAGCTGTTGTTAGATGATTCATTTCTAAAAATGCCCCGGTCCTTATCATCATCACCAGACAACAGCTCCACTCACTGAAACTGTGTGCCACAACATTTGTCTTCACATACAAGGAATACTTTTTAAAATGGCAACTGCAGTTGTTGCTTATACTTTCAGGCTTTACTTGGTGTGAAGGTTTAGAGCCAGGAACTCTTACATACAACTGACTCCCCAAGCGAACATTCTGATATACTATTTTTACCTCTAGTTAGTTAAAATTACTCACTTATTTGGGAAAGACCTGATTTTCCATTTTGAAGGGATTATATAAATTGAATGCTTTCTGCTCACCTATGTTTAAATTAGGGACTTGGTAAAAAGTAGTTTGTATTACAAAAGTAAACTTATTTTCCAATGTTGTGGGGACTTACTTTTGTGATCTGCATCAATAAAATACAATGTTCTGAACAGAAATCTATCCTGAATTGACAAACTTAATATTAGTAACAGTTCTACTAGTAGATCTGACATTTTGAACAGTTAAATATTTGAATGTTAGGTATTCTTATTTACCAATAAGAAAAAAACAATTATGTTATAAGTATACTTTATGTGCATTTTAAAATTAACAAAGCTCCTTTATAGAGACTGTAGTCTGCTGGCTGCAGCATAGAGTTATTATAACCCAAGAAATCTGAAGATAAAACAGGCCCAGGGAAGGATATGAAGACACTTGGGGTAGGAATACTAGTGTACTTCCTACATGGATGAACTTTGCTTCCAAGCCTTAGTTAACTTTAGGCTATTTGTGGACAGGCGTACCCATGTTATTTGTATGTACGCATACATGGGATTCAGATGAGCTCTGTATGTTTTTATTTGGAACCAAAAAGGCAATAAACACAAGTAACTTTTTAAAAAGAATTTTGAATCAGAAATTATTCAGTCAGTGCCCTTCAAATGGTAGAAATAGCTTTCGCTTTTTTTCCTCCAGGACAGGGTTTCTCTGTGTAGCTTTGTAGACCAGGCAAGCCTCTAACTCAAAGAGATCTGCTTGCCTCTGCCTCCCAAGTGCTTGGATTAAAGGTGTGTACCACCAGCACCTGGCTAGTTTTCAATTTTTTTTAAAACATAGTTCACAAGCTCTTTTTACAGAAGAATAAGGAGAGGTTGTAGTCTGAAAGAGATAAGCATTTTTTATCAATATAGTTCCTAGGAATGACAATGAACATCTAAGACTGTTCAGTTCATCATACTGGAACTCATATGAGATCTTTCTATTATCATAGTCACTACTTCTTGGAAGATATTTTTTTACCACAGAGAAGAAATATCAGATTAATTTCTTTTTAAAGGAACCACTGAGTAAAATAAGAAAAAATATTTCAGATATTTCCTTGTATTTTTCAGAAATATTAAATAGATTAAATAGAAAATATATTTTTTTAAAGTCACCTTTTCTAATAGTTTGCTTTGCAGTTCAAGAAGATATTCATCCTGAGGAAAGAATTAATACTGCCAAATATGTTGGTCATTTTTCATCAGTTTAGTTCGTTAACTAGCCTGTTCCTAGTTTCCCCAGCCATACTCTCACATGAAACAATTAAAAACACAGAGCAAATGGCTATGGTTTTTATCCCAAGCATCTTGAGTTATCCCTCCCCATCTCTGCCCTGGAACTCTCCTGCTGCTTCACATCAGAGTCTCTTATGAACTCAGGACAGTGAAGATGGGTGCCTTTGCCTCAGTCTATTACTATACCCTTGTGAAACCTTGAGTACACAGAAAATGCTCAATGAGTCTTTGGATTCAACGAAATAGCTGTTTATTTGAATTTTGTGATACCAGAACTACAAGGTTCTGAAAGTCCACCCAAAAGAGTATAATGTGATTCATCTAAGAATGACTACACGTGGAACACAGAAACTGTGTGTGTTTGCACATGTGTTTGCATGGTAATAAATGGCTCAGTGAAATATAAATATACATTCTCATGGGCATATATGCTGGATATGGGGTAGTTAGACAAAACCATGTAGGATAAACAAGAAAGAGGATGAAATCAGAATAAAATCAGGTGGTCAGTGTACTGTATGTGATCCTATGTTTTCTTCTGGGTTGCTATGCTTTTGTTATAGATCAAGTCCAACTCAGTAAATATTCACTTAGTGGTAGCTAACAGAATTCTTTGATTATTAATATGAAAAAAATGAAATGGAAAAGTGTAGGAGGAAATCTGATGCCGCCATTAAACATGTGACTTACTAAGTCTATGCCGCCATTAAACATGTGACTTACTAGAGGCGCATACAGATGAGGTAATAAAAGGGCGGTTTACCACACTGCTAACCACACCCACTTTAGGCAGGACTAAAGACGTATACGGCTGGACGTAAAGACGTATACGTACGTAGGCGGAACTACGTCACTAGCCAGGCCCACTTTTGGGCATGGCTAGGGCGTACGGGAAGGCATAAAAGACAGCGCACAGGAAGTCTCGCTCTCTTTTCCTGGAGTTCGGCTTCCGGTCCAGTCGCTAGCTGAGATCTGCTGGGCTTCTCGGGGTTTGGTATCTTGTGAGTAATTTTCTACATAAAATACTCAGCGTTACTTTCAGTCATTGTGTGTCGTGTATCGTTACAGCGTCCGTAAAGCCAACAGAAAAGAAGAGAAATAAGTACACAATACTTGAATTTTGTTTTAAATGAGAGTATTGTATACAAAAATATTTTTACTCCCCCCCCCCCCCCCGGTCATTCAGTTCCAATTTTTTTTGGCTTCCGGGGTTAGTTCATGACTGTACCAGCCTTGCATTGGCTTCAAATCCTTTGTAGTTGTTCTCTCCATCTGGAACCTTCCCTGTGCTGTCTACATGGCTGCTGTCAGATTGTGCTCAAATGTCACCATATTAAACAGACTCTGTGATCACCATAGGTAAAACAGCAGTGCTCAAATGTCTCTGGCCATCCTTATCCCTTACTCTGATTGTTTTTTAATTACACATTACATCATATGATATATATTTAGTTACTTATTTAATTTCTCCCTGCTTTTGTTGTTACTTGGATTAAGCTCTACAAAGGGTATGAATATTATTTTGTTGACTGTTCTATTCTAAATGTCTGGTATAATGACTAGGAGAAACTAAATAAAAGACAAAGTAAAGAAAACATGAACTTTGTTCTTTTGCACAGGAACTAGTGGCTGGGACAAGCTATGGAAAAAGTATGGATCCCGTCTACCCAGGGATGACCTCTGCCAGTATGTCACTTCCTCTGATCTCACTCAGATCCTGGACGACCTGGGGATTAAGTATGAGTGTTATGATCTTTTGTCCACCATGGACATAACAGACTGCTTTGTTGATGGCAATGAAAATGGAGACCTGCTTTGGGATTTTTTGACAGAGACCTGTAACTTTAACAAAACAGCACCACCGGATCTTAGAGCAGAAATTATGAAGGATCTTCAAGAGCCTGAATTTAGTGTTAAGAAAGAGGGGAAGGTACTTTTTAACAATAATCTAAGTTTTATAGTGGTTGAAGCGTAACTATAAGTCATGAATGTCCAGAATTTATATTTTGATCAATTGTTTATTACATATTGATTTACTTATCAAACACATATTTACATACTACAGTTAAAAATTAATCTTATAATAAGGATATATTCTCATTTCTTATAAATGAAATCTATAAATTTCCAAGACATTCTTGGGCTTCCACCAGAATCATGTGGGCTACTTCCAGTTATAGCTTGTCCAGTTAGAGTAAACACTACCTAACTGGAAACATATGGCTTGAGTTTCATCGACTTACTGATAATAAAATCTTTTCCATTTTTTTATTGTACTGGAAATTCTTAGAATAGAGATAAAATATATGCCATCTATATTTTGAATAACAGAAAAGTGACATTTATTGATTCTATCATCACAAAAAGTAAATGTAGTTCTACTTGTAAAGAAGTGTTTGTCTTTCTACTTTTCCTGTGATAGTTTCTATCATACTTTTTATTGGTGACATAATAAAATTAGAGGCTGGTGGGATGGTTGTTTCAGAGGACCTGGGTTCACTTTTCTGCATGCGTGTCCTATACCTCACAGCCAACTGTGATGCCCGCTTTAGAAAATCCGATGCCATAGTCTGGAGGCATCAACACTTATGTGAGCATATCCCTCCCACACACATAAGAATAAAATAAATCTTTAAAAAATGACTACAAAATTGGCTCTGTCATGTGATATTCCTACTTTATCTAAGATATAATTATCTTCTCTGTTTTTGTTATACTGAAACTTATATTTTGTACAAATTAATTTAGTTCAGTTTTTCCTTTTTAAAATTTTAGTTTCTTAAACATTTTTAAAGGTCTTCTAGGTTTAGATTGCTAATATTTTTATAATAGGTTCATAACTTCATTCCAAAGTTACCTTTAGATAGTAGGATTTCAGAGAATTTGGGAAGACTTATTTGATATTCTTGCTTTATTTTTAAAGGATCCCCTGTAATTCTTACAACAATAATATATTTTAAGTTAAGAAGTAATAATTCATTAATAATTTCTATAATAAGAAAATGATACTTCCAATCAAAATGGGGTAAAAGAAGGATCTTAATAGCTCATGGAACTATGCCTTACAGTACAGATGCCTTAATTCACAGATGGTGAATTATGTTTTAGGTTAGTCAACTGTGAAGAGTTTGTGCCCCCTTTTTAACCACAGCTCATCTCTGTGGCTTAGAATCTGTTTACATTAACAAATAATCAAGCTTTGTGTATAATCAGTAAAACATTGATGTATTTTTCTCGGATAGCTTCATCTTTTTTTTCATTATGAAATACAATAAATAAATGACAGTCAGATTCCCGAATAAGACCACTGAATGATCAGAGCAAATCGGTGATTCATGAATATTGATGGGGATAGGGCAACTTCAACAGAAAGATAGAATTCAAGACTCTAAAGCAGTTATGGCCTTTTGTAGAAGAAGAATGGACATGCTATTTAATGATAGAAATAGAAAAGCTCACTGATGGTTATTTACAAATATGGCCCTTTTCTCATCCCTATAGGCCTTTTCTATAAAATTCAGGGACAAATAAATTCTCGTCTACTTTAGTTTAATATAATGGAAATACACATTGAAATAGTATAAGAAAGGCCATAGTGCCCTGACTGTACCTCTCCCTTTGGGAGCCACATTTGCTTGTAAATAAATGGCTTTTCACTCATCTTTGTGTTTTACAACACTAAAAGGGCCCTCCTTCCCTGCTGAGAACAGGTCCTGATATATAAGAAGTTTGATTCCTCTGGAGGGCTGGCCTTTTGATGTGTTTTACAAATCAAAGGTTGTACTTGTGAAGACGCCATGGCCTCCTGCACTGGGTGTGACGTTTTTTTCACAGGCACAAACTTGCTTTTGGTCAGCTGGCTAGAGGACTCAAGGGACTCAATATACTCCTAATTTGCTTAATAAAGCGTGGTGATTTATACCTTTCATACAGGCTTCTTTGATTCCTTTTCTTTTCTTTTCTCTTTGGTCTTACTTTATGTTTGTAAGACAGATTCTCATTTTATAGACCCCTGTCTTTACCTGTGTAAGCTAGACTGGCCTCCACTTCACAGAATGCCCGTTGTATCAGCCTGCTAAATGCTGAGATTACAAGGGTAAGCCACCATGCCTGGCTTACTTCTGTCCATTTTTTTAAAACAGAAAACCATCTCTATATATGCCTAAAACTTAGTGACAGTGTTACAGATAGCCCAACAGAGATGACCACTCAGACAGAGTTGATAGCCAGTTGAAAGTCTTTATTCCAGCAGGCTGAGACCACACGCTGGCATTTGGGTGACCTAGGTGTGGCTTCAAGTGTCCTGGGTATGGGATTTTAAAAGGCAAAAAGCACATCCTAACACCTCAGTCTGCAGCTACATGGGGTTGGAGGGCTGGGTTTTACAGAAGCAAGAAGTTTAACTGCCAAATTAAGTCATTAGCTGTAGGGGTCTCTGCATAAACAGGCTTCAGACAAAGGAGCTAGGACATCCTGACCTTGGGTTCCTGTAGTAGAGTTGGGAAGTTTTCTATAGGATTCTCCATCAAGGAGATCAGATTCTAGTTAAATCTGAAAGGGCCTCAGCAAGAATATGAGATGGAGAAACCTTCGCATTGTCTTGCCCAGTTACAGTAGTTTCAGGGGATGCAACTATTGATATCCTATATTACCTGATACTAGAAAGGGTATGGGGTAGTCACATATTGACCTTTTAAGTTTGCTTTTATGATTAAGATTAAAAAACAACACAACATAAAATTGGAGTGCTATGTTGTGTGTCATGATTCACTGTGTAAGCATGGTGCCTTGCCTATGGTAGATGATAGACAGGATGGCTGATGAATCCTTTTCTTTTGAACCATCTGCCTTATGCTTTGTGTGTCTAGTTTACTGTTGTAAATATGGCTGAACAAATTAAACAGGTGCTAGAGCAATCACAAGGCATATGTGAGGCCCTGAGTTTGATCCCCAGCACAAACAAACAAAAAGCAAACCAAAAGGAAATAAAAATAGAAGCATTTTAAAAAGAAATAATATCATGTACCCAAACTGAGTTGTTTCCCCTAGAATTACTATAAATTTGAAGTTACCAAGGACTCTTTCTGGCACTTGCTCTTAAGAGATTATTGTCAAGATCCAAAGAGAAAATATACAGTGGTACATAGTATTTTCAGGCCTGATATTTTCTTATAAAAATTTGTAGCCTGTGATTGGCTCTTCTACCATGAGCCAACAAAAATTAGGTGATAGCCACATTCATAGAATGAGAGGGAAAATTCACGAAGAGTTTATGTTCATAGTCTATAAAGCTATGCAGAATCTGTGAGACCCAAAGCTGAATTTTAAGTTTTAACTACTCTGCCTAAGAGATCCTTGAAATAAAAATGTCTCTAACTTGTAAGCGCCTTGCCCAAGGACCAATGCTTCCTGAAATGCTGGAAGCTATTGTTTGTGGGAGCTAACAAGCCACATGTTTTCACTCCCTTAAACAAGTTTATTTGGCTCAACTGCACCAGATGTGCTTGATCACATGTGGGCAGGATGTTTACAGGTAGGAAATACATCAGGATGTGTACACTTGTCCCTGATTGCACCTGATAAGAAATTCAGTGAACTGTGGATTTGGCCTTTTTAAGCCCCTGAAAACTGAATTGACTAGAGGCCATGTCCCTGGGAACCCAGGTATGATCTGGCCAAAGCCCATCCACCTGGTTAGTATGTAATTGAAACTTGATTCAAAATTGACTTTAAATTGTGCTAGTGGTCTTCTTCTTGACCAGTGCGATTAACCATCCAAGTGTATATTTAATGTTTTTCAAATATTTATTTAATGAGAGAGCTTATTGCACCATATTTTGTCATTTAAACAATTCCTATATATAGTTTTGTTAGTAGAGCACTTGCCTTCTGTAAGTATGGTTTGATCCCCAGTATCACAAATAAATAAAATATAATAAAGCAAAGGCAATATAAAATATAATAAAAACAAAAAGTAATAAAAGTGTATATATATTTACCTCATCAGAATGGTTTCTAAGAAAAATAAAGACTAGTTTTTTAAACGTAACATTTACATAATTTTTACTGATTCTTTGGGAATCTCACACCATGCACCCCAATCCCACTTATTTTCTAGTCCCTCTATATCTGCCCTCCACCCTTGTAGTGTCCCCTCAAAGGAAAACTTAAAAAGAAATAATAAAAATTAAAAAATACAAATAAGGATATTAATTAACAAAAACCATCCAAGCAAAAGCAAATCATAAAACAGTTCTCTCCTCCGTCCTTTTCACCTGAGCTGCTGTGTATCATGCAGTAGATGCCTTTTGTCCACACAACTTTCCCTGCAGATGTTCACTGTGTAGCAAGTTGTTGGTCAGGTTCAAATCCTCTGGTTTCTGCTGCACCATGAATCCTGGACCCTCACAGAAACTCCGCTCAGATATCCTGCTGTTTCCCGGAGTCAGGGAGATCCTGTGACTTGGTTCTGCTGGACCAGTCCCTTCACGCTCTTCAGCAGGTCATAGATGGGGTAGGAGTGCAAACTCAAAGCCAAAAAGGACCCTGTATATGTGGCTGAGTGGTGGCTGAATTGGTCAGTCCAGGCTGCTGGGATCAACCCCCTCAGGTGAGGTGTAGAGCCAGCTCTCCCATGCCCATGGTGAGAGTGGGATCAGCTTTTCCTAGTGCAGGGGCCAACTCTTTTTTGTGTTGAGGTAACTAGGGTCTATTAGCTCAGGGCTGATGAGCTGCAGGGTTATCTTTCCAGTGAGAGGTGGGCCAGCTCAGCACGGACATGGCCATCAGCAGCAACTTGGGGCTGGATAGCACCATGACCCCGGGTGACTGTGCAGGTTTCTTAGATTGGCATGGGCCCAGCAGCAGCATGGTCCTCGGACTCCAACATGGCCCCACGTGGCAGTCCAGATCTTGGCAGTCACACAGCCTTCGATGGTAACAGGAACCATGGACCTCAACACAAGACCCAGACATGGACCCCTAGCCACAGATTGAGCCTGGGATGTCACCATGGCCTTTGGGTGGCAGCACAGGCCACCCCAATCTGTATGGTCCGGACAGTAACACGGATACAAACATGTCCCTAGGGCTCAGCCGAGACCCAGGCATCTGCACAGACTTCGATGGTAATCGGAGCCAAAGACTACTACTTTTTGATGAATGAATAATGTAGTCCAGTAAGATGGAGCCATAGCAGATGACTCCTTAGGTTTAAATCCTAGCTGTGTTGATTATCAACTACATGATTTGGGATCCCTTTCATTCTTTATAATCTCATATTTAGTCGTATGGAAAATGAAGATGTTCATTGCAACTGCCTCAGATAAAACTTCAGAAAATAAAATAGGAAATATATCTTATAAAGTACCAGGCTCATAAGGATTACTCAAAAATAATAACCACAAGTATGGTTAGTTGCTTATAAAATAGAGATAAAATTAAACTAGAGATAAAATTAAAAGAAATCTAAGGAAAATCAAAGCTAAGGACCAAAGGTTGTATTTAGAGGAACCAACTTAGTTTCTAAAAATGAGTGTCTCAGTCAGGGCTTTCTCTGTGAGCTAAGTGTGTACTTCAGTAAGTTCAACCTGCCATCAGGGAAAAGCCATTAAAGTTCCATGGTCCCTGGTTTACTAAGTGTCCATGCTTTGTGCCATGTGAGCTTGGTTCATCCCTGCTTGAAATGACCAAGGGCTAATCAGTCATTTTAGTCAGGGTTTCTGTTGCGTTGATGAAACACCATGATCCACAACAACGTGGGTGTGAGGGGTTTACTTCACCTTGTAGTCCATCATCCAGGGAAGCCGTAAACTGAGGCAGAAACAGAAGCAGAAGCCTTTGACGAGCTCTGCTTACTGCCTTGTTCCTCATGGCTGACTCGGCTTAGTTTTCTTTTTTAAGATTTATTTATTATGTATATAGTATTCTTCCTTCATGCTGGAAGAGGGCACCAGATCTCATAGATGTTGTGAGCCTCCATGTCGTTGCTGGGAATTGAACTCAGGGCCTCTGGAAGAGTAGCCTGCGCTCTTAACCCCTGAGCCATCTCTCCAGACCCTCAACTTAGTTTTCTTACAGTATCCAGCACTGCCAGCTCAGGACTTGTACCACCTCTATTGAGCTAGGTCCTTCCACTCCAATCATAAATCAAGAAAATGCTAAGCAGGCTTCGGTACAGGCTAATCTGGTGAGGACATTTTTTTCTTTTTTCTTTTCTTTTCTTTCTTTTTTTTGTTTCTGTTTTTGAGACAGGGTTTCCCTCTATAGTTTTGGAACCTGTCCTGGAACTAGCTCTTACAGACCAGCATGGTCTCAAACTCACAGAGATGTATCTGCCTCTGCCTCACAAGTGCTGGGATTAAAGGCATGCACCACTGCCTGGGTAGGACATTTTTTTTTGTTGTTTTGTTTTATTGAGACAGGGTTTCTCTGTATTGTTTTCGAGGCTGTCCTGGAACTCGCTCTGTAAACCAGGTTGGCCTTGAACTCAGAGATCCACCTGCCTCTGCCTCCCGAGGGCTGGGATTAAAGGCGTGCACCACCAATTCCCGGCGACATTTTTTTTAAAATTGAGGTTCCCTCTCACAAACTGACTCTAATCTGTGTCCAGTTTGCATAAACTAGCCAGTATGTTAGCAGACAGATGTATCACAACTCACAGGTCATCCAGAAATTGATTAGAGCAGTTTCTCCCAGAAACTATGAAATAGATTTGTTATCAAAGGATAACTTATTTTGTATAATTAACCTGAAACAGTTGGTTGTTTATTTACTAATTCATAAAATAATAAAATATTCTCCGATATTGACTAAAGGTCTCTGTGTAATTTATTCTAAACAAGGAAAACATTGCAGTTAAAAAATCTTATAGGCCAGTGAGATGGCCTAGAACTTAAAGATGCTTGCTACAAATCTGATGGCCTGAGTTTAATCATCAGAATACAATAGTGACAAGAGAGAATCAACTGATACCCACAGCTTTACTCTGACCTTGACATGTTCATCCTTCATGCATACATACATAATAAGAGAATGACTGTAAACTTTAAAAATGATTAAAAGAAAACTCCCTGCTCTCATGTAATAATTAGCTTCAGCTTTCAATTTGATGCAAACTCAAAGTCTTTGGGGAACTAGGAACCTCAAGTGATGAAGAACTTGATCAAATTGTCCAGTGGGATTGTCTGTAGGACATTTTTAAAAATTGCTAAGTGATTTGAGAAGGTCCAACTCACCCTGGTGTTGTTTTGTAGAAGGAAACTGACAGATTAGGGAGTCAGAAGCAAGCAATTCTCTGTGAGTTTGAGGCTAACCTGGTTTAAAGGCAAGTTCCGGGACAGCCAGAGCTGTTACACAGAGAAACCCTGTCTTGAAAAACAAAATGAAACAAAAAAGAAGAAAAGAAAGAAAGAAAGACAGTAAGAAAAAAAGAAAGAAAAAACCTGACAGAACACAAGAGGAGGACTGAGCAGTGTTGCTTCTCTTTATTTTTATCAAGTTCCTGCTTTGAGTTCCTGCCTTGACTTTCCTCAATGATGGACTTTAGCCTGACTTTAGATGAAATAAATTCTTTCTTCCTCGAGTTGCCTTTGTTCATGGTGTTTATCACAGCAAAGAAAACAAACTAGGATATTCCACAAATCTGAGTGTTAGTACATCAAACAGACTTGTGTAAATAAAAGTTAGTAAGAAAGAGTACTAAGAATAAGAAACTATGTTCTTTCTTTATTCTGTATTTTTGGTGTTTTGATTATTATGTGGTAAGCAGATTTTTTTTGTTTTTGTTTTCTTTGTCCAGTTTATTTAGAGTTTGGTAAGCTTCTTGTACTTTCATAGTCATGTCCTTCTTCAGGTTGGGAATATTTTCTTCTATGACTTTGTTAAATATATTTTCTGCACCTTTGAGCTGGGTTTCTTCACCTTCTTCTATACCTATTATTCTTAGGTTTGGTCTTTTCACGGTGTCCCATATTTCCTGGATATTTTGTGTTAAGGATTTGTTGGATTTAAGATTTTCTTTGGTATATCAATCTGTTTCTTCTAGTTTATTCTCAGCACCTGATATTCTGTTCCATCTCTTGCATTCTGTTGGTTATGCTTGCATCTGCAGTCCCTGATCCTTTACCCAGCTTTTCTATTTCCAGCATTCACTCTGTTTGTGATTTCTTTATTGTCTCTATTTCAGTTTTCAGGTCTTGGACTGTTTGAATTGTTCCTTCATCTCTTTGTCTATTTTTTCTTGACTTTCCTTGCTTTCTTTATTTCTTGCCTTTTTTGGTTTGTCTTTTCCTCTATTCCATTTTTTTTTTTTGGTTTTTCTAGACAGGGTTTCTCTGTATTGTTTTGGAGGCTGTCCTGGAACTTGCTCTGTAGACCAGGCTGGCCTCGAATTCACAGAGATCTGCCTGCCTCTGCCACTCAAGTGCTGGGATTAAAGGCGTGTGCCACCACTGCCAGGCCCCTCTATTCCATTTTTTTGTTTTTGTTTTTCTTTCATTTCTTTAGGTATTTTCTCATTTCCTCTTTGAGGACCTCTATGATTTTCATAAAGTTGTTTTTAATGTTATTCTCTTCTGCATCATCTGTGTTGGGATGTTCAGTTCTTTCTAGTGTAGAATTCGTAGACTCTGGTGGTCTCATGTAAGTCTTTCTGTTGTTGAATATGTTCCTATACTGTCATCTTCCTATCCCTTCTTCCAGTGGGTACAGCTGGGTTCCCTCCCTCTCCTGGTGTGTACGGGTTCAAGATAGGAATGGCAGCCTATGCTGGATCCTTTGTTCTGCCTCCAGGTCTGTCTGGGGGATTTAGTGGCAGGAAGGATCTGGTGGCCACAGGTCAGGGAACTTGAAAAGGGAAAGGTGGGCAGGAAGAGCTCCTGGCATTCACCTCTCTCCCAGAGCGTGCAGGGGCAAGACAGGAATGGTGGCCAATGCTGGATGCTTTGTTCTGCCTCCAGGTTCCTCTGGAAAATATATAATTTTTGAATACCTATAATAAGAAAAATTTGGTTGTCTTTGTGTCTTTTTGAAAGAATCTTACTATGTAAGTCCATACTAATGTTGAATTTGCCATCCTTGTGCCTCAGCCTCCCAAGTCGTGAAATTATAGCCATGAGCCACCATACCTGGTAAGAGGAGATATTTTAATAATAAATAAGGTGTGTGTATTATTATACCTGCCAGTTGATGTGAGGGACAAAGGCAGACACCACTGTAATTCTTTTATTCACTCTCTTATCGCAATGGGATGTTTACTTGTTTAAGCAGTGTATTATTTGCTTTCTAATTGTTATGATGAAACACTATCACTAAGACAATTTAAAGAAGAAAGGGTTTATGTGAGAGTTAGCTTTCAGAAGTATTAGAATCCATGATGGCAAAGTGGAGGCAGGAGGCATGACAACAAGCATCAAGAAGCTGAGGGCTTCTTGAACTACACGTATGAAGCAGAGACAAAACTGGCAATATCATGTTGCCTTAAACTCTGTCTTCAGTAGCATATTTCCTCCAGGAAGGCCAAATTTTCTGAGCCTCCCCAAGGAGCATCACCAACTGAGAATAAAGTATTCAAAACCATGAGCCTATGGGGAACATTCTCATTCAAACCATAATATTCTACTCCCTGACCCCAATAGGATCATGACCATATTACAAGGTAAAATGCATTTAGTTCAACTTTAAAAGTCTTCATAGTCTTTTACAGCCTCAATTCTATTTAAGAGTCTAAGTCCGAATCTCTTGACAATCTCTTAATTATAACCCCTTGTAAAATCAAAAATCAGATTACATACTTCCATCATATAATTCCCAAAAGAAGGTGTGGGAGGATAGTGAGGAAACACAAGAACAAGGCAAGACCAAACAAGAAGGACAAATAGCAAATCCTGTAGCTCTGTGTACAAGATCAAAGAGCTTAGATGGCTCTGTCCCTCTAGTTATGCTGTTTGAAATCTCTTTCTCTCCTAGACTCATTCCATTCCTGTGTGAAGCTCTCCTTGAAAGATGTGCCATGTCTCTCGTACCTTTATGAGAGCCAAAGTTACTTTTTAAGTTTTAATTACTGTTCCTAAGAGATCCACACACACCAAAAAAATGCCTCTAACCTGTGAGTCCGTTGCCCAAGGATAGATACTTCCTGAAATGCTGGAGGCTATTGTTTGTGGGAGATAACAAGCCATGTTCTCACTCCTCTAAACAGCTTTAAAAAAAAAAAGATATATTTATTTATTATGTTAGCAGTGTTCTGCTTGCAGGCCAGAAGAGGGCACCAGATCTTGACAGATAGCTGTGAGCCACCATGTCGTTGCTGGGAATTGAACTCAGGACCTCTGGAAGAGCAGCCAATGCTCTTGACTTTGTTTGACCCAACTACACTTGATGTGCTTGATCACATATGGATGGGAGGTACACGGGCAGGAAATATATCAGAATGTATGCTTCTCCCTGATTGGACCTTTTGGGGTTGCCTTCATAAACTTCTGCATGGTGTAACACATGGCCATTTTCTTCTGACTCTTATATGACAGAAATAGCATTCTCCTGTGAATGTATAATTCCAGCTCTTTTGAAGAAAAAAACAACAACTGTATTCATTCCCTACTATAATGGGTTAATTAAATTCTAGTCTTTCTCATCTTTCCAGTTTTTTTAAAACCCATCTATCAAGGAGACTAGGACGCATATTGTGGAATGCTGAAAAAAAAAAACAGCCACTTTCTGACTGGATTCAAATCCTGCTCCATAAGACAGAACTCATGCCTGATATTATTAATGTGGCCTAAAATTCATGACTGGCTATGACATATGCCCTAGGGGAGAAACTAGTTCTAAATATTATTTGCTAAATGGATATAGCATTAAACTTCCCTTAAGTTCTTATCATTATAATACAGATGAGTACATTTTTCACTTGGTCAAAGAAATTCCTTTTTGAAATATTTGGCAGTTATTATAAAGGCCCACCATTGGTCAGTGTGCAAATAATAAGAGACCATGGAATGTTCATAACTACATGGGACGTCTATATTGTAACCCCTCCTAGAAACATTTTGGGATTATCATGGAAATGGGGTGGAAGGTTTGTAAGAGCCAGAAGTAGTGCGTGTTTGTAGCAAAACATATTTTGACTGAACATGACAGGACCTTTGAAAATGTGAACTTACAGAGGCTGAAACTGTAGGCATTAGACCTCCACAAGATCAAGCCAGCCAAAATTCCAGCACAGAATTAGGGGAGCTTACCCTAGCTAAACAGTTTTTGGCAGTTCATGGCTGTCAGGGGAAGAAGAAGAAGTTTTCCTCAGAGATGTAGCCTGAATACTCTCTATTCACACAAATATAGGTGGTACTAAGTAGACTCAGTGTTTTTATTTTATTTTCAAAGGCAGCACATGAAATTTGGAGGGCAGCATCACTTCAAAAGAAGTAACATTATAAATGGTGAAGTGATAGAATAGGAGTAGGAGGACAAGGGAACCAAGTGGATCTGATTAATTTACAGTACAGTTATGGAAGAAATTCTCAAACCAAAAAAACTCAATATAATCAATACATACAATAAAATAAATAAATAATTACTGAGATAAAACTTCAGAAAATTGAATACAGGTTGCAGTGTGAGTAGAAAAGTTGATTATTGTTTCTTGAATAGAAGATCTTTTGTTAAAATAGGGCCACAAATTTTTGGTAAGAAGTACAGCTATTTTATCACACCTGGATTTTCTATGCTTAATTTTCACAATGGTGAATAGCCACTGAACAGAAGACATAGTTGTTTATCATGGTCTTTAGTTCTACTTTAAAGTAGAGAGCCATTACCATTGAGAGAGTCTGTAAACATTGCCCATATAGTGCTTATGAAATATTAAGCAACTTCTCTTAAAATAAACTGTATGGAATACAGACCAATTGTTTAGATGCATCTGAAATTTAAAGCATATAAACATTTCAGGGACTTATTTTTACAAATAGATCAGAAGATTTTTCTGGATCAAACCTAACTGATGTTGAGTGTTGTAATGAAAATTTTAATGATGATAAATATTAAGTCAATTTCAATAGCTTGGACTTATAACCTAAGTACTTAGGAAACTGAGGCTGGAGAATGCCCATGAGTTTGTAGGCTGGGTTACACAGTGAGTTCTAGATCAACCTGAACTATGCAGTGAGAGTCTGTCCTTGAAAAATTCAGAAAACAAATAAACACTAATGATTATAAAAATTAGAAAATAATTTTCTGACTGTACTGGGCAGGTTTCCTAAAGGGAACAAGAATAATAGAATTTATACTGTCAGAAAAAATTGATTTATTTTTAATTGGCTTAAACTAGAGGGCCTGGGCATTCAAACAATGGCCGTCTACACCCGCTCTATGTATAAAACTGGATGCCTCAAACGTGCTGAGGTGGAGCTGCAGGCTGTCAAGTAACACAGGAATGCAGGAAGGATAGAGTCTGACGACAGTGGAGTGTGGCGGCAGCAAGAACAGATGTGCACCTTTGAGAACAGCAAGAGAAAGTGACTGCTTTATCCTCAGACACCCATTCAGAAGCACTGACCGCTTTGAAGACTTGCCTTAATCCACTCAGGTGATTTTAGCTGGAAATGCCTTCACAGAAACACTCAAAACAAGGTCTTCTATGTTAACTCTAAATTCTGTCAGGTTGAGAGGTAAGTAAGACCAAGCATCATGATGACCTCTACAGACGCGTATCTCTAAGTGTTGCAAATAATAATGTTGAAAATGTGTTGTGTCTATTGTGTGTCAGCCTGTATAAAATTCTTTTACTTCATTTAATTTTCATAATGAAAAATCAGCCAGTATTATTTTCACTTTTCTGTTAAAAGCTCTGGAGTTTGATAGATTTAGACTGATTTGGACAGAGCGTAAACTAAGAAGTAGGAGAACCTGGCATTTCTAAAATTGTCTCCTTTTAAAGACCAAGATAAATGCTTATCAGGGCATTTATGATTCCTAAAGGTATTATTCATTCAGAGAACATGGGTTCACTGACTATTCAAGTAAGAATAGTAATGAGTGCATAGACATTTATGTCTGCACCAAAATTTTCATTTTCAAGATATCATATGTTACCTATAGAAATGAATCCAGGGACTAGAAAGGGAAGACGCTAAAAATGTGTTTTGTCAGTTTACAGTTCGAACTTTTTATGTTTGAGTATGTATGTATGTATGAATATATGTATGTATGTATGTATGTATGTATGTATGTGTATGCGTTGCATGTATATGTACTCATGTAGGTACATGTGCAAATGCATGCATATGGAGACAGGAGGGTGATATCAAGTGTCTTCCTCTCTTATTTTTGACACAGGTCTTTCACTGAACCTGGAACTAATCAAGTTAGTTATGCTGGTTGGCCAGTGAGCTCCAGAATTCTACTGTCTCTGTTTTTCTGGCACTGATATTACAGATGTGCACTGATGTACCAGTTTCCAGGTGTATGCTGGATCTATAAACTCAGGTTCCTATGCTTGTACACAACACACTTTACCAAATGAACCATGTTTGCCACCTTAAAGACCAAATATTTTATGTCATCCTGTAGATACCCTAGAGATGAACACTGTGCTATAAATGTGGGAATGCATACCTAAGTGATCTGTGTGCATGTGTGTTGAACAACAATTCACTAGACCCTCCCTCCCCAATAATAAACAGTAAAGACTGCTAAGAGTCACTTTCTAAAGTCAAGCTACAAAAAGAGCCTCAGAAACAAGCTGAGCCACCTAAAGTAAGCAAAATCCAGCCTAGCTGCCTGGAGGAGGTTGAGACCAACTGAACCACCTTGAAAGGATTGTTTTCAAGCATATACACACAGTAGTTGTAAAGGAAATTCCATACTTTTCCAAAGTTGTGCCTGCTGTATTTTCGTAATGCTAGTCTGTTGGTCAGGTCAGTCCAATAATGGCTTCCTCCCAACAGAAAGGTCAAGAACCTGGTAGTTGTTCAGTTCATGAAACTTGATGTCACAGCAGTCCCAGTCTGGTGCTGGGGCTCCTGGGGATTCCTAGAGAGCTATAGTCTCTAGCCTGTATTGAAAACCCAAAGAAGTAGGTTATAATATCAGTGAAGGAGAACCTCAGTAACCAGGTAGACGAACTTGTCCCTGAGAGAGAAGGCACACAGGCAAAAATAAAAGCTTTTCTTCTTCCATGTCCTTTGAATCCACTACCACCAGAAGTTTTGACCCAGATTTAGCATAATTCTTGTCACCTCAAATGATCCTATCAATAAAATCCTTCATGGGTGTGCTCAGCTCCTTGGGTTTTCATTGATTCTAGATATAGTCAAGTTGAAAACCAAGATTATCCATTGGTGGTTTTTTTTTTCTGTCTGATTACCATTTCTGTATTTCACTTTTTTTTCAATTTAAAAACAATCTTATTTTACATATCAATCCCAGTTCCCTCTCCCTCCCATCCTCCCACTCCACCCAGCATTTACCCATCTTTTTTTTTTTTAATTTTATTTTCCAGTTTAAATTTAGATAAGAATCAAGGTTGCTTCACAAGTCAGTTCCAGGTCCCTCTCCCATTCCTTCCCTTCCTCCCGTGCCCTCCCCTCCCCCCCCGTTATCCTCTCATTTCTCCAGGGAGGGTGAGGCCCTCCATGGGGGTGTCCATAGTGTGTCATTTCATATAGGGCAGGGCCTAGACCCTTTCCCAAGAGTTCTGGGTGAGAGTGCACCTCACATTGTTCTATTGGAGTCCAAAGTCCGTGTGTATACTTGGGATGGGTACTGATCTGCTGCCCAAGGCTCAATAGATTCCTAGGCCTCTTCACTGACACCCAGATTCAGGGGGTCTTGATCAGTCCCATGCTGGCTTCCCAGGCTAATGCCTGGGATTCAAGAGTTAACCTTTGTCTGGTCAGCTGTTTCTGGGGGTTAAACCAGCCCAGTCTTAATCCCTTTGATCATCAGTCCTCCCTCTCTGTTACTGGCTTTCTTGAGTTCAGCTCAGTACTTAACCAAGGGAGTCTGCCTCTTCTTCGATCAGCCACTAAATAAAGTTTCTGTTTCCCAGACTCTCTGGCCATAGGATTGTAGGCTGGCACTCCCCAGATCTATGTCTAAAATCCATATATGAGAGAGTACATGCCATGTTTCTCTTTTTGTGACTGGGTTACCTCACTCAGGATGGTTTCTTCTAGTGTCATCCATTTGCCTGCGAATCTCATGATTCCATTATTTTTTTCTGCTGAATAGTACTCCATTGTGTAGATGTACCACATTTTCTCTATCCACTCTTCTGGTGAGGGACATCTAGGTTGCTTCCACGTTCTGGCAATTACAAATAAAGCTGCAATGAACATAGTGGAACAGACATCTTTGTTGTATGAATGGGCATCTTTTGGATATATGCCTAAGAGTGGAGTTGCTGGGTCTTGTGGTAGGTTTATTCCCATTTTTCTGAGGAATCTCCACACTGATTTCCAAAGTGGCTGAACCAGTTGGCACTCCCACCAGCAATGGAGGAGTGTCCCCCTTTCACCACATCCTCTCCAGCATAAATTGTCATTGGTGTTTTTGATTTTAGCCATTCTGACAGGGGTGAGATGGTATCTGAGAGTTGTTTTGATTTGCATTTCCCGGATGGCTAAGGATGTTGAGCACTTTCTCAAGTGCCTCTCAGCCATTTTAGACTCCTCTATTGAAAACTCTCTATTTAGTTCTGCAGCCCACTTTTTAATAGGGTCCTTTGGTGTTTTGGAGACTTGCTTCTTGAGTTCTTTGTAAATTTTGGAGATCAACCCTCTGCCAGATGTGGGATTAGTGAATATTTTTTCCCATTCTGTGGGCTGCCTTTTTGTCTTGCTGACTGTGTCCTTTGCCTTACAGAAGCTTCTCAGTTTCAGTAGGTCCCATTTATTAATTGTTGATCTCATTGTCTGTGCTACTGGTGTTATGTTCAGGAAGCTGTCTCCTGTACCAATTCGTTCAAGGGTACCACCCACTTTCTCTTCTAAGAGGTTCAGTGTGGCTGGATTTATGTTGAGGTCTTTGATCCATTTGGACTTAAGTTTTGTGCATGGCGATAGACATGGATCGATCTGCATTCTTCTACATGCCAGTCTCCAATTATGCCAGCACCATTTGTTGAAGATGCTTTCTTTATTCCATTGTATATTTTTAGCTTCTTTGTCAAAGATCAGATGTTCGTACGTGTGTGGGTTAATACCCGGGTTTTCAATTCGATTCCATTGGTCTACCTGTCTATTTTTGTGCCAATACCAAGCTGTTTTCAGGACTATAGCTCTATAATAGAGCTTGAGGTCAGGGATGGTGATGCCTCCGGACGTTGCCTTGTTGAACAGGGTTGTTTTGGCTATCCTGGGTCTTTTGTTTTTCCATACAAAATTGATTATTGTTCTTTCAAGGTCTGTGAAGAACTGTGCTGGGATTTTAATGGGGATTGCATTGAATCTGTAGATTGCTTTTGGCAGGATTGCCATTTTTACTACATTGATCCTACCTATCCAAGAGCATGGGAGATCTTTCCATTTTCTGAGGGCTTCTTTAATTTCTTTCTTTAAAGATTCAAAGTTCTTAAGATACAGGTCTTTCACTTGTTTGGTTAGCGTTACCCCAAGGTATTTTATGTTGTTTGTGGCAATTGTAAAGGGTGATGTTTCTCTGATTTCTCTTTCAGCCCTTTTATCATCTGTATATAGTAGGGCTACTGATTTTCTTGAGTTGATCTTGTAGCCTGCCACTTTGCTGAAGGTGTTAATCAGCTGTAAGAGTTCCCTGGTAGAGTTCTTTGGGTCATTGATGTAAACTATCATATCGTCTGCAAACAGTGAAAGTTTGACCTCTTCCTTCCCAATTTGTATCCCCTTGATCCCCCTTTGTTGTCGTATGGCAATAGCTAGGACTTCAAGTTTTGGAGATGTTTTGTGTTAAGGATTTGTTGGATTTAAGGTTTTCTTTGGTTGATAAATCCATTTCTGCTAGCGTATCTTCAACACTTGAGATTCTCTCTTCCATCTCTTCTATTCTGTTGGTAATGCTTGTATTGGTAGTGCCTGTCTGTTTGTCCAGCTTTTCTATTTTCTGCCTTTCTTCAGATTGTGTTTTTTTTTAATGACTCTATTTCAGTTTTCAACCCTTGCAGTGTTTGCATTGCTTCTTGCAATTTTCTGTTTATCTGTTCGTCCGTTTGTTGCCTTTTATGAATTTTTTGGTTTGTTCTTTCTTCCATTTCTTGCATTTTTTGGTTTGTTTTTTGTTCCATTTCTCGCATTTTGTGCTTTGTTTCTTCTTCCATTTCCTGCCTTTTTTGGTTTGTTTCTTCTTCCATTTTTTTCATTTTTTGCTTTGTTTTTTCTACCATTTCTTGCATTTTTTGCTTTGATTCTTCTTCTATTTCCTGCCTTTTTTGGTATGATTCTTCTTCCAATTCTTGCATTTTTTGCTTTGTTTTTTCTTCCATTTCTTGCATTTTTTGCTTCATTTCTTCTTCCATTTTCTGCCTTTTTTGGTTTGTTTTTTCTTCCAAATCTTGCATTTTTTGGTTTGTTTTTTCTTCCATTTCTTTGAGGGATTTTCCAATATCCTCTTTTAGGGCCTCTATCATTTTCATGAAAGTGCTTTTAAGGTCGTTCTCTTCTGTTTCGTCCGCATTGGAATGTTGGGGTCTTGCAGGTGTGGAGTCTCTAGAATCTGGCGGTGTCATATTTGTTTTTCTGTTGCTGACTGTGTTTTTGTATTGTCTCTTTCCCATCTCTTCTTCTAGTGGGTACAGAAAGAGCCCCTTACTGGTCTGGGGACCAGCGTTCCCTTTTGGTTGGTGCTAGCAAGTCCAATAATCTGGTGGTTCTTCTATTCCTTGTCCGAATGCTGGTCCCGTGGGTGGAGAAGAAGAACAGGAATCTGGGGCGCTTATCCTCTTACCTGGTCCCCTGGACCCTATGCTGCGTCCTGTTGTACTTGATCCCGAACAGCTACTCCCCTGGTCTCCCTGGGTCCTCTGGTTTCCTGGTCTCGTTGGTGGGAGAGAAGACCTGGGGTCTGGGTGCTTGGCTCCCGCCGGGATTGGGAGCTCTGTGCAGGTCCCAGGGGATCTGCCGGCACTGGAGCACAGGCCGGGAAGCTGGCCTGTTTACCTGATGCTGCTGGAAGAACCACCTATCCATTGGTGTTTTTAAAATTGGAATTCCTTAGTAACTTATTTTTAGTTTAATTTCTTTCCTTCTTCTTTCCTTCCTTCCTTCCTTCCTTCCTTCCTTCCTTCCTTCCTTCCTTCCTGCCTGCCTGCCTGCCTGCCTGCCTGCCTGTCTGTCTGTCTGTCTTTCCTTCCTTCCTTCCTTCCTTCCTTCCTTCCTTCCTTCCTTCCTTCCTTCTTTCTTTCTTTCTCTTTGAAACATGGTTTCTTTGTGCAGCTCTGGATGTCATCCCAAGTGGAGTGCTGGGATTAAAGTCATGTGCAATCACTGCCTGGCTATTTTCCAAGCTACTGTTTGCATTTTTAATTCTGTTGTTTTTGCCAGAATGTATGGGTGTGTGCATATAGGCTTTATGCATGTGAATGCATAATTCTAGCTTGCTTTCTATTGCATTTATAGAATATTATGACAAAATTGACTTAGGGGCCAGGCGGTAGTGGCACACACCTTTAATCACAGCAATCAGGAGGCAGAGGCAGGCGGATCTCTGTGAGTTCGAGGCCAGGCTGGACCGACAGCCTCCAAAACAATACAGAGAAACCCTATCTCGTAAAAACCAAAAAAAAATTGACTTAGGAAAGAGTTTATTTTAGTTTACCCTTCCCTGTCAATGTCCATTACTGAGGGAAGCCAAAACAGGAATTTGAAAGCAGATGCTTGTAACAGGGCACCAGATTTTAATAGATCCTGAAACCTTAGCACAACTGACTCCATGATGGAAGTACCATTCAGTCTGTAAAACTCAACATGTAGACAGTACCACCTGACAAAACTAAAATGAAAACCTAATCCATCGAAGTCCATATAGTTCTGGAAAAATTTCGAAATGTAATAACCTTGCTTTTTAGCTTCTGTAGTTCTGCTTCTGACTACCTGTTTTGCTAACTATAGGATGTCAACCCAGAACATGTTTTTTGTACTTAAAAGCTCACTCCAAGAAGGGCTCAGTGCTACACTGGGATCCCAGACACCCAGTATAGTCCCTGTCTGGCTAATAAAGACTTTCTATTGGCTTAGGCCCATGTCTGAGTATTCTTCTCTGATGAACACTCCACAACATTTCTGAGGTCCCACTGAAATCCCAGAGACTACCAGATCTTGAGACAATGGGCATCAAAGAGCCTCTTGAAGTGAGGAAGAGTGTGAGAGTCAGAGTTTCCTAGGGGGTGTATAACCCAAGATGTTCCAGGTCCATGTTTGACCCATTGCTTCCTAACACTTCAGAGGAGTCTGCCACCTACACCAGAAAAGTATATAAATTAGAATGTCGCCTGGACTGTTACCTCCACAGGTTAAGTCTGGTTAGGGTGCCTTCTGTTTGGACACACAGAAGAGGTGGGACTCAGCTGCTGATCTGGTGTCTGGGATCCATGTGAGATATCACTGGATCCTTCTGCCTGTTAAGGTGTATGGGTGTGAGGTGGCCATCCCTGGTTGTCTTTACTGTACCTCCGTGTGTATACATGCCTCTGGGTATCTTTCTATGCATTTCTGTCAGTTTTATTCCCTGCATTGACAAGTGGCTTTCTCTGCTTTTAGACCTGTGCACCCTCCTGTTGTGGACACAGATTCTTCTGGCTCTGGCAAGTCACTAGAGCAACCGTTCCCCACCCTGCCCCATCCCACTCCAGAAGCAGGAGCACTTGCTTGTTTTGTTGCTTGACTCCTGCTCTTAGGGTTGGTCCCTGTTTGGAGATGGGGAGAAGCTAGACCTCTCTCATCCAGGGCCCCCTGACATCTAAGCTGAATGTACACAGGGAGAGGGAATAATTCCCCAAGGAGAGCATTCCCTCTGCTCCACACTCTCCCTGTTCTAAGCAGTCCCAGGGGAGGGGAAATTTCCCTTGGGCTGACCTGGAAGGAAAAGAGAAAATTCTACTCCTTTCCTTTTCATGATTTATGTCTCATTTTGAACCATTAATGGTAAAAACCCACCTTTCTCTGAAAACAAGACAAAACAAAAACCAAAACCAGGAAAACTGCCTCCTGGGCTTGACAGGGGAATTGTTGGTGGACAGCACAGCTGGTACAGAATGAATTTTCCCTTCTGTCCAAGACCGATCAAGGAGACTTTAAACAACTTTGCAAAGTCCTTTTTAAAGGATTATAGACTACTGCTATAAAATATTTCCTTTGTCATCCAGTCAGCCCCGGAATTCAAAAAATTTATAAAAGTTAAAAAATTTAAAGATATAAATAGGCCCCAGTTGCTGGAGGTAGATTAAAGGGCATTTAATAGCAGAGAACTGGTTGGGACAAGCCTTTTGCATAAACTGAAAGCCTTTGCTGACTTTTCAAGTGACCTGTGCAGACCTCATTGTCTGGACCTGGGATCTGAGGACCTGAAAGAATGGGACAGTCTGCAGCCTAATGCTGTAGACAACCTTACTTCAGTTCAGTGTACTTTTATACACAAATGCAACAAAGAAAACAACGATCCAAGGAAAGTTGCTTAAGTTCATAAAAACATGATCAGAAAACTATGTAAATAAATGTCTGTAAACACATACTGAATATTAACAAAGCAGCCCTTTCCCAGAACTTTCTCAGGATAGGCCAATTTAAAAACAATTGCCTGGCACGTACCATAGATAATATCCGGGAAAGCATGAGAGCAAGGCAGAAGGCCATATCCAGATCCAGGGTACACTGACCAGATGGGGTTCTATAGCTATGATCTGACATGCAATAAGGATAAACATATCTTCTAAATTGAATGTAAATGTTTGTCACAGGAGTCATGAAATCACATCTAAAAACACTCCAGGGGAAAAATGCACCTGAGGTAAAAGGCCCTCCCTCTGTCTCTTTTCCTGGAGCCTCTCTCACTGGTCTCCAAGTCACTGTTCACTATGGACCATTCTTTTGACCGTGTTTGACATCTACCCCTTTTGCATTTTTTAAATTTTAGGTAGTCATTCTTTTTTTGGAGTCATTGACGTCCTAAAAACATCATGAACAAGCATATGGTAAGTGCAGTGCTAGATGCAAGAGCACTGTGTGTGATGCTGTGTCATCAGGAATGAGGACCCACGACTATAAGACATTGTCAATCCATTTCGTCATTTCTTGTCCCGAGATCCCTGGAAACTGCCTAGAAAATGTCTGAAGCGTTTCATCCTGATACCCAGAGGTCTAGTTCTTTATACCGGATGGGATGGGACAATGGCTATATATAGGACTGAGTATCCTGAAAAATGCCAGTAAAAACAAGTATAGGTTCCCATTTGGGCATATTTTAGAAGTTTAAAGTAAATAAGGTAATAGCAAGACTATCACAGACTAGTTTCCCTTTATAGTTTTTAAAAGATGCTTCTTTTTCCTCATTTTTTAAAAATTTAAATTAGAAACAAGATTGTTTTACATGTCAACCCCAGTTCCCTCTCTCACCCCTCCTCCCCTGCTCCCAGCTAACTTCTTATCCCATCCCCTTTCTGCTCTCCAGGGAGGGTAAGGCCTTCCATGGAGGATCCTTCAAAGTCTGACATATCCTTTGGAGCAGGGTCTAGGCCCTCTCCCATGTGTCTAGGCTGAGAGAACATCTCTCCATGTGGAATGGGCTCCCCAAGTACATTCTTACTACCAGAGGCCCCATAGATTGTCAAGGCCTTCTCACTGACACCCATGTTCAAGGGTTTGGATCCTTTGCTGTTTTCCCAGATATCAGTTTGGGGTCCATGAACTCCCCTTTGTTCAGGTCAGCTGTCTCTGTGGATTTCACCAGCCTGGTCTTGACCCCTTTGCTCATCACTCTTTCCTCTCTGCAACTGGATTCTAGGAGTTCAGTTCAATGTGGGTGTGAATCTTAAACTAAAACTGGATAAATCCATGATTTGACTCATTCACTAAGACCAGTGGTGAATGTAACAGGACCCTAGATCTTAGCAGACCTTGAGACCTTAGCATAACTGACTCCATGATGGAAGTACTGTTCAGGCTGCAAAACTTAGCATGTAGACAGCACCACCTGCCAAAACTAAAACAAAAGCCTAATCCATCAAAGTCTATATAGTTCTGGGAAAAATCTCAAAAAAGTATCAACATTGTTTTTTAGCTTCTGTAGTTCTGCTTTTGGCTAACTTTTCTTGCCAACTATAGCGTGTCATCCCAGGACATGCTTTTTGTGCTTAAAAGCTCACCCTGAGAAAGGCTCAGTGCTACATTGGCAACCCGGACACCCAATATAGACACTGGTTGACTAATAAAGACTTTCTATTGGCTTAGACTCATGTCTGAGCACTCTTATGAACATCCTATAACAGTACTGAAGCAGAGACCACAGATGAAATCTTACTGACATGCTACCTTTCTTTCAAGACAGGGTTTCTCTGTATTACTTTAGAGCCTGTCCTGGAACTACCTTTGTAGACCAGGCTGGTTTTGAACTCACAGAGTACCTCCTGCCTCTGCCTCCCAAGTGCTGGGATTAAAGGTGTGTGCCACCAATGCCTGGCTCATGGTACCTTTCTTATATAGCTCTGACTCACCCTCCCAGGGAGAGTACCATCAGCAGTGGGATGTGTCCTTCTACATCAATCAACAACCACAAAAACTACACATAGACACTCCGAGGCAAGCAATTCTTTGTTAAAGTTTCCCCTTCCCCAGATGATTCTGTTTCCTGTCAAATTAACAAAAACTAACTATTATAATATGATGAAATCTACATGTCTGCGTATATGATACATACACACAGGTCACCCATTATAAATACAGCTGTTAGTCTTTATAGCAGAAGGTTGTGGGTTACAAATTCATCTTAATTTTGCACATACGCATATGCATTTTCTTAATTTATAATAATAAGTGAAAGCAAACAAGACATCAATAAAATAGCAAATGCTAATGGGGTCCTTAATTATAGAATGGAGTTAAACAAACAAGTGAGCACAAAAGATCTTAGATTCAGTTGAAAGACATCTTTTATGCTACTGTTTTATAGTAGAAATTTTTAACCAAGAGCACCACTGTGTTCAATGAAAATAAAAATACTACAAATAAAAATTAACATCTATTGTTGTATCTTTATTTATATTGTATGAAATGTTATCTTAAACACGTATTATAAATTAAGTGATTTTCTACCAAACCATGCCATTTCATGCTGAGAAATGTTAATATAAATAATATTATAAATCACTGACTCATAGAATACCAGAAGGCACATATAAAAACCCATATCTTTATTGCACATATTTCCCATTAACTATAATGTATTAGCAATTGAAGTTCACTGCAAATTCTTATAGACTTTATTGCTCTAATGCTGCATGGCATGCCAAACCTGACTTGCATAACAAGAAGTACTCTCCAGGAAACATTCTATTAACAATGACAGTGCATTTGTCATCATGATAATGAACTCCAGGGCTGCTTGTAGACTATAAATTACCAGGGCACCCTTTGTGATGCTCTGGCTTGATTTGTCAAGGCTTCCATCTTAAGTTCCATCTTAAATGGGGATTTTGTGAGTTAAAACTCAACAATTTTGAGCTGCATCTTTGTTCACAAGGACTGGGCTCTAGACAAAAATACAAACAAACCAACCAAAAAACCCCTCCTAAGTATGATTTACATTTTCAAACAAGGAAAAACAGAAGTCTGGTAGTTTAAGCCATATTGGAGGGACCTGTGAGATACAATCAGTACCCATTAAGAAAAAAATGTATTTAGTTATTGATCAGAGAAGCCATGTAAAATTATGGTTTGCAGCAGTCTCATTTTTTGTGCCTTAAAATTTAATGTTAAGAAACAGAATTAGATATAAATGTTAGGCATTAAAGGTAACTGCAGGTGTTAAGGGTTCCTCCATACCATTTTATATAAGGGATACCATGGCAATTCCCATTAGGTTCATAACACAAGTAATGGAAATATTTGTGGAGAAGTGAGAAAATATTGCAGTGAAAGAAAAGGAACATTTGAAAAGCTGTGTAAATTTGAAATAAAAATAGCCTCAATTCTTAACATAGATGTGCCTTTGGCTAGGAGGCAAACTTCAGCAATCTATGATTTTTTTTTTTTGACCAATGAGTTAAAATGTTCTTTCATTTTTTTGTGATCAACTGATTCTGCATTCTTTAGTCTTACTTACACACCTTTAAATGGAGCTGTAAATAATCACAGTTACAAATAGCCTCTCCAGTTGGCACATTAAGAATGTACATATAAATACAGATATAAAAATGATGAGAAGTCTCGGGTTTCTACACAGGGAATTCAACGATAAGAGGCTAACTATTTTTGAACACAGGTTAGAAAGAACATCAGATATGGAGTTCAGGGAGCTTAAGAGTAAGAATGATTCCAATGCTCAGAGTGGCCACATCCCAAGTGAACTACTTAGGATTCTTTGGAGGAACAGAGCTATCAAGCCCTTGTCACCATATTCATTTTGTTCAGGAGTCCATTAGAGGAATGGTAGAGATGGCTGGACAAAGAAGCTTCCTGTATACAGAACAGGCTCTCTCATCTTGACAAATGAACGCCTCCCCTATTGAAGCTATTTGAATGAATATTTACATGGAACACAAGTATCTTCTCATCCTTTGCCCAGGTGGAGAGATCTGTCCACACATTTATTCCCCAAGTGTCTTTCTCAACTACTTTCCAAACATGTGCTGTCCAATGGACAGGTCCTGCCCCTCATGCTTCCCTAACAGCTCTAATAGCCATTCTCAGCCTCCAAGGTGGGATAGTGTCCAGGCCCTGCCTTATAGAAAAAAATTCCCATCTAACCCTGAGTTTGCCCCAAGGTCAGGCTACTTAATCCCTCCAGTCCCAGGCCATAAAGGAAAGTTCCATTTCCACGCGCCGCCCCCCCCCCCCCCACTTCTATGCTCTAATAAAGCACATGATTTCTCCTCTCAAGGTTTATATATTTTTTCATTTAATTTGCCGAGTACTCAGAGCAGTGAAGAATTAAAAAAAAAAACTATACAGAGTCATTTTGATATGAGATATTTTTCCAGGCAAGAATTTTGTCTTCAGAACCAACTTGAGAGTCAATAAAAACATGTTAATCCATCTTCTTATTCTCTGTCGGTCATTCTTAGCAAATTAAAGCATTTATTTCTATTCACATCACATCAGAATCATTTATTTTTGAAGCATTTTCCAGTTGATGAGCATATCATCTCATCAATCAACTTAGCATTTTTTAAATTAAAAACAGTTCAAGAGGAAATAAAACTTGTCATTTGGTATTTTCAAAACTTTCTCTTTATAGGAAATCAAGAACTTAAAATACTTTACCCTAGAGTTAAAGCATATAGCTATAGCATAGGAATCATGTTTTGTTCTCCATATTCTGGTCAAATTCCTGTATTCTCATGTGTTAAAGATGCTTTTGAACTAAGAGTAAGACAAAAGAGAGTTATAAAATCAAGAATGTAATATGCAAGAGACAGATCATATTTCTGGATGAAGATTGGAAAACAAATGCATGTGTCAAATTCCATATCAAATATGTGAGACAACACAAAAATTCTACTGTAAATGTGAAAATCTAATCTAACAAAATGGGAGACACGATCACACACACACACACACACACACACACACACACACACACACACACACATACACACACACATTTAAAGAGACAGAAAACTCCTTGGAAAATTCTTTGTGCTACTACCATGATAAACTGTGCTTCTAACAGCATAGCCAGGCCAGCAGTGGTATTGTATCTGAATGCTTCTATGATGTATTGTACATTTGCTATCCAAATAAGCATTCTACAAGGGAGGAAGTATGATCTCTGACCCTCATCAAATCTTATGCTTATGGCAAAATTACATCTGGGGACATCTGCGTGTGGAAGGAATGAGATGCCACTAAGAGTGCACATCCGACAGAGATCAGCAGACTGTTTCTCATAGCATGCTTGACCTGATGGTTAAACTTAGACAGCAGCTTTCCCTGAGCAATAAAGATGCTTTTCCTCTCACCTCAAATTATATCATTAATACTAGAGGCTACAGGGAGACAACGGGTTCTGAATTTGAGACTTTATTTGAAATAAGTGAACAACCTCTTACTTTTCAGAATTTTCCTGAAAGTGACTGTGTCATAGCTTACATCTTTAGGTGGTATGAAATTCTGTCACTTGTGACTATACAGATGATTCTGGAGGATGCTATACTAAGAGAATTGAGCCATGGGCAGAAAAATAAAAGCGGAACATGTTCTTATTTACATTTCTTAAAGAGCTGAATTCAAGGAAGCAGAAAGTAGTGTGCAGAGGCAGAGGGGAGGCAGCAGAGATGTGAGGGAAATAATTTCAAGAGGTCCATTGCACAACTTGGTCATTACAGTTAATAGAAATGTGTTGTATGTGAAAAGTAGTGAGAGTACAATGTGTGTAGTTCTGATAACACATTAAAATTGTTTAACATTAGCATAAGTAGATGCATTTTATCATAACATTTGTATACATACATGCTATTTTACACATTTTTTGTCATCCCTTACCTCCGTTGTGCTCCCCTTGTCTCCTAGTCCTATTTTTTATCATCCTTTATACTCCCAATTGTCTCTCCTACATGCATATAGCACATGTTCCAATTTCCTTGCTAAGTTTCCTATCCAAGCCGCTGACTTTCATGTTTACATGGCTGACTTGATTTTCCATTTCTTAAATTAATTTTTTACTTAATTTATTTGCTTAGTTTTATCCTCTTAGCAATCACTGGTTACCTTGAGGAGTTTTATTTATTTCAGGTTTTTTTTGATTCAGTAACTAAGGAGTTACAGTGTTTTGGAGGAGGCGTGTTGTCTTGCCCCATTTCCCCCCTCTTTTGTCTGTGCTGTGATTTGTGCATCTGTTGGAATGGCTATCTTGCCCAGATTTATTTGGAGTGCTATTAGTGAGCAGTTCTATTAGAAGGCTCAATCATCAGTACAACTCAGAGAGGAGAAAATGAGCTGTTTAAACAATACCACCAAACCAAAGTGAATATGCATTCAATTAATTAGAGCCAATAATAATATAAACAAAACAAAAACACTGCAATCTATGAGGTTAAAATTATTTATGCTAAAGGTTGCAGAAATAATTGAATATAATAAACACAGAAGGCAAGGAAAGTTCCCTCTTGTGACAATGTTCAGAAATTATCCTCTGAGACATGGGGAGTAACAAAAACATACCTGTCTCTATGGCTGACATGTCTAGTCAGAGCATTTATTGTGCCGTAAAATCAGGCCAGATTTAAGGCTTGAAAGAATTCTGTGTTGCCCTCTAGGTAAGACTACCAGTCTCTCTTCAGCAACACTTATTGGATTAGCTGGTGGATGAGTCCCCCTGCTTCTTCAGCCTCTGCTGTGAACTATGTAGGTAGAGCCAAGTCCTTCTGTTTCCCCGTACCTCCCAGATTCTCTATCACTTTCTCTGTGACTTCTGAATGTCTTCCACTCTTCTATCTTTGGAATAGAGTCTTTGTTATCCTGACTTCTTATTTCCTGGTACAAGCAGAGGCAATTCTCTCTGCTGTCTTATCCCTTAAGTTTTTACATGTAGTAGTTGCTATGTAGCACAGGCAAGCTGGAAACTTTCTGTGTAGCACAGGTTGATTTTGAAACATTATCCTCCAGCCTTGTCGTCTTTAGTCCTTGAGTTTCATGTGTATAGCACCACATGTAGATCAAAACATGTTCTTTAACAGACAAAGTTGAATTAGAAAGCAATCATAGAAAGATGTATAGAAATTTTTCATCTATTTGAATATAATATGTGATACCTCTGAATTTATGGGCCAAAAAGAAATTAAAAAAGGAAATGTGAAATAATTTTGAATTGAGGATAGATATAAATACAATGCACTAAGATGTGTTCAATACGCTGATGCAATAGTCAGAGGAAAATGCACAGCAATAAACGGCATTTGAGAACAAAACAATTCTTGTAGGATATAAAGCATTCTAATATCAAAGAAAGACTAAGGTTCGGATGTAGTAAATCCTTGCATATGACATTTTCCAAGCCATAACCTGGCAAACATTAACCTCTTTCCTTCCAGCACTTTAGGAGCCAACGACATTGTATGGATCTAAATTGTTTTTCATAGCATACTCATTCTTCATAGCCTACTCTTTTTTGTATTGCATATTAATGAGTTATTTTACCTTGCTGCTAAAATCAGTTATAATGCTAAGGTTCAAACAAGGAAGCAAAAGCAAGTGTATGTAAAACAAACACTGAGAACAATCTGAAATTATAAAAGCTAGAGTGATCAAGTTGTATAGAGGCCAAAACCCCCAAGTAAGCAGCACCACTACCCGTTTCTGAAGGAACAAGACAAGAATATCATTGGGAACTGGAGCAAAGGTAGGTCACTTGAAGCCTTGGATGAGAACACAGAAGGGCAGCAACTGTTGTAGATAGTGAAATTTTGGGTATAGGAGTGGGAGCTTCTCCCTTGTTTCTGTTAACCTCCAATCTTCTATCAATGATGTTCTTGGCCAAAAGCAATCAGAATGTGACTGTGGATCCTGGAAAATGTAGCCTTTATGAATCAGTCAGTTTTCTCCCTTCACAGTTTCCCCCTTCTTTGTGATACAGAGTAAGCAGAATGGTGAGATCAAACCAGTAGCTGAGGTCAAACAGCTTCACGAGTATGCCTATTGAGAAGTCAGAAGTTAGCATCCCCAAAATATCTGAAGATGCCCATGATAACATTCAGGCCTTAAAGCACATTCAAGCTTGTTCTTTAAATTGTATAGTAAAATCATTGGGTTTTGTTGGGGGACATAACTGGCTGGAATGTAGGGTAATGAGAAGGCAATATTGTAAAAGCTCCCTCCACTCTTTGAAGACTGTTTTGCTCCTATCAGGGGCAACCCTTTGTCCCTTGAGTTTATCAGGGCCAGGTCTGATCTAGGCATTGAATGATAATTCTGGATTTCATACCTCTGCAAGTGTCACAGTGATTTGAAGACATCCTTGATGGTGCTCTGTGGTTCACAAATCCATAAACACAGCTCTAAATACCATATTATAAAGGCTGTTAGCATTTACAATATTGTTCAAATGGCACCCCTTTTATAGGAAGGCACCAGACAAAACTTTTAACTGAACAGAAAAGTATGATTTTTCTAGTGGGACAATCTATATTGTGATAACATGTCTTCTAATATTAAATTAATTTATAGCTATTTTCCACTCAGTTAAAACAATGCTCATGAAACAAAGATTTTTATATTTGTTCATAGATCACATCTTCCAAATAATAGTTGTTAGCAAGCAGGTTAACAGGTAAGAAAGACCTGACTCATCTCAGGAAAAGTTGTTTTATCAAATTCTATCTCTTCATCAGCAACAATTGTTATATTATCTACTGCCTATTTGAAAGACTCACATGATCCTTTAAATTATTGACTTCACTTTTACAGAAGCAAAAAGGGAAAAAATAGCATTAGTTCCTAGAGCTAACACATTAAAGGCAAAGGTGCATTTTTAGCACACTATCTCAGTCTTGTAGTTATTAAGTTGGGCCAACAATCATATAGTTCACAAATAGTCTTCACTTGGCTGTGTATACTGGCATGCTACAAGAGGTAGAAGGTGGAAAGTAATATAAATTGAGGAGAAATTTTCTCACCAGTGAGAGTTCCACACTATCTGCAACCTCTAAAGATGGCCTGCCAATGCCAGCTGTGTTTCTGGAAAAGAGGCTTCTCCAGTGCTTAGTTCCAGAACTGCAAGATATCCTTATCCTCCAAACATCTCACCTGGACTGACAAAATTTCATTTTAATACCTTCTGCTCTTTTAGACTTTTCTGATCTCTAATATGACTTGATGTTATTTGGGTTTGGTAATAAACTTGATGGTCTCATAGATGTTCTTTGAAATAACTATATACTTATTTCTTTTCCTCTCTACATTTTGGAGGAAACTGGGAAAAAAAATTCTGAAGTAGGATTTGTCTTTCTGACCTTTTCCATGGTTCTGTGAATCCAATCATAGCATGTTCACCAGCAATGACTCTGGAAAAATTCTCTGATGTAAGAGACTCACCATAAAGTAAAATGCATGTTTTCAGGGAAGAGGACTTCTAGAAGACCCCCTTTCCTTTTAAATATTTCCTGGTATTGGACTTGTCTTTCGTTCCTTTCCTTCCTCCCTCACTCCCTCCTTTTCTACCTTTAGTTCTCTTCCTTCCTCCCTCCCTTTCTTTCTTCCTATTGCTATTGTTGTTGTTTTTTATCTTTGCTTCTGTTTTATCAAAATCTATTGCTTATCCTGACCATGAAAATACACACTAGTTGGATTATTATTTCTTTGTACAAAAGACTATGCAAGAAGTTTGCTGACATATAATTATAATTAAGATACTTAGGCAGTGATAACATGTAATAGAGAATTATTTTTCAGAAAACTTTTAGTATTGTGCTTAGTGAACAGAACAAAGTCTGTTTATAGCTGGTCTGAAAAATTGCTTCTTCCTGCCTTTTGTAGACCTTCACAGTATGTTACATCGATCTATTTATGAGAAATAGAGGATGAAGATGAATGAGCTGAGGTGAGTTTGCCATGAACTGGAATAAAATAAAAAGTTTACTAGATTTTAAATAAGAACTCCATGAATCATCAACATGAGTATAGGTTGGGGGCTGTAAATCTCTCTTATTAACTAGATTATAAGATTTTTTCAGATCCTACATAAAGGTTAACTACATAAATATAAGCCCCCTATTCTTTTCTCTGCATGTTAAATTCTTTTCTTTTATGTGATGCAAAGTAACCAAATTCATAAATACAGGATGGTTGTGAAATGTTAGTTGAAGATGTGTTGTATTTGTTTATGCTGTGGAACATTTGTTTAATGGTGCAAAGATCTTTTGCATTCTTTTATGTTGCATTTGTTTAACTCTGTGAAACTGTGTTACTCTGCCTGCCTAAAACACCTGATTGATCTACTAAGAGCTAAACTGCCAATAGATAGGCTGCAGAGTGGAATAGGCAGGGTTGCCAAGCAGAGAGAATAATTAGAGGAGAAAAAGAAGATGGGGAACTAGAAAGAGGAGAATAAGCTGAGGACATCAGGGACCACCCAGGTACAAAGCAAGTCACGGAGTAATAAGCTAAGAAAGGTAGAGAAAGACAAAAGCTGATAGGCAAAAGGTAGATGGGATAATTTAAGTTACGAATAGCTGGCTATGAACAATCCAAGGTAAGTCTGGGCATTCATTAGATAGAATAAGTGGCTGTGTGCTGTATTTGAGAACTGTGTGGTGGGCCCATACAAGAACAAGGAGCGATAGAGTAAAAAAACAACACAGGCTTATACAAAACATGAAAGTAGTTACATAAATAGTGCCAATAATTTATTCAGTAAATCATTATTGAGATCATGTTATGCTCCAGGAACTAGTCTTAGCACTCCAGATTCTTTTGACAATTGGTCAGACAAAATTGCAGCCACAGATGAAATGGGAATGAATAGCAAGGTGCCGCATCAGGCTTTTCTAATCTCCTTGTCTTTGAGTCTTAACAGACACCTGAAAGATGAGAAAAATTGATAAAAAGTGGCTCCAAATTTAAGAGTATGAGATCTACAATACTGAATGAGGAAAAAAAAAGAACTAGATAGAATTATTCTTGACATTTATGGCCAAAATACCACCTGGCTATAAAGTGTGCAAATCAAACCAGGTGTGGGGATAAAGAATGACAGACAGAATTTTGTCAATGAGCCAGGGAACAAATTCCATCCTCAGAGACTTGATCCTTGGAAAGCAGAAGTCTGGGAGACATAAGAACTGTATCTTTCTCATAGCCGACAGTTTCCAAAGCCTCTATCACAGCAGATCCTGTGTGCCCCAGCTTGTCAGTCCAAGGCTGGATGATTTTCTCTGCTCTAGATGCAGTCTCTGCAATTCATGCTAGGGCTTGGATGATGTGATCCCCAGAACCAAATGAAGGAGAAGAGAGTGCAAAACACCAGGAATTCAAGAGCATGTAAGTATCCCCATATAATGCATTGCTGTGTGAGAAAACAGCACGTAGGCTATACCCTAGCTTGAAAGAGAATAAGCGTTTGGGTTGTAAGCCTATCAAGGCTTATAAGGCACTAGCCAGTTTACAATCACCCAGTTCTGCTGTTACTCTAAATTAAGGAATGTGAAGTGAGCTTATGCAGTTGAGTGTGGCAAGGAGAGTGACTGAAGCTAAAAGTGATTACAAAGAGTATTCCTTCAATGCATATAATGTATCCTTTTGGTCCAAAGAACTACCATGCTGGGGGAGCTAAAGAGTTTCAAAGAATGTAAAAAAAAGGAAAAAATCTTAAAAAATGTAAGAACTTTTACTGGATTAGAACTTAAGTACTTGAAAGGAATTAGAGAAGCTACAGGGTTATTCATTGTGGAAAGAAATGATTCACGTTATCAAGGCTAATGGGATGTTATTCTGCTGCCGTGCATCAAATTGAGATGATTTCAAGAGGAAAAGAATAACCTCACAGTTGTAAACAGAATGAGCTAAATCGGTGAGAAGAGAGTGCTCTAAGTAAGCATCCTTGAACTACAGATGCGAGTGATAAGAAAGAGCCAAGCATACAGATATCCAGCAAGAATAGTCTCACCAGAGGAAATGTGACCCAGAAGCCAGAGGGCAGAGCTTGTCACTGCTTAGAAACAGACAAAAGGAGCTGCCTCAGCTTCCCAGAGAAAGAGAGAGATTTCTAATGAGTTTGATGTGGGGACAGAGGTCTGATTCTGTAGCACCTTTTAGATCTTGGTCTTTACTTTTAAATTAATTATAAAGGCAACAGGAAACCATTAAGTGATTTGAAAATGACTATATGCATATACAAAAAGTAAATTGAGTTTCATGGGGACACTATATTGTTGATGAGTAAAGATGGACATGGAGACACGTATGAGAAGCACTAAATTATACATGACAGGTTTGCCTCAACCCTTCCCCCAACCCTTGATCACCTGCAAACCTACATGCCTAGTTCTAAATATCCAGCCACAAACCATCATTTGTGAACCGTCTTAGCCTGGTAAGTCAAGTCTTACCTTTCTCAAACTGAGTCCCATCTTAACTATCTCAGTACCCACAAGCTTAGTCCCAGACCTGTGGCCCACTTGGCTGAATTCTACTTTCCCACTTTGCTGGGAAAGTCACTCTTTTCCTTACCCCATCCTTCCCTTAACTCATTTCCATCTGTAGTCCCACAAACCCGGGACTATTAACTCTCTTCTCTGTAAACCACCTTGGAATCTGCACATCCTCTTTCTGGTTCCCTCTCACTTCCTCCCATTCTCCCTCTTGTCTGCTGCCATCTCTGCACCTGCAGCTCGATGTCCATATTGGTGGATTTCGAACCTGCTCCTTTCAGGAGTCAAATTTGACCAATAAGACATTCCATCACTTTATCATCCTTCACATAACACACTGGCATCTATGTACCCACGGGCCTATCTCCAGACTTCTGGTTTGGGAGCCATCTTTGCCTGATCCAGTTAAGCAGCTCACCCACCATTTTTACCTGGCTTACCTTAGGTCACATATCTCATGTGATAGTTCAGTGTAAGAAAGGCCAGGTTATCAGATTAGACACCTAACCAAAGAATGAAATCTGTAGGTCAAAGTCAAATCATAAAAAAAAACTAAAATAATATGTATGAATGGCCAAGGAAGTATGTCTCTCATTAAACTCACTAGTAATATAGGAGCGGTGCCTACGGAGAACAACCTAGATTAACCCCAGGACACGGAATTTAAAAGAAATACTAAGATTTATCAACTAATTTAAGGAATTAAAAATAATAAGAACAAACAATTCAATGAATTTCAATATGATAATAAACATGTGACTGAGGTCCAAAAAACCCACACATACACAATTGACTGAAAAGAGAAAGGTAATTTAGGATTTGAAAACTGAATTTGATACAGATGGAAACATTGATGATAACAGAACACAAGTAAAACGAAAATGGAATTGAAAAACTCAATATTCAGATTAGAAAATTCGGGCAAAGCCAGAAAAGTAGAATGAATCAAGCAGAAGATAGAATGTCAGAACTTGAAGAGAAAAGAACCATTTGGATGAAATGAGCAAAGAACATGAAAAATGTAAAAGCATAGACAAAGAACCTGCAGAAATGTAGGAAACCACCAAAGGACCAAGTATTCAAATAATAGACATAGAAAGGGGGAAAAATCCCAGGTCAATGACATAGAAGTAACTTAGTGTCAAGTTACTCTCTTATTTGTAAGCCATCTTTAAAAGCTGCATCATAGAAGTAACTTCCCCATGCAAAGGAATAACATAGCCATGAGGGATACAAGAAGTGTTTAGACAAGACCATGGGAGGAAATCCCCACAACACACCATAGTTAAAACACTAAAAAAATATTGAAAGCTGCAAGAGAAGAAAACCACAACTCACATACAAGAGAAACCTTATCAGAATAAACCCGATTTCACAATGGAAACTGAAAACAAGGAAAACATGGAATAACACACTCAAAGTAAAACACTACAACTGCCAATGTAGACTACTGTACTCAGCAGAACTATCTGCCATGGCTAAAGAAAAAAGAAACTTTTACACAAAAAATAAAAACAAAAATCTGAAACAGACTATTAAGAGGTAAAATTTCAAGCTGAACAGAAGAAGAGGCAAGTCAAGAGACCCCTGAAACAAAACCAACAATGCTAAAAATCTAATGAAAAAACAAAGTACAGGAATGACACAAACCAATTATAATCTATATACATCTTTCAACAATAAGTTCAAATATTAATGATTTCAGTTATCTAATCAAAAACAAAGACTGAATCATGGATTAAAAAATAAAATCCACCTGTCTATTTTCTAAATTAAATGTATCCTTTTAAAATTAGTTTTTATTTAAAAAACCAATCCCAGTTCCCTCTCAATCCCATCCTCCCATTCCCCCCCCATCCCCCCAATCCACCCCCCATCCATTCCCCAGGGATGGTGAGGCCTTCCATGGGGGATCATCAAAGTCTGTCACATCATTTGGGACAGGACCTAGGCTGAGACAGTATCCCTTCATGAGGAATGGGCTCTAAAATCCATTCCTACACTAGGGATAAATACTGGATCCACTGCCAGAGGCTCCATAGACTTCCCAAGGCCTCCAACTGACACCCATGTTAAGCAAGCCTGTTCAGCTATCAGTCTGGGGTCCATGAGCTCCCACTTTCTCAGGCCAGCTATTTCTGTGAGTTTCCCCAGCATTTTCTTGACCCCTTTGTTCATTGCTCCTCCCTCTCTACAACTGGATTCCAGGAGTTCAGCTCAGTGCTTAGCTTCGAATCCCTGTATCTGCTTCCATCAGCTAATGGATGAAGGATCTATAATGACATTTAAATAGTCATCAGTCTCATTATAGTGGAAGGGCATGTAAAGTAGTTTCTCTACTGTTGCTTAGATTCTTAGTTGGGGTCATCCTTGTGCATTCCTGGGGATTTCCCTAGTGCCAGATTTCTCGATAAGCCCATAACGGTACCCTCTGTTAAGGTATCACTTTCCCTGCTTTCTTTCTCTATTCTTCCCTCATATCAATTTTCCTTATCCCTCATGTTCTCCTCCTCCTTCCCCTTCTCCTCTCCTCTTTCTCCTGCCTGCCTCCTCTCTTCCCCTGTGCACCCAATTTATTCAAGAGATCTTGTCACTTTCTCCTTCTCTGGTGGTGGTGGTGGAGTCTATGTATGTCTCTCTTAGGGTCCTCCTTGTTTCTTAGCTTCTTTGGGGTTGTGGATTGTAGGCTAGTTATCCTTTACTCTATGGATATATCCATTTATGAGTGAGTATATACCATGTTTTTCTTTCTGTGTCGGAATTACCTCACTCAGGATGGTTTCTTCTAGTTCCATTTATTTGCCTTCAGTATTTTTTTAATCCCTGAGTAGTACTCCATTGTGTAAATGTGCTATATTTTCTTTGTGCATTCTTAGGTTGAGAGGCATGTAGGTTGCTTCCAGGTTCTGCTTATTATGAATAATACTGCTATGAACATAGTTGAACAGATGTCCTTGTGGCATGAATGTATATACCTAAGAGTGGAATTGCTGGATCTTGTGGTAGACTGATTCCCTTTTCCTGAGAAACTGCCATGCTGATTTCCAAAGTAGCTGTATAAGATTTCATTCCCAACAGCTATGGATGAGTGTTCCCTTTTCTCCACATCCTCTTCAGCCTAAACTGTCATTGGTGTTTTTGATTTTAGCCATTCTGACAGGTGTAAGATGGTATATCAGAATTGTTGATTGTATTTCCCTGATGGCTAAGGATGTTGAACAATTTATTTTTTATTTTTATTTTTTATTATTTATTTTTAAGCTTAAATTTAGATTAGAAACAAGGTTGCTTCACAAGAGTTCCAGGTCCCTCTCTGTTTCCCTCCCCTCCTCCTGTGCCCTCCCTCCCCCCATTATCACCTCATTCCCCACGGAGGGTGAGTCCCTCCATGGGGGTGTCCATAGTCTGTCATTTCATCCAGGGCAGGGCCTCGCCCCTCCCCCAAGAGTTCAGGGTGAGAGTGCATCTCACATTGTTGGATGGGAGTCCAAAGTCCATGTGTATACTTGGGAAGAGTACTGATCTACTTCCTAAGGCTCAATAGATTACCTAGGCCTCCTCACTGACACCCACATTCAGGGGGTCTTGATCAGTCCCATGCTGGATTCCCAGGCTGATGCCTGGGATTCAAGAGTTAACCTTTGTCAGATCAGCTGTTTCTGGTGGTTAAACCAGCCCAGTCTTAATCCCTTTGATCATCAGTCCTCCCTCTCTGTTACTGGCTTTCTTGAGTTCAGCTCAGTGCTTAGCCATGGGAGTCTGCCTCTTCTTCCATCAGCCACTGAATGAAGTTTCTGTTTCCCAGACTCTCTGGCCATGGGATTGTAGGCTGGCACTCCCCAGATCTATGTATAAAATCCATATATGAGAGAGTACATGCCATGTTTCTCTTTTTGTGACTGGGTTACCTCACTCAGGATGGTTTCTTCTAGTGTCATCCATTTGCCTGCAAATCTCAGGATTCCATTGTTTTTTCTGCTGAATAGTACTCCATTGTGTAAATATACCACATTTTCTCTATCCACTCTTCGGTTGAGGGGCATCTAGGTTGCTTCCAAGTTCTGGCTATTACAAATAATGCTGCTATGAACATAGTGGAACAGACATCCTTGTTGTATGAATGGGCATCTTTTGGATATATGCCTAAGAGTGAAGTTGCTGGTCTTGTGGTAGGTTTATTCCCATTTTTCTGAGGAATCCCCATACTGATTTCCAAAGTGGCTGAACCAGTTGGCACTCCCACCAGCAATGGAGGAGTGTTCCCCTTTCACCACATCCTCTCCAGCATAAATTGTTGTTGGTGTTTTTGATTTTAGCCATTCTGACAGGAGTGAGATGGTGTCTCAGAGTTGTTTTGATTGCATTTCCCGGATGGCTAAGGATATTGAGCACTTTCTTAAGTGCCTCTCAGCCATTTTAGACTCCTCTATTGAAAATTTTCTATTTAGTTCTGCAACCCACTTTTTAATTGGATCCTTTGGTGTTTTGGAGTCTTGCTTCTTGAGTTCTTTGTAAATTTTGGAGATCAACCCTCTGTCAGATGGAAGTTTCTTAAGTGACTTTTGGGCATTTGAAATTTGTTTATTGAAAATTCTCTACTTAGTGCTGTACTCTGCTTTTTAATTGGACTATATGGGTGTTTTGGTGACTAATTCTTGAGTTCTTTGACTATTTTGGAGATTAGTCCTCTGTCAGATGTGGGGTTGGTGAAGATACTTTCCCATTAAGTAGGCTTCTATTTGTCTTGTTGACTATGTCCTTTGCCTTACAGAAACTTCTCAGTTTCAGGAGGTCCCATTTATTAATTGTCAAATTCGGTGTCTGTGCTACTGGTGTTATGTTGAGGAAGTGGTCTCCTGTACCAACTCATTGAAGAGTATCTCCCACTTTCTCTTATAAGAGATTCAGTGTGGCTGAATTTATGTTGGGGTCTTTGATCCATTTGGACTCAAGTTTTGTGTACTGCAATAGATACGGATCCATCTGCAATCTTCTACACGCCAGCATCCAGTTATGCCAGCACCATTTGTTGAAGATTCTTTTCTGTATTGTATAGTTTTAGCTTCTTTGTCAAAAATCAGGTGTTCATAGGTATGTAGACTAATATCAGGGTCTTCAGTTTGATTCCATTGATGCATCTGTCTGTTTTTGTGCCAATACCAAGTTGTTTTCATTAGAATAGCTCTATAGTAGAGGTTGAAGTCAGGGATGGTGATGTTTCTGGAAGTTCCCTTATTGTACAGGGTTGTTTTGGCTATCCTTGGTTTGTTGTTTTTTCATATAAATTTGAATATTGTTCCTCTAAAGTCTGGGAAGAATTGTGTTGGGAATTTGATAGGGATTACATTGAATCTGCAGATTTGCCACTTTTACTATGTTGATCCTACCTATCCAAGAGCATGGGAGATCTTTCCATTTCCTGGCATCTTCCATAATTTCTTTCTTTAAAGACTTGAAGTTCTTGTCATACAGGTCTTTCACCTGTTTGGTTAGTGTTACCCCTATATATTTTGCATTTGTGGCTATTATTAATGGTCATGTTTCTCTAATTTATTTCTCAACTGTTTATCATTTGTATATAGAGGACTACTGATTTTTTTTGAGTTAATCTTGTATCCTGCAACTTTGCTGAAGGTGTTTATCAGCTGTAGGAGTTCCCCAATAGAACTTTTTGGGTCACTTATGTAAACTATCTTATCTATAAAAATAGTCGAAGTTTGACTCTTTCCTTTCCCATTTGTATCTCCTTGGTCTCCTTTTGCTGTCTTATTACCCTAGCTAGAACTTCAAGTATGATACTGAAGAGATATGGAGAGAGTGGACAACCTTGTCCTGTTCCTGATTTTAGAGGAATTTCATTGAGTTTCTCTACATTTAGTTTGATGTTGGCTGTTGGCTTGTTGTATGTTGCCTTTATTATGTTTAGGAATGTTTCTGTTATCCCAGATCTCTCTAAGACCTTTATTATGAATGGGTTGGATTTTGTCATAGTTTTTTTCAGCATCTAGTGAGATGATCATGTGGTGTTTATTTTTCAGTTTTTTTAAATTTGGTGGATTACATTGGATTTTCATATATTGAACCATCCCTGCAGCCTTGGAATGAATCCTACTTGATCATGGTGTATGATTTTTCTGATGTGTTCTTGGGTTCGATTTGTCATTATTTTATTGAGCATTTTTGCATCAATGTTCATGAGGAAAATTGGTTTTCTCTTTCTTAGTTGTGTCTTTGTGTGGTTGGTATCAGCTCTTTGTAGCCTCATGCCAAGAGTTTGGCTATGACCCTCCTGCTTCTATTTTGTACAACAATTTGAGGAGTATTTACGTTAGCTCTTCTTTGTATTTCTGGTAGAATTCTACACTGAACCCATCTGGACCTGGGTTGTTTTTGGTAGGGAGAGTTTCTATGACAGCTTCTATTTCAATATGGATTATAGGTATATTTAAATTGCCAATTTGTTCTTGATTTTGGTCTGTAATACCTATCCAGATAATTGTCCATTTCCTTTAAATTTTTGAATTTTGTGGAGTACAGATTTTCAAAGTGACCCGATGATTCTCTGATTTTCTTCAGTGTCTGTTGTTATGTCCCCCTTTTCATTTCTGATTTTGTATATTTGCATATTCTCTTTCTGCCTTTTGGTTAGCTTGGATAAAGGTTTGTCTGTCTTATTGACTTCCTGGAAGAACCAACTATTTGTTTCATTGATGCTTTGTATTGTTTTCTTTGTTTCTACTTCATTGATTTCATCCCACAATTTGATTATTTCTTGTTGTTTACTCTTCCTAGGTGAGTTTGCTTCTTTTTGTTCTAGAGCTTTCTAATGTGCAGTTAACTCTCTAGTGTGACACTTTTCCAGTTTCTTCATGTGGGCACTATGTACTATGTACTATCTTCAGCACTGCTTTCAAGGTGTCCCTTAAGTTTGGGTATGTTGTGCCTTCATTCTCATTGAATTCTAGGAAGTCTTTAATTTCTTTATTTCTTCCTTCACCCAGAAGTCATGCAGTTTAGTATTGTTCAATTTCCATGAGTTTGTAGGCTTTCTGCAATTTGTATTTTTTAATTCTAACTTTAAACCATGGTAATCTCATAAGATACACAGGGTTATTTCATTTTTTTATGTCTGTTGAGGTTTGCTTAGTTGTTGAGCATTTGGGTGATTCTAGAGATGACTCCATGTGGTTATTTTTTGTGTTACAATTAAATAGTCTATGATTGATGCTATTGCTGCCCTTTTCTTACCTCTTTGTTGACTCATCTACCCATTTTATGCCCCAAAAGCTATGAAGAGAAATGATAATTGCTCACTAGAACCATTTACTGTGGAGAAATTTACCAATAGGGCAGAGGTTTGGACTGCTCAAGAATTGTTCTTAAACTTTCCACTCCTAGGAAAAAGAAACCTGTCATGGAAACACAAACTTAACCACCTGAACCACCTGTCCTCAAGGTGGGAACAACTTAGAATACAACTTGCATTGTATAATATCCAGTGTAGCCATGTTCATGGTAGACTTATGTCTTTTCCCCAGATCTCTCGTTTGCTTACTTTATTTCTTCTGAGAAAGCAAAAACTCAAATGGTGATGGTAAGTAGGCAGGCTGACATGACTGAGAAGTGGAGAATTCGGGTTCCAGTAGTACAAGAACACTGTTAATCGTCAGGAATCTCCAAGTAGATAGAAAAAACAGGGTAGAATCATCAAGATCTCTGATATTTCAAGATATAAAGTAATAATTCAATGAAAGTAGATAGAGGAGCTATTGAAAGAGTATGATAAACGGACAGATTGAAATCTGAAGAAATCCCACTTTATGTCTATTATTGCAGATTATATTAGGGTTCTACTAAATGTGGTTGTATAAAGTATTAGACCCAACTGCCTCTATAGTATATAACTTGGAAAAATACAGGAAATGTGTTTTCTGTTAAAGAGTCTTTTAATCATTGATACCTGCAAAAGGATGTTTTAAGAGTCTTTGCAATTCTAGGTAAGGTTATTTCATGTTAACTGCATAATTAACTCATGTCATCAATGGAGCTTTTTTTCATTTGAATTAGTCCCAAGTCCCTATAAAATGAGAATTTTCCTCATTTGCTGAAGTCTTCCAATTACTTTCTAAGTTGAATTAGTAATCCACTAAACTTTTATTTCCAGAGAAATGAGTTCAAGTAGAGGTCATCCATGAAAATGAGTTTAATGATCTCAAGTTAACTTAAATGTTAGATGCTAGAAAGTTCTATCCATATTGGTTATTTCTAAAGGGAAATGAAAAGTTTGGGTTTTACATATTAATTTAAGAGCAGATTTCAGAAAATGACTATTGTTTTTATTTAAATCTTCGTAACCATCAAGTAACTTATAAGAGATTAAAGTTCATGGAAGAACTGACAATTTCCAAGGTAAAGAAGAAACAAGCCACAAAGTTAAAGACAGATGCTAAAGATTCTGAATGGAATGTAGCAGGGACAATAAGTCTATTAGGATGTGGACCCCTATCAGGACAAAGCTTTAAACTCTCTATTATTATTTCATCATCCCTTCAACACTTTGAGTTAGGTGGTATCCATTATTTCAGCTTAGTATTGCTACAAATGATCAAAATGATCAGTACTTGAGATGTCACAGAGAGTAACTTTAGACTTCTATGTTAATTTAATTTTCCCATTCTCAGACACACATTCACTGTAATGGTATAAAAATATCTTCAGTGTGGTGGAGAAAATTTCCAAAAGAATATACTCAGTCACAAAGTTAGGGTTTCAATCTGTTAGTCACTATTATCAACAGTCTGTTTAGTCTGTTTCATTTATCAAATACTTGTAAGCAGAAAATAAGAGTGAGATCATTTTTAAGAGAGATGTTTCTATACCATAGGCAGAACTACATGGTAGTTCCTTAGGAAAAATACTGCTGATTCCAGTAATTGTGTATTGCTCAATATTGGAATTTTTTGGGATTATCCCTTGGACCTTATGTTTTGAAGTTTTAATAATTTCCCCTTTATGATAAAACCGTAAAGGGTAAATGTTAATAAAGACTAAGATTGATGTACCATATGCACTATTCATAACTTTGACTCTCTATAATATAATTAAGCTCCCAATGGTTAAAACATTCTGGGCAGATGTTAGCAGTGATATTCTAGAATTATCTGACATAATTTTCTAGACTCAGTAGTGGCCTCTAGCAGTTTGAACTTTGGTATTAGGCCTCATGCAAATGTCTCATCTTTACGTTCTTCAGAGTCCATTGTCTTCTGCAAATATTGTCTTCAGGTGCAACTCCTATCCCTCAGACAATCTATTTTATCTCTTGAATCCACCTCTTGTGGTCAGAATAACAGCACTGATTTCCTTAACTACCATGAGTCCTATATAATGTGAGGTAACAAACAGAGAAAAGGTAAGTGTTGACATCTACCCACCAGCATAATTTAAATTGTAGACAGGTTCTAGCCAAAATATCCTGTTATATTAATATTTTACATTGATTTTTGGAATTGTATGTATTTATGTTTTCATTATAAATGCCTACCTTTTTGTAAATTCCTTAGAAAAATAAATATCTGAAGTATGCTTGAAGGTAAATAGAAGTGCCATTTCCACATTTTAGGGGCAAAAACAAATTCAAGATGAATTAAGGTGGACCCTCTAAGGAGAGAGTCCAGGGCTATATATTGTGACTTCATTTCAAAAATACAAAAGAATACAAAAATAAGTAAATCCACTGCTGTAAGCTAAAAGACTATCATGCTCTCCATCTTACATAGGATTTAAGGAAATATTTGAGCTAGAAATATTCTTGGAAGATTGACCTTGCATATAAGTAACACAGGCTAGGCAGAGGTGACTAGACTTGTATGTTAATGTTCATAGATTGGAACTTCTTATATGTCTATTGTTATTAAAATCCTTCCTAGGAAACTATAACACCAGATATCTGAGGCCTCTACACACTTGTTTAAAAAACATGTAGTTCTGAGGATCAGTCATTCAGGACAAGTTCACCGGGAAGACAGGTGAACACACACACCAGAATAAAAAAGCCAGTTTCAATAGCATTGTCCTGATTAAACATTTGTTAAAAGTCTGGTGTCATAGGCCTATAGTCTCAGTTATTCAACAGAATGGGGCAGGTGAATTACAACTTCAAGGCCTACCATCCCACTGCCAGAGAGTCTGGGAAACAAGGAGGACCCTAAGAGAGATATCCATGGTATCCTGGAGAAGGGGAATGGAACAGGATCTCCTGAGTGGATTGGGAGCATTGGGGTAGGGGAGAGGGAACAGGGACAAAGAGAAGAGAAGAGGAAGGTTGAGGAGGACATAGGGGAGCAGGAAGGGTGAGTCTGGGGAGGAATAGAGGAGAGAAGGATAAGAGATACCATAATAAAGGGACCCATTATAAGTTTGAGGAGAGATCTGGCACTAGTAAGATTTTTAGATATCTACAAGACAAGGATAACACCAACTGGCAATCTAAGCAATAGTGGAGAAGCCGTAAATGCCTTTCCCAGATAATGAGATTGACTTTATATGCCACCCTAGAGCCTTCATGAAGCAGCTAATGGAAGCAGAGGCAGGCCCCCACAGATAAACACTGAACTGAACTCCTGGAACCCAGTTGCATAGAGGAAGGAGTGATTAGCGAAGGGGTCAAGACCGGGTTGGTGAAACCCACAGAAACAGCTGGCCTGAACAAGGGGGATCTCTTGGACACCAGACTAATGTCTGGAAGACCAGCATGGGACTGATCCAGACCCCCTGAATGTGGGTGTCAGTGAGGAGGCCTAGGCAATCTATGGAACCTCAGGTAATAGATCAGTATTTATCCCTGGCATAAGAATGGACTTGGGGAGCCCATTCTACATGGAGAGATGCTCTCTCAGCCTGGACACATGTCCTCCTCTCCCCTCCTCTTCTCCCTCTCTCTTTCCTGGGTCTCTCTCCCCTCCCCCATGCTCCCAATCTGCTCAGGAGATCTTGCCTAATTCCCCTTCTCTGGGGTACCATGCATATCTCTCTTAGGGTCCTACCTGTTTCCCAGTCATGTGCCACTTTTAAAATTATTATGCTGGCTGTTGTGATTCATAAATATAGTAGTTGAGTAGGACTGTTGGCTGCATCCCTCCTATAAAAGCTTCCATGGTATCATCTTGTACCATCAAAGCTAGGCTGCAAGGAGATGGAGTCCAGGTCAATTCTATCTCAGATGTCCCTGGGTCCTGTTTCTGAAATGCATGGTATCTTTAGCAATAGGAACTTGCCTTCTACATCTGAGGGGATACCAAAAGGTACAGAATAGGCTGCATAGTTTGGGAGTGTCTTGGACATCCCTGACTGCAATGAAGGTTTCACGTATCTGATATTGGTTTTTATGTTAGGTGGTCTTTTGATCTTGGAGAAAGCATTGTCAGTTCTGATGAGAAAAGTTTATCAAAACTATATATGTATATTTATATACAGCATTACTTTTATTACAGAGTTTACTTTTAGTTAAACAATTAGAGTTGGAGTCCTTAAGATGTTTGTAGATTTTTGTTGTTATTTTAACTTCTTCCATCTGTGTTTACCTCCCTCTCCCTTCTGTAAAGAACTTCCCTGTCTCCTACTTTCTCTATCCAATCATTGGTACCTTGCTGCTACAAGTTACCCTTCTCCTTACTTCTGTATTTATCTTTCTCTCACTAACTAAACAGATCCTTCCCCCTTTCCATTTCTCTCATCAGGGCACCTGTTAGCTGGTATTCCCCTTTCTATTGTTCCCTAAAACCCCTTTCCTGGAAATGGTTCCATTTTTACTTTTGTTGTTTATTCAGTTACTCCAGAATAGTACTTACATCTTAAGATGGGTTTCTAGGAGCCTCCAATGAGAGAGAATATAGTCTTCCTTGGAATGAGCTACCTCACTCAATGTAATGTTTTTTAGTTCCACTCATTTACCTGCAAAGTTCATGATTTCATTTTCTCTGTGACTGAATAGTATTCCACAATGTATATATACTACATTTCATTAACCATTTTGTGGTTGTGGACATATAGATGGTTTCAATTTCCTAGCTGTTGTGAATACAGCAGCAATGAAAATGCCTGAGCAAAAAAATATCTGTGTAGTAGGAATGTGGAGTCCTTTGGTTATAGACAAAAGAATATGTTCTATCTGGGTCAGATGGTAAATTTACTTCTAATTTTTGTGAATTATCCACATTGATTTCAATAGTGACTGCATCTGTCTGAAATCCCACCAACAGTGAATGAGGGTTCCCTTTTTCCTACATGATGTCTGCTTATTGTCCACTATCATGTTGAACGTTGCAATACAGACAGGTAAGAGATAAAATCTCAAAGTTGTTTTGATATGAATTTTCCCTAATTGCTAAAGACATTGAACAGTGTTTGAGATATTTTTTAGACATTTTTTTTCTCTTGAGTCTTCTCTCTTTAGGTCCTCCATTTGTAAAATGGGCTGTTAATTCAATTATTTGTTGTTATGGGAGCTATATACATGCTTTTGAAACACCACTTTTCCCTAAACTATGACTCCATAGGTGGGTTAAAAGTTGTTGAGGGAGTTGGGTGTTTCTGTCTGTTAAACAAGAGTATGAATCACAGCATATCGCTATTCATATAATGCTGATAAAGTCACTTTGTCATTCAAGTTTCTTTGGTATAAGGATATCAAATGCTATCCAAAGAGCAGATAGTTACTAGCTAGATGCTATGCATATAGCAGCTGCCTGAAAATAGAAACTCAACATACAATAATTACTTTTTATTATTATTTCCACACTCAGTGGGGTCTGTTTGTCAAATAGTTCCAGTACCAGTCTATGGACACTCAGACTCAGACAATTTAGATAAAGCCATCAATTTGACAGAATCTGGGTTTTTTATTTTCCCTATAACATGTAGTCAATTTTATATGCTTCTGGTAAAGAATCTGGAACATTTCTATAAGTGATTAAATAATATTCATTGTAGCCTAGACAAGATGTAAGGGTAAAATAAGAAGGGAGGTTTAAATGGGGAAGCACATAGGAGGGTACAATAGAGGAGAGAGTAAGAGAGGAATATCCAACAATAAGGATACTTGAAAATACTGTATGAAAATCCATTATTAATAAGCTTCTTATGTACATTAACGCGTATTTATGTACTTACACACACATATGAAATTAATTGGAATTATCCTACACACTGAGTAATGCTCTCGCTGAAAGCCATAGGTTGCCAAATAAAAATCAATCAAACAAACAAACAAAAAGCAGTTCCAAGTATACAGGTGTGAGATGTTGTTTATGGGTGTCTTGGAGACACTAAACAATCCAGATTATCACCATTATTCTTGGTTGCCCACTATAACTTGGTGGTAAGACTCTATTGCTTAAGACACCACATACTTTAGTCATAGTACCTGCAAATGTCCAGTTATTACAGAGAAAAGTCTCAGCTATGAAACCTGTGGTGTGGCAAAACATGGCCATGGGTGTAATTGTAGAATGAATAGTATGGGGGTAACTAAAAGCCTTATTGGATTTAAGGCCTGCTATACGGTAGAAAACACATGTCTGGTATGGTAAATCTGTCCAATAAACCATAGTTTTAGTTCTTTTAAATGCAAACACCCCAGTGGAAGACCTACTATCATTATTTTGACATATAGTATCCAATTGCCTTATAAGTTTCTTTCCCTGTAGCCATAGATTAGTGCAGCTTTCAGGTCTCATTGAAAAATATTCTTGTCGGGCGTTGGTGGCGCACGCCTTTAATCCCAGCACTCGGGAGGCAGAGACAGGCGGATCTCTGTGAGTTCGAGGCCAGGCTGGACCGACAGCCTCCAAAACAGAGAAACCCTGTCTCGTAAAACCAAAAAAAAAATTAAAAAAAGAGAAATATTCTTTATGCAGTATATGGTGGTTAACACAGAAACTTACAACTGGTTAGAGGGCAGAAAATAAGTGTACATGAATTGCTTAGGTACAAATGAAATATCTGTATTATATCCACATCCCTCAAGACTAAAGAATAATTGTGGAATTAAAGGAAGACTGTCAGATGTAGAGCAGCATCTGAGAGAAACATGACAGAATCATGCACAAAGTTGAGCCAATTAACATTCTACCATGGATAGGTGGAATCTCACGACTCCATGTTCCTCGGTGAGGAGATATTGAGAACTGATGACTTCTGGGGGAGAAGAAACAATTTGTAGTGTGTATAGATGGGCTGTGCTCATGACCCATGATTATATGGACAGCACAAACTGCATAACAAAATGAAAAAGAAGACATGAAATTATGAAATTAGGGGTTAGGATGGACTTGAGTGGAGTTAGGAGGAGTGGGGAGTGAATATGAACAAAATACATTGCTTATATGTATGAAAGTCTTGGAGAATTAATATAATATTATATTAAGAACATAGAAGTAAGGACAAATAGAACTCAGAATCAGTAAGAGCTCCTCTTTCTTTAATTAGCATATTCAAGTGAAGCTTAGAAGTTGTTCCTTCCCTAAAACATTGCATTTTATTAAAAGCTTTTTAGAGCTCATAAACATTCTGCTGATTTCCTCAAAACATGTTCTCCTTATAGGCTGGTGCTAAACTGTGCATATGAAATGAGCCCAGCTTAATGATGTGTTAAAAGAATTTGGTCTCCAGAACTGTCTCTTTTCTTAATAATGTGTAATCATTATCTATTTAGTGTTCTTTTAACTTGTCCCATGCAGGCAATGAATACAGTTTAATTGAATTTGCTTATACATAGTTGAGGGCACTCATTTCCACCTAGCACGTCTCCATTTAATCCTACTGAAAACCCTCCAGATTAAAAAGTAAGCAAATAAAGAAGTAATATGAGATATGAGTCTGATAATGCAAATGAAGTCTGACATTGAATCTACATTTCAGTAAGATGTGCATTAGCATTTAGGTACACTGCCACAGCTGAATGGAGCCTGTGTTGGGTCAGTCTCATAGCTTATGGATCAGTCTTCACACAAAAAAAACACATTTGAAGGTGATCAAATAATGTGCTGAGTTGGAGCCAGTAATGCTGAAACTCTGACCCACCGAGATATCATCAGTTGTCTGCTAAAGCTATACCTCTGTGCACATTAACTTAGGCATGCTAGGGAATGTGGTTCTATTTTTTCCTAGAACAAAATTTGATGGAGGACAGGGAGTAAGAGAACATTCCTGAAGGTCAAAAGCAAAGGATAGGTGATATTTTTCCGTAAGGAAGGATAATAATAGCACAAGAGGTTATAATGGTCTTTGTAAATCACTAAGCCTCTGGGTTAAGGCACGAACTCCACTTGATTTAGTAGTTCATTACCCAAGTATCCTGTACATTTGTTTTTTAGTGTCTGATTCTAATCCCTTTTACAACCATGGATGCTACAACAAATGAAACAAACAAAGTCCTTATTCTCTTGAGGCTCATATTCTGGTTAGGGGAGACCCTAACTAAACAAGGAGATGATTAGGCAGGATATATGTTATATCAGGCAAATAGAAATTTAAGGAGCATTGGACATAGTATCAGAGAGTATTTCTTTTGTTAGATACTATGAGGGTCAAATTCAACACTGTTGTTAAATGCTCTGCAATAAGTTCATTTATGTGTATTTGAATATCCATATTGATACAGGAGACATTGAATATTATTTGTTTTTAAAGTTGGCTTAGTTGATCAAATATATTGGGTAAGGCTTTCTTTGGTAGTTTTTACTTATCATCTCAATAGATACACAGAAAAATAAACAACAAAAATCTTTGACAAAATTCAATATGCTTTTCTGGTAAAAGTCCTAGAGTAAGTAGGACCAGAGGGAATATCCCCCAACATAATAAAGGCTAATATTACCCTTCATGCAATCAAACTTAAAGCAATTGTATTAGAATCAGCAACAAAGTAGAGTTGTCATTCTTGCCATTTCTTTTCAATATAGTGATTAAAGCACCAGCTAGGAAAATGGGCTAGAAAAGAAAATTAAAGGGATACAAATATGAAAAGAAGTCAAATTATCTGTATTTTCAGATGGCATGATGGTATATATAAGAGATTCCAACATCTCCAGTAGAAAACTTCCAGAAATGGTCAACAAGTTCAGCAATGTGGCAGGGAACATGTCAATTTATAAAACTCAGTAGCCTTTCTATAAATCAACAACAAATATGCCCAGAAAGAGAATTCAGACAAACTACCATTTAAAATATCGTCAAAGACAATAAAGAATTTGGGGGAAAAAAACCATAGCCAAGGAGGTGGAATACCTCTGCAATAAAACTGTCAAATCCTTGAAGAATTTTCCTTGTGATCTGTTGGCCACCCGTCTGTGAGGACAAGGCGAGGTGGTGTGTAGGGCTTTGTACAGACTCAGAAAGACAGGTGTTGCATATTTTCTCTATCAGAGTTTCCTAGATGCAAATCTTCAAATGTGCATATATAACATGGGTAACTGTAGTACAGAGGGACTGTGGGGAGTGGGTTGAGAGATGAACAGCAGGATACAGGTGATATGAAGAAGAAAATGGAAAAGAATCATGGACTAATAAAACCCTTGTTACGGGGCACTAGAAACGCAAAACAATATATGCTATTGCTGGAGACACCATAGACTTTGGACACAGTGCTATGATTATTTCAGCTGGATTCAAACTGAGAAAGAGTCTCTTATAATCTAGCTTCCATAGTACCAGAGAATACTTTGCCAGATACTAAGGGAAGGAAGCGATTAATAGCGGAACGTATCTATGATACGAACCACAACAATGGCAAGCATGGCAAGATATCCATAAATGTACAATAGCGGCACTCACATGTTGGTGGTAACCAACTGCTATCTAAGTGAACTTTGGACCACTCCTCCGTAAGAGGGAAGTAATGTCTAATTTTAGAAATCAGCCAATTTTCTGGGGTTAGTGAAGTCATGAATCTTAGAATAAAGTCTACTACTGCCACTTTATAAGACCCACATAATTTCTTAACTATATTATAAATCTTATCCTTATGTATATAGATAAGTATAGCTATCTCCCCTCACTTAAAAAGCTTCTCTTTAAACAAATGAAGAATATTACAGAAATCCACACCAGGACATGATGAGAGAGGGTTCCAGCCTCAGTGGGTACCTGTGAAACATAGCAACAGCATCTGCGGCACAAGGAACACTGTGAAAACGTGAATTGGAAAGACTGAAAATCAGAATATGAAGTCTGCTCTGCAGTCGTCTGTCATAGAAATGTGTGTATAATCAACACATGAGTAATGATACTGTCAGTGGACCTGCTATTGTAGAAGGGGGTAAAGCACAGGGAAACACACACCTCGACAAAGAACATGCAAAGAACTAATGACTGCTGAGATGGGAAGAATTAGACTCTCCAGGAATCTGATTTTTTTTCCCAATGAAACGTGTTCGGCACCCCATTGGCCATACCAGGTAGAACTCAGAAGTGGTCCTTACCAGACAAACCCTAGCTACCACACACTCCTAAGACCCAAAGAGGGTGACCAAATCTAACTAAGAAGTGAGGCACTGGCCCAACAAATAGACACTAGCTGTTAAGTCCTAGAACTATAATCATCTCAAAGCCAGGTGCCTAAAGGCCAGTGTAAAAGCACAGTAACAGCCAGTACAATAAGTCTCTACTAGAGCTCGTAATTCTACTGCAGAAGGTCCCAAGAAATGCAATATAGCTGAAGCTGAAAAGGACTTCAAAATATCTATTATGAATATGTTCAAGGACCTTAAAGAGGATATGAATAAACCCATTAATGACTTCTATAAAAACCACAAACAGTGGAATGAAATGAAGAAAATAGTTCAAGACATGAAAATGGAAATTGAATCATTAAAGAAAGTCAAACTAAGGGAAAACTGGACATATAAAATTAGGAACATGAACAAAATATCAGAGGCAAGCATCACCAACAGAATACAAGGAGTAGAAGAGAAGATGTGGAAGGGAGAATCTCAGACATTGAAGACATGATAGAAGAAATGGATCAAAGCAAATGTTAAATCCAAAAAAAGCTTCAGGCACTAAAGATTCAGAAAACCTTAGGGACTGTGAGAAGCCAAATCTCCAAATAATAGAACCTCAAGAAGGAGACAAGATCTAGCTCAAAGGCACAGAAAACATGTTCACCAAAATCACAGAAAAAACTGTTCCTTGTCGAAAGAGGAAGGTGCCTATCAAGGTAAATGTGGCATATAGAACACCAGAAAGATTGGATCAGAAAAGAACATCCCCTTGGCATAGAATAATCAAAACACTAAATGAACAGAAGAAAGAAATATTAAGAATTGCAAGGGAAAAAGTAAGATATAAAATAACACCTGAGTTTTCTTTCAGTGGCATCTCTAAAAGCTATAAGATCCTGGACAAATATTCTGCAAACTCTTAAGAGACCACAGATGCCATCCAAGACTAGTATATCTGACAAAATTTTCAGTAACAACAGATGGTGAAAGACAATCCATGCTTAAAAAAATTAAGAAGCATTTGTCTAAAAATTCACCAGAATGGAAACTTCAACCTGAAGAGGTTAACCACACCCAAGAAATCACAAGGAATAGATAATATCAGACCAGCAAATCAAAACTGGAGAAAAATGCACACCACCAGAATAAAATAGCAAGAATAAAAAACTCTGCCCAACATCAATGATCTCAATTCCTCAGGAAACACACAGACACAGATACACAGACACAGACACACAGACACAGACACACAGACACACACAGACAGGCACAGACAGACACAGACACACAGACACACACAGACAGGCACAGACAGACACACAGACTGACAGACAGACAGACAGACAGACAGACAGACAGACAGACACACACACACACACACACACACGCTAACAGATTGGGTCTGAAAATAAATAAAGTCCACCCTTCTGCTGCACCTGAGAAACACAGATTAACATCAAGGACAGACAAAACCTCAGAGTACTAGGATGGGAAAAGATAATCCAAACAAATAAATTTAAGAAGTAAACTGTTATAACCATTTTATGACTGACAAATTAGACATCAAACCATAACTAATCAAAAGAGACAGGCAAGGGCACAGCATACTCATCAAAGGAAAAATCCACCAAGAGGACATCGCAATCTTTTATTGTTTAACTGTTTGCTCAGCAGTTTTTAAAACTTTATGCTTCCATTTAATTTTTTTCCAATACATGATTTATTTAAATTAGAAGCATGCTTGCTTCACATGTCCATCCCAGCTCCCTCTCCCACCCCTCTTCCCTTGTGCCTCCACTAGCCTCACTCCCCAGCCCCTGGCCCAATCCTCACATCATTCCCCAGGGAGAGTGAAGCCCTCCTTGCGGGGAATCTCCAGAGTCTGTCATTTCATCCAGGGCAGGACCTAGGCCCTTCCCCATGTGCCCAGGCTGGGAGAGCATCCCTTCATGTGGAATGGGCTCTCAAAGTTCATTTGTACACCATGGTGAACACTAATCTACTACCCAAGGCCCCAGAGATTTCTGATGTCTACTCACTGGCACTACATTCATGGAGTCTGAATCAGTTCCATGTTGGCCTCTCAGCCATCAGTATGGGGTTCAAGAGCTCCCTCTTGTCCAGTCAGCTGTCTTTGTGGGTTTCACCAGCACGGTCTTGACTCCTTTGGTCATCACAACTCCACCTCTGTCACTGGGTTCCAGGGCATCAGTTCACTGTTTAGCTGTGGGTATCTGTCTCTGCTTCCATCAGTCACTGGATGAAGGTTCTAGGACAGCACATAAGGTAGTTATCAACCTTATCATCAGGGAGGGGCTATTAATTGGGTCTCCCTGCTATTACTTAGTTTACCAGTTGGTGTTTTCCTTGTAGATCTCTGGAAATCTCACTAGTGTCAGCTCTCTCCTCAAAGCTATAATGACTCCATCTATTATGGTATCACTCATCCTGTTCTCCTCTATTGTTACCCTGACTCAACCTTCCTGGTCCCACATGTCTTCTTCTCCCCCTCTCTTTTTCCTGGCTCCCTCTCCCCTCCCCCCATGTTCCCAATCTGCTCTGGAGAGTTTGCCACATTCCACTTCTCTGGGGTATCATGTATATCTCTTGGGAACCTCCGTGTTTCCCAGACTCACTGGCACTGGAATTGTAGGCTGACACTCGCCTGATCCATGTCTAAAATCCATATATGAGTGTGTACACACCATATTTGTCTCTTTGTGACTGGGTTACCTCACTCAGGATGGTTTCTTCTAGTGCCATCCATTTGCCTGCAAATTTCAAGATTCTATTGTTTTTTTCCACTGAGTAGTACTACATTGTGTAAATGTACCACATTTTCTCTATCCACTTCTTAGTTGTAGAGCATCTAGGCTGCTTCTAGGATCTAGCTATTACAAATAATGCTGCTATGAACATAGTGGAACAGACATCCTTGTTATATGAATGGGCATCTTTGGGTATATGCCTAGGAGTGGAATTGCTGGGTCTTGTGGTAGGATGAAACATTCTTTGGATATATGCCCAAGAGTGGTATACCCGGATCTTCAGTTAGATTAATTCCGTTCATTCTGAGGGAATGCCACACTTATTTCCAAAGTGGTTGTACAAATTTGGACTTCCAACAGCAGTGAAAGAGTGTTCTCCTCTTTCCATATCCTCAACGTCATGAGCTGTCATTTGGATTATTGATCTTATCCATTCTGACGTATGTAAGAAGGAATCTCAAAGGAGTTTTGATTTGCATCTTCCTGATGGCTAAGGATGTTGAACACTAAGAGTTTCTCAGCCATTTGAGTTTCCTCCATTGGATTATTTGGATTTTTTATGTCCAAATCTAGATTCTTGAGTTCTTTATATATTTTGGATATTAGTCCTTTATCAGATGCCAAGTCGATAAAAAAGTCCTTATCCATTTTGTAAGCTCCCACTTTGTCTCAATGGTGGTTTCCATTGCCTTAAAGAAACTTTTCAAATTCATGAGGTCTTATTTATTGTCGATCTTAGTGCCTGTAAATGTTTCAAGACTTTTTCTTTTTTATCAAGTTCATTGTATTGGTTTTATGTGAGGTCTTTGATCCATTTGGACTTGAGTTTTGTGCAGGGTGATAGATATGTATGTGTTTTCATTCATCCAAATGCATTTATCCAGTTTGGTCAGCTCCATTTGTTGAAGTTGCTGTCTTTTTTCTATTGTATATTTCTGCCTCATTTATCAAAAATCACATATAAATATGTATGAGAATTTATGTATGGATCTTCAGTGCGATTTTATTGATTATCATGTCTATTTTTATGCCAATGCCATGATGTTTTAAATCACTATAGCTCTGTAGTATAATTTGAAATCGGGAATAGTGAAACTTCCAGGGGTTCTTTTATTGTTTAGGGTTGTTTTAAACTATCCTGGTTTTTTTTCTTTCTCCATATGAAGCTAAGAATTGTCCTTTCAAGATTTGTGAAGAATTACATTGAAATTTTAATGGGGATTGCACTGAATCTGTAGATTTCTTTCTGTAGGGTGGTCAGTTTTTACTACTTTAATTCTACAGATCCATGAGAATGGGAGGTATCTTCTGATGTCTTTTTCAATTTCTCTGTTTAATGTCATTTTTATCATAGAAGTTTTTCACTTACTTGGTTAGAGTTACCATAACATATTTTATATTATTTGAGGTTATTATAAAAAGTGTGGTTAACATTATTTCTTTCTCAGTTTGTCATTTATATATATTTTTTTTTTGTGAGTTAATTTTGTATCTAACTACTTTGATGAAAGTGTTTATCAGCTGTAGGATTTTCGTGGTAGAATTTTTCAGATCACTTATTGATGGGAGATGTCATTCTGAAATCTGTCTCTTATTGGTTGTTGAATAAAGCACTGTTGGCCAATAGGGAAGCAAGATAGGTGGGACTAGGAGTTGAGGAGAATTCTGGGAAAGAGACACACAGGGAGTTACGATGTAGCCTCCAAAGGAGTAAAAGGTCTGGACCCTTTCTCTGGTAAGAAAAATATTTAGATTAACAATTATGGGGTAAATACTTAAGTCAGAGATAGCCAGTAAAAAACCAAGCAAATGGCCAACAGCTTCATAATTAATATAGCCTCCTGTGTGTTCATTTGGGACTGATGTGGCTCTGAAACCAGACTTGCAGAAAGACTTCACTCTACAACTCATGTGTACTATTGTATCATTTGCAACTAGGTTGACTTTTTCCTTTCTGATTTATATTCCCTCAATCTCCTTTTGTTGTCTTATTTTTCTAGCTAAGATTTCAAGTACAAAAATATGGAGAGGATTAAGAGAGTTATATGCTTTTTGATTTTAGTGTAATTATTTTGAGTCCCTCTCCATTTAAGTTGATATTGGCTATGGGCTCACTGTAAACTGCCATTATTATGTTTAGGTATGTCCCTTATATCCCTAATCTCTCCAGAACTTTTATCATGAATGGTTAGTGGATTTGATCAGAGGACTTTTCTATATTTAATGAGATGATCACGTGGATTTGTCTTCCAGATTAATTATAATGGTGGATTATATTTATTGATTTTTGTGTATTTAACCATCCTTATATCTTTGGGATGAAGCCTATTTGATCATGACAGATGATCTTTTTAATGCATTCTTGGATTCTCTTTGTAAGTATTTTATTGAGTATATTTGGGTCTATATTCATTAGGGAAATTGGTCAGTAATTCTTGTTGGATCTTTATGTCATTTGGCTATCAGAGTGACTGTGGTTTTACAAAATTAATTCATCCATGTTCTTTCTATTTCCATCTTGTGTAATACTTTTAGGAGTACTGGTATTAAATCTTTGAATTCTGGTAGAATATTACAATAAAACCAATAGGTGCTCAGCTCTTTTTAGTTGGGAGACTCTTAATTACTGCTTCTACTTCATTATAGATTATAGGTTTGTTTAAATTGAATATCCAATATTGATTTAACTTTGCTAAGGTGCATTTATCAAGGAAATTATTTCTTTTAGATTTTTTAATTAGGTGGTACACCATTGTAGCACCAGTTCTAATTTATCTTAATAATAAAAACCCTGAGTCAGATATTAGAGTGTGTGAGCAGAAAGATCAAAGAAGCATCTATGATGATTGAAAGTCTTCCTGGGTATAGTAAATCACAGTATGGGTATGAGAAGTAGACACAAAGTCCCACCACCCTTAGTGGAGGAGTGATTTACATTTGATAGCTGTTTGGAAATGCAGTCAATTTTCTTTGTTTGTCTTATCTCTGGTGGACCATGCTCAAAGGTCAGTCCCAGTCCCAAAAGTGGCTCAATAACACAACCTTGACATAAAGGAAAGAGAGAGAGAGAGAGAGAGAGAGAGATAGATAGAGAGAGAGAGAGACAGAGAGAGAGAGAGACAGAGACAGAGACAGAGACAGAGAGAGAGACAGAGGGACAGAGAGGACAGACCAGATAGTTGGGAGTGTAGAAAGGTAGTTTGGGGGGGCATCTGGATTTTCGAGAGGTGACTATGACATAATCTAAATAAATTGTATTAAATTCTCAAAGAAACAAAAATATTTTTGAAAGGAAAGAACAATAGTTTCAGTTTATACAAAGTAAGTGTTGCTATTTATCTTTGCAGAATATCCTTCAAGTCAAGGGGAGAACAGAATATGACCTATACTTTAAAATGAAAGTGTTATCTGTGAGTGGGTTATTATGTACACATCTTATGATGTTCTAAAGTTTTCCCACTATAGTCTCTTCCCCATGTCCTTTCCTGGACTGTGGATGTAATTGCCATAACAATGAAAATATAATTATAAACCTAGAGGTTCAGCATACATTTTGGTTTCTCCAAGTTATGGTAAGAGCCAATCAGGCCACTCAGAGTAATTTGAAATAAAGCAGTGTCATTCTCTTCCCTCGATTTCCATGTCTACAGGATAGATTGGCTTTCTGGTGGTCTGGTGTATCTTCTGCAACCAATGTAGCTCTATTCTCTAATAGTGTCAGTGTGTAACTGCCAATTAATAACTAGAATGGCAAGTTATCAAGTTAGACTAGCATTCACTTTTTTTTTCAAGAAGAAGAGTTTGAAATGGACTCTACTTGTTGGTACTGCCTTCAAACTACCATACTCTGATTCTTGGATTTAATAGCTGATGTTTCACTGTGATTACTTAATGAAGGAGCAAGAAATAAGAGTCATTTCACTTATCTTCTGGATTACAGAGTGTTATTTGACTAGCAGTGTGTCTCCAGAAACTCTTTATGTAATTTGCATGAAAGCATGAACCAAAATTGTATCAAAATCCTATATCTCTTTCTTTATAATTTATAAGTGCAAGAGTATGAGATAACTTAAAAAATAATGTTTTTTTTTCAAGCCAACAAACACTGGATGAAATTCTGCTTCATACAAGAGACTCACCATGTGTGTATGATATAAATCTCGGACTTTGATAAAGAAGCTATAGCAACAAGAACAGACTATAAACCTGTCAGTGTAACTGTGATGAACCTATACTAGGAAAGTGAGGCACAGGGTTTTGAGGCTGATATCTTCAGAGAGAAAAGAAGAAGGGAGATCTTTGGGAGCATTTGGATTTCATTTTGGCTTGAAATCATTAGAATATCATCAGTGGCAATTCTCTACTTCTACCTCGGATTCTGGGATCAAGTCCAAGGTCTTCCACTGTAGGAGTGAGCTATCCAACCAACAGGGCGTGGTCAAGGTAGAGATAAAAGGAAGCGAAAGGAAAAGGCCCTTCCCTTTTTTCTCCTGGAAGCCAGCCACGCTTCTGACTCCTGGTCAGTGCGACTCTCTCTCTCTCTCTGATAAATAAATATATTGTTTTCCCTATATAGCCTCGATATTCCACTTATGTAGAATCTATTTTACATGCTGGTCCATTTCACCAGTCCACTCCCAATTTTCTGTTAATTTTCTGCATCCATGTAATGAAATAAAAAAAGAGTATCATCAGTGTATGTTCCAGTCTCCCTGGGAGAGATGAATGCCTTGGTTCCCAGTTGGAGGCCCCTAACCTCTAGGTCCTAATCAACTATGACAAAGGGAATGCCCGATCTCCACCCACTGAAGCTCTAGAAACCTGGAGACAGCTTCCTGATAACCCCAAACCATGCAGGCCCCATCCCCATTGGAAGAGGAAGAGCTACTACCTAAGCCAAAGACCCACTATACCACAGGCCCACTTCCATATGGAAGATGAGAGAACCCCCCTGAATCACAGGTCCCACCTGTCCCCACTGGAAGAAGACTTGGGAAGACAACATTATGAGCATATATTCAACAACATAAGGAGCAATATGACATCACCAGAGATTAAGGGCTCTACACTGACAAGACCTGAACATCCCAACACAGATGAAGCAGAAGAAAATGACCTAAAATAACTTTGTGAAGATGATAAAAGCCCTTAAAGAGGAAATGAGAAACTCTCTTAAAGAAAGGGAGGAAAAGAGAAAAATGGAAGAACTGGAGGAAAAGAAAAACAAAAAGATAGAAGAAATCAACAAATCCTTTGAAGAAAAAAAGGAAAACCTAGAAAAAAAAAACAAACAACCAAACAGGTAAAGGAAACAATTCAAACAGTTCATGACTTGAAAACTGAATAAAGACAATAAAGACAGATAAACTGAGGGAATACTGGAAATGGAAAATCTAGATAAGTGATTAGGAACTACAGATGCAAGCATAACCAAGAAAATACAAGAGATGGAAGAGAGAATCTCAGGTGTTGAAGATACACTAGAGGAAATATTCATTGACCAAAAAAAGGTAAAATCCAACAAATTCTTAACACAAACTATCCAGGAAATCTGTGACACCATGAAAAAAACCAAACCTAAGAACAGTAAATATAAAGAAGGTGAAGAAGAACAGCTTAAAGGTGCAGAAAATATATTCAACAAAATCATAGAAAAAAAAAACTTTCCCAACCTAAAGAAGGACATGACTATGAAAGTACAAGAAGATTACAGAACACCAAACAGACTGGACCAAATAAAAAGAAAAAAAGTCCCCTCACTACATAATAATCAAAACATCAAACATACAAAATAAAGAAACAATATTATGAGCTGCAAAGGGGAAAGGCCAAGCACCACATGAAGGCAGACCTATCAGAATTGCAAATGACTTCTCAATGGAAACTCTGAAAGTCAGAAGGTGATGGATAGATATTTTACAGACATTAAAAGACCTCGGATGCCAGCCCAGACTACTATACCCAGAAAAGCATTCAATCATTACAGATAGAGAAAACAAGATATTCCATGACAAACCCAAATTTAAACAAAACATCTACAAATCCAGCCAAACTGAAAGTTCTGGAAGGAAACTCCAACCCAAGGAAGTTAGCTATACTCATAAAATCATAGGCAATAGATAGTCACTCATTACCAAAACCTATAAAAGAGAAGCACAAACACAATACCACCACCGACAGCAAATCCAGAAATAACAATAATTAACAATTGCTAGTCATTAATATCTTTTAATATCAATGGTCTCAATTTGCCCATAAAAGACAGAAGCTAACAGAATGAATACAAAGACAGAATCCATCCTTCTGCTGCATATAAAAAACACACCTCAACTTCAAAGACAGACATTAACTCAGAGTAAAGGGTTGGGAAGAGATTTTCCAATCAAATGGACCTTGAAAGAACAATACTCAAGTTTATATGGAAAAACAAACAAACAAACAAACAAACAAAAACAGGATAGTCCAAGCAACCCTGTACAATATAGGAACTTCTGGAGGCATCACCATCCCTGACTTCAAGCTCTACTATAGAGCTATAAAAATGAAAATAGTTTGGTATTGTCACAAAAACAGACAGATTGTCCAATGGAATAAACTGAATATCCTGATATTAATCCACATACCTATGAACACTTGTTTTTTTTGACAAAGAAGGTAAAATTATACAATGGAAAAAAGAAAGCATCTTCAGCAAATGGTGCTGGCATAACTGGATGCAGACATGTAGAAGATTGCAGATAGATGCATATCTATCGTCATGCACAAAACTTAAGTCCAGGTGGATCAAAGACCTCAAAATAAGTCCACCCACACTGAATCTCTAAGAAGAGAAAGTGGGAAATACTCTTGAACGAATTGATACAGGATTCTACTTCCTGAACATAACACCAGTAGCATAGACACTGAGATCAACAATTAGTAAGTGGGATCTCCTGAAACTGAGAAGCTTCTATAAGGCAAAGGACATAAGCAACAAGACAAAACAGCAGCCTATATTAATAACAATATATCACCTACATTCTACCTTCTAACATGAAATTGATATTTCATGAGTGAATGTTAAGCTTTTATGCAATACACCAAAGAGATTTAAGTTTGGTTTAGCAGACTAGCTTACTACTTTTCTAATACTGAGAAAGGGAGCATTTAACAAAATGAATAGTCTATCATTTCTTTTGTCTCTACAGATTTATTAGTTTTAAGAATCTATTTTGTCTTATTTCTTACAAATGTTTTAGTTTTTAGTCTTCATCATTTTTTCTCCCAGATAACTCTAATATTTCTAAAAGGTTTTCTAGATATGCTTAAAGTAGAATATCTGTAGAATCCTGGAAACCAAAAAGTACCATTAGCGGGGAGGGGGGAGAAAGATTCTAGAAGTAGGGGAGTTAGTGAATATTCATGATATAAAGGAAAAAGAAGAATTAACCAGAAGGGAGATTTAAGTGGAGAATGGAGGTTGAGAAAGAGGAGGAGGCTGGGAGAGGAATAATTAACACTAAGGGTATTTGAAAAAGATACATGCAAACCTTTATAAGCTTCCAAAAAGTTTAGTTGGAGCTACCCTACACAGGGAACCATGCTCATCCCAGAAACCTTAGATGTCAAATATAACGCCCAGTGGTAGGTAGGGGATGTCTTCCCTTGAAGTGTCTGTTAGAATTGATCTAGGTGCTCCTAAAGAATATCACCTATTGTCATTAATCCTAATTTCCAAATAGAACTTTATAATAAGACTCTATTGCTGAAGCTGCCACACAAATTGGTTACAGGATGTGAAAAGAGAAAATTGGCATTGACCACGTGGCTTTTTCCATGTTGGATAGCTTTCATAGTACTAGAAGGTACTATGCAAGCTTCGAGGAGGAAAAATTGTCAGCAGTGTTACCCATCTGTGAATGCTGTTAATCACAATAATGGACAACATGGCAAGGTATGTCCATGGGTGTAGTAGTGACATGAATGTCATGGTGCTACCATATACCTGGTACTGCAAATCTGGCCATGAACCCAAAATTGAAGAACTCATAGGCCTCAGTTGTAAACCTACTACTTCTATTTCTTAAATGGACACAATCTCAAAAATTCTACCCTCTAAATTTATATCCCTATACACATAGACTAGTGAGTTTTCAGACCTCAGTAGAGATTATTCTTTGTGCATTCAATGGTGAATAATACAGAATTTCACAAACACTCAGAGGGCAGAGAATAAGTGGCTGTGGAGTTCATAGTCTAATGAGAAATTTCAGAAAGCTCAGGGCCTTTCAAGGAGGAATGGCAAAACAACAACAACAACAACAACAAAAAAACAAGGAGCCTGAGGTGTGAAAACCTCAAGCAAAATAGTGTCCCTTGGATATGACAGGGCTGCTGTTTTCATGAACAAATAGTAGCTGTTATAGCCTGCCCAAGATCAAGTCACTAAATATTCTAAGTAGGATGGAAAGGAGTTTACGATCCTCCAACCCTAACTATAGAAATTTGGACAATTTAGCTTCAGGCAAAGGGAGAGTTAGTTTTCTTTGAAGTGTATGACCCATGATCCATGAATTGAATTCCAGTGGATGACCCTGCACCTAGAAGTATACAGACAGTACAAAATATACTTCATGTTGGGCCCCAGCCCCATGGGGTCTCTGTGAGTTGCTGGTCAGCCTACAAGGGCAACTTGTTTTCCAGTCCAAGTGCTTTCTGTTTTCTAGTCCTGGCTTACTGCCCTGGCCTTGACCCTGTGACATCAACTTCTTGCAGGAGGAAAACAACGATCTCTTCTACCTGGGGTTTTTCCACTGTGCTGTAAACCTGTATATAAAGCTCCTCCCTCTTACAAGAGTGAGACCTCTTGGCACTTGCAATGAAGACACACTTCATTGGTTATTAAATGAAAAATAAAAGAGAACAAAATGTTCAGATGTTAGGGAAGTGGGTGTGTGTTTTAGTTATGGTTTCTATTTCTATGATCAAACACAATGAACAAAGCATTTTCAGGAAGAAAGGGTTTATTTCATCTTAAAATTCCATTACTGAGAAAAATCAGGACAGGAACTCAAGACAGGAACCCGGAGGCACAAACTGAAACAGAGTCTGCGTACTGTCTTGCTTCCTCATAAGTTCCTCTTCTGGCTGTCATATAATACACAGGGCCACCAGTCAAATTTCCTTCAGTGGGTTGGTCCTCCCATGTTAACCACCAATCAAAAAAACACATCACAGTCTTTCTCATAGGCCATTTTGGTAGGAACATTTTCTCATTTGAGGTTTCCTCTTCCAAATGACTGCAGCTTGTTTCAAGTTGACAAATCCACTCAGGTGGATTTGGGAGGAGGTGAATATGATCAAAACATAGTATGTAAAATTCTCAGAGTTAATAAAATATTTTTAATTTTCAAAGTTATGGTTTTGTAATGATTTTTGTATACCTTTTCCAACTTAGGAGGATTTGTTTCTGTTTTAAATGAAAGACGAGTAACTCAATTCTACAGGCAGTCATGGATTTCTTACTGTGTTTTCAGTGTAGTGGTAGGAACTAAAGATAGAGCAAAGCACAAAGCCCAGGCTCTTCCTCTATACAGTTCATGGTCTGGTATGGATCAAGGATGATGAATTTGACCAGATATAGTGACTCATGCCTATAATCCCAGTATCCAAGAAGAAGAATTAACATGAGTTTCAGGCCTGTCTTATTACATGATGTGTCTCAGGATAACTTGGGCTATGGACTATTACCCCATCTCAAGACAAACAAGCAAAATGATTAGTTTGATTACAAAGTGGCTAATATATAGTTTAAAGTAGCTGCCAAGAAAAGGTATTACAATGATTCAAATTTATATAAAGGTTGCTAAGAGTGATATTAAGAGAATATACATGGTCTATAAAGTTCTGTAGATAGCATACATAATGTAGCATAGGCATATTGGTACATAAAGTAAAGTTGGTAATGGTACTGCTGAGCAACAGGTTGAGAACAATATTCATTTAGAATTTAGTTATACTAGTGACTGCACATATGCCTGTGAATATGCAGCCAGGGAGGCTATTCATTCATATGTAAGCATAGTCTCATCCATTAATGACTTAGACTACTGATTGTGTAATGATGACAGTAATGATGACCACGTTTATAAAAACAGTCAGTTTCTGCTCTTTGTCTTGTTTTGTCGGGATATTAAAGGCAATTTTATAAAGCTTTATTGAATTTACAAAATAAAGCAAATACACAGAAACAATTTTATTGCCAATAATTAAGGAAGGTTATGTTGTTTTCAAGAAAAGAGACACCAGCAAAACAAAGGTTGCAGAAGTTTTCAAAGAAAATAACATAGTTCATTTTTTGCCTGTATCTCTAAAAATGTACTTATAAACTGAATCATGAGTCATGTGGAAAATATTGGTTACTGTACAGTGGAGGGTGGTAGGATAAAATAAGCAAGCAAGTTACAAATTGTTTTTAAAGGATTAAATAAGTAGATCCCAAGACTATCATGAAGCAATTTCCCCCCAAAGAGAATAATTTTGGCAGTATACTGTATCTAAAAATGAACATTATTTTTCTAACAGTGACAGCAGCAAAAGCGCCTCAATTGTTCCACTTGAAAATCAGTTTTAGGAAGAAAACAATAAACGCATGCATTCATTCATTTGTTCTCAGACACATATAGAATGCCTTTCATACGTCAGATCCAATGCTAGACACTGACAGGAAAAAAGGCTAATTCAGTATGGCCTCCCCTCAAAGAGTATGCAGTGTATGACATGATGACTCATGGGGAAATAAGAAACAGCCCATCTACATGGTAGCACGTATTATATAGCTATGCATGAAGCTACTGAGGAAATGCAAAGATTAGAACTCTGGTCCACTCCAGGAAGTCTTGACGGAAGAAACAACCTGGAGCTGGGGTTTGCAGTATAGGGAAGAACTGAGTAGGAGGGAAAAGTGAGGATAGACATTTATGGCAAATAGCAAAATAAGAATGATAACCCACTAGTGATAAGTTTTAGATTTAAGGTTTATAAAGAATGAAAAAACTAGTGCGTAAGAGCTTGAGAAAGTGCAATTTTCAAGTGTCTCCTCTCAAGTATATATTTAGTATAAAAGCAGAAATAGTCATATTAAAGAAAAAACCTAATGGATAGTAGTGAGTATAATTAATAATAGTACAAATTAACATTTTGAACTCCATATTAAGATGCATAATTTCTATGGTTTTGTCATCAAATTGCATATGCCATATTAATCCAATTTTGAGAAAACATTTGAAAATGTGATGCCTTCAACAGAACAACTGACAATGTTCAATGTCAAAGTTATGGAAAGACAGATCTATTGAAGACTTTAGGGTAAAAGAAAAGGAGAACAACTAAAGGCAAGATAGCATCCTTGATGTGATATTTAACAGGTAAAAAGGGAAAACTAATAGAATTGGAGTAATAGCTTTAGTTAAGACTATTGCCTTGAACTGGATAGAGGGACAAGAAATGAGTGCTTGCTTCTCTCAAAGGACACAAGTGTGGTTCCCAGTATCTACATTGGTTGGCTCACAACTATCTGAAAACCAACTGTAGGGAATCCAATGGCCTCTTTGGCCTCCAGAAACACCTTTACACTCACACAAATAAAAGTGGATAAATGGAATTCATATTTAAGAGTTTTCTATGTGAATTTCTTTACTTTGAGCTATGGTGGAAAGATGTGACAGGAATATATGCAAAAAACCTTTCTATTCTTTTTTTCACTTTCTGAGTTTAACATTGGCTTAAATTTAATTAAAAAGCACCTTAAATCTTTAAGATAATAGTGTACATGTATTGGCCGATAGGTACATTTTGATAGACTCTTAGTGCTAAGTATTTGAAGTACGTGAAACCATCTGAGTCCTACCTAAGGAATTTTACTTTAATTCTGCAATGATAACATACTTTTCCAAATGTGAAATATCAGAGCATTTTAATCAAATTTGTATCATGAACTTCCTTTGAGTGATAGTGGAGATGGAGGCAGTGGAGTTATAGATGTGGTTAAGTGAGTATAGGCACCAGGAAAGATATCCAAAACTTGTAGGAGGGCAGTAGTAAAATGGATGGAGCAGAGCATGAGTTCCATGAAGGTTGTTTAGGAGATTAATCATCATTCCTTTAAAGTGTAATTAAATATGAATGTTTCCTAGGCAATTGTCATAACTATCACCTAGACAGAGATCTATACTCTACATCATTGTGTATTTTATCCTGTATATAACTTATTGATCCTCTGTTTCTTGTGACATTTCCTTCCCTGATTTAAAATCTAGAGAGTGTTGGGCTTTCCAGTTTCTGATTCCTGGCCATCCAGGCAATGTAGGAATGGTGACCATCTTGTGGCATGAGCCTCCAGTTTAACCAAACTTTGGTTGCCCACTCCCACAAGTTCTGCAACACCATTGCCCCCAGAACATAGTGCAGGCAGGACAGACTGTAGGTGGAGGGTTCTGTGATTGGGTGGGTGTCCAGGTTCTCTTTCCATAAACATGACTGCATGACTAGTAAAGAAAAAAAATGAATGAAACGATTCCTGATGATATTTTGTTATAGTCAGACATTTGTTCTTTGTCCAGTCATCATCAGAAAGGCTTCTTCCTAAAAGCAGATGAGAATAGGTGTAGAGACGCACAACCAGACATTATGCAGAGATAGAATCTAAATTGGAGGTCTCCATTGCATCTGTACCCTCAAAGATAGGGGAACCCCATGTAGAGAGGGACTGTGGGAGTCAGAGAGGTTGAAGGACACCAGGAGAACGTGGCTCAGTGAATCAGCTTAAGTTGGGCTCACACAGGCTCACAGAGACTGAAATGGCAAACACAGGATCTGCATGGGTTTCTACTCAGTCCTCTATGTTATGGCCTTGTTAGAATAGATGTGGTCTTATTGGAGAAAGTATGTCATTGGGGATGGGCTTTGGAGTTTCAAAGGCCCAAGCTTAGCCCAGTGGTCACCTCATTTCTTGCTGCCTGCAGATGCAGATGTAGAACTCTCAAGCTACTTCTCCAGCAACTTGTTTGCCTGCATTCCACCATGCCTTCTGCCATGATGACAAATAGATTAAACCTCTGAAGCTGTAAGCAAGGTCCAATTAAATGTTTTTCTTTTTTAAAAGTTTCTCTGGTCTGTAGTGATATCTTGCCTTGCCAGTGTATTTGTGACAGTTGCCACACCCCTTTGGACTTGGCTTCAGTTGCAGACAGAACCTGAAAGCAGGGAAGCATGGGGCTGTCTCTCGCTCCCTTGCTCTCTCTTGGGAGGATAAAGACTGCATCCTCTGGAGCAGAAACACTGTGGCGGTTCTTTATTATTATCTGTGTAAGTTGTTCCCCAATAAAACACCCATTTATCTTGGGTCCAGTGAACTCATTATCCCCACCTCAGTGGTCACAGTGACTCTTCACAGCAACAGAAACCCTAAGTCAGTGATACATATACAACACAACTGTGTCCAAGGCTCAGAGTTTATTGCAAAAAAAGAGAGAGAATGAAAGAAAGTTAGGAAAGAAGGAAGGAAGGAAGGAAAAAAGAAATGCAGGCAGGGGCAATGTAGGAGCCAGAGGAACAGAGAATGTCCTGTTAGATTATTTCTCCTAGAAATGTCAGAAGCTGCAACCATGAAGCCTCATCAACATGGCTGCCTAAACATGATCTGAACAGGGAAGGCAACAGTACCTAAGTTTTATATAAAGGCTAAATTTGCCCACAACTGTGCCCGGTGTCAACCACAGTTTCTTTGTGTAAATTAAAAGCCAGAGTTTGGTGGGAAATGTAAGTGAAACTATGGTATTAGATCATAATATATAAGTGGTGTGTGTGTGTGTGTGTGTGTGCATGTGAGTGTGGGTGAGAGGGTGTGTATGTTTGTGACAAAATGTGTGAGTGAAAGTGTACGTGAGCGAATGTGTATGAGTGTGCGGGAGGGCGTCCTAATGTTCTTTATTGTTTGTGAGGCCAAGTATGAGTAAGAATATGTGGGTCAGTGGGAGGCTGCATATGTGAGAGTGTGCATGTGTGTTTGAGTATGGGTGAGAGTGCATGCTTATCATGTGAAATATGTATGTGTATGAGATTGCACAAGTGTGTGTGAAAGACTGGGTGTTGTGTGTTAGAATGTTTGAGAGAATGTGCATATGTGAGTGAGAGAATTTGTTAATATACTTGAGAGTGTTTCAATGTGTGCGTTAGAATGTGTGTGTGAAAGAATTTGTGTCTAAGAGAAAGAGTGCATGTGAGAGAGAATACATGTTCCAGTGATTTAGAGTATGTGCGTATGTCTGAGTGTTTGGATCTAAGTCCATAGCCTTCCAAGGACACTAGACCTCAAGCTATTAGTAGGTGCTGATTTCCTTCCCGTTTTCACATTTTTCCTACATCACTGTTTTGCTATATGCAAAAATATTGCCTAAAACACTATAGAACTAATCCATTAATTTGAAACTCAGGTGTGTAAGGAATTTTAGTGCTGGATGACAGAATATTGAAGAGAATTCCTGACAAAGATATTTTTATTTATTCCTTCATAATGATGAATTTTGATCACATTGTCCCCAATTTTTCTCTTATCCCCCTACCTTGAGGACTCCTGTCACAAGCCCACATCCTGTTTTCTTTCTTTTTTTGGTGATTTCCTGGATTTAATTAGCATTGACTTGAATAATCATGGACTGGAGGATTATATAGTTTAGCTATATACTCAGAGAACCAGAGATATACGACTTACAGAAAACATAACATATCTATCGTCATACTGTAAATGTGTTAAGAATGAAGACCCTTTTCTGATTGATGCCACTGTGGTGAATTAGAAGGAACACAATTAGATGTGAATAAAAATGTCTTAACAGAGCTATCTTAATTTTCTGTAACAGTTAGAAAAATAACTAATTAAATGCATTGTCTAAATTCAATTTCTATTCCTTCACTTTTTGTTTCCTTTTTAACTCTATAATTAGGTGATGTCTTCCCCACTGGAATCACTTTCATCAACATCACCCACATGGTTATATCAGTAAACCTTAATGTCTTCATAATACTCAACCAACCAGCAAGCTTTTAAATATCCCTTCACTTTATCATCATGAGATAGGTATGTTTTATGCATGGATCCTCTTCAGTTTTGCTATACAGTTTCTCCCTGTGTGTTCTGACAGTTGTCTTATCTATCTGTTCATGGTTTGGCCTCATTCCTTGCCTGCCTCCATCAGTGGTTGGAGATTATTTCATTGATGACCTTAACATATTGAGGTAGTCCAAAGTAGTGTTCTCCATTTACACTACTCTGTAGTTAGAAGTAGTGATAATTCACATGTATCTAAAATACCTTCAAATCCAAATTTTTCCATTTTAATTTCAAAATAGTCTGCTTCTATCTTGTTGTTCTCATCCAGACACCAGTGTTTTATCAACTTGATTAAAACCCAATCCAGGACTGAGCACAACTGGAGGTATTATACTATATAATCCCACGTGTCTGAATATTGAGGTAGTTTATTCTGTTGTCTCAAGTCTTCTCTCACTCCAACATTCTTGATGCGGAATATACAAAAAAGTCATATTACTTTACTCTCAAAATACAATCATGTGCAACTCCTCTGTTTGTCCCTTCTATCACCCTCCATTTATATATCTCTGCAAACTTTAAATATTCCCTCAGGCTTTGCTGTGTTTCCTCCGTTCCACATGTCAGTGTCCAGTCATCAGGGTCTTCCAGACCACACTTCACATTGTTCTACTTCCCCTGCACCACTCTTCTACAGCTGAGATCAAAACCCTGTCCTTTCTTTAAAACCTGGGCAACATAAAGTCATTTTCAGGCCAGTGCATAATGTACTTTAGCTGTTCATTCTTATGCTTTGCTGCTTTCCCCTTCGTTCTACTAAGCTCTTTTTATTCCCTGGCCAGTTTCGCTTCTTCCTTCATTTCACCCGTCCATGCGAGATTTACTATATCTACAGAAACATCCAGGACTTAGAAGCCAGGGAAAATGTACTGTTTGTCTCAGGCTGGCATAATTAGCTTAATGTGCTTATTTTCCGTTAAATTAATTTTTCTACAAAGATGTGCTTTTACTCTTCTTTATGGCTGAAAAAAATAAATCTAGTTTCATGAGGTTCGTGATCTTCTTTATCCAGTGTTATGTTGACAAACACTGTCTTAGTTAGGGTTTCTGTTGCTGAGAAGAGTCACTGTGACCATTGAGGTGGGGATAATGAGTTCACTGGGCCCAAGATAAACGGGTGTTTTATTGGGGAACAACTTACACAGATAATAATAAAAAACCACCACAGTGATTCTGCTCCAGAGGATGCAGTCTCTGCCTTCCCCAGGGAGAACAGTCCCAGGTTTTCCTGCTTTCAGGTTCTGTCTTCAACTGAAGCTACGCCCAAAGGGGTGTGGTCACTAGCACAAATACACTGGCAAGGCTAGATGCCACTACAGACCAGAGCAACTTTTATTTTTTTTAATTTTTAAGCATTTTTTAAATTTAAATTAGAAACATGCATGCTTCAAATGTCAATCCCAGCTCCCCTCTTCTCCCTCCACCAGCCCCCCCCTTGCCCTCAGCCCAATCCCCATATTATTTCCCAGGGAGGCCCTCCTTGGGGGGAATCTCCAGAATCTGAATCTGTCATTTCATCCAGGGCAGGACCTAGGCCCTTTCCCATATGTCCAGGCTGAGAGAGCATCCCGTCATGTGGAATGGGCTCCCAAAGTTCATTTGTATGCCATGGTGAACACTAGTCTACTACCCAAAGCCCCAGAGATTTCTAAGGCCTCCTCACTGACACTACATTCATGGAGTCTGGATCAGTTGGCCTCTTAGTCATCAGTCTGGGGTTCAAGAGCTCCCCCTTGTCCAGTCAGCTGTCTCAGAGCAACTTTTAAAAAGGAAAGCATTTAATTGGACCTTGCTTACAGCTTCAGAGGTTTAATCTATTTGTCATCATGGCAGAAGGCATGGTGGAATGTAGGCAAACAAGTTGCTGGAGAAGTAGCTTGAGAGTTCTACATCTGCATCTGCAGGCAGCAAGAAATGAGGTGACCACTGGGCTAAGCTTGGGCCTTTGAAACCCCAAAGCCCATCCCCAATGACATACTTTCTCCAATAATACCACATCTATTCTAACAAGCCCATACATCCTAGTCTCTCTCAAGTTGCAGCAATTCCTAATGACAAAGCATTCAAATATATTGGCCCTATAGGTGCCATTCCTATTCGAACCACCATAGACATGTTTCTTTAAATTAGCTTTTCTGAGTTGGTGTGCCAGTATCTCCATAATATGGTGACTTGCAATCTTTCGGACAAATTGAGGACTGGTATAATAACCCTGATTTTTACTGTGGATTCTTGACCTCTGCATCCCTTCAGATATAATTCCTGCCTTATCTCCTCATTCTCTTCACTCGTACAATACCATTTCTGGAGAATTTTCAAGTCTCCAAGATTGCTTCTCCTTCAAGAAGTTATTTCCTAATATCTTTGTTTAATATTTTTTCCCAGTCTGACAGTGGTAGATCATGTCTTTAATTCCAGCACTTGGGAGGCAGAGACAGGTGGATCTCTGTGAGTTCAAGGCCAGCCTGGTCTACAGAGTGAGTTCCAAGATAGCCAGGGCTGTTACAGACAGAAACCCTGTATCAAACAATAAAACAAACACAGGTAATAATGCTTCATATCTTCAAATTTTTGCTCAAATAGTACCTCTTCAACAAAGTATCTCCACTACAAAATATTTTCTGCTACGTAATGGTGTGGGAGTGTATTTCTAAATGTCTTTGTTCACATCTAACCATTTTGTTTCCATCTCTTTTTCTCTATATAGCTTAAGTGTAGTGATTACTCATTTAGGTAGTGTGATGGTTAATACTGATAGTCAATTTAGCAGGATCTGCAATTATCTAGTACTTCTAGCACACATATGACAAATAATTTGATTAGATTAGCTTTGAGGCATGCCTATGGTCAAATTCAGTTATGTTAATTGATTTGGAAGATCCATCCTAAAAGTGTGCACCACTATTTGGGCATGTGTCCTTGACTAAATGAAAGGTAGAAGTCTAGCTGAGAACAAGCATTAATTACTGTCTTCTTTATGATGTCAGACAAGATTGACAAGCTGTTTCAAGCTACTGCTACCTTGCTTTACATGCCTTGATGGACTATACTCTCGAGCCTTGAGCCAAAAGAATCCCCCTTCCTTTAATTATTTTGTCAGGATATTTCATCACAACAGGAAAAGTAACTGAGACAAGAAAATGCTAGGAATTCAAGCAGATTCTTACACCTGATAAACCTGTCCGGATCTCTGCCATGTCTACAGTATCATCTTTGAAAGTAGGGCTTTATCATGTCATGCAACTAAAAGCTTGGCACTGCCATACTCATAGAGTGGTGCCTAACCTAATTGTCACGAGACATGCTATCCAGTATGCTTCATCCAGACTTGATATGAGGGTTTGTGACTAGTCTAATTGTAACTTGTTAGGCCATGTTTGATGGATATCCCTAGGAGGCCTGCTCTTTTTCTGGAAGTAAAATGGGGGAGATTTTCTGGAAGACAGGGGTGGTAAAGAGCAACTGGGAAGAGCAGAGGGAGGGAAAACTGCCTGTGGTTGGGATATAATGTATTCGAGAAGAATACAGCAAAACAAAACATAAAAACTTGGCATTTAGTAAGTATTCCATGCCTTGGCATTGTGTGAGTTTGCTAATCAGTCAGATATCTAACTATATGTAGTTTTTTTTAAAATTCTGTTGGGTATAAAAAGGTTCAAGCCTGAGGCCCACAGTAACCTCCTGAGCCTGACTCGAATTTGGCGACCTGTCTTTGGCCATAACTTCTGCACATGGGTGGGTGACTAAGTATGGCCAGACCTAGAACTGCCTCTGCTGGCTAACTGCTAGTGTGGTGGAATTTTATTGGCCCTTACACCTCACATCAGCTTACCCCTTCCTAAGATTCCCATCCCCTACCTCAATCATATATAAGCTCCTGCCTGTTGTAATAAAACGAGATCCTGCTTTGACAAGTCTCCCGTCTCAGTGTGGTTCTCTCTGGTGATGAGTAGGAGGGGGTAGTGACACTCACCATCCCACTCAGCTCTGGGAAGAGACCAGCTGGACCAGCTGTCCCACAGCCCTACCCATCAGAGGATCCAGCAGAATTCTATCACTTTTCTTCATATTTCAATTCCAGGGAAAGACAAGATTCACTGAAGCAAAGATATCTCTGACTAAGAAAAATTTAGAGGTGCGCTCTGGCTGAGCAAAGGTCAAACCTAAAAATAGTTAACAAATTGACTGATTTTTTTTGTCATTTCATTTTTAAAAGTTACCTGCCAAATGTTCAGTTGTTTTGCAGTCAGTAGATCAGCCATGCAGTTAATTCAGTTCACCTTCAAAAAGAAGGCAGATTGGGTATTTTAACCTATATTTATTAAGATCTCGATGTTGTAAGCATTTGCTTAAAAACAGAAACTACACTTTTATAGGAAGCTCTGTAAGTACTAACCTCCTTGTACATAATTCTCCTTCTTTACAATTTCCTTTTCACAGTCAAGTACCAATAAAGCACATTTTCCCTTGCTACTAACAAAAGTAATGCCATGCCATTGTTTACAATTTTTAACAGTTTTCATGTTTCATAAATTCACATCAACCAAATGAGAGAGACCAACAGCTCATTTGTGTCCAGTCAGCTGTCTTTGTGGGTTTCACCAGCACGGTCTTGACCCGTTTGCTCATCCCTCCTCCATCTCTGTCACTGGGTTCCAGGGGTTCAGTTCAGTGTTTAGGTGTGGGTATCTGTCTCTGCTTCCATCAGTCACTGGATGAAGGTTCTAGGATGTCATATAAGGTAGTCATCAACCTTATCATCAGGTAGGGACTATTAATGTAGTCTCTCCACTATTACTTAATTTTCCAGTTGGTGTTATCATTGTAGATCTCTGGAAATATCACTACTCAGCAGAAAAAAAAGGAAACTTGAAATTTGCAGGCAAATGGATGGCACTGGAAGAAACCATCCTGAGTAAGGTAACCCAGTCACAAAAAGACAAACATGGTATGTACTCACTCATGTATGGATTTTAGACATGGATTAGGGGAGTTTCAGCCTACAATCCCAGGGCTAGTGAGTCTGGGAAACTGGGAGGTTCCCAAGAGATATGCATTATATCCCAGAGAAGTGGAATGAGGCAAGCTCTCCTCAGTAGATTGGGAACATGGGAGGAGGGGAGAGGGAACCAGGAAAAAGAGAGGGGGAGAAGAGGAGGAGAGAAGATATGGGGAAGCAAGAAGGTTGAGTCGGGGTAAGAATAGAGGAGACCAGGATGAGAGATACCATAACAGTTGGAGTCAGGGTAGCTTTGAGTAAAGTATCTTTATTTGCAGATGATATATATATGGCACTAAAAACACTACCAGGGAGCTTCTGCAGCTGATAAACACTTTCAGCAAAGTAGCAAGATATAAAGTTAACGGACAAAAATTAGTAACCCTTTTTATATACAAATGACAAATCATCTGGAAAAAGAAATCAGGAAATAATACCTTACATCATAGCAAAAATAAAATCTTGGGATAATGCTAACCAACTGAAATAAACACTTGAAGACATTGAAGAAAATATCAGAATATGTAAAGATCATCCATCCTCATGGCTCCATAGGATTAATATGGTGAAAATGACCATCCCATTAAAAGTTATCTGTAGATTCAATGAAGTCGCCATCAAAATTCCTACACAATTGTTCACAGATATTGAAAGGCTATTTTCAGGTTCACATGGAATCCCCTCCCAGTAAAAAAAAACCCATGGTAGTTTAAACAATCTTTAATAATAAAAGAACTCCTGAATCCAGAGAATCATTAGGTCATACTTTGAAAACCTGTACTCCACAAAATTCGAAAATTTAAAGGAAATGGATGACTTCCTGGATAGCTATCACTTGCCAAAACTAAATCAATAACAGATAAGCAATTTAAATAGACCTATAACCCCTATGGAAATGGAAGCAGTCATCAAAAGTCTCCCAACCAAAAAAAGTCCAGGTCCAGATGGCCTCAGTGCAGAATTCTACTAGAAATTCAAAGAACAGCTTATACCAATTCTTCTCAAAGTGTTCCACACAATAGAAGCAGAAGGGTCTTTGCCAAACTCTTTCTATGAGGCTTCAATAACCTTGATCCCCAAGCCACACAAAGATACAACCAAGAAAGAGAACTTCAGACCAATATCCCTCATGAACATTGATGCAAAAATACTCAATAAAATACTGGCAAATCGGATCCAAGAACACATCAAAACAATCATTCACCACGATCAAGTAGGTTTCATCCCAGGGATGCAGGGATGGTTCAACATACGAAAATCCATCAATGTAATCCACCATATAAACAAGCTGAAAAACAAAAATCACATGATCATCTCACTAGATGGTGAAAAAGCCTTTGACAAAATCCAACACCCCTTCATGATAAAGGTCTTGGAGAGATCTGGGATAACAGGGACATACTTAAACATAATAAAAGCTATATACAGTAAACCAACAGCCAACATCAAACTAAATGGACAGAAACTCAATGCAATTCCTCTAAAATCAGGAACAAAACAAGGCTGTCCACTCACTCCATACCTTTTCAACATGGTACTTGAAGTTCTAGCTACTGCCATACGACAACAAAGGGGGATCAAGGGGATACAAATTGGGAAGGAAGAGGTCAAACTTTCACTGTTTGCAGATGATATGATAGTTTACAACAATGACTCAAAGAACTCTTCCAGGGAACTCTTACAGCTGATTAACACCTTCAGCAAAGTGGCAGGCTACAAGATCAACTCAAGAAAATCAGTAGCCCTACTATATACAGATGATAAAACGGCTGAAAAAGAAATCAGAGAAACATCACCCTTACAATTGCCACAAACAACATAAAATACCTTGGGGTAACGCTAACCAAACAAGTGAAAGACCTGTATCGTAAGAACTTTGAATCTTTAAAGAAAGAAATTAAAGAAGCCCTCAGAAAATGGAAAGATCTCCCATGCTCTTGGATAGGTAGGATCAATGTAGTAAAAATGACAATCCTGCCAAAAGCAATCTATAGATTCAATGCAATCCCCATTAAAATCCCAGCACAATTCTTCACAGACCTTGAAAGAACAATAATCAATTTTGTATGGAAAAACAAAAGACCCAGGATAGCCAAAACAACCCTGTTCAACAAGGCAACGTCCGGAGGCATCACCATCCCTGACCTCAAGCTCTATTATAGAGCTATAGTCCTGAAAACAGCTTGGTATTGGCACAAAAATAGACAGGTAGACCAATGGAATCGAATTGAAAACCCGGGTATTAACCCACACACATACAAACATCTGATCTTTGACAAAGAAGCTAAAAATATACAATGGAATAAAGAAAGCATCTTCAACAAATGGTGCTGGCATAATTGGAGACTGGCATGTAGAAGAATGCAGATCGATCCATGTCTATCGCCATGCACAAACCTTAAGTCCAAATGGATCAAAGACCTCAACATAAATCCAGCCACACTGAACCTCTTAGAAGAGAAAGTGGGTGGTACCCTTGAACGAATTGGTACAGGAGACAGCTTCCTGAACATAACACCAGTAGCACAGACAGTGAGATCAACAATTAATAAATGGGACCTACTGAAACTGAGAAGTTTCTGTAAGGCAAAGGACACAGTCAGCAAGACAAAAAGGCAGCCCACAGAATGGGAAAAAATATTCACTAATCCCACATCGGACAGAGGGTTGATCTCCAAAATTTACAAAGAACTCAAGAAGCATGTCTCCAAAATATCAAAGGACCCAATTAAAAAGTGGGCTGCAGAACTAAATAGAGAGTTTTCAATAGAGGAGTCTAAAATGGCTGAGAGGCACTTGAGAAAGTGCTCAACATCCTTAGCCATCCGGGAAATGCAAATCAAAACAACTCTGAGATACCATCTCACTCCTGTCAGAATGGCTAATATCAAAAACACCAATGACAATTTATGCTGGAGGGGATGTGGTGAAAGGGGGACACTCCTCCATTGCTGGTGGGAGTGCCAACAGGTTCAGCCACTTTGGAAATCAGTATGGAGATTCCTCAGAAAAATGGGAATAAACCTACCACAAGACCCAGCAACTCCACCCTTAGGCATATATCCAAAAGATGCCCATTCATATAACAAAGATGTCTGTCCCACTATGTTCATAGCAGCGTTATTTGTAATAGCCAGAACTTGGAAGCAACCTAGATGTCCCTCACCTGAAGAGTGGATAGAGAAAATGTGGTACATCTACACAATGGAGTAGTATTCAGCAGAAAAAAGTAATGGAATCATGAGATTCGCAGGCAAATGGATGGCACTAGAAGAAACCATCCTGAGTGAGGTAACCCAGTCACAAAAAGAGAAACATGGCATGTACTTTCTCATATATGGATTTTAGACATAGATCTGGGGAGTGCCAGCCTACAATCCTATGGCCAGAGAGTCTGGGAAACAGAAACTTCATTTAGTGGCTGATCGAAGAAGAGGCAGACTCCCTTGGTTAAGTACTGAGCTGAACTCAAGAAAGCCAGTATCAGAGAGGGAGGACTGATGACCAAAGGGATTAAGACTGGGCTGGTTTAACCCCCAGAAACAGCTGACCAGACAAAGGTTAACTCTTGAATCCCAGGCATCAGCCTGGGAATCCAGCAAGGGACTGATCAAGACCCCCTGAATCCGGGTGTCAGTTAGGAGGCCTAGGTAATCTATTGAGCCTTGGGCAGCAGATCAGTACCCATCCCAAGTATACACACGGACTTTGGACTCCCATAGAACAATGTGAGGTGCACTTTCACCCTGAACTCTTGGGGAAGGATCTAGGCCCTGCCCTATATGAAATGAGAGACTATGGACACCCCCATGGAGGGCCTCACCCTTCCTGGGGGAATGAGGGGATAACGGGGGGGAGGGGTTGGGGGGAGGGCACGGGAGAAGGGGAGGGAAAGGGAGAGGGACCTGGAACTGACTTGTGAAGCAACATTGTCTCTTATCTAAATTTAAACTGGAAAAAAAATGTAAGGGAACTCTGAGAAATTGTATCATTTGGGTCTTAATTTTGAAAGTATAGACACAATACATGCCATCAAGTTTAGCTCAATCAGGTACTTTCTACACAAGAAGGAAAATATTCAGAGTAATTAAATACCCAGATTCCAAAAAATAAAATAAAATAAAAAATAAAAAAATAAAAGAACTCCTGGAGGTAGCATGATTCCCAGTCTCAAATTATACTATAAAGTTATACTAATAAATATAGCCTCATATTGGCATAAAACAGATACAATGATCAATGATATTGAACTGAAGACCCAGATATGAATCCATACATCTCTAGACATGTGATTCTTGTAAAAGAAGCCAGAAAAAGATAAAATCTCCAGTAAGTGGTGCTGATCAAATTGGATGGCTTCATTTAGAAGAATCCCAGTAGTTTGGTGCTTATGACACTGCATGAACCTCAATTCAAGATGGATTAAAGCTCTCAACACAAGTCCAGATACACTGAATCTGGCACAGGACAAGACCTTCTGAACAGGACACTCATAACACAGGCACTAAGAACAACAATTAATAAATGGCATTCCATGAAATCGAAACACTCGTATGTGGCAAAGGATACCATCATTTATACAAAGTGGCAGCCTACAGATTGGGGAAAGATCTTTATGAACTACACATTTGATAGAGGACTAGTAACCAAAATATATAAAGGACTAAGAAAATCTGTGTGTCAAGTAAACAAATAGTTCTGTTTAAAAATGGGTACATATCTAAACAGAGAATTCTCAAAAGACACAAATGTCTGAGAACTGCTAGTCATCAGTGAAATGGAAATCAGAATTATTTTGAGATTTCAACTTACATCAGTCACAATGGACAAGACCAATAAAACAATGACTTCTGGACATTTAAAATGCTACAGGTCTTTTCTTATGTTTCTGATTTTTTGTTTTAATGAGATTTGTATCTGTATAAATGTGTATTTCTGGTTATGCATGTGTTTCTTGTGCTTTTTCTTTGCCTCTTGTTTTCTTTTTTGTTTACTTTATCCTTTTATGTCTTGTTTTCATTTTATTTAATCTCACCATCTCATCATCATCATAATCATTGTTTATACATACTGTTTTGAAAGAGTGAAAGAAAGGGTGCAGAATTTGAGTGGAAAGGAAAGAGGGTGACTCTGGGAGGAACTGTGTTGGGGAAATGGCAATTACAAAATATTGGATGAAAATATTTATTTTCTATTAGAAAACAGTAAAAGTAAACCAACAACAACAAAGAATACAAGGACAACAACACAATTTGAGTCTTCTACAATAAAGCTCAATATAGTGTATTTGTGTTTACATAATAAAAAGGAACATTTATCATGTATCCCCCAATCATGACTTACAAGGCCTGTTTTTCTACCGTAAACTAATAAATAAAATGATAAGGGGAAAAAAGGAAGGGGCTATAGCTGAGAATTATAAATCTAGATTCTGAAGAAGTGTCCTTTTCAATGAAAGCTGGATGAGCTATGAATTCAATAAATATGTTTTTATTAATTAAATTTATTTCATTTATTTTACACACTGGCCACAGTTTCCCCTCCGCCCTCTGCCTCCCATGTACCCCTGTCCTCATCCAATTCTCCTCAGTTGTCTACATTCAGTTATTCAGACGGGGCAGGCCTTTTGTGAGCATGAACAAAGCATGGCACATCAAGTTGAGGCAGGACCAAGCTCCTGCCTCTGCATCATGGCTGGGCAAGGTAACTCAGCATGGAGAACAGGTTTCCAAAAGCCAGTTAAGTGCAAGGGACAGAACATGATCTCACTGCTAGGTGTCTCATAGCCAGACCAAGCTACACAACAGTCACACACATGCGTAAGTCCTAGGTCAGTCAAATTGTACTGCTATAAGCAAGTATTTAAAGCCTATAAGCCTCACTTTCCTATTATAGTAAGCCTTTTTGAAAACATTGGTGATAATTTGAATGAAGTGATATGCATGGAGTAATCCTCGAGAAATTTATGATACCATCTTTTATGTTTTTACTCTTACACCTATTGAATGAAACATGAAATCTGTTTGAACTCCAATTTCTTTTGAAAGAATCAAATCTAGTGTTCAAACATTTGATATTTAAATTTATGACTATGAGAATTATGTGTCAGGACACAAGTGGAGCATGGCTGGAAGAATCTGTATTGTTTAATTGTCATCATTTGCAAAGAATGCCAAAGTCTTACTTCTAGGGAGAAGAATGTAGTAGAATTTCAGGGCCTCTTGGAGGAGAATTTTATCTAAGTTTCTTTATTACTTTTGGTGCCATTTTCTGGCATTAGAGATTCATTTGTACCAAACATTTTGCTCTTTAAGAACAAAAATTGTCCTAGAGGGATTTTTTGTTCTTTAAGAACAAAAATTGTCCTAGAGGGACTTTTTGTTCTTTAAGAACAAAAATTGTCCTAGAGGGATTTACCAAAATTTTATATGAAATGGTTTACCAGGTCACACCTGCATTTGCAAGAAATATTAAACCAAATTACTACTTGAAAGATTCTTTGCTTAGATTTGTTTTGTTTCTGGCTGCCCTCTCAGTGGCAGAAGATAAATATGTGTATACCATCAGTACCTAACTCAGTGTCTGGTACAAAAGTAGTTCACAATATTTGTTAAATGGATGAAGGATAGCATTGGGAACAAAGTGATTGTCCTTTTGATGAATTATGAAATGAGGGCAAGAGAAAAGAAAGAATACATAGAATTCTGGAACCTCTGCCATCAAGAGAGAACAAAGCAGCTATTATGTATTTAGCTTTCACTAAGAATCAGACAGTGTGCCAAGAGATTGATGTAGGGACTGTCCTAGTTTTGTTTCTGTTGTTGTGATAAACTATCCCGACAAAAAGGAATTAGATAGCTTAAGATCCCAGCTTTTAGTCCAGTGTGTTGTACGGAAATACCAGTGGCAGGAGCTTGAAGTAGTCACAGTCAAGGTCAGAGACAAATGTATGCATGACTATGACAAAATTTCTGTATTGCTTTTTTAAAAAATTGAAAATAAAGATTTTCTTTCCATACAGTATATTCCAATCACGTTCCCCCCATCTCCTCCTGGATTCTCTCCATCTTCCCACCCATTCAACTTTGTGTCTTCTTTCTCTCTGTTATTTAGAAAACCAGTCAGTAAAAATGTAGGTGGTAGGATGTCCCCTAATCCTTTTCAATATTGTGCTTAAAGTACTAGCTGGATCAATGAGGAAAGAAAATAAAATTAAAGGACAGAAATAGAGAAAGAACTTAAACTATCCTTGTTTTCAGAATCAACTTGCATAAATTCATAGCTTTTCTACAAAGAAACAATAAACATACAGGGAAGGTGATGGTGGACATACACCATTTACAATAGACTAAAAAGAAAATCTAAGAATAAACCTGCTACTAGAGTAATTCAGTCTTAAACAATAATTTGTCTCTCATGAGATCACCTTGCCACAGGCACACATGACCTAAGAAAATGAACCTTTTCCCAATGCTGAGCTATGTCCAAGGAGTTACTGCCTCATCTCCTTGATTTGATGCTGTAGAGAATTTTGTGCCTCATCTCCTTGATTTCACACTGTAGATAATTGTGTGCCTACCCTATGGGTAGAAGTGCAGACTCTTCTTACCATGCTTATATCCACTCTTCCTAGATGTAGTTCTTTTTCTGCTGGAAAACCTAAGGGTTGGAGATGGTGTGCTTTCTTCTTTGCACTGGTTTGTTAACTTTAGTTGTTGGTTTTAATGATTGAGACCGACCCCATCACCTTGTGCTATTAGATTGAGCTTGGCCTCATCAGACTGCATTTCCAGGCAGTCTTATAAATAACAGTATGCCCCTAACCAGGACTTTACCTGTGAGTCTGTTACATGCTCTCTGGCTCTTCTTGTCTCCCCCATACTGATTTCCAAAAAGGCTGTATAAGTTTGCATTCCCACCAGCAGTGGAAGAGTATTCATCTTACTTTGCATTCTCTCCAGCATAAATTGTCATTAGTGTTATTGATTTTAGCCATTTTGATGGGTATAAGATGGTATCTCAGAGTTGTTTTGATTTGCATTTCCCTGATAAATAAGGATGTTGAGCAGCCATTTTAGATTTCTCTATTGAGAGTTGTCTATTTACTTTTTTACTCCATTTTTAATTTGATTATTTGGTGTTTTGGTGATTGGTTTCTTGAGTTCTTTGTTTTTATTGGAAATCAACCCTCTGTCAGATGTGGGGTTAGTGAATATCTTTTCCCATTATTTGGGCTGCCATTTTGTCTTGTTGACTGTGTCCTTTGCCTTACAGAAGCTTCTCAGTTTCAGGAGGTCCCATTTGTTAATTGTTGACCTCACTGTCTGTGCTACTAGTGTTATGTTCAGGAAGCTGTCTCCTGTATCAATTCGTTCAAGGGTACCACCCACTTTCATTCTAGGAGGTTCAGTGTGGCTAGATTTATGTTGAGGTCTTTGATCTATTTGGACTTAAGTTTTGTGCATGGCAATAGATATGTATCTATCTGCAATCTTCTACACATCACTATCCACTTATGCCAGCACCATTTGTTGAAGATGCTTTCTTTTTCCCATTGTATAATTTTAGTTTCTTTGTCAAAAATCAGTTGTTTGTAGGTGTGTGGGTTAATATCAAGTTTTTCAATTTGATTCCATTGGTCTACTTGTCTGTTTTCGTGCAAATACCAAGCTTTTTTAAGGACTATAGCTCTATGATAGAGCTTGAAGTCAGGGATAGTGATGCCCCTGGACGTTCCTTTATTGTACAGGGTTGTTTTGGCTATCCCGGGTCTTTTACCTTTCCATATAAAGTTGACTGTTGTTCTTTCAAAGTCTGTGAAGAATTGTGTTGCTCTTTGACAGAGATTGCATTGAATCTGTAGATTGCTTTTGACAAGATTGCCATTTTTACTAAGATGATCCTACAAATCCAAGAGCATGGGAGATCATTTTCTTATACCTTCTTTAATTTCCAAAGACTCAAAGTTCTTGTTATACAAGTTTTTCACTTGTTTGTTTAAATTTACCCCAAGATATTTAGGTTGTTTGTGGCTATTGTAAAGGGTGATGTTTCTCTTATTTCTTTCTCAGTCCATTTTTCGTCTATATATTGTAGGGCTACTGTTTTTTTTTTTTTTGAGTTAATCTTGTATCCTGACACTTTGTTGAAGGTGTTTATCAGCTTTAGGAGCTCCCTGGCAAAATTTGACCTCTTCCTTTCCAATTTGTATCCCATTGATCTCCTTGTGTTGTCTTATTGCTCCAGCTAGAACTTCAAGTACAATATTGAAGAGATATGGAGAGAGTGGACAGCCATCTCTTGTTCCTGATTTTAGAGGAATCTAATTTCTCTCCACTTAGTTTGATGTTGGGTGTTGTTTTGCTGTATATTGCTTTTATTATGTTTAAGTATGTTCCTGTTATTCCTGATCTCTCTAGGACCTTTATCATGTGGGGTTATTGGATTTTGTTAAAGGCTTTTTCAGCATCAAGTGAGATGATTATGCCATTTTTCTTTTTCAATTTGTTTATATGGTAGACTAAGTTGATGAATTTTCATATGTTGAACCATCCCTGCATTCCTGGGCTGAAGCCTACATGATAATGGTGAATGATTTTCCTGATGTGTTCTTGGATTTGATTTGCCAGTATTTTATTGAGTATTTTTGCATTAATGTTCATGAGGTAAATTGGTCTGTAGTTCTCTTTCTTAGTTGTGTCTTTGTGTGGTTTGGGTACCAAGGTAATTGTAGCCTCATACAAATAGTTTGGCAATGACCCTTCTGCTTCTATTGTGTGAAACATTTTGAAGAGTATTGGAATTATCTGTTATTTGAATTTCTGGTAGAATTCTACACTGAAACCATCTGGCCCTGGGCTTTTTTTTGGTTGGGAGACTTTTGATGACTGCTTCTATTACATTAGGAGTTATTGGTCTATTTAAATTGATTATCTGTTCTTGATTTAATTTTGGCAAGTTATATCTATCCAGAATTGTTCATTTCCTATAAATTTTTGAATTTTGTGGAGTACAGGTTTTCAAAGTATGACCTGATGATTCTCTGGATTTCCTCATGTCCATTGTAATATCTCCTTTTCATTTCTGATATTGTTAATCTGCATTCTCTCTCTCTCTCTCTCTCTCTCTCTCTCTCTCTCTTTTTCTTTTGGTTAGTTTGGATAAAGTTTTTTTTATTTATTAATTTTTTTTATTTTCCATTTTAAATTTAGATAAGAAACAAGGTTGCTTCACAAGTCAGTACGAGGTCCCTCTCCCTTTCCCTCCCCTCGTCCCGTGCCCTCCCCCCCATCCCCCCCCGTTATCCCCTCAATCCCCCAGGGAGGGTGAGGCCCTCCATGGGGGTGTCCATAGTCTGTCATTTCATATAGGGCAGGGCCTAGACCCTTCCCCAAGAGTTCAGGGTGAGAGTGCACCTCACATTGTTCTATGGGAGTCCAGAGACCGTGTGTATACTTGGGATGGGTACTGATCTGCTGTCCAAGGCTCAATAGATTACCTAGGCCTCCTCACTGACACCCGGATTCAGGGGGTCTTGATCAGTCCCATGCTGGATTCCCAGACTGATGCCTGGGAGTCAAGAGTTAACCTTTGTCTGGTCAGCTGTTTCTGGGGGTTCAACCAGCCCAGTCTTAATCCCTTTGATCATCAGTCCTCCCTCTCTGATACTGGCTTTCTTGAGTTCAGCTGAGTACTTAACCAGCCAGTAAATGAAGTTTCTGTTTCCCAGACTCTCTGGCAATAGGATTGTAGGCTGGCACTCCCCAGATCTATGTCTAAAATCCATATATGAGAGAGTACATGCCATGTTTCTCTTTTCGTGACTGGGTTACCTCACTCAGGATGGTTTCTTCTAGTGTCATCCATTTGCCTGCGAATCTCATGATTCCATTATTTTTTTCTGCTGAATAGTACTCCATTGTGTAGATGTACCACATTTTCTCTATCCATTCTTCAGGTGAGGGACATCTAGGTTGCTTCCAAGTTCTGGCTATTACAAATAAAGCTGCTATGAACATAGTGGGACAGACATCTTTGTTATATGAATGGGCATCTTTTGGATATATGCCTAAGAGTGCAGTTGCTGGGTCTTGTGGTAGGTTTATTCCCATTTTTCTGAGGAATCTCCATACTGCTTTCCAAAGTGGCTGAACCAGTTGGCACTCCCACCAGCAATGGAGGAGTGTCCCCCTTTCACCACATCCTCTCCAGCATAAATTGTCATTGGTGTTTTTGAATTTAGCCATTCTGACAGGAGTGAGATGGTATCTCAGAGTTGCTTTGATTTGCATTTCCCGGGTGGCTAAGGATGTTGAGCACTTTCTCAAGTGCCTCTCAGCCATTTTAGACTCGCTATTGAAAACTCTCTATTTAGTTCTGCAGCCCACTTCTTAATTGGGTCCTTTGCTGTTTTGGAGACTTGCTTCTTGAGTTCTTTGTAAATTTTGCAGATCAACCCTCTGTCTGATGTGGGATTAGTGAATATTTTTTCCCATTCTGTGGGCTGCCTTTTTGTCTTGCTGACTGTGTCCTTTGCCTTACAGAAGCTTCTCAGTTTCAGTAGGTCCCATTTATTAATTGTTGATCTCACTGTCTGTGCTACTGGTGTTATGTTCAGGAAGCTGTCTCCTGTACCAATTCGTTCAAGGGTACCACCCACTTTCTCTTCTAAGAGGTTCAGTGTGGCTGGATTTATGTTGAGGTCTTTGATCTATTTGGACTTAAGTTTTGTGCATGGCGATAGACATGGATCGATCTGCATTCTTCTACATGCCAGTCTCCAATTATGCCAGCACCATTTGTTGAAGATGCTTTCTTTATTCCATTGTATATTTTTAGCTTCTTTGTCAAAGATCAGATGTTCGTACGTGTGTGGGTTAATACCCGGATTTTCAATTCGATTCCATTGGTCTGCCTGTCTATTTTTGTGCCAATACCAAGCTGTTTTCAGGACTATAGCTCTATAATAGAGCTTGAGGTCAGGGATAGTGATGCCTCCGGACGTTGCCTTGTTGAACAGGGTTGTTTTGGCTATCCTGGGTTTTTTGTTTTTCCATACAAAATTGATTATTGTTCTTTCAAGGTCTGTGAAGAATTGTGCTGGGATTTTAATGGGGATAGCATTGAATCTGTAGATTGCTTTTGGCAGGATTGCCATTTTTACTACATTGATCCTACCTATCCAAGAGCATGGGAGATCTTTCCATTTTCTGAGGGCTTCTTTAATTTCTTTCTTTAAAGATTCAAAGTTCTTACGATACAGGTCTTTCACTTGTTTGGTTAGCGTTACCCCAAGGTATTTTATGTTGTTTGTGGCAATTGTAAAGGGTGATGTTTCTCTGATTTTTCTTTCAGCCCTTTTATCATCTGTATATAGTAGGGCTACTGATTTTCTTGAGTTGATCTTGTAACCTGCCACTTTGCTGAAGGTGTTAATCAGCTGTAAAGAGTTCCCTGGTAGAGTTCTTTGGGTCATTGATGTAAACTATCATATCGTCTGCAAACAGTGAAAGTTTGACTTCTTCCTTCCCAATTTGTATCCCCTTGACCCCCCTTTGCTGTCGTATGGCTATAGCTAGAACTTCAAGTACCATGTTGAAAAGGTATGGAGAGAGTGGACAGCCTTGTTTTGTTCCTGATTTTAGAGGAATTGCGTTGAGTTTCTGTCCATTTAGTTTGATGTTGGCTGTTGGTTTACTGTATATGGCTTTTATTATGTTTAAGTATGTCCCTGTTATCCCAGATCTCTCCAAGACCTTTATCATGAAGGGGTGTTGGATTTTGTCAAAGGCTTTTTCACCATCTAGTGAGATGATCATGTGATTTTTGTTTTTCAGCTTGTTTATATGGTGGATTACGTTGATGGATTTTCGTATGTTGAACCATCCCTGCATCCCTGGGATGAAACCTACTTGATCGTGGTGAATGATTGTTTTGATGTGTTCTTGGATCCGATTTGTCAGTATTTTATTGAGTATTTTTGCATCAATGTTCATGAGGGATATTGGTCTGAAGTTCTCTTTCTTGGTTGTATCTTTGTGTGGCTTGGGGATCAAGGTTATTGAAGCCTCATAGAAAGAGTTTGGCAAAGACCCTTCTGCTTCTATTGTGTGGAACACTTTGAGAAGAATTGGTATAAGCTGTTCTTTGAATTTGTGGTAGAATTCTGCACTGAGGCCATCTGGACCTGGACTTTTTTTGGTTGGGAGACTTTTGATGACTGCTTCTATTTCCATAGGGGTTATAGGTCTATTTAAATTGCTTATCTGTTCTTGATTTAGTTTTGGCAAATGATAGCTGTCCAGGAAGTCATCCATTTCCTTAAAATTTTCAAATTTTGTGGAGTACAGGTTTTCAAAGTATGACCTAATGATTCTCTGGATTTCCTCAGAGTCTGTCGTTATGTCCCCCTTTTCATTTCTGATTTTGTTAATTTGCTTGTTCACTCTCTGCTGTTTGGTAAGTTTGGACAAAGGTTTGTCTATCTTGTTGATTTTCTCAAAGAACCAACTCTTCGTTGCATTGATTCTTTGTATTGTTTTCCTGGTTTCTACTTTGTTGATTTCAGCCCTCAATTTGATTATTTCCTGGCGTCTACTCCTTCTGGGGGAGTTTGCTTCTTTGTGTTCTAGAGCTTTTAGCTGTGATGTTAATTCTCTGGTATAACTGTTTTCCTGTTTCTTCATGTGAGCACTTAGTGCTATGAACTTCCCCCGTAGCACTGCTTTCAAAGTGTCCCATAGGTTTGGGTATGTTGTGTCTTCATTCTCATTGAATTCGAGGAAGTCTTTAATTTCTTTTTTTATTTCCTCTTTGACCCAGGGATGGTGCAGTTGAGCATTATTCAATTTCCATGAGTTTGTAGGTTTTCTGCAATTTGTGTTGTTGTTGAATTCTAATTTTAAGGCATGGTGGTCTGATAAGATGCATGGAGTTATTCCAATTTTTTGTAGCTGCTGAGGTTTGATATGTTGCCAAGTATGTGGTCGATTTTTGAGAAGGTTCCATGTGGTGGTGAGAAGAAGGTATATTCTTTTTTATGTGGATGAAATGTTCTATAGATATCTGTTAATCCCAGTTGGGTCATTACTTCTATTAGACCCTTTGCTTCTTTGTTGAGTTTCTGTCTGGTATTCTTGTCTAGTGGTGAGAGTGGTGTGTTGAAATCTCCCACTATAACTGTGTGGGGCTTTAGATGAGATTTAAGTTCTAATAATGTTTCTTTAACGAATGTGGATGCCTTTGTATTGGGGGCATAGATGTTCAGGATAGACACTTCATCTTGGTGGGTTTCACCTGTGATGAGTATGTAATGACCTCCTTCATCTCTTTTGATTGATTTTATTTTAAAGTCTAGTTTGTTAGATATTAGGATTGCTACCCCTGCTTGTTTCTTGGGTCCATTTGATTGAAAAATTTTTTCTCAACCTTTAACTCTCAAGTAATGTCTGTCTTTGAGGGTGAGGTGTGTTTCTTGTATACAGCAGAAGGAAGGGTTCTGTCTTCGAATCCATTCTGCTAATCTGTGTCTTTTTATGGGTGAGTTAAGGCCGTTAATATTGAGGGATATTAATGACCATTGATTGCTCATCCTTCTTCGATTTGCGATGGTTGTTGTTGGTGGAATTATGGGTGGAATTTCACCCCTTTGTTCTTTTGGCTGTTGGTAGAGAGGGATTCTCTAATGCTTATGTTTTTCTGGTTGTAGTTAGCTTCCTTGGGTTGGAGTTTTCCTTCCAAAATTTTCTGTAGGGCTGGGTTAGTGGACACATATTGGTTGAATCTAGTTTTGTCATGGAATATCTTGTTTTCTCCGTCTATAGTGATTGAGAGCTTTGCCGGGTATAGTAGTCTGGGCTGGCATCCATGGTCTCTTAGTGTAGGTAGAATATCTATCCAGGACCTTCTGGCTTTCAGAGTTTCCATGGAGAAATCAGGTGTAATTCTGATAGGTCTGCCTTTATATGTTACTTGACCTTTTTCCTTAGCTGCTCTTAATATTCTTTCTTTATTCTGTATGTTTGGGGTCTTGATTATTATGTGGCGAGGGATTTTTTTTTGTGGTCCACTCTATTTGGTGTTCTGTAGGCTTCTTGTACCTTCATTGGCATGTCTTTCTTAAGGTTGGGAAAGTTTTCTTCTATGATTTTGTTGAATATGCCTTCTGCCCCTTTGAGGTGGATTTCTTCTCCTTCTTCTATACCTATTATTCTTAGGTTTGGTCTTTTCATGGTGTCCCATAATTCCTGGATGTTTTGTGTTAAGGATTTGTTGGATTTAAGGTTTTCTTTGGTTGATAAATCCATTTCTCCTAATGTATCTTCAACACTTGAGATTCTCTCTTCCATCTCTTCTATTCTGTTGGTAATGCTTGTATTGGTAGTGCCTGACTGTTTGTCCAGCTCTTCTATTTTCTGCCTTTCTTCAGATTGTGTTTTTTTTAGTGTCGCTATTTCAGTTTTCAACCCTTGCAGCGTTTGCATTGCTTCTTGCAATTTTTTGTTTATCTGTTCGTCCGTTTGTTGCCTTTTATGAATTTTTTGGTTTGTTCTTTCTTCCATTTCTTGCATTTTTTGGTTTGCTTTTTGTTCCATTTCTTGGATTTTGTGCTTTGTTTCTTCTTCCATTTCCTGCCTTTTTTGGTTTGTTTCCTCCTCCATTTTTTTCATTTTTTGCTTTGTTTTTTCTACCATTTCTTGCATTTTTTGCTTTGTTTCTTCTTCCATTTCCTGCCTTATTTGGCATGTTTCTTCTTCTAATTCTTGCATTTTTTGCTTTGCTTTTTCTCCCATTTCTTGCATTTTTTGCTTCATTTCTTCTTCCATTTCGTGCCTTTTTTGGTTTGTTTTTTCTTCCAATTCTTGCATTTTTTGGTTTGTTTTTTCTTCCATTTCTTGCATTTTTTGGTTTGTTTTTTCTTCCATTTCTTGGATAAAGTTTTGTCTATCTTGTTCATTTTTTTTCAAAGAACCAACTCTTGGTCTCATTAATTCTTTGTATTATTTTTCGTTTGTTTGCTTGTTTGTTTCTCTGCTTTCTTGATTTCAGCCCTCAATTTGATTATTTCCTGGCATCTACTCCTCTGGGATGAGTTTGCTTCTTTGTGTTCTAGAGCTTTCAGTTGTGCTGTTAATCCTCTAGTGTGACTATTCTCCAGTTTCTTCATGTGGGCACTTAGTTCTGTGAACTTTTCTTCTTAGCACTGCTGTCAAAGTGTCCCATAAGTTTGGATGTGTTGTGTCTTCATTCTCCCTGAAACCTAGGAGATCTTTAATTTCATTTTTTATTTCTTACTTGACCCAGGAATGGTGCAATTGTACATTGTTAAATTTCCTTGAGTTTTTAGGTTTTCTGCAGTTTGTGTTGTTGTTTAATTCTAACTTTAAAACATGGTGGTGTGATAAGATACAGGGGTTTTCCCAATTATTTTGTATCTGTTGAGGTTAGCTATGTTGCAGAGTATGTGGTTGCCTTTAGAGAAGGTTCCATGTGGTGCTGAGAAAGTATATTCTTTTGTGTTAGGATGGAATATTCTGTAGATTTCTGTTAAACTCAATTGGATCATAACTTCTGTTAGTTCCTTTGTTTCTTTTTAAAGTTTCTGTCTGGTGGTTCTGTCTAGCATTGAGAGTGGGGTATTGAAGTCTCCCACTATAACTATGTGAGGTTTCATGTGTGATTTGAGTTTTAATAATGTTTCTTTTAAGAATGTGAATGCCTGTGTATTGGGGGCATAGATGTTCAGAATTGAGACTTCATCTTGGTGGATATCTACTGTGATGAGTATGAAATGGCCTTCTTCATCTCTTTGGATTTATTTTAGTTTGAAATTTAATTTGATAGATATTAGGATTGCTACACCAGTTTGAAAATCTTTTTCCAGCCCTTAAATCTTAGGTAACATCTGTATTTGAAGTTGAGGTGGGTTTCTTGTATGCATCAGAAGGATGGATTCTATCTTAGTATCCATGCTGTTATCCTGTGTCTTTTTTAGGCAAATTAAGACATGATATTGAGAGAGGAGGCAGGGAGTCCAGGGAAGCAGCTGTTCTGGCATCAGCATCAGGTAAACGGGCCGGCTTCTGGGCCTGTGTTCCAGTGCCTGCGGATCACCTGGGAACTGCACAGAGCTTCCAATCCTGGCTGGAGCCAAGCACCCCATACTCCAGGTCTTCTCTCCCACCAACGAGACCAGGAAACCAGAGGATCCAGGGAGTCCAGGGAAGCAGCTGTTCCGGCCACAGGATCAGGTACAACAGGATCCAGCATAGGTTCCAGGGGAACAGGTAGGAGGCTAAGCACCGCAGATTCCTGTTCCTCTTCTCCACCCACGGGACCAGAATGAGGACAAGGAATAGAAGAACCACCAGATTATTGGACTTGCTAGCACCCATCAAAAGGGAACTCTGGTCTCCTAACCACCAGACCAATAAGGGGCTCTTTCTGTACCCACTAGAAGAAGAGATGGCAAAGGGACAATACAAAAACACACACAGCAACAGAAAAACAAATATGACACCACCAGATTCTAGAGACTCCACACCAGCAAGACTCCAACATTCCAATGCGAACGAAGCAGAAGAGAACGACCTTAAAACCACTTTCATGAAAATGACAGAGGCCCTAAAAGAGGATATAGGAAAATACCTCAAAGAAATGGAAGAAAAAACAAACCAAAAAATGCAAGAAATGGAAGAAAAAAAAAAAACCAAAAAATGCAAGAATTGGAAGAAAAAACAAACCAAAAAAGGAAGGAAATGGAAGAAGAAATAAGTCAAAAAATGCAAGAAATGGAAGAAAAAACAAAGCAAAAAATGCAAAAATTGGAACAAAAAGCAAACCAAAAAATGCAAGAAATGGAAGAAGAAACGAAGCAGAAAATGCAAGAAATGGAAGAAAAACAAAGCAAAAATGCAAGAATTGCAAGAAGAAACAAACCAAAAAAAAGGGCAGGAAATGGAAGAAGAAACAAACCAAAAAGGCAGGAAATGGAAGAAAAAGCAAACCAAAAATGCAAGAAATGGAAGAAAAAGCAAAGCAAAAAATTCATAAAAGGCAACAAACGGACGAACAGATAAACAAAAAATTGCAAGAAGCAATGCAAACGCTGCAAGGGTTGAAAACTGAAATAGAGACACTAAAAAAAACACAATCTGAAGAAAGGCAGAAAATAGAAGAGCTGGACAAACAGTCAGGCACTACCAATACAAGCATTACCAACAGAATAGAAGAGATGGAAGAGAGAATCTCAAGTGTTGAAGATACATTAGGAGAAATGGATTTATCAACCAAAGAAAACCTTAAATCCAACAAATCCTTAACACAAAACATCCAGGAATTATGGGACACCATGAAAAGACCAAACCTAAGAATAATAGGTATAGAAGAAGGAGAAGAAATCCACCTCAAAGGGGCAGAAGGCATATTCAACAAAATCATAGAAGAAAACTTTCCCAACCTTAAGAAAGACATGCCAATGAAGGTACAAGAAGCCTACAGAACACCAAATAGAGTGGACCACAAAAAAAAATCCCCTCGCCACATAATAATCAAGACCCCAAACATACAGAATAAAGAAAGAATATTAAGAGCAGCTAAGGAAAAAGGTCAAGTAACATATAAAGGCAGACCTATCAGAATTACACCTGATTTCTCCATGGAAACTCTGAAAGCCAGAAGGTCCTGGATAGATATTCTACCAATACTAAGAGACCACAGATGCCAGCCCAGACTACTATACCCGGCAAAGTTCTCAATCACTATAGACGGAGAAAACAAGATATTCCATGACAAAACTAGATTCAAGCAATATGTATCCACTAACCCATCCCTACAGAAAATTTTGCAAGGAAAACTCCAACCCAAGGAAGCTAACTACAACCAGAAAAACATAGGCGTTAGAGATTCCCTTTCTACCAACAGCCAAAAGAACAAAGGGGTGAAATTCCACACATAATTCCACCAAAAACAACCATTGCAAATCGAAGAAGGATGAGCAATCAATGGTCATTAATATCCCTCAACATTAATGGCCTTAACTCACCCATAAAAAGACACAGGCTAGCAGAATGGATTCGAAGACAGAACCCTTCTTTCTGCTGCATACAAGAAACACACCTCACACTCAAAGACAGACATTACCTGAGTGTTAAAGGTTGGGAAAAATGGACCCAAGAAATGGACCCAAGAAATAAGTAGGGTAGCAATCCTAATATCTAACAAACTAGACTTTAAAATAAAATCAATCAGAAGAGATGAAGGAGGTCATTACATACTCATCACAGGTGAAACCCACCAAGATGAAGTGTCTATCCTGAACATCTATGCCCCAAATACAAAGGCATCCACATTCGTAAAAGAAACATTATTAGAACTTAAATCACATCTAAAGCCCCACACAGTTATAGTGGGAGATTTCAACATACCACTCTCACCACTAGACAGGAATTCCAGACAGAAACTAAACAAGGAAGCAAAGGGTCTAATAGAAGTAATGACCCAACTGGGATTAACAGACATCTATAGAACATTTCATCCACATAAAAAAGAATATACCTTCTTCTCACCACCACATGGAACCTTCTCAAAAATCGACCACATACTTGGCAACATATCAAACCTCAGCAGCTACAAAAAATTGGAATAACTCCATGCATCTTATCAGACCACCATGCTTTAAAATTAGAATTCAACAACTACACAAGTTGCAGAAAACCTACAAATTCATGGAAATTGAATAATGCTCAACTGCACCATCCCTGGGTCAAAAAGAAATAAAAAAAGAAATTAAAGACTTCCTCAAATTCAATGAGAATGAAGACACAACATATCCAAACCGATGGGACACTTTGAACGCAGTGCTACGTGGGAAGTTCATAGCACTAAATGCCCACATGAAGAAACTGGAGAACAGTTATACTAGAGAATTAACCGCACAGCTGAAAGCTCTAGAACACAAAGAAGCAAACTCCCCTAGGAGGAGTAGACGCCAGGAAATAATCAAATTGAGGGCTGAAATCAATAAAGTAGAAACTAGGAAAACAATACAAGAATCAATGCAATGAAGAGTTGGTTCTTTGAGAAAATCAACAAGATAGACAAACCTTTGTCCAAACTTACCAAACAGCAGAGAGTGAACATGCAAATTAACAAAATCAGAAATGAAAAGGGGGACATAACAACGGACTCTGAGGAAATCCAGAGAATCATCAGGTTATACTTTGAAAACCTGTACTCCACAAAAATCGAAAATTTAAAGGAAATGGACTACTTCCTGGATAGCTATCATTTGCCAAAAGTAAATCAAGAACAGACAAGTAATTTAAATAGACCTTTAACTCCTATGGAAATAGAAGCAGTCATCAAAAGTCTCCCAACCAAAAAAAGTCCAGGTCCAGATGGCCTCAGTGCAGAATTCTACCAGAAATTCAAAGAACAGCTTATACCAATTCTTCTCAAAGTATTCCACACAATAGAAGCAGAAGAGTCTTTGCCAAACTCTTTCTATGAGGCTTCAATAACCTTGATCCCCAAACCACGCAAGACACAACTAAGAAAGAGAACTTCAGACCAATATCCCTCATGAACATTGATGCAAAAATACTCAATAAAATACTGGCAAATCGGATCCAAGAACACATCAAAACGATCATTCACCACGATCAAGTAGGTTTCATCCCAGGGATGCAGGGATGGTTCAACATACGAAAATCCATCAACGTAATCCACCATATAAACAAGCTGAAAAACAAAAATCACATGATCATCTCACTAGATGCTGAAAAAGCCTTTGACAAAATTCAACACCCCTTCATGATAAAGGTCTTGGAGAGATCTGGGATAACAGGGACATACTTAAACATAATAAAAGCTATATACAGTAAACCAACAGCCAACATCAAACCAAATGGACAGAAACTCAATGCAATTCCTCTAAAATCAGGAACAAAACAAGGCTGTCCACTCTCTCCATACCTTTTCAACATGGTACTTGAAGTTCTAGCCATTGCCATATGACAACAAAGGGGGATTAAGGGCATACATAATGGGAAGGAAGAGGTCAAACTTTCACTGTTTTCAGATGATATGATAGTTTACAACAATTACTCAAAGAACTCTACCAGGGAACTCTTACAGCTGATTAACACCTTCAGCAAAGTGGCAGGCTACAAGATCAACTGAAGAAAATCAGTAGCCCTACTATATACAGATGATAATAGGGCTGAAAAAGAAATCAGAGAAACATCACCCTTTACAATTGCCACAAACAACATAAAATACCTTGGGGTAACGCTAACCAAACAAGTGAAAGACCTGTATCACAAGAACTTTGAATCTTTAAAGAAAGAAATTAAAGAAGCCCTCAGAAAATGGAAAGATCTCCCATGCTCTTGGATAGGTAGGATCAATGTGGTGAAAATGGCAATCCTGCCAAAAGCAATCTATAGATTCAATGCAATCCCCATTAAAATCCCAGCACAATTCTTCACAGACCTTGAAAGAACAATAATTAATTTTGTATGGAAAAACAAAAGACCCAGGATAGCCAAAACAACCCTGTTCAACAAGGCAACGTCCGGAGGCATCACCATCCCTGACTTCAAGCTCTATGATAGAGCTATAGTCCTGAAAACAGCTTGGTATTGGCACAAAAATAGACAGGTAGACCAATGGAATCGAATTGAAAACCCGGATATTAATCCACACACGTATGAACATCTGATCTTTGACAAAGAAGCTAAAAATATACAATGGAATAAAGAAAGCATCTTCAATAAATGGTGCTGGCATAACCGGAGGCTGGCATGTAGAAGAATGCGGATCGATCCATGTTTATCACCATGCACAAAACTTAAGTCTGAATGGATCAAAGACCTCAACATAAATCCAGCCACACTGAACCTCTTAGAAGAGAAAGTGGGTGGTACCCTTGAACGAATTGGTACAGGAGACAGCTTCCTGAACATAACACCAGTAGCACAGACAATGAGATCAACAATTAATAAATGGGACCTCCTGAAACTGAGAAGCTTCTGTAAGGCAAAGGACACAGTCAGCAAGACAAATAGGTAGCCCACAGAATGGGAAAAAATATTCACTAATCCCACATCGGACAGAGGGTTGATCTCCAAAATTTACAAAGAACTCAAGAAGCAAGTCTCCAAAACATCAAAGGACCCAATTAAAAAGTGGGCTGCAGAACTAAATACAGAATTTGAAGTCTTGATCCCTTTGAAGTTTATTTTTTTACAAGGTGATAGATGCACTGTTAACTTCAAGTGGGCATTCAATTTTTCTAGCACTGTGAAGATATTTCTTTTCTCTAATGTATGTATTTGTCACCTTTGTCAAATATCGAATGGCTATCATTACATGTACTCAAGTTTGGGTCTTGTATTTTAATCTATTGGTCCGTTTTTGTGCAATAAACACCTGTTTCTGTTACCATAACTTATAACATGTCCTGAAAATATTAATAGTAATCACTGTAGCATTCTCCGGCCTTCTCTCCCTCACCTCCCTTAACATTGACTTGGCAATCATTGTTCTTTTCTGATTCTTTGCAAGTTTTAGTATGGTTTTACTTTTTATGTTAAAATGTTATGTGGGTTTTACTTGGGAAGCATTGAATCTGTAGATTGTTTTTGTAGAATGATCATTTTTACAGCATTAATTCTACCAATTTTGGACATGGGGTCTCATTAAATTTCTACTATCTGTCTCCATCTTTTTCTTCTGAGACTGGAAAGGTTTGGCTTAAAGGTCTTTTACCTCCTTTTTTAGGGTTATTCCTGGAGATTTTATAGTCCTTGAGGATATTATGAGTGGGACTGTGTTCATGATATCTTTTCATTGTGTTTGTTTTTGATATAGAAGAGCTATTGATTTTATAGGGTAATCCCCTGCTACTGTGCTCAAATTGTTATTTCTATGAGTTTTATGGTGGAATTTTTCAGATCTCTTATATATAATATCACATCATCTGCAAATAAGGATAATCTGAATTTTTCCTATTTGAAATCCCTGTTTCTCTTGTCTTATTTCTCTAGTTAGTGTTTTTAGCATTATATTGAAAAGGAGTGATATAATAGACATCCCCAATTTATTTATATATTCAATGGAAGAGTGACTCAAGTTTGCTCCATTTAGGAGAATGCTGGCTGTGGGTTTGTTGTATATAGCTTATATTGTATTGACCTATGCTCCCTCCAAGTGTACTTTCTAGGACTTTTATCATGATAGCATGTTTGATTTTGTTAAAGGATTTTTTGCATCTATTGAGATTATCAAATAATTTTGCCTTTAAATCTATTTAGAGGAACTTTTACATTTATTTACTTGCATTTGTTGAACCATCTCTGCATCTCCTACATGAAGCCATGTGAATGATCTTGATATGTGACTGGACTCATTTTGCCAGTATTGTATTAAGCTCTTTTGAGTTTTTGTTCATCTGGGACGTTGGTTTTTTTGTGTGTTTTTTTTCTTCTGTCTTTTTCAGGTTTTGGTATTAGGATAATACTGGCTTCATAGGACAAGTTTGAGAATGCTTTTTTTCTTTCTTTTTTAAAAATAATATAAGGATTGAACGATCATCATCTGTAAAAGTCTAACAAACTATTTTCTGTAAGTCCATGTGAGCCTAGGCTTTTCATATTGGGAAGGTTTTTTTTATTAGTGTTTTAATCTCTTTGTTCTGAATCAGTTTAGGTTGCTGATTACAATCATTTTGTGCTTTATTTTTAGTGCTGTTGTTTTTGCTGTTTGTGTTTTATTAATTACAGATTCATTTGTTTTCCCTCTACATTCTTTCAATTATTCTTGTTCCTCTCTTCAGTCTGAAGTCTTGCTTTCAAGATTCTATGTAGGAATGTGAGTTCTTTTAGCCTGCCTATAGCACACAAAGCTTGGTTTTTGGGTTTCTGATGTTGTTGTTTCTCTTTTACCTATAGCAGATAGTAATGCTGGCTATTTTAGTCTAGGTTAGCATCTTTGATCTCTTAGAATTTGTGTTCATTGTTTCAGGAACTTCTGGGTTTAAAGATCTCAATTAAAAAATCATCTGTTATTCTAATGGGTTTTCCTTTATATGTTTATATGTGATTTCTGGTTTGCAGTCTTGAAACTTACAATATTTTTACTTTGTTCAGTATATTTGGTTTTTTTTTTTTTTTGGATTTTACGAGACAGGGTTTCTCTGTATTGTTTTGGGGGCTGTCGGTCCAGCCTGGCCTCGAACTCACAGAGATCCGCCTGCCTCTGCCTCCCGAGTGCTGGGATTAAAGGTGTGTGGCACCACCGCCCAGGTGTTCAGTATATTTGTTATTGGTCTTTTGATGATGATGTGCTTTGGGAATTTCTTGTCCCATTTATGGTATTCTGTGTGTTTATTATATCTGCCTAAGTATGTATTTCCTTCATTTGGGGAAGGATTTTTTTAGTGCTATTCTTTTTAGATATGGTATTTTGTGATTCTTAGCCTTCATATATGCTGATACCTCAGCAATTTTTGTCTTTTATGGGTTTACATAATTCCTACATATTTCTGTCTTTAATTTTCCCCATTCTTTGCATGCGTTGTTTAACTCTGTGACTTTATTTTTGAGACCTGCTATTCTGTCTTCTATTTGATCCTTTATAATTCTCTTGAGTTTTCTAATTGGGTTATTGAGTTATTCAATTGCATTTATTTTCAGTTTGAGTTCTTTTTAATATTTCTATTTCTTTTTTGAATTTAGTTTCTAAAACCTGGACTATCCTAGTCATTTGATTCACCTTTATGTTTGTTTTTCTTGGCCATCACTCAAACATTTATCCTATTTAAATCCATTCTCTTTATGTTGATTGGACTGTTTTGTATTATTTAAACATCTTGAATTCACTGATAAAGTGTATGTTGTTTTAGGTTCTGTGTTACAACATTGATCTAAATAATTGCCTTTGGAGAACATTACTTTAGGACTGGTGGACTTGGAGGCCTGGAGAACATATGCTACTTGACCTTCTTGATGCTTGTGTGATGAAACCTGAGTATACTGATGTCTTTCATTGTCCATATATCTGATGTGGAAACAGAAGGCTAGCCTGAACTTGGAGCTTATGAAAGGCACAGTCACATGGCACCAATCTGTTCCAGCACTCTCTCTCTGTTTGTAGAAACAAGGGTAAAGGAAATTGTGGAGGTTGAAGACAGGGTTAGGTCAAGTGGACTCATCAAGATGGTCTGGATCACATGATGTGTGGATAAATGAGGCTTGGAAGATGGATCTGGTACAAGTAGTCATAATTGTAGCAGAGCGGGGAATGATGGGTGATCTGGTGAATACCAAGAAGAGGGTGAGAGTCTGGGAGGTGGTCCAGGTCTCTGACATCTAGCCACAGGGTGACAAGAATGAGTGGAAGTCATGCTGGGAATGAACAGCTGGGCCACCTATGTCTTCAGACCATGTGGGCAGTTAAACAAAGAGAAGAACTTTTAAGGCAAGGAAACAAACTAGTATGATTATATGCTAATGAAAATAAACCATAGTAAGAGAGAAATATATCAGATTGTGGGGACAATTTGGTTAAGTTGGTAAGAGGAATTACACTGAATACTTTAAAGGGGTTACTATATGTATAAGCCCAGTGGATTATCTGTGGAATAAGTAGTGATTTGAAAATATACAGACACTGACATTGACTGTAAGTAGGGTGATGACTGGATGTGGAGGTTCCCTTTCAGTTGCTTTTATTTTCTCAATAAAATACAAAGAAAGATTAGCTAATTGTAATGTTGGACAGTGAGTGGCAATTTTAGAGAAACAGAAAAATTGTACATTATAAGCAAGGGGAGTGAAATAATGATTGGATTTGTAGTATGGTTTCTGAACAACACAAAGAGCTCATTTCAGATCATTAATATTGCTGCTGTGGTCTTTCACGTACCAAAATTATAGGTATCTTTGTTCCTAGTGATCATTCCAGTTAAGGCTAATGCCTGGTAGACGCAGGAACTCCCTTTCCACTCCTGCCTTTAAACAAAGTAAACTATAATTTATCCGCCACACACCTGCCAACAGGATTGCTGTTAAAACAATGCTTATATTCTTGCAAACATTTTTGTAGTGCTTATATTAAATGTGTACTTTTACCATGTAAAGAAAAACTTAATGGTCTTGTTTCCAGTTAGGTTTTAAACTAAATTTATTGGTTTTACATGCATGTTCTCAAAACAAAACCACAGGTCTGATCTTAAAAGGAGTAAGAGATAGTTTATTCTGGAGTAATTCTGAGTGACTTTGGCCAGGGAACACAAATTTTGGTTACATAGTTCCATGTTTGACCATAAAAGTGGTTTCATGGAGTTCTATAGTTTTACAGAACAAAGAAAGCCACGAATCAAGGAAAGTTTAATATGCATTTGGTGCCTACATTAGGTATGCAGTTACAGCAAAATGGGGAGAAATGCTCTTCTCTAGTCTAAGATGTTATCTAATGACATTCCTAGCTTTGGTATTGGTGCAAGTCAGTGGGTCTGCTAAGTTAATAAACTCTAAAGGTTTTCATCTATTAATCGCAACCTGGTAGTAGTTCCACAGAAGTGGGCAAAGAATAGCTGCTCCTATGACTAAAACTAAGCCAAGATAAGGTAATTATTTATCCTCTGAAGCTGAAACATTCCAATCTCTCCACAATACTGAAGTTATAATCAGTTAATAAATCTTTGAAGATTCAAGTTCTTATAAGGTAGGAGTTCTCATTCACACTGTTTCCTCTACATATCTGCCCTACTATGTGAATTTTATTGACCACCCGAAAATTTCCATAATGTTTTGCTCTGTCAGTTTTTGTCTAATGTAATCATTTTTTAATATTTACCTGGTTAATTTCTATTACTACTTGGAGGACTCACCTCTTTCTTATAGGATCCCTTACTGGTCTCTTTTTTATCTACTTAGATCCCCTATATAATCTATCTTAACATATTCTATAAGCATATTATAATAGTTTATACTTAATATTTTCACAGCAATACTGTATATAAAACCTGTCTTAGCAGTCTTTTACTTATCTATACCCTAAACTACTGTCATAGTGTCTAGCAATAGCAATTGTTTTAAAAATGACACTGAAATGAATAATGGTAAAATTAACAACTATCAAAGTACATTGTTCATCTAGACAGGTTCTATAGACAGTAACACAAAATACATAACATTGAGCTTCAAGATGGCCAGTATTATAATGTCTAAATTACTTCCTTAGTTCTTCAGCACTTTCAGCTACAAAAGATATTTTACATAAATACTTAGATGCTTTACAAGCAAAGCAAATAAGACTTTAGCAAAGATTTTGGCATGTTTTGGTTGTTGTATTGCAAACCAACAAGAGCCTTGTACATGCTAGGTAAGTGTCCTACCACTGAATTTTACTGTCTAGCAGATGTGAGATTTCATTTATAGACATCAGTAAAGGCACACTACTCAAATAGTGTTTCTGCTTGGACTTTGGTGGTTCTGAGTGATGCCCAGTCTGCTATGTACCATAAGCAAAGAGGAAGCAGCAAGAGTTCTGGAATCCAGAACATGCAAGCTGAGTCTGAAGCCTTTCCTTGTATCCCTCTGAATATCTGTTTATTCACTTCTGAAAAACTCTATTGGAGTGATATTGTAAGAGTAGTATTTGATAGAGGAAGAATAACCACTATTTATTCATTATACTTTTGACCAAAGGTCCTTATTATTTAGTCAAATTCCATGAATAATGAGTGGACTTAGATATACACAAAACCAACTTTTCAACTTCACATGTTAGATGGCCCAACAACAAAAACAGTAGATTTGTTTATGGTATTTTATTGTAAGTTACTTGACACAAAACAAAGGAAAATGAAACCAACACCATCACAATAGTTGCAGTAATACAAGGCAAGCAATTCTCTCCCAGAGGATGATATATAGTGGGTAGGAAACAGAAAAGGTTCGTGTAAATTAAACATAAAGCTTCTTTAAATGTTCTTAGTTTTAGTTAACTTGTACACTTTGCCTCCTTTTTCCCATATGCCTGTCTCCCATACACCTTAAACTTTAGTTTCCAGTATTTTCCCTCTCATTTCTTCATATCATATATTTCTACACAAGCTCCTTCTTTATATATACATATATAGAATATAGATAGATATATAGAGAGATATAGAGATAGATGATGAATAGACAGATAATATATAGGTGTGTGTGTGTGTGTGTGTGTGTGTGTGTTATCTAAGGTGCTAAATGGAATAAAGGCATCAATGGTCTGAATACTACCAGGTCCTGCCTACAACAATACAGATCTGTTAGGAAAGATGTGCCAACTGGTTCAATAAAGAAAAACTATTTTTGGGGTAACTAACTGCTCACTTGATTGGATTTAAGGCCTGCTTTGTGGGAGGGATTTTCTGCCTGGTGAAATCATAGGCCTTACGGAAATAAGTTATTGATTCTATTTGTCTAAATGGTCATTTGATCAAATTGTCTTCTGAGTACTTATATTCATATCTGTCAGAACACAGTCAAAAGAATGACCCATGGTGAACAATACCTTGGGAGAACTGTGAGAGAGACTCCAAGGAAAAGAGCAGAGGACATTTTACCTCAAGTGCATTTTGTTCCCCCATGTGATTTTGGGATTGGATGGGATTTCATGCCTCCTGTGACAAACATTTACATTCAGCTTATAAGACATGTTTATTTTTGTGGGATGTCAGATCACAGATATAGAACCCAATCTGGTGAAAAGATATGCGGAGTATTGTCCTCAGTGTACCCAGAATCTGGATGTGGTCTTCTGTGGTTTCTGTGCATTAACAAGTTCAAGGTATTGGAAAATGAAAGACAAGATGCCCACCCTTTATTTCTAAGAGACTGTGTCTGCTGCCTTTATTGCCAGAAGAATGTGTGTGTTACATTCATGTAAAAAAAATACACTGCTATTGAAGCAGGACAGTCCCCCACAGGCATGGTTAGCCACCTTAAAAACTAATTAAATATGCTCAGGATGCGAGGCAGAGCACTGCACTCTAAGTCAGCTAATAATGACCCAGAGAAGAGTATGTCTGATTGCATGTGGGTTGGTACCCAAGAGTCCCGCCTCTGGAAAAAAGGGTATCGGACGGGTCTGATGTTTGTTAAGTGGATGACACCAAACAAAAATCAGTACAATGTCCCTGTCTATGTCAGAGATCAGACCTCTATTCTTGCCTGTTACATTTTAAACAAAAAAGGGGGAACTGTAGAGAGCTGCGAAGTGCTGCACCCTTAAGATGGTGCTGGCTTCCGCCTCTGCTAGCCCGATAGCAAGTGCTCTCTGTGATAAACAACTCCTTATTTGGTCAAGGCTGGATATCAGGCTTGCTTCCTCGTATGTGGACCTATCTGCTGTTGCCACATGGCTTACCGGGGTTGGCCGGCCAAGGGCCTATTTAAGCTGTGGGCGGGCACTCCCTGGGGTAAGAAGATTTTGTTCAAGGTCCTGAATAAACTGCTTGTGAGAAGGATTCCTGAGTCGCGTCTTCCTTGCTGGTCGAGGTGGTCGTGACAGTCCTTAAATGAGATATCCACTTTAATCCTACAGAAAGTTCTGGAAGGAAAACTTTAACACAAGTAAGTTAACTACAACCAGAAAAACACTCAGGGCAAATTGCAGAAGAGGAGGCAGAACGAAATCATGCACAGGAATGTTGGGAGCACAGAGGTCCTTGCACCCACATATAAGCATCAGGGAAATCAGAAATATTAAACATGCAGGCTGTCTCTTAACAGAAGAGAGGTATAGCCTGTTTTCTGCCCAGAAGATAGGGACTGAAGGTGGGTAATAGTGTGGGTGACCCCTGCACTATCTGTAGGTACAGGCTATACCTAGCTCTCCACAGCTCCCACAAGTAGCAGCACCAGAGGTGACTAAAATTTTGTATTCCTTCTTATCATTCTGTATAGCTCAAGAGTTATCCCAAGCAGGACCACAGACAGCTAACAGGTGACCTCTGTGTTATCTGTATGACAGAAACCATACCAGATCCCTTCCCCTTCAAAGGTTCTTAAGATAACATATGCAGCTTTTCTTTAGGACACATCTTCATGGAAGAGTGACATGTACTTTTGAGAAAAGTCTAGTTGAAATCATGCTTCTTGTGTGCACATGGGATTTTGTTACACCAGGAAACTTTTTTTCCCCAAATTGCACTGTACTTAAATATGGCTAGAATAAACTGCCCAATGTCAGACTCTTGACACTAGGTACTGAGTTGTGTTGAACAAGACTTCCTTCTTGCCTCAAGTAGTTTGCTATTCTGTTGGCTGTATCATTTTCAGAGACCCACACACAGGAGGATGGGAAGGAGTGTTGAGAAAATCTGTCTTCTGAACATAACCTGACTGTTGTATATAGAAACTCATAGCAGTAGCAGTTACCTACTTAAAGACCTGTATAAGATGTACTAGGTTCAAAATCCCAGTATGAAGGAGGAAGGATTTCTGAATTTATACTCATAGCTAAGGAGCTATTGGCAGTTGATAGCTGCTTGGAATTTAAAGGAAGTAATTTTTCTTTAGAAGTATGGTAATTGATGGGTTCCCCATGGCTTGGTAGGTGACTTCATACCCATGTACATATGGGGAACACTAATCATGCTCACTTGCTTTAAATAAGTAATTATAAAAGGAGGACATGAAGTTAGAATGAAATGTGATAGAAATTCCTAGGGCAGGCATTGTAGGGAGTAGTGACAAAGATATATTATCAAGCTACATTGCATACAAATATGAAAATTTCAAAAAATAAGTAAAAAAGAAGAAAAACTTAATGTTAACTAAAGGAAAATAATAAAAGACAGAATTTATGAAAATGCAGCATCAATAAAGTACATGTTCCATGGGAGTAGATAAACCAGGGCCCATTCCTGAGCTGCCTGCCTGTGCTTAGGGTCTACCACTGTGGCTTCCATCCCAGCAGAGACAGCCAATGCACCCCAGCATCCTAGACCATTTCTCCATCCATGAGACCAGGCAGAGGAGAGCTACCAGAGCATTGGACTTGCCTACACCCACCTGAAGGGAACCCTGGTCCCATATCCACAAGGAGAGGAAGAGGCTCCTTTTGCACCCATTGGAAGAAGGAATGGGAAGGAGACAATATAAAAACACACACAGCAACAGAAAAACCAATATGACACTGCCAGAGTCTAGAGCCCTATACCAACAAGACCTGAACATCCCAAAGCAAATGAAGCAGAAGTGAAGGACACTAAATATAACATCATGAAAATGATACAGGCCCTCAAAGAGAATATGAGAAAATAGCTTAAAGAGATGGAAGGAAAATTATCTGAAATAGGAACGATAAAAAACACAGTCTGAAGGAATGCTGGAATCAGAAACGTTGGGCAAATGGTCAGGTACTACAGGTGCAAGCATAACCAACAGAATACAAGAGATGGAAGAGAGAATCTCAGGTGTTGAAGATACACTCGGAGAAATAGATTCACCAACCAAAGAAAATTTTAGCCCAATAAATCCCTAACACAAAACATCCAGGAAATATGGGACATCATGAATAGACCAAACATAAGAATAATAGGTGTAGACTCACCGTCGGGATGGTAGAAGGCTGAAGCCGGTGCCATCTTTAAGGTGTGGCGTGGCGCGGCTCTCCACAGATACAGAGGGAATCACAACAACATTCACTCCAGCTGGGGAGTTGCAGCTGGGTCATCGTTTAAAACTCAATCATCAGGATCCAAGAGTTGTTACTCCAGCATGGCCTCCTTCCCTTGACTCCTTCAGCTGTAACAGGTAAGAGAAGACCCGCCCACACAGGAAAGACATCAGCCCTTCCAAGACCCCAACCCCAGCGAGTCCAGCTTCAGGTGAGATTGGGTCTGCGGCAGAGACTGCCCGCCCAACACCCATCCCCTTGATCTTCCAGGCTGCTCCTGGCATCCAGAAGACCCGCCCACACAGGAAAGACATCAGCCCTTCCAAGACCCCAACCCCAGTGAGTACAGCTTCAGGAGACCCGCCCATACAGCAAAGATGTCAGTAATTCCAAGACCCCAACCCCAGCGAGTCCAGCTTCAGGAAAGACATGAGCCCTTCCAGGCCCCAAACTCCGTGTCAGCATCCCCAGCTTCAGCTGCAGGAAGGAAGGAGACCAGTGGAGATGGAAAGACCCCATCAGCACCCACGGGAAGAAGAGATGGGAAGACAGAATAAGAGCTCACTCAGCAATAGAAACACCAACATGACCCCACCAGAATCCAGGGATCCAACACCAGCAAGACCCGAAAAGCACTACATAGACGAAGAAGAGGAGACAGACCTTAAAAATTATTTCATGAAGATGATGGAGACCCTCAAAGAAGAAATGAGGAAATCCCTTAAAGAAATAGAAGAAAAAACAAACAAAAAATCCATGAAGTGGGGGAAAATTCAAGAAATAAACAAATCTCTCAAAGAATCTAAAGAGCACCAAGAAAAAACAACAAAAAATGAAGGAAACAACTCAAACAGTTGAAGGATTGAAAGCTGAAATAGAAACGATAAAGAAAACACAGAATGAAGGGATGCTGGAAATAGAAAAGCTGGGTAAACGATCAGGAACTACAGATGCAAGTATCACCAATAGAATACAAGAGATAGAAGAGAAAATCTCAGGTGTTGAAGACTCATTAGAGGATATAGAGTCGTCAACCAAAGAAAATCTCAAAACCAACAAATCTTTAACACAAAATATCCAGGAAATATGGGACACCGTGAAGAAGCCAAACCTGAGAATAATAGGTATAGAAGAAGGCGAAGAAATACAACTCAAAGGTACAGAAAACATATTCAACAAAATCATAGAAGAAAACTTCCCTAACCTAAAGAAAGATATGCCTATGAAAATACAAGAATCTTACAGAACACCAAATAGGCTGGAGCAGAAAAAGAAGTCACCTCGCCATATAATAATCAAAACAGCAAACCTACAGAGTAAAGAGAAAATATTAAGAGCAGCTAAAGAAAAAGGCCAAGTAACATACAAAGGCAGGCCTATCCGAATTACATCTGACTTCTCAATGGAAACGATGAAAGCCAGAAGATCCTGGACAGATGTCCTATAAACGCTAAGGGAACAAGGGTGCCAACCCAGACTACTATATCCAGCAAAGCTCTCAATTACCATAGATGGAGAAAACAAAATATTCCATGACAAAGCCAGATTTAAACAATACGTATCCATGAATCCAGCTCTACAGAAAATGCTAGAAGGAAAACCTAGATCCAAGGAAGATAACTACATTCACAAAGACACACCCACTTTACAAAACACCAAAAGAAAAAGGGAGGAGAAACTACACAAAATAACTTCACTAACAATAAATCAAGCACAAACAAGGATCATCAATCAATGGTCATTAATATCCCTCAATGTCAATGACCTCAACTTGCCTATAAGACACAGACTAGCAGAATAGATACAAAGACAGAACCCTTCCTTCTGCTGCATACAAGAAACACATCTCAACATCAAAGACAGTCGTTATCTCAGAGTAAAGGGTTGGGAAAAGATCTTCCAATCAAACGTTCCCAAGAAACAAGCAGGTGTAGAAATCCTAATATCTAACAAATTAGACTTCAAATTAAAATCAATCAAAAGAGACGAAGGACACTTCATATTCATCAAAGGAAAAATACATCAACATGAAGTCTCAATTTTAAACATCTACGCCCCAAATACAAAGGCACCTACATTCGAGAAAGAAACATTACTAAAGCTCAAAATGCACATAAAATCTCACACACTAATAGTAGGAGACTTCAACACTCCGCTCTCACCGCTAGACAGGACCTCCAGATAGAAACTTAACAAAGAAACAAAAGAACTAATAGAAGTTATGGCCCAACTGGGTTTAACAGACATCTATAGAACATTCCACCCAAATACAAAGGGATATACCTTCTTCTCGGCACCACATGGAACCTTCTCTAAAATCGACCACATACTTGGCAACATATCAAACCTCAGCAGCTACAAAAAAATTGGAATAACTCCATGCATCTTATCTGACCACCATGCTTTAAAATTAGAATTCAACAACAACACAAATTGCAGAAAACCTACAAACTCATGGAAATTGAATAATGCTCAACTGCACCATCCTTGGGTCAAGGAAGAAATAAAAAAAGAAAGTAAAGACTTCCTGGATTTCAATGAGAATGAACACACAACATACCCAAACCTATGGTACACTTTGAAAGCAGTGCTACGGGGGGAAGTTCAAAGCACTCAGTGCCCACATGAAAAAACTGGAGAACAGTCATACTAGAGAATTAATAGCACAGCTGAATGTTCTAGAACAAAAAGAATCAAACTCCCCCAGGAGGAGCAGACGCCAGGAAATAATCAAACCAGGAAAACACTGAGAAGAATCAATGAAACAAAGAGTTGGTTCTTTGAGAAAATCAACAAAATAGATAAACCTCTGTCCAAACTAACCAAAAGACAGAGAGCATGCTAATTAACAAAATCAGGGATGAAAAAGGGGACATAACAACAGACTCTGAGGAAATCCAGAGAATCATCAGGGCATACTTTGAAAATCTGTACTCCACAAAATTTGAAAATTTAAAGGAAATGGACAATTTCCTGGATAGATATCACTTGCCAAAACTAAATCAAGAACAGATAAACAATCTAAACAGACCTATAACCCCTAATGGAATAGAAGCAGTCATCAAAAGTCTCCCAAACAAAAAAAGCCCAGGCCCAGATGGCTTCAGTGCAGAATTCTACCAGAAATTCAAAGAAGAGCTAGTTCCAATACTCCTCAAAGTATTCCACACAATAGAAGCAGGAGGCTCACTGCCAAACTCTTTCTACGAGGCTACAATTACCTTGATACCCAAGCCACACAAAAAGACACAACTAAGAAAGAGAACTATAGACCAATTTCCCTCATGAACATCGATGCAAAAATACTCAATAAAATACTCGCAAACCGGATTCAAGAACACATCAGAAAAATCATCCACCATGATCAAGTAGGCTTCATCCCAGGAATGCAGGGATGGTTCAACATTAGAAAATCTATCAATGTAATCCATCATATTAACAATCTGCGAAAGAAAAACCACATGATCATCTCACTAGATGCTGAAAAAGCCTTTGACAAAATCCAGCACCCCTTCATGATAAAGGTCCTAGAGAGATCAGGGATAACAGGAATGTACCTGAATATAATGAAAGCAATATACAGTAAACCAATAACTAACATCAAACTAAATGGAGAGAAACTCAAAGCAATTCCTCTAAAATCAGGAACAAGACAAGGCTGTCCACTCTCTCCATATCTCTTCAATATTGTACTGGAAGTTCTAGCTACAGCAATAAGACAACAAAAGGAGATAAAGAGGATACAAATAGGAAAAGAAGAAGTCAAACTTTCACTATTTGCAGATGATATGATAGTTTACATAATTGACCCAAAAAACTCTGCAAGGTTACTCCTAGAGCTGATAAACACCTTCAGCAATGTGGCAGGATACAAGGTAAACTCAAAAAAATCAGTGGCCCTATTATATACAGATGATGAAGTGACTGAGAAAGAAATCAGAGGAACATCACCCTTTACAATAGCCAAAAACAGCATCAAATATCTGGGGATAATGTTAACCAAGGAAGTGAAAGACCTGTATATCAAGAACTTTGTGTCCATAAAGAAATAAATCAAAGAAGATACCAGAAAATGGAAAGATCTTCCATGCTCTTGGATTGGTAGGATCAACATAATAAAAATGGCAATCTTGCCAAAAGCAGTCTACAGATTCAATGCAATCCCTATCAAAATTCCATCACAATTCTTCAAGGACATGGAAAGAACATTAATCAACTTTATATGGAAAAACAAAAGGCCCAAGATAGCCAAAACAACCCTATACAATAAAGGAACTTCAGGAGGCATCACCATACCTGACTTCAAGCTCTATTATAGAGCTATAGTCCTGAAAACAGCTTGGTATTGGCACAAAAATAGGCAGGTAGACCAATGGAACCGAATTGAAAGCCCTAATTTTAACCCACACACCTATGAACACTTGATTTTTGGCAAAGAAGCTAAAACTGTACAATGGAAAAAAGAAAGCATCTTCAACAAATGGTGCTGGCATAACTGGGTACTGGTATGCAGAAAACTGCAGATAGATCCATGTTTATCGCCTTGTACAAAACTTAAGTCCAAATGGATCAAAGATCTCAACATAAATCCAGCCACACTGGAACTTTTAGGAGAGAAAGTGGGAGATACTCTTCAATGAGTTGGTACAGGAGACCACTTCCTAAACATAACACCAGTGGCACAGGCACTGAGATCGACAATTAACAAATGGGACCTTCTGAAACTAAAAAGCTTCTGTAAGGCAAAGGACACAGTCAAAAAGACAAAAAGGCAGGCCACAGAATGGGAAAAGATATTCACTAACCCTACATCTGACAGAGGGCTAATCTCCAAAGTTTACAAAGAACTCAAGAAACAAGTCTGCAAAACACCAAAGGATCCAATTAAAAGGTGGGGTACAGAACTAAATAGAGAATTCTCAATAGAGGAGGCTAAAATGGCCAAGAGACACTTAAGAAAGTGCTCAACATCCTTAGCCATCAGGGAAATGCAAATCAAAACAACTCTGAGATACCATCTTACTCCTGTCAGAATGGCTAAAATCAAAAACACCGAAGACAATTTATGCTGGAGAGGATGTGGAGAGAGAGGAACACTCCTCCACTGCTGGTGGGAGTGCCGACTCATACAGCCTCTTTGGAAATCAGTATGGAGATTCCTCAGGAAAATGGGAATTAATCTACCACAAGACCCAGCAATTCCACTCTTAGGCATATATCCAAATGAGGCAAGTTCATACAACAAGGGCATCTGCTCCACTGTGTTCATAGCAGCATTATTTGTAATAGCCAGAACCTGGAAGCAACCTAGATGCCCCTCAACTGAAGAGTGGATAGAGAAAATGTGGTACATTTACACAATGGAGTATTACTCAGCAGAAAAAAATAATGGAATCTTGAAATTCGCAGGGAAATGGATAGCACTGGAAGAAACCATCCTGAGTGAGGTAACCCAGTCGCAAAAAGACAAACATGGTATGTACTCACTCATATATGGAATTTAGACATGGATCAGGATAGTGCCAGTTTGCACTTCCACTGATAGAGAGTCTGGGAAACAGGAAAGAACCTAAAAGATATGCATATATGCATAGTACCCAAGAGAAGAGGATTGAGACAAGATCCTCTGAATGGATGGGGAACATGGCGAGGAGTGGGGGGAGTGGGACCTGGGAAGAAGAGAGGGGTGAAAAGGAAGAGAGTTGGTCATGGGGGAAAAGGAAGTTGAGGGGGTGGGGGTAGAATAGGGGGAAGAGGGAATCATAGGATCGAATACAGATCAGGCACCAGAGCGACCTCGAGTGCTCTAAAGGGATAACACCAATTGGCAAGCTAAGCAATAGTGGAGAGACCACCTCGAATGCCCATTCCTGATAATGAACTTGATGTCTATAACCATCCGGGAGCCTTCATCCTGTGACTGATGGAAGCAGAGGCAAACACACAATTAATCACTGAACTGAACCCAAGGAACCCAGTGACAGAGAGAGAGGAGTGATGAGCAAATTGGCAAAGAATGGGCTGGCAAAACCAGCAGAGACAGCTGATCTGAACAGGGGAGAGCTCTTGGACCCCAGACTGACAGTGAGGAGGCCAGTATGGGACTGATCTGGACCCCCCAAATGTGAGTGTCAGCGAGAAGGCCTGGGCAATCTATGGGGCCCTGAGTTGTGGATCAGTGTCTATCCCTGGAATACAAACAGTCATCGTGTGCCTATAGCACAAAGAGGGATGCTCTCTCAGCCTGGACTCTTAGGGGAGTGCCTGGACCCTACCCAGAGTGAAGTGACAGACTCTAGATATCCCCTATTTTGAAGGATTTTGCAATAGGGTGGGAGGGTGGGGGGGAAGGGGAGTGCGGGAGGAGGGGAGGGAGAGGGAACTGGGATTGACATGTAAAACAAGCTATTTAAAATTAAAATAAAATGATAAATAAAAAAAGAACAGGTAAAAAAAAGAATAATAGGTATAGAAGAAGGTGAAGAAAACCACCTCAAAGAGGCAGGAAACATATTTAACAAAATCATAGAAGAAAACTTTTGCAACCTAAAGAAAGACATGCCAAAGAAAGTGCAAGAAGCTTACAGAACACCAAATAGAGTGGACCACAAAAATGTCCCCTCGACACATAATAATCAAGAACCCAAATATACAGAATTAACAAAGGCTATTAAGAGCAGCTAAGGAAAAATGCCAAGTAACATATAAAGGCAAACCTATCAGAATTACACCTGACTTCTCCATGCAAACTCTGAAAGCCAGAAGGTCCTGGATAGATATTCTACTAACACTAAGAGACCACGAACGTCAGCCCAGACTTCTATATCCAGCAAAGCTCTCAATCAGAGAAAGCAAGATATTTCATGACAAAACCAGATTTAAACAATACATATCCAACCCAAGGAAGTTAACTACAACCAGAAAAAACATAGGCAATAGATAATCCCACTTTATCAACAGACAAAAGAAAAAGTGTTGAAAATCCACATACAATTCCACCAACAACCACCATGCCAAAACAAACAGGAATGAGCAATCAATGGCCATTAATATTAATGGTATTTGGATTTGAAGATAGAATCCATCCTTCTACTGCATACAAGACACACCTCAGCTTCAAAGACAGATGCTACTTCAGAGTTAAGAGTTGGGAAAAGATTTTCCAATCAAATGGACCCAAGAAACAATTAGGGATAGCAATCCTAATTATCTAACAAACTAGAATTTAAACTGAAATCAATCGAAAAAGATGAAGGAGGTCATTTCATATTCATCACAGGAGAAATCCACCAAGATGAGTTTCGATTCTGAACATCTATGCCCCAAATACAAAGGCACCCATGTAGTAAAAGAAACATTACTGAAATTCAAATCATATAAAACCTCACACACTACAGTGGGAGACATCAACACCCCTCTCTCACTATTAGACAGGAATACCAGACAGAAACTTAACAAGGAAACAAAGGAACTAATAGAAGTTATGACCCAATTGGGTCTAACAGACATCTATTGAAGATCCATCCAAACATGAAAGAATATACCTTCTTCTCAGCGCCACATGGAATCTTCCCAAATATCGACCACATACTTGGTAACACAGCAAACCTCAACAGTACAAAAAAATTGGAATAACTCCATGTATCTTATAAAAACACCATGCTCTAAAGTTAGAATTCAACAACAATACAAATTGCAGAAACCCTGCAAACTCATGGAAATTGAATGATGCCCAATTGCACCATTCCTGGGTAAAAGAAGAAATATAAAAACAAATTAAAGTATTCCTAGAATTCAATGAGAATGAAGACACATCATACCCAAACCCATGGAACACTTTGAAAGCAGTGCTAATAGCACTAAGTTCATAGCACTAAGTGCCCACATGAAGAAACTGGAGAACACTCACACTAGAGAATTAACAGCACAACTGAAAGCTCTAGGACAGGAAGAAGCAAACTAAGCCCAGCAGAGCAGACACCAGGAAATAATTAAATTGAGGGCTGAAATCAATAAAGTTGAAACTAGAAAAACAATACAAAGAATCAATGTAGCCGGGCAGTGGTGGCACACGCCTTTAATCCCAGCACTCGGGAGGCAGAGGCAGGAGGATCTCTGTGAGTTCGAGGCCAAGCTGGACCGACAGCCTCCAAAACAATACAGAGAAACCCTGTCTCGAAAAACCAAAAAAAAAATCAGTGTAACAAAGAGTTGGTTCTTTGAGAAAATCAACAAGATAGGCAAATCTTTATCCAAACTTACCAAATGGCAGAGTGTGAACATACAAATTAACAAAATCAGAAAAGAAAAGGGGGAAGAAACAATGGACAGTGAGGAAACCCAGATAATCATCAGGTCATATTTTGAAATCTATACTCCACAAAATTCAAAAGTTTAAGGGAAATGAACAATTTTCTGGACAGATATCACTTACCAAAATTAAATCAAGAATAGTTAATCAATTTAAATAGTCCTATAACACCTAAGGAAATAGAATCAATCATCAAAATTCTCCCCCCCAAAAAAACCAAAGCCAAACAAATAAACAAACAAAAAAAACCCAGGGCCAGATGGCCTCAGTCCATAATTTCTCCAGATATTCAAGGAACAGCTTACACCAAGTCTCCTCAACATATTCCATGCAATAGAAGCAGAAGAGTCTTTGCCAAAGTCTTTTTACAAGGCTTCAATAACATTTGTACCCAAGCCACACCAAGACAAAACTAAAAAGAGAACTTCAGGCAAATATCCCACATGAACATTGATGCAAAAATACTCAATGAAATACTGGCAAATCAAATCCAAGAACGCATCAGAAAAGTCATCCACCACGATCAAATAGGTTTCATTTTGAAGATACAGGGATGGTTCAGCATACAAATATCCATCAATGTAATCCACCATATAAACAAGCTGAGAAACAAAAATCACATGAATAAGCCTTTGACAAAATCCAACACCTCTTCATGATAAAGATCTTGGAGAGATGCGGGATAACAGGAACATAATAAAAGTTATATATACAGAAAACCAACAGCCAGCATCAAACTGAATGGAGAGAAACTCAAGGCATTTCCTCTAAAATCAGGAACAAGACAAGGCTGTCCTCTTTCCCCATACCTCATCAATATTGTACTCAAAGTTCTAGCTAGAGCAATAAGACAACAAAAGGATATCAAGGGGATACAAATTGGAAAGGAAGAGATCAAACTTTCACTATTTGCAGATGATATGATAGTTTACATAAGTGACCCAAAGAACTCTACCAGGGAACTCTTACAGCTGATAAACATCTTCAGGGAGGTAGCATGATACAATATCAACTCAAGAAAATCAGTAGCCCTGCTATATACAGGCAATAAAAGGGCTGAGAAAGAAATCAGGGAAACATCACCCTTTACAATTGCCACAAACAACATAAATTACGTTGGGGTAATGCTAACCAAACAAGTGAAAACCTATATTTCAAGAACTTTGAGTCACTAAAGAAAGAAATTAAAGAAGACACCAGAAAATGGAAAGATCTCCCATGCTCTTGGATAGGTAGATTCAATGCAGTAAAATGTCAATCCTGCCAATAGCAATCTACAGACTCAATGAAATTCCCATCAGAATTCCAGCAAAATTCTTCACAGACCTTGAAAGAACAATTCTCAACTTTATATAAAAAACAAAAGACCCAGTATAGCCAAGGCAATCCTGTTCAACAAAGCAACATCTGTAGGCATTACCATCCCTGACTTCAAACTCTATTATAGAGCTCTAGTCCTGAAAACAGCTTGGTATTGGCACAAATACAGACAGGTAGACCAATAGAATCAAATTGAACACCGTGATATTAACCCACACACCTACGAACACCTGATTTTGATAAAGAAGCTAAAATTATACAATGGAAAAAAGAAAGTAACTTCAACAAATGGTGCTGGCATAACTGGATACTGGCATGTAGAAGACTGCAGATAGATCCATGTCTATCACCATGCTCAAAACTTAAGTCTAAATGGATCAAAGACTTCAACGTAAATCCAGCCACACTGAACCTCTTAGAAGAGAGAGTAGGAGGTACCCTTGAAGGAATTGGTACAGGAGACTGCTTCCTGAACTTTACACCAGTAGCAGCACAGACACAGAGATCAACAATTAATAAATGGGACCTCCTGAAACTGAGAAGCTTCTGTAAATCAAAGAACATACTCAACAAGACAAAAAGACAGCCCACAGAATGGGAAAAGATATTCACTAACCCCACATCTGATGGAGGGCTGATCTACTCGGGAGGCAGAGGCAGGCAGATTTCTGTGAGTTCGAGGCTGGGCTGGACCGATAGCCTCCAAAACAATACAGAGAAACCCTGTCTCGAAAAAACCAAAAAATAAACAATAAATTTTTTTAAATTTTATTTTCCAGTTTAAATTTATATAAGAATCAAGGTTGCTTCACAAGTCAGTTCCAGGTCCCTCTCCCATTCCCTCCCTTCCTCCCGTGCCCTCCCCTCCCCCCCCGTTATCCTCTCATTTCTCCAGGGAGGGCGAGGCCCTCCATGGGGGTGTCCATAGTGTGTCATTTCATATAGGGCAGGGCCTAGACCCTTTCCCAAGAGTTCTGGGTGAGAGTGCACCTCACATTGTTCTATTGGAGTCCAAAGTCCGTGTGTATACTTGGGATGGGTACTGATCTGCTGCCCAAGGCTCATTAGATTCCCTAGGCCTCTTCACTGACACCCAGATTCAGGGGGTCTTGATCAGTCCCATGCTGGCTTCCCAGGCTAATGCCTGGGATTCAAGAGAAAAAAAAATTTACAAAGAACTCAAGAAGCAAGTCTCTAAAACACCAAAGGATCCAATTAAAAAGTGGGCTATTTCCATGTACAATGACAAAAGCTTACAAGAAGCAAAGGAGAGAAGCATAGCTTCCTGGTGAAAGCATTTTCTCAGGTGAGCTCTGTTTTGCTAGAGACAAGCAGAAACTCAGCTTGCTTAAGGGAATCTTTCTGTCTCAGCATAAGCAAAAAAACAAAAAAACAAAAAAAACCAGCAAGGTTTTAAGAGGCTCTGCTAACAATTGAAAGGTATGTAAGTACAGCTGGAAGTGGCAGTGACCACATCTCCAAGATGGCAGTTTTTTCTGGGTGCCAGCATAGACTGAGGCAGTGAGATGGAGTCATGCTTATGCCCGCCATCTTGGAAAAACTGCAGTTTAAACAGCCACGGTTTTAACAGACAAGACACATGGCTAGAAAACCATAGAAATTTACAGTAAAGTCAAACGTGGATGAAGAAAAACCTCCAAAAGTTTACAATGTGTTTAAAAATATATGTAGGATTGAGAGAGAAAAAGAAACAGAATAGTGATAAATAGAGAAGCCGGAAGTGGTGGCACACACCGATAGGATTTGCTCTAGAGGCAGAGGCAGGCGGATTTCTAGAGAAACACTGTCTCTGAGAAATAAATAAATAGATAAAAGTAAAAGAAATAGAGTAATAATAGATGAATAATAAAGCCACGTAAAGATGGAAAATACACAGAGAGTCTGGATACTCTGCGCTATTGTGTTTTTCAGGTTTTAATTGCTAAAGAAGAAAACACTGCTACAGTATACTTGATTAGAAATGCTGCTGAATTAATCCAACTTATATATTTCAAAAATGCTTTGACCTCTAACTTTAAGTATAAGGACTGGTTACTTGGGAAAAGTGTATTTGTTTATGTTCCCACAGAAAATGGAAAGCTGTGGATTCCTTCCAGGCTTCTGTGGTTTGATGAACCAAGACCACCAGAAGCAGTGGCCCAAGTGATTCAACATCTAAAACAGCTAAGATGATGCAGACTTATAGACCCTGAAAATAAGGACTTAAATAGGTTTCTGAGTTTTGTCATGATCTCTATGGTATGAACAGCGCCCCCATCCAGCACGAAGCCGTTTGGAATGAGCGACGTCCTAATTCCCATCTTGTTTATAAATCTTTGTTTTCATTTAAATGGGGTTGCTAGTAATTGGTTAAGGATCACAGTCAATCTCTTTTTAATGGAAAAGGGGAAATTATGGTATGGAAATGAATATTTGGTATGGGCATGGTTTTTCATTTATTGATACAAATTCAAATTCAATTTTGTGATGTATATATTTCTCCTCTTGATTAAGTATTGTGTTTATATTGATCTTTTAAAAAATAATGCATAATTGGATATAGACTATAGAAAGTTACTTATAATAGTTAGAACTTATAGTTAGGTAAGTTAGGTTTTCTAGACATACAGAAATATATTTGAGATAGATAGACAGTCTTCAAACCTTTCAAAGACCTTCAGAAAAGGGCATTTACAATGATTTAGGGGTTTTCTTGATAATGAGAAATGTCTGCTCCTGGCAGCACCAATTACTTCTGAGAGGAAGATGGGCATCGAAGTTTGCTTTCAACATGGCAAGATTAGCCATTTGGGCGAGAAATGCTCTTTCCTGGACTGCTTGACTGTTCCTGTATAAACTGGACATGCAGGACCCACAAGATAGTGACTGCTGAACTCAAACAGTCCTTCAGGGTTCCTGATTCATAGAAGAGTCTATGGAAGAGACTTTCTGCGGGACACAGAAAAATGACTGACAGACTTCCAATGCTGATGGACAGTTTGAAATTTCCTGCTTTGCTGAGAAGTCTTCCAGATACACTATGGCCTGTGGGCTGAAGATGGCTACCCCACTGTTACAGCAGATGGGAGATGTCATTCTGAAATCTGTCTCTTATTGGTTGTTGAATAAAGCACTGTTGGCCAATAGGGAAGCAAGATAGGTGGGACTAGGTGTCGAGGAGGATTCTGGGAAGGAGAAACACAGGGAGCCACGATGTAGCGGCCATAGGGGTAAGAAGTTTGGACCCTTTCTCCGGTAAGAGAAATACTTAGATTAACAATTATGGAGTAAATACACAAGTCAGAGATAGCCAGTAAGAAACCAAGCAAACTGCCAGCAGTTTCATAATTAATATAGCCTCCTGTGTGTTCATTTGGGACTGATGTGGCTCTGGAACCAGGCTTGCGGGAAGGTTGCACTCAACAGCTACAGAACTAAATAGAGAATTCTCAATAAAGGAGTCTAAAATGGCTGAGAGACATGTGAGAAAGTGCTCAACATCCTTAGCCATCAGGGAAATGCAAATCAAAACAACTCTGAGATATCAGCTTACTTCTGTGAGAATGGCTAGAATCAAAAACACGAGTGACAGCTTATGCTGGAGAGAATATGGAGAAAGGGGAACACTCCTCCATTGCTGGTGGAAGTGCAAACTTTTGCAGCCATTTTGGAAATCAGCATGGAGATTCCCCTGGAAAATGGGACTCAGTCTACCAAAAGACCCAGCAATTCCACTCTTAGGCATATACCCAAAAGATGCACATTCATACAACAAGGACGGCTGTTCTATTATGTTCGTAGCAGCACTATTTGTAATATGCAGATTATGGAAGCAACCTAGATGCCCCACAACTGAATAGTGGATAGAGAAAATGTGGTACATTTATGCAATGGAGTACTACACAGCGGATAAAAAACAATGGAGTCTTGAAATTTGCAAGCAAATGGATGGCACTAGAAGAAACCATCCTGAGTGAGGTAACCCAGTCACAAAAAGACAAACATGATATGTACTCACTCATATATGGATTCTAGACATGGATCAGGGGAGTACCACCCTACAATCCCATTGCCAGTGAGTCTGGGAAACAGGGAGTTTCCCAAGAGAGATATGCAAAATACCACAGAGAAGGTGAATGAAACAAGATCTCCTGAGCAGATTGGGAGTATGGGGGGAGGGAAGAGGGAACCAGGAAAAAAAGAGCGGGAAAAGAGGTGAGGAGAAGAAGATATGGGGGAGCAGTAAGTTTGAGTCGGGGACAGAATGGAAGAGACTAGAATGAGAGATGCTATAATATAGGGACTCATTATAGGTTTGAGGAGAGAGCTAACACTATTGGGATTTCCAGAGATCTACAAGGATGACACCAACTGGCAAACTAAGTAATAGCCCCTCCCTGATAATGAGACTGACAAGTACCTTATATGCCATCCTAGAATCTTCATCCAGTGACTGATGGAAGCAGAGGCAGATATGCAAAGATAAACACTGAACTAAATTCCTGGAACCCAGTGACAGAGATGGAGGAGTGATGAGCCAAGGGGTCAAGACCGTGCTGGTGAAACCCACATAAACACTGAACTTTACAAGGGGAAGCTCTTGAACCCCAGACTAATGGCTGAGAGGCCCGCATGGGACTGATCCAGAACTCCCTGAATGTGGTGTAAGTGAGGAAGCCTCAGAAATTTCTGGTGCCTTGGGTAGTAGATCAGTGTTTACCATGGCATATGAATTAACTTTGGGAGCCCATTACATATGGAGGGTATCTCTCTCAGCCTGGACACATGGGGGAGCACTTAGGTCCTGTCCCAGATGAAGTGTCAGACTCTGGAGATTCCCCCCTTGGAGGACCTCACTCTCCCTGGGGAATGGTATGGTGATTGGTGGGGATTGGGGGGGGGGTTCTAGCAGAGGGGTAAGGGAGGAGGGGAGGGAGACGGAGCTGGGATAGACATGTGAGGCAAGCTTGTTTCTAATTTAAACAAAAATATATTGAGAAAAAAAGTACATGAAATTGAACATTCTTATAAGTACACGTTTGTAAACATGTGCAAATTGTATGCATGTTTGTGTGGTATGGGTGCTTATCATATATTTGCATGTCTGAAACTGTATACTTATAAATTTCCATGGTACAAGTCCATGTTATTTCTATACAGTGTATTATGATGCACATGTTTGTTTCTATGTGTATGCATGTGCAGTGTATAGTATTTATGCCTGTGTATGTATGAATGTGTGAGTGCTTATGGTTGTGGGTGGGAGAGTTTATGTGTGTGGAAGGTGACTGTTTCTCTTTTTCCTTAGCACTTGCTCAGAACTCCTCAGTCCTTGGCTCTCTCACAGGCAGAAGAAGTGACAAATGCAGACTCCAGTTTCTTACTCTGTTTCTAGAGTACCTGGTATACCTGTTATTCCCTGCAGTCCACTGTGTGGGCATTTATCAGTCAGAGGCACAGAGTTTGTACTCTCCTTGGAAGGCAGGAAGGACAGAGAGAGACTTTGATGGATAGCTTTTCCAGATGAGGGAGACTGAAACTCCAGACCCTCCCTCCATCTGGGTGTTGTTTTGATGAGATAATTTTTCTCATTAGCCTCCATGACTCTTTGCTGATATACAGATTTGTTTGCGCTTACATGGAACTCTAAAAATATGTAATTTCCTTCTTTCTTTGCCTTTCAAAGAAGAGAACTCAGAGCCAGGCAGCAGCTGGCATCTTCACTAAGAATTCAGGATGCCATACATTGTAAGCCCCCTAGTTGTTGGGGGGGGGGGAGAAAAGTAAATATTTGTCCACGAAGATTTCAACAAATTAGACAAAGTTCTAGGAAGAGCGAGCAGGATATATCTTTAAGGAATACTGAGAACAGGGTTGGGAGTCAGCCACTCCTAGTTCTATTTCATGTCTTTAGCATGCAGCAAAAAAAGCTACTAGTTATGGATCTTTAAAACCATTGTCTTTTTCTGACTCTCTGTCCTCCTCCAGAGCTATTTCTCTTGTAAAAATTTATGTCCTTTATTTAAGGATGCCTTCACCAACAAAGTTCCTATTCCTTTAATTAAAATGAATCTGTTTTAACAGAATACTGCTGTTATAGTGCTTTCTACAATGGATTGTATCTATTGTTCAAGTCATTTACCCTGATAGGCTGTAAACACTATAAGATTATAGTTTGCCATTTTATTCTTTGTTTTCTCAGCATTAGCACGATGTTTAGTATATACTAAGAATCTCATAAATGCTTATTGGCTTGTTGGAATGTGATAGCATCCAAGACTAAAAAGCACCTGAAGTGCTTTATGGTTTTAAGAAGGAAGGTGAAAAGTTCTTCCCTCAGGAGAAAGTTGATGTGTTAAGGCTTTTAGTACATAATTATGAATAACTGTAAAATGATGGAAAAGTCATGGTTATACTACATTAATGATATTATATATGCCAATATAATAAATCCTCATAATGAATAGTCATTCTATTGGTACTGCTCCTCTATAGAACCCTGACTAATACTTCAGCCTTTGCTTGTAAGCTGATTCTGTATTTTGGAAAGAAGTTGTGAACTTTTTTGAAAGTGAAATTAAACTCAGAAATATTTAATGAAGTCAACAAGGACATAATACTGTAATACAGAAGTGAACAAAAAGGAATTTTAAATTCCATACTACTTTCTCTCTGCTGAATGTAAGAAGAGGTCTCGAGTGACAGTCAACATTAACCTAAGAAATACTTGGACTTAAGGCAAAGGAGTGCTCTTATCCTTTCCACTTTGGAATAATTTTCAAACTGAATGTATCTTAAAATAGGAATTAAGTGGCTTGGATTATGCACAGTTGGTCACAGGTCCTCTGAAATCATATACTTGGTTGTTTCAGTAACTGAAGATGTAACACATATTTTAAATAGTGTTAAGAAGTGATTGCTTATCCACTAATTAAATATTTTTGGATTGAAATAGATGTTACAGATATATTTTGTTCCTTGAAATGGTCTCTTCCTAAGTATTTTGCCAGACTCTGAACCTGCAATTCACAGTCTAATGGAAGGGCAGATTTGGCAGACATTTTTGACAAAAAGTCTATTTGCTGGTCTCTGGAACTTTTTATGAACATTTTGGACAGGGGGCAGAATCTGAGATTACTGCCAAGAAGTGAGCTCATTCATACAGCTACCCAGGCATTTTCTACATGCAGATTTACCTCTAAAGTTAGTAAAAGTTGTTAATGCTATTGTTGGCTCATGCTTTGACAAAGCCTGATAAAATACAAACCAGAGCTAGTGGTTTATATTTTCGGCTTTCTGGAAGGTCTCAACCCCTCTCAGCTTCAATTTCTTTTCTAATGAGGTAAAACTTTAATAAAATGAGGTAATTTCGAAATGGTGTCCTTACACCAAGTTTAAAATGGAAGAAATACAATAAATTTATAGTTATATTTTAACTACAAGTTGAGAATATCTAGCTGCCTGTATTGCTGCATGTTTTACTTCTTTGGTATGAGATGAATAATATGAGAATTGTCTTCACTTTCCTAAAAAAAGGGAAAGTTTCAGAAAGTTAAAGCAATATGTTGAAGATCACACAGTAAGAGTAGACCATGAATGCAAATTCAAGGCTGTCTAAAACAAAATTACTTTCTTCATTATTCTAAATGATATGCTAGTTTGTGTGGTTACAATGGCCTGAATGGTCCATATTATTAGTTAGCCCACAGTACTTTGTTTTCTGATGTATTGTTATTGGAGCTTTCTTAACATCATTTCTATAAGGCAATAGTTTAAAAGGTAGTAATAAATTGCTACAGTTGTCATCATTACCCTTTATCTTACACTTAGTCTATCTTATCTTAATTTGCTTTATTCATTTTAATCACTTGCCTTTTCCCTCTGATTTCTTGAATTAAAAGCCCTTGTGTATTCTTTTTCAATTTCTTCTTTCTAAAAATCAATGATGTATCCATGTGCAGATATTTATCTCTATATCTATCTATTATCTATCTGTCTGTCTGTCTATCTATCTATCATCTATCTATCTATCTATCTATCTATCTATCTATCTATCTGTCTGATGTGTACAAACAATTGGTAGCCAGGCATGAATTACAGTCAGAATGACCAAACTAAGAGAATGATGGGAAGAAGGGTGGAGTCAGAAGAGATGCCAGCCAGGATCTGAGGTCGTAGAAAATGAGGTAACAAGCCATAAGCCATGTGGCAAAGCACAGGTAGGAAATACGGGTGAATTTAAATGTATGAGCTCATTAGCAACAAGGCTGAGCTATTGGCCGAGCACTTATAAGTAATCTTAAGTCTCCATGCTGGTTGTTTAGCAGCAGGTGGTCAGGACAGGAAAACTCTGCCTACAAGCTTCTTTTCCAGAGGACTCAGGTTCAGCACCCACAGTTTGTCTTCCAAGGGTCTGTAATGCCAAAGGGAATCTGGTATCATCTTCAGGAACAGATACACATTCAGGCAAACACTCACACAAACAAAATAAATAAAATCTAAAAAAATGTTATGTGACTTCTAGAACTACAGTTTTGTAGTTCAACTAATCTATGAAAGCAGAAAACAGCTCAATGGTTGTTCACAGCCAGAAGGTGGAGACTTGCGGTAGACATTAAGAAGACAAGGGGATTTTTGTAGATTAATGAAAATATTCATGTCTTAATTTTGATGAAGGTGCTTCTACATATATACACATTTGTCAAAATGAATTGAATGATATAATTCAAAGTGGGGAGACATATTTATACCTAAATTATGCATAAATTAAAATTAATTCCTTAAATTGTATTTTTTTCAGGCCAAAGAGATTTGCAAAGCATATGGAACCATAAAAGATGCTAGACAACTGAAACACTCCTAAGCAAAAAGAACAATGCTGGACAGATTATCAGGTTCAATTTCAGCAATACAGTAACAAAATCATCATGGTAATAGCACAAAAACAGAGTTCATATATACACTAAGTATTTGATTTTCAAAAAAATTGAGGCTTTGCCTAATGATGTTACAAATTTTAGCCAAATAAATTATATTATTATCATTTATTACTGTAAATGGTATGTGTCTGGCACAGTATATTACAGAGATAAAAAGATAGCCTTGAGTCTTGTAGAATTGGTTCTTTCTTTCTACCTTTATGTGGGTTCTGTGGTTCAAACCCTGCTCATTGGGCTTATGTGACTAGTATTTTTACCTGCTAAGTCACTATATCTGCCCTTAAGATACTTTTAATTGAATCATTTCTCATTGACTTGGGATATTTCTGAAATAAAGGGGGGTAGAGACATATTTTAATGACCTTAATCATATATTTAACCCATGTTTCTTAAATTAAGTAAGGCAAAAGCTGGGTGCAGTGAAATGTACCTGTAGTCCCAGGTACTTGAGAAGCTGAGGCAGGGAGTTTGATGAACCTAGAAGACAAAGAATACACTGGACAACGTAATGAAAGACTGGGCTGGTTTAACCCCCAGAAACAGCTGACCAGACAAAGGTTAACTCTTGAATCCCAGGCATCAGCCTGGGAATCCAGCATGGTACTGATCAAGACCCCCTGAATGTGGGTGTCAGTAAGGAGGCCTAGGTAATCTATTGAGCCTTGGGCAGCAGATCAGTACTCATCCCGAGTATACACACGGACTTTGGACTCCCATCCAACAATGTGAGATGCACTCTCACCCTGAACTCTTGGGGGAGGGTCTAGGCCCTGCCCTGTATGAAATGAGAGACTATGGACACCCCCATGGAGGGCCTCACCCTCCCTGGGGAAATGAGGGGATAATGGGGGGTTTGGGGAGAGGGCACGGGAGTAGGGGAAGGAAAGGGAGAGGGACCTGGAACTGACTTGTGAAGCAACCTTGTTTCTTATCTAAATTTAAACCTAATAATAAATTTAAAAAATTAAAACCAGGAAGATAGAAATGGATAAATCACAAGGCAGAAACTTAAAAATTGAAATAAGAATACTTATCATTTAAGTACTTCTTTGATGTATGGACTGGAGATTATTTTTGTGTTGTTTCACTTTTAACAGAAGTACAGTATATGCAATGTATATATCATTCACGTAAGGGTGTATATTTTAGTGAACAGAACACATTTCTGTAAACTATTACTGAGACTAAACAGAGAGTGACATCAACATTATAGATGCCCCTTTGTATGATTTCTAGTCCTCTGAATTATTCAGACTCAATGTGACTCAACCACAACAAAAACATCAAATTGAAAATTGTTCCATATAACAGATTTATTTCTAATATTTCATTTTGCCAATATATAAATGATTGAAGAAACATGAATATTAGTTAGTTGAAATGGAGACAGTATATGATAGTATCTGAAATTTACAAAAAATACTTTTTATTATACCTTTCATTACTCAAAACAATTTTTATTTAAACATATTTGATTATATTCCTCCCCTGTACCAAGTCCTTGCTGAGCCTCTCCTCCTCCCTAACCACCCAACTTTAACTTCTTTCTTGAAACACAAACAAAAGCCTAATACAACAATCCAAAAGAAGAAAAAACTATATCACCCAACTGTAGCTAAATAAAAGCACATGAAAAAAAACCTGTGGAATCCATTATTGTTGGTCAGCTACTCCTGAAAATGAGAACTTCCCTGGAGTAGATGACATACTCAATTTCATTCCATTTGAGAAAACTGGCTTTCCCTTTCCCAGCAGGTAAAAAGGACATTTCAGTTTTTAACTTTTACCCTAGTATCTAAGTTTTCATCCATCCATCCATCCATCCATCCATCCATCCATCCATCCATCCATCCATCCCTTGTTGTTCTCTGCATAGTAGCCATAAACTGACAACAACCTAGATGTCCCTCCACAGAAGAATGAATAAAGAAAATATGGTATATTTATACAATGAAGTATTACTCAGCCTCTAAAATAATATGACATCCTCAAATTTTCAGGCAAATCAATGGAACCAGAACACAATGTCACCCTGAGTGACATATCCCAAACCAAGAAAGAAAAGTGTGACCAGTGCCTTGCCCAACCATCATCATAAAGATGCTTTATTTAAAAAAGATCACCCAAAACCTTTGGTATAATATCTGGAGCACAATGGAAGCTGATAAAATCTTCACTAGAAGGTTGGGAATGGAGAGATGGAAAGCAGATGAAAGTGAAAGGAGGATCATACTTTAACTTGTTTGGTTAGATTTATACATGTAAAGACAAAAAATTTCAGTTAAAAAGTCCAATAAGGAAATACCATGAATACTTTTTTCTATCTTTCAAACACCTATGAAAATTTACCAAGTCAGTAAATTAAACATATATTGGGTTTGAATTTTTAAAAGCTCATAATTATGATCATCAGACATTAAAATAGCTCTGTGAAGCATATTGCTGTCCGTTTTTCCCTCTGCAAAGTCTAAATGAAGTGATAAGATGGTCAGGCTGCTCCATTTTTGCCTTGTTCTCTTCTGAGCACTTGACTTAGGAGACAGAAAGTGATTGTGATTATTGAGTGCACATGGCAGCTTAGCTGAAGGATGATCAATGGGCTTCACTTAATAAGCAGAGCCTGAATGAAAGGAGATAATTCTCACCCAAGATAATGGCAAACTTGAACTGGACTTACAGTATTAGAATGTGAGAAAAGAAGATATCTTCCTAAGTGAGAAAAAATAGCAATCTGATAAGCATATTCTTTTTTTCTGGGTCTGATAGTTGACAACATAAGAGTTTGCATTTTCAGTGATCTTCTCTGGTCTAGATTTTTATCAATATTCTTTGTATCTTTTCTTACAAAGCAGCTAGAAATTGCCTTCTCTCCAAGACAGAGTAACTGAGAATTACAGAGGGTTTCTGCCAAGAATATGTAGACTCAGATAAGAACTCTCATCCTTGACTTGTGATAAATATGCTATTAAAAATCAAGGAGACAGTTGGAATGCCTGAAATGTACAGATTATGTGGACATCTCATCTGTAAGACCTTCCCCATTGTTTAACCACAATACTGAGTCTTCTCTGTTTATATTTTTGTTTAGAGATTTTTCTTTTCCCTGGGCTAAAGTGCTTCATGTGGGAGACTAAGAAACTGCCAGGGCTAGTCCATCTGGCTGTGAAATTGATTGTGCTTATTGGAGCAATGCCAGTGGTTCACTAGTCAAAAGTTTAATTTTGGGGCAGTCTAAATCATCTACTCCTTTCTCAGTTTAATGGAGACTATGATTTCCTTTTCTAGAAACTTCTCTGACTGATATGAGATTATCGTATAAGAGCCTTTTATAATCTTGGTATCAGACTCTGGAGATCATTCAGCTTGAGTGAAGCCTCTCCTGTATAACAAACCCAAAGCAGTGAAATGAGTTGTTGCAAAGGTTTATGGCAAGTGAAAAATCACTATGCTATATTTGATTACATTTGTCTGACCTCAAACCATCTTAGGAGCTAGAGTAGTCATTTCTGTTAAGTAATTCATTTCAAATTGCTTAATTAAGAAAGAAAATTTCATTGAATCCTCTAGATTAATTTGCACTTCTACTTAAGAGCATCAACATTTATAATCAATTTAAAGAGGAAATGAGCCCAGATTATTTTATACTCCACAATGAAACCTAATTGGATTCGTTTAGACTGAAATTGGAAATATGGGGAAATCTTATATATTTTTAATTTCCTACATCTTAAGGGTAGTAATGGACAGTTCATCTTTGTGAGGCAATGAGTTTGAGACTTGAAATAGCCAAAATTGTATTTTCCAATGAAACGGACCTTTTCCCATGTTTTACTCTTCAGGGAAACACGCAGTAGAGCCAGTTTACAGCAAAAAAACACAGGTAGGTTTGGCCTATGTGGCTGAGAAGGTGATAAGAAGAAGTATAGGCAAGGTCTGCTTTCCTTAGACTCTGTACATTCGATTCACTTTCTTCCCTCTTATTTACACCGTAAAGGGCTATTTTAAACGATGCTGTCAGGATTAGATTGAGTATTTTTAGAAGTCTGTGTTATATGGAGTGAATTAAGGAGGAACAAACTGAAGACAAATGAAACATTTTTTTTTAGTTTGTTTATCACAGGATTTAGTTTGTTTTCTGCTTCTATAATGTCTGGAAAGTTTATAAAGGGAAGGTGTTTACTTAACTCTCTGGTCTTGAAATTAGGAAGTCTGCCATCTGGAGGGGTCTCGCTGTCTCATAACACAATAGAAGGTATCACGTGGTCAGACAGAACAAGCATGTTAGCTCAAATCTCTCCTATCTTCTTATAAAGCCACTAATGCTGTTGGTGAGGATCCCATCTGCATGACTTCATCTAATTCTTATTACTTCCTCATGACTCCACCTCCCATTTACTATTAACAATAACTTTGAGGGGATATTTTCAAATGATCACTGAGTCAGAAATTGTGAAATTCTTGAATTAAGAGAGCAGTAACAGAAATAAAGCATAGATTTATTGGGAGGGGAGATATGAAAAGTCCTTGGTGAGCTAGTTGGAGAAGATGGGGGAAGATCACTGAATACTAGGAAGAAAAAAGCTGTTTTCTGCTTCGGGTTTTATCTATGCACTCACATCATAGATGCACAGAGTTCTTTGTTCTCACAGATGAGTACTAAGGAATCCTGGAATGTTAAGCACACAGGGTTATTCCTTTAAGGGAAGGAATGTAAGACCTATTATCCACCCAGAAGGCTGTGAGTATACATGCCTTCTAGTCTGGTTACCTTTGAGCTTTCTGTGTGGTCAGTGATCATTCCAGTCCCTCCCTCAAACCTTTATCAGAAGATGTCTTTCCAAGTTGATCTATAGAACCCATCTTTATGCAAGGTGTCACATGTGCTTTACAGAGTTTCATTGTAGTCACATCTGATCATTAGTTTACTTTGTTTCTCAAAAACATGCATATATGTTTAGTTGTGCACGTGGCATTGGGTTAATTACTACCAGAAAAGTTCTCATAAAATTGTGCTGTGCTTAGATAGCTCTAAAATAAACCACCTTGGGGTCAGACTTCAGAACTTTGAACCAGCACCAACTACTGAGTTGTTTTGCTCCAAACTGTTTTTTTGTCTCCCGTAAATAGTCTCTCTGCAAGCTTGTAAAGGTCGAAGAGAAAAACCCCTGTATCATGTATCCATGCATCCAAGCTTTGGTAGAACATGGCAAATTTATACATTTGGTCCTATCCTTTAATATCTAATAGACACAGCTCAATAGATAAGTATATTGCCCTAGTGAAAGTGAATGGCAACCTTGTTGAGAACCCCAGGAGACAAAAAGGTTTTAGACCTGATATATTCGTGAAGACTGTATTATAATTGTATTTATTTATTCATCCTTCTTCAAACTTTTATTCAATCTCCTTATATGTTATCAGTATTTGTGATTGAACCTGGAGCCCTATGAATGCATAACAAATACCCAATACCTAACACAAATTTGAAAGCCCAGCACTTTCCAAGTTATATCCCCATACCTGTTGTACTTTGCTTTTTTTAGGCCCACTATTGCAGTTTCCCAGGCTGAGTTTAAAATTACATTTCTCTTTCCTAAGCCTCCCACATAGCTAACTGCAGAGCTGCATCATCAGGCTCAGTCAATTACCTCTTTTGATTGAGGTGTTGTTTCCCCCACTATCTAACTTAATCCTTCAAACTGTTTTCTTGATTCATCTATGAGACTCTTCCTTGCTCTACTTTTTCTTTAATCATAGCATGTGACATCATGTATCTTAAAATAAATGTAATTAACTTACTTGACATTTTTATTCACCATTGTTCATTCTTTGCTTAGAATAAACTGGGACTAGTGATCTTTGTCTTATTTGTCTACAAATGTTTGCCATTCCCCATAGCTGCAGGAATCCCAGTGTCAGCTATGGGAGCTACAGACTGACTATGATAGAGAGACCCAGATAGCCTGTTACAGACTCATGAATATATTCTTGGTTAGGTACACCCTCATATTTATAAGACTGCAGAAAAAATGAAATCTGTATAGATCCTAGATCAAATATGTGCTAAAGCACCTATAGCCACACTTAAAATTTTATAAGTGACAGGTGGACAAATGAGTGTAGAGTAATGTCACACATTATATAACATAGTACGCCTTATGTTGAGGATGCCCAACAAAAGTTGAATAATGTAATCCTGAAATTCAAGAAAGGATCTAGACTATTGCATTAGAACCAGTGGATTCATCATGCTTTTAGTAACTTCTAATTCCTTTTAGGGAAATGATTTTGGCTAAGGTAAGAACAGGGCTCAAGTGGTGGAAAATTGACTCTGCTTAATAGTACTTGATTCAAGCCGGGCGGTGGTGGCGCACGCCTTTAATCCCAGCACTCAGGAGGCAGAGGCAGGTGGATCTCTGTGAGTTCGAGGCCAGGCTGGACCGACAGCCTCCAAAACAATACAGAGAAACCCTGTCTTGTAAAAACAACAACAACAACAAAAAACAAGAGTACTTGATTCAAAACCAAAACAAACAAGAATGAACAATCAATGGTCATTAATATCTCACAATATTAATGGTTTTAACTTGCCCATAAAAGGACACAAGCTAACAAAATAGATATGAAGACAGAATCCATCATTCTGCTGCATACAAGTAACACACCTCAACTTCAAAGACAGATGATTCCTCAGAGTTAAGGGGTGGGAAAAAATTTTCCAATCAAATGGACCCAAGAAACAAGCAGGTGTAGCAATTGTAATATCTAACAAATTAGACTTTAAAATTAATCAAAAGAGATGAAGGAGGTCATTTCATATTCATCACAGGAGATATCAATCAGGATGAAGTGCCAGTTCTGAACATCTATGCACCCAATGCAAAGGCATCCACATTAGTAAAAGAAACATTATTAAAACTCAAATCATACGTAAAATCTCACACACTAATAGTAGCAGGATTCAACATCCCACTCTCACCACTAGACAGGACCACCACACAGAAATGTAACAAAGAAACAAAATAAAAGGTATGACCCAATTGGGTTTAACAGACATCTGTAGAACATTCCATCCAAACACAAAAGAATATAAGTCCTTCTCAGCACCACATGGAACTTTTCTAAAATTGACTACATACTTTGCAACATAGCAAACCTCAACAGGTACAAAAAATTGGAATAACCCCCTGTATCTTATCAGACCACCATGCTTTAAAGTGCGAATTCAACAGCAACACAAATAGTAGAAAACCTACAAGCTAATGGAAACTGATCAATGTACAATTGCACCATTCCTGGATTAAGGAAGAAATAAAAAAGAAATTAAAGATTTCCTAGATTTCAGTGAGAATGAAGACACATCATACCCAAACCTACGGAACACTTTGAAAGCAGTGCTAAGAGGAAAGTTCATAGAATCAAGTGCCCACATGAAGAAACTGGAGAATAGTCACACTAGAGAATTAACCGCACAACTGAAAGCTCTAGAACACACAGAAACAAACTCACCCCAGAGGATTAGACACCAGAAAATAATCAAATCCAGGGATGAAATCAATAAAGTAGAAACTAGGAAAACAATACAAAGAATAATGTAACGAAGAGGTGGTCCTTTGAGAAAATCAACAAGATAGGCAAACCTTTATCCAAACTTACCAAAAGGCAGAGTGAACATGTAAATTAACAAAATCAGAAATTACAAGGGGGACATAACAGTGAACACTGAGGAAATCCAGAGAATCATCAGGTCATACTTTGAAAACTTGTACTCCACAAAATTTGAAATTCTAAAGAAAATGGACAATTATCTTGATAGATATCACTTACCAAAATTAAGTCAAGAACAGATAAGGAATTTAAATAAACCCATAACCCCTAATGAATTAGAAGCAGTCATCAAAAGTCTCCCAACCAAAAAAAGCTGAGGGTCAGATGGCTTCAGTGCAGAATTCTACCAGAAATTCAAAGAATAGATAATACCAATTCTCCTCAAAGTATTTCACACAATAGAAGCAGAAGGGTTATCGCGAAACTCTTTTTAGGAGGCTTCAATAACCTTGGTACCCAAGCCACACAAAGACACAACTAAGAGAGAGAACTACAGATCATCTTCATCATGAACATTGATGCAAAAATACTTAATAAAATACTGGCAAATCCAATCCAAGAACACATCAGAAAACATTATCCGCCATGATCAAGTAGGTTTCATCCCAGGGATGCAGGGATGGTTAAACATATGAAAATCCATCAATGTAATCCACCATGTAAACAAACTGAAAAAGAATAATCACATGATCATCTCAATAGATGCCAAAAGAGCCTTTGACAAAATCCAACACCATTCATGATAACGGTCTTGGAGAGATCAGGTATAACAGGAACATACCTAAACATAATAAAAGAAATATACAGCAAACCAGCAGCCAACATCAAACTAAATGGAAAAAAAAATTTAATGTGATTCCTCTAACATCAGGAACAAGACAAGGCTGTCCACTCTCTCCATACCTCTTCAATGCTGTACTTGAAGGTCTGGCTAGAGCAATAAGACAACAGAAGAAGATCAAGTGGATACAAATTGGAAACGAAGATGTCAAACTTTCACTATTTGCAGCTGATATAGGAATTTACATAAGTGATCTGAAAAATTCTACCAGGGAACTCCTAGAGCTGATAAACACCTTCAGCAAAGTGGCAGGATATAAGATTAATTAAAAAAATCAGTAACCCTATTATATACAGACGATAAATGGGCTGATAAAGAAATAAGAGAAACATCACCCTTTACAACAGCCACAAACAAAACAACCTTGGGATAACACTAACCAAACAAGTGAAAGACCTGAATAACAAGAACTATAATTTTTTAAAGAAAGAAATCAAAGAAGATACCAGAAAATGGAAAGATCTCCCATGCTCTTGGATAGGTAGGATCAACATAGTAAAGATGGCAATCTTACCAGAAGCAATCAACAGATTCAATGTAATCCCTGTCAAAATCCCAACACAATTCTTCACAGGCTGTGAAAGAAAAATAATCAATTTTATATGGAAGAACAAAGGACATAGGATAGCCCAAACAACCCTGTACAGTAAAGGAACTTCTGGAGGTATCACCATCCCTGACTACAAGCAGTGTATAGAAGTGTAGTCCTGAAACAGTTTGGTATTGGCACAAAAATAGACAGGTAGACCAATGGAATCAAATTGAAAACCCTGATATGAACCCGCAGACCTGAGAACACCTGATTTTTAAAAAAAAATAACAAAGCTAAAATTATTCAATGGAAAAAAGAAAACGTCTTCAACAAATGGTGCTGGCATAACTGGATGCTGGCCTATAGAAGACTGCAGATAGATCCATATCTATTGCCATGCACAAAACTTAAGTTCAAATGTTCAAAGACCTCAACATAAAAGCCAGTCACACTGAACCTCTTAGAAGAGAAAGTGGGAGCTACCCTTGAACTAATTGCTATAGGAGACCACTTCCCGAACATAACACCAGTAGCATCACAGACACTGAGATCAACAATTAATAAATGGGACCTCCTGAAACTGAGAAGCTTCTGTAGGGCAAAGGACACAGTTAACAAGACAAAAAGGTAGCCCACCTAATGGGAAAAGTTCTTCACCAACCCCATATCTGACAGAGGGCTGATATCTAAAATATACGAAGAACTCAAGAATCTAGTCACCAAGACACCAAACAATCCAATTAAAAAGTGGTGTACAGAACTAAATAGAGAATTCTTAATAGAGAATCTAAAATGACTGAAAGATACTAAAGAAAGTGTTCATCATCCTTAGTCACCAGGGAAATGCAAATCAAAACAACTCTGAGATACCATCTTACATAGGCCAGAATAACTAAAATCAGAAACATCAATGACAGTCTATGCTGGAGAGGATGTGGAGAAAGGGCAACACTCTTCCATTGCTGGTGGGAGTGCAACCTTGTGCAGCCGTGTTGGAAATCAGTATGGCAGTTTCTCAGGAAAATGGGTATCAACCTACCTTAAGATCCAGCAATTCCACTCTTGGGTATATACCCAAAGATGCACATTCATACAAAGTCATATGTTTAACTATGTTCATAGCAGCGTTCTTTGTAATAGTCAGAACCTGAAAGCAACCTAGATGCCTCTCAACTGAAAAATGGTTGGAGAAAATGTACTACATTTACATAATGGAATATTACTCGGTGGAAAAAAACAATGGAATTTTGAAATTCACAGACAAATGGGTGGAACTGGAAGAAAGAATCCTGAGTGAGGTAACCCAGTCACAGAAAGATAAGCATGGTATGTACTCACTCATCTATGGATATTAGACACAGAGCAAAGGATTACCAGCCTAAAATTCACACCTCCAGAAAAACTATGAAACATAGTGGACCCTAAGAAGGAAATGCTTAGCCCCTAATAGGGGAAAGGGACAAGAACTCCTGAGCTAATTGGGAGCTTGGTGGGAGAGGGGACAGAGGTAGGAAAAGGAGAATGGGAGAAGAGAAGGGGGAAGGAGAACAAGAGGGATCAGGAAGACTGAATCAGGGGAGGAATAGAGGAGAGCAAGAAAAGAAATACCTTAATAGAAGGAGCCAGCATAGGTTTAATGAAAAATCTGGCACTAGGGATATGTTAAGAGATCCACAAAGATGACCCCAACTAAGAATCTAGGCAGTAGTGAAGAGGCCACTTTTAATGCCATTCTCCTATAATGAAATTGATGATTACCTTAATTGCTGTCCTAGAGCCTTCATCCAGTATTTGATGGAAGCAGAAGCAGACATCCACAGCTAAGCACTGAGCCATACTCCTGGAATCCAGTTGTTGAGAGGGAGGAGGTATGAGCAAAGGAGTCAGGACTGTGCTGGAGAAACCCACAGCAACAGCTGAGCTGACCTAGTGAGAGTACACAGACCCCATTTGTAAAGCCGGGGAATCAGCATTGGACTAAAACAAGTTCTCTGAACATGGGTGCCAGTTAGGAGGTCTGGGCAGTCTATGGGACCTCTAACTGTAGAACCATTATTTATCCCTAGTGCACAAATGGACGTTGGGAATCTTTTCCCTATGGAGAGATACTATTTCAGCCCAGATACAGGGAGGAAGGCCTAGGCCCTCCTCCAAATGAAGTGACAGATTTTGATGATTCCCTAATGGAAGGCCTCACTATCTTTGGGGAGTGAGTGGGGGTCAGTGCAGGGCATTGGAAGAATGGAGGGAGAGGTAATGGGGGGATAGACATGTAAAATAAGATTGTTTCTAAATAATATATATATATATATAAAGATACTTCAATGGGAATGCTGAAATTTCTTGAAGAAAACATAGGAAGTGCTCTATAAAATTTTGTTGTAGGAAAAATCCAACATTATACTTTATGTATTCAGAAATTAAGGACAACAATCGAATAGTTGGATCTCATAAAAATGAAAAGCATTTGTACACCCAGGAAAACAATCAATCATGTGTCCATGGAGCAGAAAAGAAACTTTGTAAATTATATATACAATAAAGGATGTGTTCAGAATATATAAAGAATAAAAAGTAGAAGCCAAGAAAATGAATGACATATTTAAAAAAAAGAGGTTATGAAACTGAACATGGGAATTCTCCAAAGAAGAAAGCAAAGTAAGTAAGAAATATCCAAAATAAAGTTCATTACCGTTAACAATTAGGAAGATGAAAATGAAAAGACATTATGATTTCATCTCACCACAGTGAGAATGTTTAAGATTAACAGAACAATTGACAACAATTACCGGTGAAGACGTACGGAAGGAAAAAAATCTTCATTCATTATTGGTGGAATTTCAAACTTGTTTAACTACTCTGGAAAGCAACATGGAGAAATGTCAAAAAGGCTAAAGATAAATATGACTCAGCTATATCACACTTGGTGTCTGTTAAAGGACTTGACATTCTGTTTCACAGATGCTTGCTAAGCTGTGTTCATTGCCTCTGTTCATTTCTAGCTAGAACTAGCTAGAAATTGGAAACAGCCCATATACAGTTCAGCTGATGAGAGGACAATGAAAATGTGCTACACATACACAGTGAAAATACTTTTCAGTTGTAAAGTGAAAAGAAATCACAAAATTCACTGATAAATAGACCCAGAAAATATTATATTGAGTGAGGTAGCTCAGACACAGAAAGACAATTGCTTCATATTCCTTCTCATTTGTGGTTCTAGCTCCAAATCATCTTGTGTGGATATGTATATCCACATACACACATACATACATACATACATACATACATACATACATATATACATACATACGTACGTACATACATACTGGAGAGCAACTGTGTCAACGAAGAAAGTAAAAAGGCCCCATGTAGTTGAAAGAGCTCTTGAGAAGGAAATAGCAAAGTACAGCTTATATGAGAGGGAAAATTGAAACAAGAGATGTGGCTTTAATGGTGATTAGAGAAGAGAGGGAGTTTAATATCTCAGGAGCAGGGAGGTCGGATAGATAATACTAATGATGCTTTAAATAGCCAGAGGGAACTATATACTATATAAGTATATCATATATTTGTGTATATAATATGTAAGTACATATATATTATATATGCAAATGTTATGTTTTCATGTTTTTGATAAATATGTATTATATTGCTAACAGTCTGGGAAGGAAGTGCATCAGTCACTTTGAGGCAACCTTCTAATAATAGATGTTCTGTAAGTGGTATGTGGTGAAGAGCAATTCAGAAGCTCAACAGGAAAATAAGAGGCAAAGTTCCAGAATTATTGAAGATGGGTCGTGATTTCTTATCTGAATAATACTCTTTCATGCATATGCATGATATTCTCTTAACTGTTCATCAGTTGGGGGATATGCAGACTGTTTCCCTTCCTGGCAATGGTAAATAAAGCACCAGTAATTATGGACTAACAAGTATGCCTTTAATAAGTTGTAGAATCTTTTGGGTAAATGCCCAAGAGGATATATAGCTGGGTTATATGATAGACTTATATCCTTGTTGCCTTTTTAGGAGACTCTGCAGTGACTTCTATAATGGTGTCAGCAGTTTGCATTCATACCAGCAGTGAGTAGGTACTCCCCTCTCACTAAGTCTATGTCAGTATCTGTTGTTCTTTGTTTCTCTATTCTTGGCCATCCTGAGGTAAGATGAAATCACAAAGTAATATGCGTGTATTTGATGGCTAAGAATGCTGAACTTTAAAAACAAGATTCCTTAGTCATTTGTATCTTATCTTTTGAGAACTCTGTGTTTAGATCCATGCCTTCTTTTCTGAGATTTTTCTTCTTGGTATTTACATAAATTCTAGTTTATAATCCTTTGTCAGATAGATAGCTGGTAAAACTTTTTTTTTTGTATTCTTGGCTATCTTTTCTCTTGGTTGATAGTGTTGTTTGCAGAAGTGATTTAGTTTCATAAGGTCCAATTTGTCACTGCTAATCTTCAGCTGGTCCCCAGAATTTGACTATAACATCCTATTGCTGAAGGTACCATGCCTTTAAGTCAGAGAACATGAGGGAGCAGGATGGTATAGACCTGAAAGTCTCATTGATATTGGCTAGGGTTCATGGTGCTATGCATACTCTTGGAAGAGAAGGGTGATCACCAGTCTCCCCCACTTATGGACACTTATGGGAGTAACCAACTATGAGAGTGGTCAAAAAACCTCATATTTAGCTGAAATAACTGTTGTCTTTTATCCTGCTATAGGTATACACACTCCTATGTCTTTATCACTTAGTTTGCTTCATACTCTATTGCATTAGCTTCTGCCCCCAAACCATCCTGAAAAGATTCAGGGAACTTTTTTGGTGAGAAGGGTAAAAAAATTGAGTTGCCAATGATTATGGAGACAGTGAAAATTCCTTCTTTGTGTTTATTTGTTTGTGAGCATGCACCGTGTCTTTTCAGTTTAGTTCTGGTATCTGAGATGTGCCAAAAATGTTCATTACTTGAATTTCTACTCAACTATTATGATGTCATTTTATGCAAATCACATAACTAATTAATGATGACCATTCTACTGACATCTACAATTTGCTTCCAAATGACAATAATATACTGCTAAGACATTAACTGCAATGATAAATTTGAGCGCCATTATTATTAGATAAAGCTTGACATGAATAAGCATAATACTGTCATACCTTTTTTATATGCCATTTGGTTTATTATATCTCCCTCAGTTAAAAAAAAACAACCTCACTAAAGCTTGGCCACAGTACATATCCAGCCAAATCACACTTATCCAAATAATGAAGATAAAATTCAGTTTTGATACTTAAAAGAACTTTGAGGGGCTGAGGAGATGGCTTTCACATATGATTCAGTTCATCCCATAGAACTCACACTGGACCCATACCTTTACTCCAGCTGCAATGTATCTGATACCCCTTTTGTGACATCCATAGGTATCTGGACACATTTGGGGTACATACAGACACACACACACTAAAAATGTAAAGCCTTACATTATAAAAATAAAAAGATAACTTGAACAATGATAAAAAAGACCTTCCAGGCTAGATATATCTTCATAAAGAATGTTGTATTAACCGAGTTATAAAAACAAGTTTTGTTACCTAGAAACACACTTAAGTAGTTTAGTGATAAAAACGTGTCCATCAGCTCACAGTGCTGTGAGAAGAATTTTCAAAGATTCATTGTTGTAGACCCTTCTTTTTCTCAGATTGTATAGAATAGCCAATAATAAAAAAGTAACAGAAATGGGAATAATATCTTCAGCCTCAAATTGTGTGTATAGATGAGGAAAGGTGGGGTGGTAAGAGCTTTCCATTGGTGGGAATTCATAAACTCTTCTTGTTTCTTATCTATATATTAATGGTCTCTGACAATCATCGATTCACCATCTTTTGATGTAACGTGGGGCCATTTTTCAGATAGGACTTGATAAAGGAGAAGCATTAGGTTTTCATATGAAGGCTACACCTGGGAATATGTTAACATCAGAACCACATTTTTTCTTGATAATTTGAATGGTTTTAGAGCATTTTCTCATACCAGATTTCCAACTCAGTAAAGCACTTTGCCTCAGCTCAGCTCCTAATTTTACCCCTCTTACCTTAACAGCCCCACCTACTGCCATCCTTATTGGATGGCTCACTTCACGCCGTCTCTTTTCCATGTGTTCTTAATTAGGTAACAAGTCTTTTCCCATTTTTCAGTTCACTGTCCCTACTTGAATGCTTCCTACATTCTCATTTGCTAGGTCAAGGGCTCTGGTCCAGCAGTGGTGGCTGCTTGCTGCAATAGGATGACAATGACATATCAGCCTGGTGGAAAGTATTGACAATTCTAGGTGTGGGTTTAGGTTACAGATATCTAGCAGACTTAACTGACTCACAAATAAAAAACTTATATACTGAAAAATCAGAAACACCAATAGGATAAAAGGGATGCAAGACCTCAAAGATATTTTAATTGTTTAAAGTAGGTATGAGGAGCTTATTGGGCTAAATAAGAGCTTCATGTTCATTTGTCTTCACTAGCACTGGGTTACCAGTGCTTAACAGTATTTACTTTATTACAAGCAGGCACCTGTCTTAGTCACTGTTCTATTGCTGTGAAGAGACATTGTGACCTAGGCAACTCTTATGAAAAAAGTATTTAACTGGGGTCGTGCTTACAGTTTCAGAGGTTTAATTTCTTCCTCATCACAGGGGACAGCATGACCACATGCAGACAGGTACTGGAGCAGTAGCTGAGAACTACATCCTGATCCACAGGCTGAGAGAGAGACTCTGGAATTTGTGTGGACTTTTGAACACTCCAAGCCCACCCCTAGTGACACACACTTCCTCCAACAAGCCCAAAGCTCCTAATCCTTTTAAAAAATGTTACTCTCTGGTGACTAAGCATTCAAATATGTGAGCCTATGGGGGCCATTCTTATTCAAACCTCTAGGGTGTCTGACATGGACACAACATCAAGTTATTTTTCTTAGAAAATGCGAGACAGATTTTGGCCTGGTTCCAGCCTGATTCCAGCTTACTGCAATTTCCTCAAACATCATATCTAACCCAGGTCCCAAATCTAGTATCCCAGACTAGTTGAGTGAACCCTACTTATATCATTCCAAATATCCAGGCTTAGGGCAAAACACATACTCTGCAGGCCCTCTGCCCTCTCTCACAACCATGTGATTTCATCCCTCCAGCATTGCAATCAACTTCTAAGCCCAGCTCTGCCAAACAGCCCTCATATGTTCACAGCTTGTTCCAGGGCCAAGCCTGGTAAGTCTGCCTGACCTTATCTCTTTGTATGCTCTGCAGTCATCAGCTCTAACAGAGTTCCCATAATATGTGCCCTGGCCTATGCTTGTGAGCCCTGGTTATGTCACTCAAAACTCTAAACTTGGACCAGGAAGCACACCCTGTGCACTTGGCCAGCATTTCCTATAGCTACCTAGCTTTATCCTTCCATATCATATTCCAGAGACTAGCCTGGTGAGTCTGTCTGTTCCTAGATTTCTAAGGCCTAGCAATAGTCAGATTACCCCAGGTCCCACATACAGTGCCCTGGCCTAGTCTGGTGAGTCCTGCCTGTACCATCTCAAACAGCCTGTGACAAGATAACTTAATTGCTTCCATGACACATCCTCTATACTCATCCTAGACCCACATATCCCATGCTATGTTCCAGCCTCGTGTATCCACATTAGATGTAAATAACAAAAAATCTTAAAGCCCATGTATTATTGCAATAATAAAAACTATATGAAATAGTAACATAGTAAGCTCCTTTCCCCAAAATGACAAATTTTATAGAAACATTCCTCAATGAGAATTACCTAGAAGAACCCCAGGACACAGAATTTAAAAGATCATAAACTTTGTGAACAAATTCAAGGTGTTTAAAAAATCCACAGCAATTCATTGCATTCAAAGAGAATGAATTTAGAGAGAATAAACTCCTGAGTTATCCAAAGAAAATACAAATATAAGACAGACTGAAATGATGAAAACAATTTGGTTTTTGAAAAGCAAATTCAGTAAAGATATAGAAACACTGAAGATAACCCAACTCAAGCTAAAATGAAGATTCAGTTGAAGAACTCACTAAGTAAACCAACTAGAATAGATCAGGTAGAATAAAAGGTGATGATGTCTCAATGGGAACATTAAAAAGCATAAGAGTCTGGACCAAGTCACATCAAGGTCTAGGAGACCATGTATGCCAGCAGAAACTAATGTACTCAGCAAAAATGTGTGTCATAGTTGAAGGAGAAAGAAAAATTATCCCTGATACAGAAAGGATAAAATAATTCATATTCAAAAACCAACCCTTAAAGTATTACTAGAAGCAATACTTCAAACTGAAGAGAAAAATAAGCACAGTCAAGAGATTATAGAAAGTAAACAATGAAACTATAATTATTGAAACACAGGCTATGAATAAGAACACAAACAGAAAAAATATCACTCAGCATAAATTTTTCAACAATAAGTGTGAATATTAATGGTCTCAACTCACCAATCAAAAGACAAAGGTGACTGAAAGGTTAAGAAACACAATTCATATTTCTGTTGTCTACAAGAAACTCAGCTTTAAAGATAGGCACTGTTTTAATGCAGAAGGATAAAAAAAATTTTCAAATAATGGAACCAGGAAGTCAGCATGTGTTGCTATCTTAATTCACGACAAAATAGATTTTAAATAGAAACTGAGAAGAAGAGATAAAGAAGGGCATTTCATCTTGTTGCAGGATATTTGATTATGCTGTGTGAAGATACATACATAAGAAGGTGCTGCCTGAAGCACCTCCTGACTGATTTAATACAGACCCAAATGGGTAATATCTAGGCAGGAAAGCACAGATAGGATTTCTGGGGAGAGAGAGGAACTCAGGGGACAATTCTGAGAACACAGAATTTGCCAGCGCCAGTGAGACATGGAGAAGTCAGACATACAGTATGAAGAAGTGGTAATGAGCCACATGGCCGAATGTAGATTAATATAAATGACTTAATTTAAGTTATAAGAGCTAGTTGTGAAAGACCCCCCAGAGTGGGGAGATCCTCACTCAATTCTCGGGATAAGCCGATACCCCAATAATGCAAGAGAGACCGTTCTTGACGCAAGCACACGAGGCTTATTCCGGGAACCAGTGCACTGGGGCCGAGCTCGTAACCCTCACAGGGGCAGAGGAGTTCGACCCCCAGTAGTTGCAGTTGGGGGTTTTTAAAAGGGAAAAACCATAAAGAATGAGGGAGTTAGGCAAACACCATAAAGGATGGGGAAGTTAGGTAAACACCATAAAGGATGGGGAAGCTAAGTGATAGCTCATGCCTTAATGGGAAGTTTATAGGTTATCTCAAGCAAGCATTCTTTGGGCATTGTACAGCTAAACATTGAGCAGGAATGTGGTTTCTCAGGAGAGGGCAGAAGAACAAGTTACTATGTGCTGGGCTAGTTGCTGAGGGGCCTAAAAATGTTGAGCTGGGGTCTCTCAGTTGGGAATAAGCTTAAGCTAAGGCCGAGATTTCATAATTAATAAAAAATCTCTGTGTCATTATTCTGCAACTGGTGGTCCAAAGAAAGCACAGCTAAACCATCCTAATCCAAGAAACAATAAACCAGGGAGATGTTACAATCTCAAACATATATATATATATATATACCAAACCTTTGAGCCACAATTTTATAAAAACTGTACTATAGAATCAAAGACATAGATTAACTCCAACTCAGTAACAGTGATTTCAATAATCTACTTTCACTAATAGAGAGGTGTAATGAACATTCTTCCCACCAGCCTGGTCCCAGAGCCACATAAACCCCAAGTAACACACAGAGACTCTATTAATTACAATCCTGTGGGTCAAAGTCTCTAGGGCTTCTCATTGGCTAGTTCTGTCATAAGTATTAACCCATAACTACTAATACATTTATTTCTATAAGGTCTTATCTTACCGAGGATGCCAACCTCATGCATCTTCTCTTCCCTGGATCACATGGCTGACGTCCACTCTTGACTATATTTCCCAGAATCCTCCTCGACTCCTAGTCCCACCTATCTTGCTTCCCTATTGGCCAACAGTGCTTTATTTATCAACCAGTAAGACAAACATATATACAGAGGGACTTCCCCCATCAGAGAAGTTATCTGGATAGAAACTATACAGAGACATTTCAGAATTACATGACATCATGTATAAAATGTACCTAACATATCTACAGAATATTCCACAACAAACTCCAAATGATATACATTCTACTTAGCATCTCATGGAAGCCTCTCTAAAATTGACTACATCCCAGGTCATAAAACAAATTTTAACAAACTCTGAAAACTTGAAATAACTCCAAATATTCTATTTGACTATAATGTAGTAAGACTTGAAGTCTACAGTAAATACATTGATAGTAAGTACACAAACCCATGGGGAATAAAAAGCTCATTATAGAATGATGAATGAGTCAAAGAATTCAAGAAAGAAAACTAAAACTTCTTGGAACTAAATGAAAATGAGCACAACACAACAACACCTCTGAGATATATGTGCCTAAATTAATAACAGTGAGAAAGAATGTAAATCAATGACTTAAAGAGATAACTTAAGAATTTGGAAAAAATCAAGAAAAACCCACGCCAATAAATGGCAAGAAATAATAAAAATCAGAGCAGAAATTTATGAACTATAATAAAACAATACAAAGTACTAACAAATCTATGACCTTGAGGTTTGAAATGGTAAAGAAGATTATAGAACCTTGACCCCACAAATTAAAAGGAAAGAAAGAGATGGTTCAAATGAACAGACTCAGAAGTGAACAGAGGAACATTACAAAAGAAATTCAGACCATTAAAACTCCTGTACCCTATTAGGTTTGAAAACCTAAAAAAAAGATGAATTTATAGATTCATTTAAATCAATAAAGAATCAATAACATAAATAGATCCATAGAAAATGAGGAGGTTGCAACAGTAACAAAACATCTCAGAACTTAAAACAAATAAGTCAGGCCTAGATAGATTCACAGAAGAAATCTACCAGACAAAAATAAAAGGAGAACTTCAAAACTACAAGCCTAATATTAATACGCAGCATTACAAAGGCAGGCAAAGACATAAGACAAAAAAGGAACTATAGGCCAATATTCCTGATGATCATGGATATAGAATTTTCAATAAAATGCTTGCAAATGCAATATAGATATATGACACAAATATCTAATGTGATCATGGCTTTATCTGAGAGATGTGAGGATGGTTTAACATACACAAGTTCACAAATATAGTAAACCATATACACATAGAGACAAAAATCACATGACAGTATCAATTGATATAGACAAAAATCTTTTAGGAAGTTCAATTTGCATACATTATAAAAGTCCTAGAAAGTTTAAGGCTTGAGAGAACAAATTTCAACATAATAAAGGTCATTGTGACAAATACACAGTCAACATAATCTTAAGTAGAGAAAAACTTGAAACAATCTCAATAAAACCAGGGAGACGACAAGGCTGTCCACCACTGCCTCTCTATGTCAATGCAGTGCTTGAAACAGTAGCTAGAATAATAAGGCAATATAAAGAAATTAAAGAGATATAGGTAAAGAAGAAGTAAATTAGCTCTCTTTGGAGACTTAATACATTTGAGGCATCCCAAAAATTCTACTAGAAATCATTAAAGATAGAACAGTTTCAGAAAATTGGGAGAAAGCAAAGCTAACTTTCAAAATTTGTTATCCCTTCTTTACCACAATAACTAATGAATTGAGAAGGAAATCGTGTGTATACTCGCATTCAGAATAGCCACAGAGAAAATAAAATATCTAGTAATGAACACAACCAGGAAGGCTAAAATCTTTTATAATGAAAATTTCATATCTCTCTGGAAAGAAATTGAGAAAGGCACCAAAAATGGGAAAAAATTCTCACATCTACGGCTTAGGTCAATTCATGAAAGAGAGTTGGAATGATTGTAAGAGACAGAGAGAGCCAGGAAATCTGGTATGCACATAATACCTCAAAAATGTGGGTGCTTAAACAATACTCAGAAAGGAGAAATAACAATCACAATAGACTTAATACTCCATCCTAAAAAAATAACTACAGGTAACTAATAAAAGGAGGGGGATAACCTAATGGGTTATCCAACATCATGTGGTCAGATCTAAAATCAAATGTATAAACGCAACACTAAATGGGCTCAGCAAGTTGTATTTGTGTGTATGTGTTTGTGTGCATGTATGTAAAACTTAAGAAAAGAAGCAGTGCTACGAGGGAAGTTCATAACACTAAGTGCCCACATGAAGAAACTGCAGAACAGTCACACTAGAGAAACAACAGCACAGCTGAAAGCTCTCGAACTGAAAGAAGCAAACTCACCCAGGAGTGGTAGATGCCAGGAAATAATCAAACTGAGGGCTAAAATCAATAAAGCAGAAACTAGGAAAACAATACAAAGAATCAATGCAACAAAGAGTTGGTTCTTTGAGAAAATCAACAAGATAGACAAACCTTTATCCAAACTTACCACATGGTAGAGTGTGAACATGTAAATTAACAAAATCAGAAATGAAAAGGGGGGACACAGCAATGGACAGTGAGGAGACCCAGGTCATATTTTGAAAACCTATACTCCATAAAATTCGAAAATTTAAGGGAAATGGACAATTTTCTGGATAGATAACACTTACCAACAGTAAATCAAGAACAGATAAGCAATTTAAATAGTACCATAACACCTAAGGAAATAGAAGCAGTCATCAAAAGTCTCCCAAACAAACAAACAAACAAACAAACAAAAAGCCGAGGACCAGATTTTATCAGAAATTCAAAGAACAGATTATACCAATTCTCCTCAATGTATTCCATGCAATAGAAGCAGAAGGGTCTTTGCCAAAGTCTTTTTATGAGGCTTCAATAACATTTGTACCCAAGCCACACCAAGACAAAACTAAGAAAGAGAACTTCAGGCCAATATCCCTCATGAACATTGATACAAAAATACTCAATAAAATAATGGCAAATTGGATCCAAGAACACATCAGAAAAATCATTCACCATGATTAAGTAGGTTTCATCCCAGGGATACAGGGATGTTTCAACATATGAAAATCCGTTAATGTAATCCACCATATAAACAAGCTGAGAAACAAAAATCACATGATCATCTCATTAGATGCTGAAAAAGCCTTTGACAAAATCCAACACCCTTTCATGATAAAGGTCTTGGAGAGATCTGGGATAACAGGAACATACCTAAACATAATAAAATTATATACAGCCAACCAACAGCCAGGATCAAACTGAATGGAGAGAAACTCAAGGTATTTCCTCTAAAATCAGGAACAAGGCAAGGCTGTCTGCCCCCTCTCCCCATAACTCTTCAATATTGTATTCGAAATTTCTAGCTAGAGCAATAAGACAACAAAAGGATATCAAGGGGATACAAATTGGAAAGGAAGATGTCATACTTTCACTATTTGCAGATGATATGATAGTTTACATAAGTGACCCAAAAAACCTCTACCGGGGAACTCTTACATCTGATAAACATCTTCAGCAAAGTGGCAGGATACAAGATCAACTTAAGAAAATCAGTGCTTAATTGTTTATTGTTTGTAGCTGTATATACAAAATATAGCCTTAGAAAACTATGTTGTGAAAATAATTACAACAGTCTTTTACATTTGATAGCAGACACTCGTTTTTGATAGAACACCTTGATTCAGCTAGTTGTTTCACAGAGGTTAGTTACATAGGGGATTAGAAATGATATCAAGGCACTCTGCATACTCTGTTGCATGATAACACAATAGCCCATTTTGCACTTGAATTATATGTTTTACTATGCATGATTGTATTGGTGATTTGGAAAGCATTGGTTCACAGAAATATACAAATTATTCCAACATTGACATATTTCGTTTCACAATATTTTTGAAAATTAATCATATTATTAATAGACTAAATAGCCTTAGAATAATCTTTAAATATCTCATAGTGGACAATGTTGTGGTAATGAGTAGAAATTTTCCAAACTTCAGAACTTCTTTTGTAGTTTTTGTAGAAGTGAAACTTTAATTTCTTGACCTGTCTGCATTACTTATCTGTTTGCTCCACACGACTTTAGAGTGTCTCTGTTTTGTGCTTTTAGTTTTAGTTCTTTAAGAAAAGTTGTCACTCTGCATCTCAGAGTGATTTTAAACTCTGAAGCTGTCCTTGATTCATGGCACTCTTCCTATTTCAATTGCCAGAGTACTGGAATTGAAGGTATGTGCCAACAACTCAGTTTCCCTTTTCTACATTCTACTTCTAAGTAAGCAGGAAATTCCATTACAAAACTGCATACCTCCACTTAAGGTAGATCACATAAATGCAAAGATATAAGAAGATAGCCACTGCACCTTGTTATACAGCAGAAATAGAGACATTCTTTATACATGTTTCCTGTTTTGTTGTCTATGTCATGTAGTTGAAATGGTTAATTTCCTTTGTAACTTGTGGGATGGTTTTTGTATTCTGTTTTATAAACTACGCTCTCCTTCATCTCTTAGCAAAACAGAATAGAATGAAAGTTAAAGTCAGTTCATAAGGCACCCCTCCTTCCCACTTATAGCTGCCAGAGGGAGAGTGACTGTAGCCTGAGGTGTGGTTTCTTCTTGTGCCAGGGCCTGGGTTTATCTTGGTAAGAGGTCAGCATCACCTCTTACCCCTTTAAACTGACTTAACCCAGTGGGACTTGTTAAATTAAAGCAAGTATGTTTGCAATTCCAAACCTCATTTCATGCATAATTAGCAATGCGCATGAAACTCCATCAGATACAAAAACAAATTGATGAGGTTCAGTTCATTTATGGTTGTTGTGGATCCACATCAGGACAAGAAACCCTTTAAGGAGAAGAATATGATGTTTTCATTTGCATAAAGACAATTAAACTCTTTAGAAGCAATTTTCCCATATATAAAAAGTGAGAATATAGCACCTTGGTGACATAGACATCTGTTACTTAAACAGATGCTGTCCTCTAAACTCACTCAAGCAGCCACCCTCTAAAACTAAAATTTGATGTGTGAATAGAGAAATGTGGTGGTGAGAGGATAAGAAATGATACATTTTTACATCCTGGCATAATTGTGATTTAGTTAACTTCTGTGTATTTTTACTTTAGCAAAACCTATTCCCTTATCTGTGAGTAATTATTTTATTCCAATTTAATTGCCACAATCTACAAGTCTATGGCTTTCCTCTAACATTCACTGCAGCCTAACTTTAGTCTATCAAAAGACTACATAAATTTGGATTTTTTTCATGTATGTTATTCCTTGGGAATTCACAGACTAGGGTTCTTGCCCTGTTTAATAGAAAAATAAAAGTTGGTTTAGCTTTTATTCTAAATAGTGCAAAAAGTATTGTCTTGGCTGATGTTTTTCAGTGATTCAACACTTTCTTAACCAGAGACTGATAAATAACCTCTAAAGTTAGACTTATACTTCTAAATAAGCACTTCATGAAAGACATTACCAAAACCTATTATACTGCTTTAATGGATAACAGCACAGCTGTATGTGTTATACTCTGAAGTAAGCAGTAGGGTTTTCAATCACATGATAACCTTGAAACTTCTAAGGTATCAAACTGCTATCATGAATACTGTCCAAGAGGAGAAATAACTCAAAAAGATGACTTTGTGAATAATAATCAGAAAGCTCCAACATTTTTACCCAGAAAATGGATTTGTTGAAAGTGCATTTGCATTGAATAATACATTAATCTCATCTAACATTTGGTTGGTAAGATATAATCACTGAAAAATAATAATAAAGAATATGAAAGTTTCAAGGCTCAAGAATAAAGCGAGTCTATGGTATTTCAGAGGTTATAATGATACATAAAATTATTTGCTATTTCTATGTCTGAATGTGCTCTGATGTCTTAACTCAGTTCATCAGAACGTGACAAGAATTGATTGGAAAGTGAAAATATGCTAAAAAGCAACTGAAACAGTTGCAACATGAAGATGTGGAAAACAAACAAACAAACAAACAAAAAAAAACAAAATCTCTGGACTGTTACTCCACATCACAATTTGCCTAAAATGTCAATTCCTGGCTTTATTCAAGAGTAGACCACTCACTGTCCATCTGCGACATTTCCAGACATGAGAATCTATTGAACATCCTGTAGAGTCACATGAAAACTCAGTGTCTTGAGTGATTAATCATTGTGTTACCCTGGTCTGCACTTTGTCACAGTGACTGACAATGGGAGAAACTTGGAAATAATACAGAGATTCTCTTTTCACTGATAGCGTCTTCACTGTGATTAAAGAAGAAAGCTTTGAGGCTGTGAGGAGAATCTTAATTTTCTCTCAAAATTAATTTCAATGTTTTACTTTTTGTAAGTCAAACCTACCTAATATTTTCTACTGTGTCATACTCAAAGATGACCATTTTCATTAAAGTAGTTTCTTGAGCTTGAATATAGAATATTATGACACATTCAATATCTTATTGCATAGGGTGAACAATTTGTTTTAAATATTATAAAACCAACTATGTCTGCTATAGACTGGGATACTCTATCCAAGGCAAAAAGTGTTGTTATCAATAGAAGGGCACCTGAACTGATTGGCTGTGGCTGATGATATGAGTCATATTATCTCATGATACTCCTTCCTTTTGGAAACATAGAATCATTTTTATGTTACCTAAGCTTGTGTGTGACATTAGTGTGTGTCAGGTGATTGCCCTGGCTGTAAGGACCAATTTGAGTACATAGACAAGGTTACATCATAGGGTCAGTGCAGATGATAGAGGCATAATTCTAAAATTACTTGTTGTTTGTCCTGTAGCACATATTTTAGTGAACTTTACCATGTCACAGGATGTGAGGGTTTGTGACACCACCACCTTAATCACTCTACTGACTTCAGTTTCTGAAGAAGGTGAAAACATTTATGCCCATACATCATTACCAAAGCTTTCTACACACACACACACACACACACACACACACACACACACATCTCTGGTAGTTAAAAAGATATAAGAAATTTATGTAATCCAGTTAACAAAAAGAATCCAAATAGAGTGGAACAGAGGAAGGTTCTGGTTGCTGGAGAAGTATTCTAACTTCAGAGTTTGAAATGCAACCTAGTCTGTTGATTGTCCTTGTTAATGTCGAGCTGAAGTTTAAGCTGATGAAGATATTGTTGAAATCAGAGCCCATAACTGTTGACATTGTGTGGAACATTCTCAATGACAAATTAGAGGGCTCAATCACTCTGAGTGCTTGTTCAAAATCCCTACTGGAGATATGTTACCCACTAATTTGCTGATAGGGACATATTACGTGCCTGGAAAGATCTCACAAGGTAAATTATGGCCTATGGAATCTACACTTGGGGCAATGTGAATGCCTTTCAGCATTTAAGAGATACATATTAGAAGCGAGTGGTACAATTCTTCACTTGGAACAGAAAATCAAAGACCGTCATCCTTCATGGAAGTACTGTACACTTTCTGGATGAGACCAAGTGGTCCCTTCTTGACACCATCACAACAAAATTATAAAGAAGACAATAAGAAATGAGTTTACAGTGATTTGTGCTGAGGCCATTGAGATGGATCTTTCCAACTAACTACATGACTACTCAAGGACTCCTGAAAAATAACAGCTGTTGATTAAGGATTATGCCAAAGCTGTGGAGGCTTCCCAATATCAGCTTTGTGATAAACATGTTTAACAAGCTGTAAAAACATCACGACTAGGGGATTATGTAATATGGATTTAGCTGTTAACAAGACCATTATTAATAATTTGCAAGCTTTTTTGTGGGAGCTAAGTGTGGTGTGAATCAGTGTCCGACAACAGTATCTGAGGCTTTGTAACTTATTAGTATATAGATGAGGATATACTTAACCCTTTGTCCACAATGGTTTCAACCCAGCAGCTCCCTGGGATATAGTTCAAATCTATTCCTGCTGAGAAATGTCCAACCCATTACATTTAGGCTGGATGGTTGCTGATGCTGGTATTCTCCCAGGACTGAGTAATTTATATTATGAAAAAGTGATAGTGATTGGATCTATTCTAACCAGAGACTGATTGGCTTTTGTGATGCTATTGATTGAATGAAGGGACTCATTCACTGAGGACAAGGGCTGTACCAACTTAACTATACTGTTCAGTCTTCATGGTTATTCAAATAAAACTAAAAGCAGAAAAACTATAAATCTGGTCATAGACCATCTCCTTCTCATTTCCAAAATTTCATTGCTTTCAGATTAAAATGAAACTAAGTTTGACCACACAAGGCAGTGCATTATAGAGTATCTACTTGCTTCTCTTCCTCTTTCATCTTCTATTGCATGGTCCTCAACAAGTCATGCAACCTGACTGGCTTACTGCTGGTTATATCTAGCATAAGTCTCTTCAGATTATTCATGTCTGGTCACTAAAATTCTCTACTATATCCTTTCTACTTACTTAAATTCTCTACATTCCCTGTAGTTCAGGGACACCAGAAAGAGGTTGAGTCTTCTTTGTGAAATAAACTATAAGCTTCTCCTAATTTATTGTCTTTGTTACAATGATTTCATTTCATTTCATTTTTTTTGTCAGTGTGATGACTAATCTTGATTGTCAACTTGATTATGTATATAATCACTGAAACTCAAACTGTTGGGCATGCCTGTGAAGGATTTTCTTTATTTTATTATTTGTGGTAAGAAATCTCACTCTACATCTGTGCCATACTTTCTAGTGGCAACTCACAAATGGATGTGGAATAAGTAAGATTTGGCTGATTGCCTGTTGACCCTCACTTTCACTGGCAAATTCATTTATCCTGTTGCTAAGGAATTCCTTCACTGGTAGTAGAGCCTGTATATTTGGGATAGCAATGTATCCCAACGACCAGCATCACTCTAGAAATCTTCTAAGACTCCAGCACTAGACTGGGACTGATATTCTCCTGGACTGAACAACTGTGGTATTGTTGGCCCTTCTGTCATGAGACAGTTGTGGAACTAGATAAGCCACAGCCTACAGAGCACTATAACAAATTCCTTTTAAATATATATGTATGTATACCAAATTATATTAGTTTCATTCCTTTAATAAAATCCAGTCCAATACAACTAACTTTACACACATGCACACACACACACACATCAGACTGGGCAAGTTATATTTAGTAATATATGTGTGTACACATATATTTATACAATAACAATTAATTTAAAATGATCATGAATTCAAAGGAAAGCAGGAAGTGATATATGGGAGGGTTTTGATGGAGACAAAGGGAGAGTTGTAATTATAATCTCAAAACATTAAGAAAAATGATGTGAAATATTAGTTGAAGATATGTTATATTCATTTGTGCTGTGAAATGCTTGTTTAATACATGAATGGTCTTATAAATAGCTGAATGGCCAATAGATAGTCAGGAGAGAGAAATAGGCAGGACTGTCTATATATTCCTTTCCCTGCCCAGCCATATCCTCCTGTCTCTACCTCCCTAGTACTGGGGCTATAGGCTTGTGATCCCAAGAGCTGGGATCAAAGGCATGAGCTATTCTTCACTCTTGTGTAGGCCATTGTGGACTTGAACTTGGAGAGATCCACCTGCCTTTGTCTTCTGAGTCCTGGGATTGAAGGTGTGTGCCTTCACTGCCTAGCTAGTATAGCTAACTAATGTGGCAGGGTATTTTTTACTAGGATGGGCATGGTTGCTGTCATGTTATATGTAACCAGTGGCACATGTTTGGTCAGACTTGGAGGATTATCTTTAGCAATGTTTCCAGACATTCTGGATCAATAGTTTCTTTATTCCCCCTTGGAGGTTTGAGTTGTACTCTGGAGTTGTAGGTACTCTTGACATATTTGGCATGTTAAGGTTAGAGACTTAGCCTGGCTTCCCAGTTGTAGTATAGGTGAATCCTCTGAAAAGGAAAAGGTGGCCTGGAGCTTATTTAAAAGATACCTTCCCAACAAGCAGAAATGGCATTCAGGGATGACAATAAAGGAGTAGGTTACTGTTCTTTGTCCCAAATTGTTCTATGGTCCATTTCTATTTTTAAATTTCCCATGACACCACTTGTACCTCCATTGTTTGATTAGTGAGGGATCCCAGGGCTTTCTTCTATATTGAATGAGAAGCCCCAATGTTGACCAGGATATTTATAGGTTGGCCTTTGGTTGAGAAGGTTATCACAGGCTCCAAGGATGCAGTTTGAAAGAGCCTTGGCCTCACTGTTCTCCTAGAGGTAGGACTGGTCTTGGTTGTGGTGAGGGATGGGTCCTATCTGCTTCTGTTAGGATCATTTGTTTTTCCAGTGTCACAGTCCTTTGCAGCAAACCCATTGGTTTCTTTGCAAGGTTTGGTTTTCTTCTCTCAAAGCCACTGGGCATATTTGAAGGAGTTTGAGGCTTACAGTTCTATTACAGTGGCCTGCCTCATTTTCCTTGACAGTAAGTCTTATTTGCTGTTTCTATTGTCAAGCACTTTTTGGGCTACTTGTAGCAATCCTGATCTATTCCTTCCAGGAAAACCATCAGTTATCAATGATACTCGATGCTATATGGAAAACAATATATTTATTTACCAGAGAGAGTCGCACAAACCAGGAGTTAGAAGCGTGGCTGGCTTCCAGGAGAAAAAGGAGGTTCCTTTTCCTTTCACTTCCTTTTATATCTACCTGTGTCAGTTTACATGTCCCCGCCCTCATGGGTGGATAGCTTTGTGGGGTTCACTCCTACAATAAGTTTTCTTTATTTTTTTATATATGACAAAGACACAAAAGAGACAAACAAAATACAGAACAAGGCTCAGGGGAATAAGTGGACATTGCAAAACCTCACTAATATCTTGAACTGAAGTTCATGTGTCTCATCAGATACCTCACTGCCCTCATCAGATACCTCAATGCCCCCAAATGGGATTACCAACAGAACGATAATCAGATGTCACAGTAACAAACCTACGACTTACCCAAGGAGGTAAGACACTTACTGGTTTCTTTTTGGTGTGACTTTTTGCTCCAACTCTACCAAACTGAAAGAATACCCTGGGGTCTTGGAACTTCTATAATGTGCCCACCCCTAGGAAGTAGATCTTTGGTCCTGGAGTTCCAGTGCAAAGGTCCAGCTTTCAGAATTTTGGTAGTGGTCTTATCTTGCTGGTGCCTCCAAAATGTTAATCTCAAAGAGGTGAGAATGACTACCAACACAAACTTTGGCCAAATTAAAGCAATTTATTTATAGAGGACATCAGAGAGTCAGATAGCAGCTGTCTTACCCAATACAGGGTTCTGGAGAACAGCAATAAGTCAATTTTTCATGCCTCTTTTATAGAGGAAAACCACAAGACACTCGCAAGCATGGTTACATAGATGAAATAAAGTGGTTAGAAAAATGGAGCGTAGAACAATGGGGACAGAACATTTCTGAGAATGAAGGGTTTATGGTTGTCTGCTAGGTCAAAATATACTGGACATGTAGGCCATATTTCAGGAAACAGAAACCTAAATTTTACACTAAACAGAAACTTGGCTGAACAAAGGCTCCTAGTTACATAGTGGAGTTGGGATAGTTTCTTAGGATCCCCCAAGGCTGAAACAATGACTTTCCTGTATCCTTGTGACTTTCCTGATCCTTGGAAATTATCGTATAGTTCTAATGCCTAACTAAATGACTGAATAAGGTTTCATATAGATTGAGATTTTCTTGGCAACCCTCTGAAGTAGGCAGAAAAACAACTGTTTTTATTTCTATTTTGTTGATAATGATGAGATTCAGAATGTGGAAGGGACTTTTTCAATGTCAGAGAACTGTTAAGTTCAAGGCAGTGCAATATAATAAATGGCCCTTGAATTTTTTTAATTCCTAAACAAAACTCCTTTGTTTCAGCACAAGCTGACAAAATGATTGAAATTTTTCTCAAACTACAAACTCAATTTACATTGCTATAGTATGCTGTGCTGTTTTTATGTGGATGGGAGGGATTGCTCAGACTGCTGCATTGTTTGCTCATCAGGGGTCTTAAGAAAAATGGTTCTACTCTTTTGTATGCATTTTAGAATATTTAGAGTAATGGTTTTGGTTATCATGCTGTCTCACCACTGGCACTTAGCAACTAGGGACAAGAGGTGATGCAAAAATTCTTAGTGGACATTACATTCTTATTCAGTGAAAAATCCCTATAATCAGTACTTACATTAAGTGTCTAGTGAACATAATTCATGAGAAAATGCTTTTTTAATAAAGTAAATAAAGAGCTTAGCTCCATTTTGCATTTTTGTATAGCATAATTTTGTGTGGTATTACTGAGTTTTAAGGGGTGTATCTCCAAAATAAATGCAGAAAAAAATAAGTTTTGTCAGAAATTTATGAACTATATGACTTTAGGAAGATAATTCATATAACTTTACTTCGACTTTATAATTTCATCTCAGAATTGATAGCTGAAGGAAATTCATTACAAAACTCTAAGAAGTTGACCCCTATTTTTGTTTAATTTGATAATTTTTTGAAGACTGACAAACATTTACTTTTTTGTTGTTGTTGTTTTTACGAGACAGGGTTTCCCTGTTTTGTTTTGGAGGCTATCAGTCCAGCCAGGCCTCGAACTCACGAGATCTGCCTGCCTCTGCCTCCCTGCCTCTGCCTCCCGAGTGCTGGGATTAAAGGCGTGCGCCACCACTGCCCAGCGACAAACATTTACTAATGACATGTTATTCTGGAAAAATAATGAGTTAGATAACATTATGGTTAACATCTAAAGAACCTAGATTTGGTATGAAATAATTGGTGAGGCAAATTTCTTTATTGTGTTAGTGTCTCTTATATGGCAAGGCAAAATTTAAAATGGTAATACTTATTTAGAAACTAACAAAGCCAGCTTCTCTTTCAACATGTTTTAGAACAATTGCAAAGTTACGTCTTGGTAAGACTTTCTGTCAGGATTCATTTCAGCCTCTATCACAGCTGGTATAGTATTTAAGCTTCCATTTCATCTGCTGCACTTTCTTCCTCAGAAGGGATTTACGGCAAAACCCTAGTCTGACCTCCTGGAATCCAGTTGTAAAGAGGGAGGAGTGATGAACAAAGGAGTCAAGACCAGGCTGTGGAAACCCATAGAAACAACTGATCTGAACAAGGGGGAACTCATGGACCTCAAACTGACATTCCCTCATGTTCTCATCCCCCTTCCCTTTCCCCATACAACCCTTCCCATACGTCCAGTTTATCCCATAGATAACTTCTAATCCCTTCCCAGAGTAATCCATGTGTCCCTCCTCTGGAGCTGTAGAATGCAGTCTGGTTATCCCTTGCTTTACATCTAATGTCCATTATGAGTGAATAGATACCGTGTGTGTCTTTCTAGTGAATACATACTGTGCGGTCTTTTATAGTTCCATCACTTTGCCAGAAAATTTCATGAGGTCATTATTTTAACAGCTGAATAGTACTCTTCTGTGTAAATGTACCACATTTTCCTTATCCATTCTTCCATTGAGGGAAATCTAGATTGTTTCTAGATTCTGACTATTATGAATAATGCTGCTATGAACATTGTTCAGCAAATGTTCTGGTGGGATGATTGAGCATCCTTTGTGTACATACCCAAGAGGAGTGTCACTGGGTCCGAGGCAGATTCTTAGAAACTGCCATAAAGATTTCAAAAGTGGTTATACAAATTTGCACTTACACTAGCAGTGGAAGAGGGTTCTCCTGACTCTGCATGCTCTCCAACATAAACTTTTCTCAGTTTTTTTTTAATCTTAGCCATTCTGGCAGGTGTAAAATGGTATCTCGGAGACATTTTGATTTGCATTTCCCTGATGATTAAGGATGTTGGGTACTTTCTTAAATGTCTTTTGGCCATTTGAGATTCTTCTGGTGAGAATTGTCTTTATCTCTGTACCCCATTTTTCAATTGGATTATTTGTAATGTTGATGCCTAGTTTCTTGGGTTCTTTATATATTTTGGAGTTCAGCCCTCTGTCAGATGTATGATTGGTAAAGATCTTTGCCCATTCTGTAGGTGTCATTTTGTCTTATTGACAGTGTCCTTTGCTTTTCAGTTTCAGGAGGTCCCATTTATTGATTAATGCTCTCAGTGTCTGTGATACTGGTATTATATATGGAAAGTAGTTTCCTGTGCCAATGCATTCAAGAGTACTTCCCACTTTCTCTTCTACCAGGCTTAATGTAGGTGGATTTATGTTGAGGACCTTGATACACTTGGATTTGAGTTTTGTGCATGGTGATAGATATGGACCTATTTGCAATCTTCTGCACGTTGACATCCAGTTATGCCAGCACCATTTGTTAAAGATGCTTCCCTTTTTCCATTGTACCATTTTGGCTTATTTGTCCAAAGTCAGGTATTCATGGGTGTGTAGATTAATATCAGAGTCTTCAATCCTGTTTTGTTGGTCCACGTGTCTGTTTTATGCCAATACCGAACTGTTTTTATTAATATAACTCTAGAGTAGTGTTTGAAGTCAGGGATAGTGATGCCTCCAGAAGTTCTTTCATTGTACAGGATTGTTTTAGCTATTCTGGGTTTTTTGCTATTCCATATAAAATTGAGTATTGTTCTTTCGAGGTCTGTGAAGAATTTTGTTGGGATTTTGATGGGGATTGAGTTGAATCTGTAGATAGCTGTTCGTAGGATTGTCATTTTTATTAAGTTGATCCTACCTATCCAATAACCTGGGAGATCTTTTCATTTTATAATATCTTCTTCAATTTTTCTTTAGGGACTTGAAGTTCTTGTCATACAGGTCTTTCACATGTTTGGATAGAGTTACCCCAAGATATTTTATATTTATGGCTATTGTAAATGTTGATGTTTCTCTGATTTCTTTCTCAGTCATTTATCACTTGTATACAAGAGGGCTACTAATTATTTTAGTTAATCTTGTATGTTGCCACATTACTGAAGCTGTTTTTCATATGTAGGTATCCCCAGGTAGACTTTTTGGGGTCACTTATGTTTACTATCATATCATCTGTGAATGGTGATAATTTGCATTCTTCCTTTCCAATTTGTATCTCCTTAGTCTCCTTTTGTTAATTTATTGCTCTAGCTAGAACTTCAAGTACTATTGTGACTAGATATGTAGAGAGTGGGCATCCTTGTATTGTTCCTGATTTCAATGGAATTCCATTGAGTTTCTCTCCAAATCATTTGATGTGAGCTCTCAGCTTGCTGTACATTGCGTTTATTATATTTAGATATGTTCCATGTATCCCTGACCTCTTCAATACCTTTATCATGAAGGGGTGTTGGATTTTTTAAGGCTTTTTTGCATCTAATGAGATGATCATGTGGGTTTTTCTTTTAGTTTGTTTTTTTCATATATTTTTATTTAACTTTTTATGCATGTCACTTTCAATTCCATCTCCCTTTCCTCCTCCCTCAACCCCCAATCCTCCCAACCCATCACCCCCCACTCCACACCCCCTCGGCTCCCCAGGGAGGGCATGGGCCTCCATGAGGGATTTTCAGGGTCTGTCACATCATCCCCGGGAGGGCCCATGTTCTTCCTCATGTGTCTAGGCTGAGAGAGTATCCCTCTACGTGGTGTGGTTCCCAGGGTCCTTCTGTATGCCAATAATAAATACTGCTCCACTCCCAGGTCCCACAGATTGCCAAAGCCTCCTCTCTGTCACCCAGGTTCAGTGGGAGGGTGTCTGGATCAGTCCCATGCTGGCCCCTCAGTCATCAGTCTGGGGTCCATATGTTCCCCCTTGTTTAGGTCAGTTGCCTCTGTGGGTTTGCCAGCCGGGTCTTGATTCCTTTGATCATCACCCTTCTTTGCAACTGGGTTCCAGGAGTTCAATTCAGTTCACAGCTGTGGGTGTCTGCCTCTGCCTCCATCAGCCACTGGATGACAGTTCTAGGATGGCATATATGGTAGTCATCATTCTCACTATCATGGGAGGGCATTTAAGGTTGCCTTAATGCCAGTTGGTGTCATTCTTGTACATCTGTGAAGATCTCACTAGTGCCAGATCTCTCCTCCAACTTATACTGGATCCCTCTTTTCTGGTATCTCCCTCCCATCCTTTTCTCCTCTATTCTTATCCTGGCTCAACCTTCCTGCTCTCCCAGGTCCTCCTCTCCCCTCCTCTTTTCTCTCTCTCTTTCTCCCATATCCTTCTCCCCTCCCCTTCTCGCCTCCCCAATCCAATTAGGAGATTACATACCTTAACCCATCTCAGGGTTAACATGTATATCTCTCTTAGGGTCCTTCCTGCACCCCAGACTCTCTGGTGGTGGGGTTGTGGGCTGGCAATACCCTGCTCCATGTCTAAAATCCATATATGAGTGAGTACATACCATGCTTGTCTTTTTGTGACTGGGTTACCTCACACAGGATGGTTTCTTCCAGTGCCATCCATTTGCCTGTAAATTTCAAGATTCCATTTTTTTTCTGCTGAGTAGTACTCCATTGTGTAAATGTACCACATTTTCTCTATCCGCTCTTCAGTTGAGGGGCATCTAGGTCCTTTCCAGGTTCTGACAATTACAAATAATGATGCTATGAACATAGTTGAGCAGATGTCTTTATTGTATGAGGGTACATCTTTTGGGTATATGCCTAAGAGTGGAATTGCTGGGTCTTGTGGTAGACTGATTTCCATTTTTCTGACGAATCTCCATACTGATTTCCAAAGTGGCTGCACTAGTTGGCATTCCCACCAGCAGTGGAGAAGTGTACCCCTTTCTCCATATCCTCTCCAGCATACTCTGTCATTAGTGTTTTTGATATTAGCCATTCTGACGGAGTGAGATGGTATCTCGGGGTTGATTTGATTTGCATTTCCCTAATGGCTAAAGATGTTGAGCACTTTCTCATGTGTCTTTTGGCCATTTTGGACTCCTCTATTGGGAATTCTCTAGTTCTGTACCCCATTTTTAACTGGATCCTTTGGTGTTCTGGAGTCTTGCTTCTTGAGTTCTTTGTAAATATTGGTGATCAGCCCTCTGTCAGATGTGAATATCTTTTCCCATTATGTGTGCTGTCATTTTGTCTAGTTGACTGTGTCCTTTGCCCTGCAGAAGCTCCTCATTTTCAGGAGGTCACATTTATTAATTTTCTATCTCAGTGTCCGTGCTGCTACTGGTGTTATGTTCAGGAAGCGGTCTCCTGTACCAATTTATTCAAGAGATTCAGTGTGGCTGGATTGATGTTGAGTCTTTGATCCATTTGGACTTAAGTTTTGTGCATGGTGATAGATATGGATCTACCTGCTGACTTTTACATGCCAGCATCCAGTTACGCCAGCACCATTTCGTAAAGATGCTTTCTTTTTTCCATTGTATAGTTTTAGATTCCTTGCCAAAGTTCAGATGTTCAAAGGTGTGTGTGTTGATATCAGGGTCTTCAATTCGATTCCATTGGTCTAACTGTCTGCTTTTGTGCCAATACCAAGCTGTTTTCAGGACTATAGCTCTATAATAGAGCTTGAAGTCAGGGATGGTGATGCCTCTGGAGGTTCCTTTATTGTACAGGGTTGCCTTGGCTATCCTGGGTCTTTTGTTTTTCCATATCAAGTTAAGGATTGTCCTTTTGAGGTTGGTGAAAAATTGTGCTGGTATTTTGATACTGATTACATTGAATCTGTAGATTGCTTTTGGTAAGATTGCCATTTTTTACTACGTTGATCCTATCTGTCCAAGAACATGGGAGATCTTTCCATTTTATGGTATCTTCTTTAATTTCTTTTTTTAAGGACTCACAATTCTTGCTATACAGGTCTTTCACTTGTTTGGCTAGAGTTACCCCAAGATATTTTATGGTGTTTGTGGCTATTGTAAAGGGTGATGTTTCTTTCTCGTCCACTTTGTTGTCTATATACAGTAGGGCTACTGATTTTTTTGAGTTAATTTTGTATCTTGCCTCTTTGCTGAAGGTGTTTATCAGCTGTAGGAGTTTCCTGGTAGAATTCTTTGGGTCTCTTACATAGACTATCATATCGTCTGCAAATAGTGAAAGTTTGACTTCTTCCTTTCCAATTCGTATCCCCTTGATTTCCTCTTGTTGTCTTATTGGTCTATCTTGAACTTCAGGTACAATACTGAAGAGATATGGAGAGAGTGGACATCCTTGTCTTGTTCCTGATTCTAGAGGAATTGCCTTTAGTTTCTCTCCATTTAGCTTGATGCTAGCTGTTGGTTTGCTGTATATAGCTTTTATTATGTTTATGTATGTTCTTGTTATCCCTGATCTCTCCAAGACCTTTACCATGAAGGGGTGTTGAATTTTGTCAAAGGCTTTTTCAGCATCTAGTGAGATGATCGTGTGGTTTTTCTTTTTCAGATTGTTTATATGGTGGATTTTTGTATGTTGAACCATCCCTGCATCCCTAGAATGAAGCCTACTTGATCATGGTGTATGATTTTTCTGATGTGTTCTTGGATTGGATTTGCCAGTATTTTATTAAATATTTTTGCATCAATGTTCATGAGGGAGATTGGTCTGTAATTCCCTATCTTGGTTGTGTCTTTGTGCGATTTGGCTACTAATGTAATTGTAGCCTGGTAAAAAGAATTTGGCAGTGCTCCTTCTTCTTCCATTGTAACAATTTGAAGAGTATTGGTAATTAGCTCTTCCTTGAATTTTTGGTAGAATTCCACACTGAAACCACCTGGCCCTGGACTTTTCTTGGGTGGAAGACTTTTATGGCTGTTTCTCTTTCTTAAGGGGATATAGATCTGTTTAAATTGTTTATCTCTTCTTGATTTAATTTTGGTAAGTGATATCTGTCCAGAAAATCATCCATTTCCTTTAGATTTTCCAATTTAGTTGAGTACAGATTTTCAAAGTATGACCTGATGATTCTTTGGATTTCCCCAGTGTCTGTTGTTATATCCCCCATTTCATTTCTGATTTTGTTAATTAGCATGTTCTCTCTCTGTCTTCTAGTTAGGTTTGATAAAGGTTTGTCTATCTTGTTGATTTTCTCAAAGAATCAACTCTTTGTTTCATTGTTTCTTTGTATTGTTTTCTTTGTTTCTATTTTATTGATTTCAGTTCTCAATTTGATTATTTCCTGGCATCTACTACTCCAGGGTGAGTTTTCTTCTTTTTGTTCTAGAGCTTTCAGGTGTTCTGTTAATTTTCTAGTGTGGCAATTCTCTGGTTTCTTTATGTGGGCACTTAGTGCTATGAATTTTCCTCTTAAACTGCTTTCAAAGTATCCCAAAGGTTTGGGTATGTTGTGCCTTCGTTTCATTGACTTCTAGGAAGTCTTTTATTTCTCTTTTTATTTCTTCCTTTACCCAGAGGTGATGCAATTGAGCATTGTTCAATTTCCATGAGTTTGTGAGGTTTCTCCAATTTGTGTTGATGTTCAAATTTTGAACTGTGGTGGTCAGACAGGATACAGGGGGTTATTCCAATTTTTTTGTATCTGTTGAGGTTTGCTTTACTGCCAAGCATGTGGTTGATTTTAGAGAAGGTTCCTTGTGGTGCTGTGAAGAAGGTATATTCTTTTTTGTTTGGGTGGAATGTTCTATAGATGTCTGTTAAACCCAATTGGGTGATAACTTCTGTTAGTCCCATTGTTTCTTTGTTAAGTTTCTGTCTGGTGGACCTGTCCAGTGGTGAAAGTGGGGTGTTGAAGTCTCCCACTATAAGCATGTGGGGTTTAATGTGTGATTTGAGTTGTAATAATGTCTCTTTTATGAACGTGGGTGCGTTTATATTTGGGGCATATATGTTCAGAATTGAGACTTCTTCCTGATGGATTTTTCCTATGATGAATATAAAATGACCTTCATTTCTATTAATTTTAGTTTGAAGTCTATTTTGTTAGATATTAGGATAGCTACACCTGTTTGCTTCTTATATCCATTCAACTGGAAACTCTTTTCTCAACCCTTAACCTTGAGGTAGCATCTATCCTTGAAATTAAGGTGTGTCTCTTATATGCAACAGAAGGATGGATTCTGTCTTCATATCCATTTTGTTAGCCTGTGTCTTTTTATAGGTGAGTTAAGACCATTGATATTCAGGGATATTAATGACCATTGATTGTTGATTCTTGTTTGCTTTGGATCCATTTTTGGTGGTGGTTTTTCTCCTATTTCTGATTTGTGGTATAGTTAGATTATCTATTGCCCTTGTTATTTTGAGTGTAGTTAACTTCCTTGGGTCGGAGTTTTCCTTCTAGAACTTTTTGTAGGGTTGGATTTGTGGATACATATTGCATAAATCTGGTTTTGTCATGGAATATCTTGTTTTCTCCATATGTAGTGTTTGAGAGTTTTGCTGGGAATAGTAGTCTGGGCTGGAATCTGTGGTCTCTTACTGTTTGTAGAACATCTATCCAGGACCTTCTGGCTTTCATAGTTTCCACGGAGAAGTCGGGTGTAATTCTGATAGGTTTGCCTTTATATGTTACTTGTCCTTTTTCCTTTGCTGCTTTTAGTATTCGTTCTTTATTCTGTATGTTTGGTGTTTTGATTATTATGTGGCAAGGGGACATTTTTTTGTTCCATTCTATTTGGTGTTCCGTAAGTTTCTCGTAGTTTCATAGGCATCTCCTTCTTCAGGTTGGAATTTTTTTCTTCTATGATTTTGTTGAATATGTTTTCTGTACCATTGCTTGTATTGTTGTTTTTGTTTCTATCTTATTGATTTTAGGTCTCAATTTGATTATTTCTTGTTGTCTACTCCTCCTGTGTGAGTTTGTTTCATTTTGTTCTAGAGCTTTCAGGTGTTCTGTCAATTCACTAGTGTGGGATTTCCCCCAATTTCTTTATGTAGGCATTTAGTGCTATGAAATTTCTTCATAGCAGTGCTTTCAGAGTGTCCCATAAGTTTGGCTATATTGTACATTCATTTTCATGGAATTTTAGGAAATCTTTCATTTCTTTCTTTATTTCTTCCTTGATCCTCTCAGTCCTCTCAGTCTTCTCTCTCAGTCCTCTCTATGTAGTTGAGATCTGTGTCTCAGGGAGCCACTGAGGTCATGGGGGATAGATGGATTTAGGGATGGAGTGGGACTATAGGTTATACTGTCTAGTGGGGTCAGTATTGATGTAGCCTGACTACAGGAGCCTTTCCTAGTGACCTGTTTGTGAGACTGTGATGGGTGGGGGAAGGACACAGTGTTTTGTCCAAGGACCTAGGGCCTAGGGGCTGTTTGGTCCAGATGGGAAGCTGGTCACTGACCTCTCACTCCTCTCTGAAGCACAGTCTTTAATGTCCAAATTAGTGATATACTGATCCTTTGCACTTCCACTAGAATTTATTATCAAGCTCCTCTTTTGTCTTCTAAGGTTTCTGTATGTTGAATCTCAAATATGCTCTGTGAAATACTTCCAACTAACACAAACAATTTATAGGAGAAATGATTTATGTTGCCTCGTGATTTCAGACCACAGTTGCTGGTTCTGTTGACTCCTGCTAATGTTGAAGAAGAACATCATGATGACAAAAGCTTTTGGCAAAGATAACTTTTTCTTGACAGACAGGACAAAGAGAAGGTAAAAGATCAAGAATCTAAGTTCAGTTCCATGAGCTGGGTTGTCTGTTGAACATATAAATGGAGGCGATGCATATTCTCATATTCTTTTTTTCTTCAGTTATTTTTTCAACATATGTTTTTATTTAAATTAGAAACATGCATGCTTCACATGTCAATCCCAGCTCCTTCTCCCACCCTTCCTCCCTTGTCCCTCCAACAGTCCCCTCCCAGCCCCCTACCCAAGCCCCACATCATTCCCAAGGGAGGGTGAGGCCCTACTTGGGGGGATCTCCAGAGTCTGTCATTTCATCCAGGGCAGGACCTAGGCCCTTCCCCATGTGTACAAGCTGAGAGAGCACCTCTCCATGTGAAATGGGCTCTCAAAGTTCATTCGTACATCATGGTAAACACTGATCTACTACCCAAGGCCCCAGAAATTTCTGAGGCCTCTTCACTGATACTACATTCGTGGAGTCTGGATCAGTCTCCTGTTGACCTCTCAGCCATCAGTCTGTTGTTCAAGAGCTCACCCTTGTCTAGTCAGCTGTCTTTTTTGGTTTCACCAGCACAGTCTTGACCCCTTTGCTCATCACTCCTCTATCTCTGTCACCGGTCTCCAGGAGTTCAGTTCAGTGTTTAGCTGTGGGTATCTGTCTCTGCTTCCATCAGTCACTGGATGAAGGTTCTAGGATGTTACTTCAGCTATTTTTTTAAGTTTTAATTTATAAAAGTGTGCGTGTGTTTGTGTGTGTGTGTAAATGCATGTGTGAGTGCAGTGTCTGCTGATGCCAGAAAATAGCATTAGGTCCTGCTTGGAGCTGTTTGATATTGGATTTTGGGAACTAAATTTTGGGCCTGTGGAAGAGCACTTTATGTTTTTCAAACATTGAGGCATTGCTCCACCAACAGCCTCTGTTTTTATTAAGGGAGAAAAATTTCCTATTACAGTAAAATTTAAATATAGAACAAAACCTCTTTGCTAATTTTATTCTATTACTCAGGTGTTTGGGATCATAAGGTACAAAGAAATTTCATTAGTTATGCAATCATTAAATGTTAAAGTAAGATGTTATGTATGAATATATATACCTTCCATTTTAAGTTATCCATGACCACCTAATTTTTCTGTGCTATCTATTTCATTCAATTTTATTATTATTTTTACTCTTAATAATGTATGCCTATATTCTACTCGCCTGTCTCGTGCCCATGGAGGTTACAAACACGTATGAAGTCCCCTAGAACTGGAACTACAGAAAGTTATGAGCTGCTAATTTTAGGTGCTTGAATTCAAACCTGTGTCCTCTGGAAGATCACCCAGTGCTCTTAGCTGTTGAGACCATTTTCTCTAACCCCTCTGTTTTATTTTTTAAGACAGTGTTTAAGTATAACATGGGCTCAGCAATCCCTTATAATACATGCCCCCACTTCTATCTTTGTCCACTATGCACTAACTATAATAGTAAGATACATTTTTAAAAATTGTTAATATCTATATTTTATTGATAATATTACCTCCTGCCTTCCATTTATTAAGACCATTTATACAGATTGTTACTATTATTAACTTGTTTATATTGAACAATCACAACACTTCAGGCATAAAGCCAACTTAGCAATGGCTGTCAATTTTTTTGTTGTTGTATGTCTGTATTCTGATCACTAGTATTTTATTGAGCATTTTTGAGTATGTTTATAACAGATATTGGCCTATAGCTTTCTTTTGTTCTTATGTCTTTACCTAGTTGTTCTAGTATTAGAGGGATGTTGACTTCATAGGAGACATTTTTGAGTACTCCTTCTGTCCCTTCCTTCTTTCCTTCCTGTCTCCCTCCCTCCTTCCCTTCTTTCTTTCTTTCTTCCTTCCTTCCTTTCTCTTTGAATGGCTTAAGAGAGACTCATTGCAGTCCTTTATCTTTTTTTCTTTAATACAAAACCCTTCTACTTGAACTCTGTTGCACAGCATCTTTCCCTCTCAAGCTGCTTTTTTAAAGGTTACAACAATAACCCAAATAAACACAACAGATACTTATAGAATATTAAACCTAAACATAAAAGAATATGCCTTCTTCTCAACATCTTATGGAACTCCCACTAAAATTGACCACATTATAGAACACAAACAAGGTCTCAATAGATACAATAATATTTAAATAACTCCCTACATTTTATCAGACCATCATGTATAGATATAAGTTGAATGTGATCTATATTCACTTACAAGTGGGTGTTAGCTGTTAAATAAATGATAATCTAGAATCCACAGAACCAGTAAAGAGGAGGCTTCTAAGGGGGAACACATGGATCTCCATGAGAAAAGGAAATTGAAGAAATTTTATAAGTAGACTGGGGACAGGTGGGCCAAGAATCAGAGACTTGATGACCCAAAAAAATAGGATAGAAAGTACATCCCAGTTGCTGTAGGTAGCTCAAAAGGTGTTTTATAACAGAGAACTGAGTAAGAGACAAGAACTTGTACACAAATTTGAAGCTATGTCACTTTTTCTGAAGATGAGACCTAGATTGATAGTGTAGATACCCTCTCCTGGTCAGAGCAGGCATAGCCAGCTCAACGGCCATGAGTATAGCAGCCTTAATAATGGGAGATAAAATCTTTAAGAAATTAAGTATACAGTTTTATCAGGAACTATAGGTATTAAAATTCTCCATTTCTGAATCAAAGCAGTAGTTAAATTCGCTTGCAAAAAATGGTCTCACAAAATCAGAGAGGCCCTGTTCCAAACTTCTGGCTCCTTTACCAGAGACCAGACTCAATCTAGGGACTCAAGGTAAGACACCACTCATCACCTGCTAACACACCTTAAAGCCCACTCAACATCCCCCAAAAGGACCCCATTCATGTCATAGCCCACACTTCTGGCTGCTTTACTGGAGGGCAGACTGGTTCTAAGGAGATTAGGTAAGATATTGCCCACTGCCTACAAACACCCCTTAAAGTTTGCCAGACTGCAATCCTAGACTGTACCTCTACTCCCTGGGCTCTGTATTCCAGCAAACAACTTTGGTAGAATTCTGATTTCTTGGAGGCCAGGCTGAACCTAGGGACCCTGGTTAAGGCACTACCCACCATTCATTAGCACTCATCAAAGACCACCGAACATCCCGCTACAGCACCCTATCCCTTGGGTTCCAAGTCCTGGACCATACCTCTAGCTGCTTTGGCTGAGGCCAGGCCAGATTTAGGATTCCAGAGGTAAGACACCTGAGCACTGCTTTCTAACACTTGCTAAAGCCTGCATAACAGCCCCAAACTGTACCCTCTCCCTTGGGCCCCATGTTACTTCCCACAACTCCAACAGCTTCACCAGAGGCAGGGACCCCGCGGGTCTTTAAGGCCACAAAAAACCCACTAGAAACACCCTACTAAACCTGAAATCTCTTTAGTCACCAGAACCCCTGCCTGCTTAAGTAAGAAAACCAGAGAGGAAACAGAAACCAAAGAACAAAACACCCATACAAAAAAGACAAATGGAGTAAGCAACACCTAGATCTGTAATTATCCCAAACCCAGATGCCTAAATGCCAGTGTAAAATCAATTACAGAAAGGGCAACATGGCATAACCAGAACCCAGTTATCCTATGACAGCAAGACCTGAACAATCCAACAGAACTGAAGCACAGGACAATGACCTTAGAACAAACTTTTTGAAAAGGAAAGAGGTCCTCCAAGAGGAATGAAAATATCCTTAAAAATACTGAAGAAAAGACAAACAAAAATTGGATGGAATCAATAATCCTTAAAGAATGACAAGAAATCCAAGAAAAAACATGCATGTGAAGGAGACTATTCAAGAACTGAAAATGGAAATAGAAGCAATAAACACACACACACACACCAAGAGGGAATTCTGAAAATGGAAAATCTAGGTAAGCAAACAGGAACTATAGATGCAAGTATCACCTGCAGAATACAAGAGATGGAAGAAGGAAGGAATCTCAAATGTAAAAGATATGATAGAAGAAATAGATTCATCAGTCAATGAAAATGTTAAATCTAAAATTTTCCCAACACAAAACCTCTAGGAAATATGGGATACTATGAAAAGGCCAAACCTAAGCAGGCTAGGAATGGAAGGAGAATCCCAGCTCAAAGCCCAGAAAACATATTCAACAAAATCATAGAAGACATACACATATGAACACTTGGTTTTTGACAAAGAAGCTAAAGTATACAATGGAAAAAAGAAGGCATCTTCAACAATGGTCCTGGCATAACTGGATGCTGGCATTTAGAAGACTGCAGACAGATCCATGTCTATTGCCATGCACAAAACTTAAGTCCAAATGGATTTATGACCTCAACATAAACCCAGTCACACTGAACCTATTAGAAGAGAAAGTGGGGGGCACCCTTGAACGAATCAGCACATGAGACCGCTTCCTGAACTTAACACCAGTAGCACAGACACTGAGATTGACAATTAATAAATGGGACCTCCTGAAACTGAGAAGCTTCTGCAAGGACACAGTCAACAAGACAAAAAGGCAGCCCACAGAATGGGAAAAGATATTCATTACCCCCACATCGGACAGAGGGCTGATCTCCAAATTCTACAAAGAACTCACGAAGCAATTCTCCAAAGCGCCAAAGAATCCAGTTAAAAAAGTGGGCTACAGAACTAAATAGAGAATTCTCAATAGAGGAGACTAAAATGGGTGAGAGACACTTAAGAAAATGTTAAACCTCCCAAGGAATTAGGGAAATGTAAATCAAAACAACTCTGAGATATCATCTTACTCCTGTCAGAATGGCTAAAATCAGAAACACTAATCCCAGTTTATACTGGAGAGGATGTGGAGAAAGGGAATCCTCCTTCACTGTTGGTGGGATTGCCAACTTGCACAGCCACTATGGAAACCAGTGTGGAGATTCCTCAGGAAAATGGGAATCAGTCTACCACAAGACTCAGCAATTCCACTCTTAGGCATATACCCAAAAGATGCACATTCATACAACAAGGACGTCTGTTCCACTATGTTTATAGCAGCACTATTTGTAATAGCCAGAACCTGAAAGCAACCTAGATACTCCTCAACTGGGGGGGGACAGAGAAAATGTGGTACATTTACACAATGGAGTACTACTCAGCACACACACATACAAAAGCGATGGAATCTTGAAACTCGTAGGCAAATGGATGGCACTAGAAGAAACCATTCTGAGTGAGGTAACCCAGTAATAAAAGGATAAACATGGTATGTACTCACTCATATATGGATTTTATACATGGATCAGGGGAGTGTCAGTCTGCAGTCCCACTGCCAGAGAGTCTGGGAAACAGGAAGAACTCTAAGAGAGATATGCATGCTACCCCAGAGAAAGAGAATGAGGCAAGATCTCCTGAGCAGATTGGGAGCATGGGGGGGTAGAGGGAGCCAGGAAAAAGAGAGGGGGGCAAGAGGAGAGGAGAGGAGGACATGGGAAAGCAATAAGTTTAGTTGGGGGAAGAATAGAGGAGAGCAGGATGAGAGATACCATAATAGAGGGAGTCATTCTAGGTTTGAGGAGAGATCTGGCACTAGTGAGATTTCCAGAGATCTACAAGGATGAGACCAACTGGCAAAACAAGCAATAGTGGAGATACTACCTTAAATGCCCCTCCCTGATAATGATTTTGACGACTATCTTATATTTCATCCTAGAACCTCCATCCAGTGATAGATGGAAGCAGAGGCAGACACCCACAGCTAAACACTGAACGGAACTCCTGGAACCCAGTTACAGAGAGGGAGGAGTGATGAGCAAAGGGGTCAAGACTGGGCTAGTGAAACCCAGAGAAACAGCTGACCTGAAAAAGGGGGAGTTCTTGGACCCCAGACTGATGGCTGAGAGGCCAGCATGGAACTGATCCAGACCTCCTGAGTGTGGGTGTCAGTGCGGAGACCTAGGCAATCTATGGGGCTTTGGGTAGTAGATCAGTATTTATCCCTGGAACCTTTGGGTGCCCATCCCACAATGAGGGATGCTCTCTCAATCTGGACACTTGGGGGAGGGCCTGGGCCCTCCCTGAAATGAAACGACAGACTCTAGAGGTCTCACATGGAGAGCCTTTCCCTTCCTGGGGAATGGAGTGGGAATTTGGTGGGGGCCTGTGTGGTCTGGTGGGGGGAGTGGGCATGGAGTGGAGGGAGAGGTAGCTGGAAATGACATGGGAAGCAAGCTTGTTTTTAATTTAAATGTATAATAACAGTGTTTCAAAAAGAAAACATAAAGTTTACAAACTTATGGAAACTGAACAACTCACTACTGAATCAATACTGGGCAAAGGGAGAAATAAGGAAAGAAATTAAAGACTTCCTAGAATGCAGAATGCCTGATTCATTCCCAAGGCTGATCACCAAGGTCCAAATATTAGAACACCAAGGTTCAGTCATAAGAACCCCATTTGACTAGCCTAATTGCCATGCCCAATCAGTACTTACCAATACACCCTAGCTCATTCTAACACAGACCTTCCCTTTTTTCTCTCCTAAAATTAATACCTACAAAGCTATTTACTGCTGTTTCTGCCTGATTCAGATCAGCCACCTTGTCCCTTTGTCTCATTTAATAAAGTATCTATTTGTGTTTGGCAATTAGTGTTTGAGTATGACCTGTGCTTATTCCAGGGTTCAGAGGTGAGCACCCAAAGTTGCATGAGACCCTTCAATAACCTTGATTTTTTTTTTGTTTCTATGGTTCCACTTCTGGCTAACTGTTCCTATTGACTAAAGCATGTCAATCCTGAATATAGTTTTTATTCTTAAAAGGTCACCACAAGTAAGGCTTGGTGATACACTGTGATCCCAAACACCCAGTGTGATCGCTGGCTGGGTAATAAGTACTTTCTTTTGACTTAAACTCATTTCCAAGAAGTCTTCTCTGGTGGATACCCGACAACTCTAGTGTTCCAGGCACTAGGATCTATCTCCAGTCTGTTTGTTGAATATTGTCTGCTTCAATAGTGCTACCCACTGATTGATGATATGTCACTACAAAATATAAACCTGTTAAGAAGTGATTGGTTGGTCGGGAGTTGGTGGCGCATGCCTTTAATCCCAGCACTCGGGAGGCAGAGGCAGGTGGATCTCTGTGAGTTCGAGGCCAGCCTGATCTACAGAGCAAGTTCCAGGACATCCTCCAAAACAATACAGAGAAACCCTGTCTCAAAAAACAAAACAAAACCAGAAAACAAAACAAAACAAAACAAAAAGAGAGAAGTGACTGATTTAGGGAGTAAAGGTACTCTAATATTACTGTGTATGCTAATATGTTAGCTACTTTGGGTTGCAATAGAAATAAAAAGAAAAAGTAAACAAACATGGTGATGAGTGTCAGGTTTTTAGATCAAAAGTAAACGAAATGGCAATACATAGTGTTAATAATCATAAAGGCAAAAGAAAAGATGAGGTGGAGATGGGGGTTTTGGTTAATGTTAAACTAAAAAGAAGGATGTGTATTCAGGTATCATAAACCAGGTTAAATTTTTGGCTTTGGGATCTTTAACAGGAAGTGAAAAGAGAGAGTAAGAAGAAAAGAATACAGTAAAAAGGAATAGGAGCTGAAAATAGAAAGACAGACAGAAAGCCACAGAGGAGGGAGGGGAGAGATGGATGGATGGATGGATAGCTAGCTAGATAGATGATAGATAAATAGAAAGCAGAAAAGAGCACAAGAGAGCAAGCAAAAAGTAGTAAAAGAAAAGGCAACCATGGTTAAAGTATTGGGTTCCATCATTGTCCCTGTTCTGGTTCTGCAAGGTGGTCTGAAGATCTCATTGCTTTAAGGAACAAACAGGTTCTCAAGAGATGATGACTCATACTCCAGGGTACTGTTTCCACAGCACAGTCTGCCACGTGAGACTGTGGTTCCTGGAGTCTAGCGCGACTTCATGTTTAGAAAAGAGACTGGAGATCTTTAGTCACACTTGAGGTCATATGGAACAAGCTGATAGTGAGGTGCTCTGTGTACTCTTGCCTTCATGCTGTCATAGCCTTGAAAGGGAGTAAGAGATTATTTAGCACTTGTTTTGAGATAGAGGCTTTCTTGAGAGATGGTCACACCTATGCAGTCAGGTAGAAGGAGAAAAATTGAAGGCAGTGATGTCAGGCTCTTATTCTGCTTTTAGAGACCTGTGGGTACAAGTGAGGAGCCACTGCTTTTCATGAAAATTAGTTTTTCTGATTATTGTACCAGGCAAAAGTTTGAAGCAGATACAAGACTATCTGTCTAAACACTATGTGCAAAACCCAAGACAAGTCCTTTGTCCCTTCTACTGAATGAGCTCATAGCTTTATCAGTAAAATAAGGATTATTATAGTATTCACAACAAATAGCACCAGTGATAGAGAACATTCTCAGCTCAGTGACTCATCAGAGGCTCTCAAATTCTTTCTAAATCATGAGGAACTCAAGTGCATGTCTACTCTCATCTTATGCCATTAGTTTGAGGTAAATAAAGAATTCACTTTTTTTTGATACTGAAAGACATGCCTCATAATTCAGGGAGTTAGGAAAATAGGATGCTCAGACTTACAAGGAAGAAAACAAATCATGATTCACAATTAGCAAATGGGGAAAATAACACTAACATCTATACAAGAAAATGAGCTATTGATACTGAAAAAACATCACTGTATTTTCTTTTCATTAAAATATCCAATAAACACACACATTTATTTCTATGCTATATGTGTTATAGTAAGAAATGGTAAAAACAAAACAAACAAGCAAAAAAATGAACAAAACAGTTTACAAACTGTGGGACTCCAGACTGTGACAGCAATGATGAAACATCCTTCCTAAGAGTCTTGTCTGTCTGTAATCCTTGAAATAGTAAGGAAATTACTTATAAAACAGAAGAGAATATTCTTTGGAATGTAGCCTGCGAACTGCAGAGGTAGATGGGAAAGAATAATTTCCAATCTTCCGTGAAAATAGAAAGTGATTTTTTTCTGTTATTATCCACATGGAATTAAGTTTAACCACACAGTTCTTATCTCCACAATTATCAGGGAATTGGATATTTAAAAATATTTCATTTAAAGATAGGTGCTGATTGTTCTAAATAACATCTTTTTAAATGATAAAAGAGTAACATAATAAAGGTTCTTTTTAATCACCATGGTTAGTCATTGCTAGCCCACTTTCACTTTGCACATTCATCTGCAAACACTGAAGCAGGACACATTCACAAATGTCCCCTCACGTGCAAAGCCATACTTCTAATGACTTAACTGTTTAAACCAGCCCCTACTTCCTAAGTTTCCTCAATATTCCCATAAATGCCATTAAATTATGACTCTATCATGTAGATTAATCCATAAAAGTCAGAACCTTCATAATCAAATAAGTTTCCTGAATGCCCATCATTTGTCAACCAAATCATTGACACTTTAGCTTTTGCACTCAGAGGTGGGGTGAGGGTTTCTACATTCAAGTTATAATAACAGCAGAGTGTATAAATGTCCTAGCAAATAATATCAACACAATGAATCTATAAAATACTGTTAATAAGGACATATGAGTGAATAAATAAAGTTATTAAGCTAACCATTATGTTAAAAGAAGGCATACTAAATACAATACTGGAGTTCAGGAAAGTAAATATGTCATAAATATGGGTAAAGTGTCACTCCTCACAAATTTACTGCCAGAAAAGTCTATAAAAGAGCTAATCAGTGTGAGTGTTCATGTAACTTGTGGGTTAATTAAAATTCAGAAAGTTCCACTGTAACTCTTAAAAAGTCTTTCAAGTTTAGAACTTAGTTGAGGAAGGTATGTATGAATAATATGCATCCCAAATTCTGATTAGTCTCTCATAGCAAGAATTACAAAAGCATCACACTGAGTATTACACTTGCAATAATGGGTAATCAGATGTTTTTGTAACCATCTCATTTCATAAATTTAATAACTTAACATAATTATGATAGCATTGTACAGCAATTCTAAAATTTGCATAACTTTTCTTTGGAATCCTATACTCTTATGTTTTGTGTTAATGATTCTTTTTCACTGTGTGTTTTTAAGTATTTGAGTATGGGATTTAAGGAGAGAACCATGTAAAAGCTCATTTTGTTTCAACTATCTATTGTTAATAGAAATAACTAAAGGGGTTTATAATGCTTATTATTGGCAATTATTTTGACTTAGACTACTTTTCTAAAGACCTTGACTTTTCTCTGTGTTTGAAACCCTGGAAGATCTTCTGCTGACTAATGTCAAAGTTATAACATACTTGGGGTTTCCTAGCACTAATAAATGGTTCAATCTACATTATATATAATAATAAGATTCTGTACTCTCTGTGTAAGCATAGGGTTTTACAGAAGAAAAGCTTTTCTGGCCTCTTCAAAAATATGTGTTAACGGTAATCAAACTAGAGGATGAAAAGTAAAAGAACCTAACCATTAAATTAGAAACTGTTAATTGAGAAAAGAGAGAATCTCCATTCAGCGATGGCTTTTGGCAACAAAAATGAAATTTTAGTCTTTTTGAAGAAATAAATGATGAGCAATGAAACACATAGATCTTTGAGTTATGGGATGAATTAGAATGAGTGACATTTTTTTATTTTGATATGAACAGTGAATAAATATATCATCAACTGAATTGAGGTAATGTGTAGCACAAATACTAAAAACCCAGAGACAGATATCAAGCTGAGAAGCAAAGTAGGCAGCCACTAGAGAATTCTCACCTCTACCAATGCTCAGACCAAAGAGGCGATACACTGAACCTCAGATTGCATCTCCAGACTGCACTATTCTCCACCAAGCCTTAGAATCCTAGACTTCCTTGCTCTCCTCAATGTGGCTGAAGACTAATTTTGGTGGCTGGAGACTGAATGCCTCTTCCTTATATACCTCTCTAGGGCTGGGTAAAGGTATGAGCTCTGTTTCTCTTCTAGACTGGTTCATTCTTTTGTAGCCCTCAGTGGCCTTGAACTCAGAGAGATCAATCTGCCTCTGTCTTCTGAGTCCTAGAATTAAAGGTGTATGCCACCACTGCCCAGCTTCTGTGGTCAGCTTGTATGGCTGCTGGGATTAAAGGTATGTATCACCACTGCCTGGCTCTATAGCTGTGGCTAGTTTTGCATTTTGATCTCTAGTGGCTTTATTAAACCATGTATCACCATAGTAATGGCCGCTATATTAGACTGGGTTAGTAGCAATAAATAAATAAGACGGCAATACTTGAATACCCGCACTTATTTCCACTCTTTTAAAATTGAGTAATTCTTTTTAAACAAACATGTAAATGGGGTAGGAGAGGTGGGTCAACAGTATTAGAGATATTTCTACAATGTTTCTCAATTTCTTCCTTCAGCATCTTAAAGTTTTCATTGTAGAGGTAAATGTTTTCCTTAGTAAAATTTATTTATGGGTTTTGTTCAATAAAAAAATTAGAATTGCTTGATAGTTAATGTTAGGCATAGGCACGTATGGTCACACAACAGAGAGAAACACACAGAGACTGACATAGACAGAGGGACAGATTAAGAAGACACAGGGAACCTGAAGTAGAGAATTCAAATCTGCTCTCTTTTGGCTAAATGTCACCAAGGGGAAGTGCTTTAATTTCTTTCCTCAATGTGACACCAACACATTATTGGTGACTAGGCGTTTATTATGAATGCACTCAAAGTGACCTTACTTCAGGATATGTACTTGCATTTGATTTCCTTATATTTTATTGAAAAATTGCAACAATGTTCATCATAAATGCTGATTTGTAGGTTGTGTGTGTGTGTGTGTGTGTGTTTATCTGTTTCTTATGGCAGAGTAATAAAGGCTTCATAGAAAAAATTTGGGCGTGATCTTTCTTTTTCTATGTTTTTAAAATTATTTCAAAATTATTGATTGCTCTTTGAAAATTTGTTAGAATTTTAATGTAACTGTATCTTGGGCTGGGCTTTTTTTTACTATAAAGGATTATTTTTATCTCTGTTTTAATCTTATTATTTGTTAACAGGCTATTTAGGTTGTTGATATTTCTTTGGTTTAACTTTGGTTTGATATTTCTTTGGTAGCTTTGGATGAATCAAGAAATCCTTCCTTTTCTTTTAGATATTCCCACGTATGCATAGATTTTTAAAATGTTCTCCAATAACACTATGCATTTCTTAAATGTTTGCTGCAATGCATTCCTGTACTTTTATGATTCTGTTCATTAGGGCCATTTCTTCCTTTCTTTTGGCTATTTGGATCAAGACTCTGTTATCTTGTACATCTTTCCCAAACCCAGCTCTTAGATTTGCCATTTCCTGTCTTGTTTTATTCATTTCTATTTTATTAATTTCTGCTTTAAATTTTATTATTTCTTGTCATCACCTCAGTTTGGACTTGACTTATTCTTGTTTTTACAGATTATTAAGTTGTACCACTAAATAATTTATTTGTACATTTTTGTATATGTGCATAGAGCTGTAAACTTTCCTTCTGGAATGGCTTTTAAAGTGTTCAGAGATTTTGTTGTGTTGTGCTGTGATTTTCATTTATTTCAGAAATATTTTGATTTTTCTTTGACCTGTTGACCATTCAGTAAATGCTTTGTTTTATCCTCATGAGTTTATACACTTACTAGAACTTTTTGTCAATTTTGTTTTATTACATAATAGTCAAATAAAATACATGGGGTTATTTCATTTTTTTCTGTATTTGTTAAGGTTTGCTTTGTGCCCATCCATGTGGTCTATTTTAGAGAAGCTTTTATGTGCTACTTAGTAAAACCTATATTATTTGCATTTGAACAGAATATTCTGTAGATATCTGTTAAGTCCATTTAATGTAGGATGTCATTTAATTCTGAATTTCTCTGTTTAATTTGTGTCCATACGTCTTACCATTTAGAGAAAGTGACACAATGAAATTGCCTACACTTATTGGGATTGTGTTAATATATTTTAATCCATTAGTATTCTTTTTATGAAATTGGGTATGCCAGAGTTTGATCCATATACATTTAATATGTAATAATTTCTTGATTAATTGTTCCTTTGGTTAGAATCTTGTACCCTTTTTTGACTTAGTTTTATATTGAATTTTTGTTTTGTTAATTATTAGGATAGAGATGTCTGCTTGCTTCCTGATCCCATTTGTTTAGAATCCTTTTTGAAAGCCATGTAAGTGTGTGTGTGTGTGTGTGTGTGTGTGTGTGTGGTTTTATTTATTTTTCTCCTTTTATTAAAATAGATTCTTTTCTCATACAAAAATCTGGACCAGTTTTCCCTCCCTCTACTCCTCCCAGTTCCTTCTCACATCCCCTTTCATCTGTATTTACTCTCTTTCAGTCTCTCATTAGGAAAAAATTCTTCTAAGAGATAACAATCAAACAGAACAAAACAAAGCATAATAAGATAAAAAGTCACATCCAAGTTGCACAAGGTAAACCAACAAAAGGAAAAGAGCCTCAACAGAAGTCAAAAGATTCAGAGATCCTCTTGTTCACACACTCAGGAGTTCCTGAAAAGTACTAAACAGAGAGCTATATACACAGAAGACCTGATGTAGACCTTGTTGACTCCGTACTTGCTGCTTCAGTCTTTATGAGTTCATGTGAGCTTGCCGATTTAGGCCTTTGCTCCTGGCGTCCTTCATATCCTCTGTCTCTTACACTCATTAGCCAGGTTCTCTGAACTCTGAAGGGAGGGGTTTTAATGAAGACATCCCATTTAGAGCTGTATGTTCTGAAGTGTCTCTCTCTGTCTCTCTGTCTCTCTGTCTCTCTGTCTCTCTGTCTCTCTGTCTCTCTGTCTCTCTCTCTCTCTCTGCCTAGTGCTTTTGTGTTTCATTCTATATACTGCAGGTGAAAGTGTCTCTGATGGTGGCTGAATAGGACACTAATCTTTGAATGTAGCAGAATATCATAAGTAGTTTTGTCACTCTTTTTGACCACTTGTATTTGGTATTACCATATGTTTCTAGGCTATCTAGTTTCTGTTTCTTGGTCACCCACCCATTCAGTATATAGAATGGACCCTAAGTCAAACTGGACATTAGTTGGTTACTTCCACAAGACTTATGCCACCCATTTCCCTAGCATAGATTGTAGATGACAAGTCTCATGGTTGTATTGTTGTTTATGTTTCTCTCTTGGTAGCCTGTAGAGTACCTTCCTATACAAAGACACTAGAATGTGGGGGTAAAAATTTTGTGTGGATTTCAGCTTGACTTCTCCATGTCTAACGAATTGTGTGGATGTTGTCTTCAGAAATGGGGCCTTGCTGTCAGTTTGTAGGGAGCAATCTATTGTCTTGGCAACATACTGGGTTGTTTGGGGATTTCCATGGGACCCTAAACAATAACTTACTTAGATAAAACGCAGTTCAGTACTAGTAGATTTGTTTCATGGCAAGAGATGGCCAATTGGGACTCTTTCTTATTATTTTGAGATTTCATTAGGATCAGTTTTCACCGCAATAGGTTTTGATACTACCCCTCAAATATCCCCTCAATGCTCTCTGTCTCTCTCCTTATTCCCTCCCTCAACCCCATCTCCACTCCCCTTTCCCACCTGATCCTACTGACCCTGTCCCAAGTCCACATCCCCAGTCCACCTATAAAATCTATTCTGTTTTCACCTCCCAGGGAGATGCACACACACCCCTACACACACACACACACACACACACACACACACACACACACACACACACACTGGGTCATTCCTGTGTATCTGATCTCTCTGGGTCTATAGAGTATAACTTGGCTGTCATTTATTAAATGGCTAATATCAACATGTACATGAACACCTGCCATATTTACCTTTCTGGGTCTGAGTTACCTCACTCAAGATGATTTGCCTGCAAGTTTTATGATGTTATTTTTAACAGCTAAGTAATACTCCATTGTATAACTGTACCACATTCTCTTTATCCATTCTTTTATTAAGGGACATCCAAGTTTTCTTTTCTACATTCATTCTGTTGTGAATAGAGCAGCAAGGAACATGGTTGAGCAAGTGTCCTTGTGGAAGGATGAAGTGTCCTTTACGTATATGTCCAAGAAGAATGGCACAGACAAATCTTGAGATGGATTGATCCCTAACTTTTCAAGAAACTGCCATACTGTTTTCCACAGTAGCTGTACAAGTTTGCATTCCTACCAGCAGTGGAGGAGTGCTCATTCCCCTTATTCCACATCCTCACGAGCCTGAGCTGTCACTTGTGCTTTTGGTCTTAGCCATTCTGACAGATATAAGATGGAAAAAAAAAAGAGACTTACCCAGCCAAACGCTTCATGAAGAAAAAGAACTGTGAGCTGAGAGTCTGGAGTAGGCATGTAATTTTGCAGATGGCAGTGGGTAGATTGGCGAGGGTCAGTTTACTCATATGTTGTTACTTACCACACTCAGATTATTAGCTTTATGAGTCTAGGAACTCTATACATTATACTCAGTGATATACCTATAGTTCCTGCTACACACATTTGATAGATTCTCTATGATACACAGGCTAACAAACAAAGTTGGGAAATACAAGAACATGGCCCACAGTATCAACTAACTGGGGCTCGTAGTGGTTCACAGAGAATGAAGCTACAATCTCACATCCTTCGTGGGTCTGAGCTATGCCCTCTGACTATATGTTATGGTTGTATAGCTGGGTTGTATAGTTCTTCTGGTAGTCCTAATAATGTGAGTGGGGTATCTCTGATGCTTTTGTCTGTTCTTGAGACCCTTTTCATCCTACTGAGTTGCCTTGTCCAACCTTGATATGAGGGTTTGGGCTTAGCCTTATTATAATTTGTTATGCCACCTTCAGCTGATATCCGGGAGAGGCCTGCCTTTTTGTTTTGTTTTGCTTTTTTAAGGAAAATGGAAAAGTAGATCTGGAGGAGAGGGGGGGTGGAGGAGGCACTGGGAGCAGTGGAGGTCGGAGAAACTGCAATCAAGATGTAATGCATGTGAAGAATAGACAGCAGCAACAAAACACCTCACAAAGCCCTGGGGAATATAATACTTTATAAAGGGACCCAAATTCTAATGCCATTTTATAATATCAGAAAAGTATATGCATGGTTATAAACACACACTTGTCGCGTCTGCTGCGCGGCCTGTGTCCGAGAACGTGCGGAGGGTGTCGGGGATTGACAACACAGAGACTTGTTCAACGATGTAAAGAAAACTTTAAGCAGGCCCCAAAAAAGGTTCAAGAAAACTTCCTAAGAAAAGCTCCCACCAGAGAAGCTTCTGCTCTCTCCTCTACCCTGGCTGGTTCTGCTCTGACCCCAGAAACTGATCTGGGCATGGCAGAAGAGGCGGTTAGTCTTTGGACAAGGTCGAGGTCAGGGTGGTTTCTGTGGGCAGGCCTTTTCCAGGAACTTAATGCCCCCAGGCATTGTATTGTTTTTAGTAAACATGTTTTTAGTAAACATTGTCTTACAGCTGCCTACTCCCAGGCAGAAGGGGAAGTGGGTCTCTGCTCAAGGTCTGGTGTTCCCACACACACTCCTCTATTTCTGTCTTTTGGCATGTAGAATATTAATAATGATTTTAATTATTTAATTTACTAATATTAAAATCATTTCTAGATCCTAGGAGTAAGAACAACAGAAATAATTTTGACACAATTTTTCTCACTGTTAACTGAATAATGGTTACAATAATCATCTGGCAATCCTTTTCTACCATGAGTTAATTGTATCCTACATACATTTAATTTATCAATATTATCACCAATATTAAAAAATGACTTTTTTCTCTAGTAGGATGTCTCTTTAAGAATTTTGTTTTAATTCTTTTATTGGCAACCACAGATAAACACTTCAGAAATGATTCAGCTCTAGCTTGTTGGTCACATCTTAGTGGAGAAAACACAGTGAGGCTTTTGCTTTCTGGTTCCAGCATGAAGTTATAGTTGAAAAGATCTGGAACCAACTATAGCAATGAAAGAAAGAAAGGAAGGAAGAAAGAAAGAAAGGAGGGAAGGAAGGAAGCAAGAAAGGAAGGAAGAATAGAAGCTTACTTGCTTTATTCTGGACATAATTGTTGAAATATTTACCTTGAGTAGCACCAAATACCCCCAAAGAAGTCCAAATGTCTTTTTTGTTCCATCCTATAGGACCTGGCTGACAATATCCTTGATGACATTTTCAGGGACCAGTTTGCTAAACTTAAACTATTACCTACAGCTCTCAAAGCATAACAGTCTCTGCCTGAAGGACTAAAGCATTATAGGCATGCTTAGGAAACATTTGTAACCTTGGTTTGCTTTGCAGTAGTTTTGGTCTTTAGTTTTGATTGCATTGTTTTGCTGAAACATGAAGGGCATTTAGAAGTCAAGGAAGCACATAGTATTCATTTACAACAATATTCCCTAAGGCAACATCTTAATGTCAGAAGTGAATTATAACAACTTACATCGCTGGTGACATACATTATAATTCAAAGCCAGAAAAACTACATCAAGGTTGGTCTTAGTATTACATAAAAAGAGGCTTTAGAAAATCTTTTGCAACCAGATGAAGACCTTTTGGATGAAAACAGCATTAACAAAAGGTAACTGAAAAAAAATACATGTCTTTTACAATGCATGGAAACGTTTTTCCCTGAGGCTGCTCCCAATATACAACTATTTTACTGAAAGTTTTCTTTAATCACAGACCAGGTGGAATGATTTCTTTCCAGTGTTACAGCAAGTTAAAACCTGGTGAAGAAGCTCATCTAGAGTTGGAAGTGATCCTTTTCTTGTATATGTACTCAAACTACCAAAGTTGAATAATTAACATTCCTGAACCTTATAATTCTCTGAAGGTAAAAGAAGGGATGGCAGTTTATTCATTGACATTTGTGATGTAATTTTTCCAAGCTACATCAAAACCAAAATCCTAAATATGCATCAAAGAAGAAGAAATATTTCAGGCTGTGGTGGTGCACTCCTTTAGTCCAGCACTCTGGAAGCAGAGACAGGTGGATCTCTGTGAGTTCGAGGCTAGACTGGTCTGCCGAGTGAGTTCCAGGAGAGACCCTGTCAATAAAAATAAACAAAATGAAGAAGAAGAAGAAGGAGGAGGATGAGGAGAAGAAGAAGAAGAAGAAGAAGAAGAAGAAGAAGAAGAAGAAGAAGAAGAAGAAAGAGCTACCGTGTGTATTTAATATGTCTGCTGTTTGACTTTGATCTTTCTCTAATTCAATAGTCTCAATGGCATTAAAATCTATCATCACTAAACTGAAAGAATGAATGGAAATCTTAAAATAATTTCAGTCAAAAATCATTGAATCTATGAATAGTCATTCACGAAATATAATTAGATTATATTTATTCCAAATAGTCTTATAAAATCATTTAATATTAGTAAACAAAAACTGTTTTTCCATAGTGACAAGATTCACTTTCTTCATAGTCTATAGCTGCTTAGTTTAAATAGCTTAAAGTTATTCAGTAATTGAACATTTAAAAAGGATTTACTCAAGAAACAAATTGACACATCAGTTGCAAAGTTCGGTGTTTAATCTTTATTGTCAACTTGAGGAAATTTGGAATCACCATGGTGATATATTTCTTTTTTCATTATTATTTATTTTTAAGTTTAAATTTAGATTAGAAACAAGGTTGCTTCACAAGTCAGTTCCAGGTCCCTCTCCCTTTCCCTCCCCTCCTCCCGTGCCCTCCCACCAACCCCCCCCCAATATCCCCTCATTTCCCCAGGGAGGGTGAGGCCCTCCATGGGGGTGTCCATAGTCTGTCATTTCATTCAGGGCAGGGCCTAGACCCTCTCCCAAGAGTTCAGGGTGAGAGTGCAGGCGATATACTTCTTTCTGAGTCTACATAAAAGATGTTTTGGAAGAGCGTAGTGGAGTCAACCTGCATGTGGGTGATACATTCCCACGGCTGAGGTTACAGCTTGGTTGAAGAAGAGAGGGAGCTGGGTACCAGCACACCTGCTCTCTTTTTCTGCCTGAAGATCCAGTGTGTCCTGAGGGTGTGTGCTTCTTCCCAGCTCTGCTAACTTTCCTAAGATGGTGGAACAGCTCTGAAGCCATGAAACAAAATAAAAATTTCCTTCCATGAACCATTTGTGTTAGGTTAGGAAATTTGTCACAGCAAAGAGACAAGTATAACAAGTGTGTGACACAGTCCTCTGCCATCTTAGTGAATGTGTACATCAAAGCTCTAGGAAGACACAGGACAGACAATGGAACATGTTTTAGCCACTGATTTTCTCAGGCTGAAACATTCCATACCATATGACAGCTCTTCTGCTTAAATGTTAACAACAAGGTCAAATGTTTTTAAAACAGAATGCTCCTCAAGTGGTACCTATAATACTACATTTGTAAAAGTTTTTGTAAAGAATTTGTGTTTCTCAAATGGTTAAAAATATACAATTTAAGTGTCCTGTGCTTTCTCTGACTTTATTGACCTTAATGCAAAATGCCCAATGTCACAGTGGCTTTAAATATATTAGTCCTAGTCTTTGAACTGGCAAAGCAAAAGGCTTTTAAAGTGCTAGTTAAATACTCAGTACAGCTGAAAAATTGTTGGCTACCTGTAATTCTAATTGGAAAATGATTTTAACTTGAAGCTAATAAGTAATGGTTGTTTTGTAACTGTTCTGGCCTTTGTAAATGTTGAAACATAATGCATGGTTATTCATCTCTGTCTCTCTGGAAAGGGCTTGGTGTGTCTGTTCTCTTGCATTGTTAATATAGACTGACATTAGAATAGTTGTTTATAACCAGTCAGTTGAAGAGGTTATGATCTTTTTATTCATTTCCCAGTCTGGTTTCCTTTTCTGGAATTTGCTTTCCTTCCCACAACCCCCAACCAGGAGAAAAAATAGCAAATTTAAGTCATGAGTATTTATGCTTGACCTTCTTATATTTTGCTGTTGATTTCATTATTAAAATGAAATACATTTATATTTATGTTATTGAAACTGTGTTTCTGTGTCTGTGTAATATATTTGTGTAGCAAATGAGCAAGTATTGAGTGTTGTAAAAATTTGTCTTTCAAAGTGCATATTTTTCCTATCTGTGCTTGCCATATCTGTGTGTGTTGTCAAGAGAAGGAAAGATATTTTTAAAGATCATTAACCTGGACTAGGGTCCACATGTAGATTTTGTAATTTTCATTTAAAAATACTTCTTAATAAAAACCACACTTTTGCAAGTTTATATTAGTTGTGAAACCATATATCCTATAAAGTCAGTATGAAACATTGGTAAGGTAGGCAACATTTTCCACCTACATTTGATTAATTCAGTGGAGTAAAGTCACTTCCCATTAATTTGGCAGAGTGTTGTCATTTTAAATATATTTTCTACATTTTCCTTCTCAGAGTGAAATACTTAAAAAATGTTGACACAGTTACCAAGCCAACATATAAGTAATTATAAATCTCCTTGCATTATATATCACTGTCTGATAGTGTTTCAATTCATAGTTGTATGGTCCAGAAATCTTGTAGTACAGAGCAAAGGAACAGAGTAAGGGAGGCCTAACTCAACACTAAGGGTGCTGTGTTTTCCTCGCTTACATGCTTTGGACAGAACTTTGTTAAAGATCAGACACGAGTGTCAAAAGTTGTTCATGCATTTTTCTTTCATGCAAATACTATAAGCATGATTTTCAATATGAAAACAAGAATCCTTTTTTTTGGACATTCTGTTTTTAGACTACCTTGTACCATCTAATTATATAAATACATATAGGATATGGCAGCAGAATCACACATACTGGGTATTTGTTGTTGTTTTTTTAAATTCAGCTTTTTGGGGACCCAACACCCAGCTTCCAAATAATCACATGGACACTTAATTTTTCTTAGGAATGTCCAGCCTTAGCTTGCCTTATTTCTAGCCCGCTTTTATTAAATTATCCTTTCTACCTTTTGCCTCTGGGCTTTTACCTTTCTGTATTTCTGTATATCTATTCCTTCCTTATTCCATGTCGGGTTGTGTGGCTGGGTGACTGACACCCCCCCCCCCCCCCCGGCATCCTTCTGTCCACCTTTTCTCGCTCCTCCCTTTTCTCCTTCTTCTATTAATTCTCTCTGCCTGGCAGCCCGCCTGTTTTTCTCCTGTCTATCTATTGGCCATTCAACTCTTTATTAGACCAATCAGGTATTTTGACAGGCAAAGTAACACAGCTTCACAGAGTTAAACAAATGTCACATAAAAGAATGCAACACATATCTGCATCATTATACAAATGCTACATAGCATAAAAGAATGTAACACATCTTAAACCAATATTCTACAACAAATCTTCTTTATGGAAGGGAGACCCTATATCTGCAGTGACTCACCATTGGAAAATCCAAACAAAAAGCTTCTAAACTCTAATCTGGAATTGGTGGTACATCTCTGCAGTCTTACCTGCTCAGGAGGCTGAAGCAGCCCAATGACTGCCCAGCTTACAGAGTTAAGTTCAAAGTCAGTCTGGGCAACTGAGGAAGACTTTGTCTCTACTGATTCTTTTTAAAGACTATAAAAAGTATGGGAACACAGCTCAGTAGATGAACACTTGCTGAGTACATGAAAGGTTTATAATCAACTCTAGTATCAATTAAGAAATAAATCATGCCAGTAAGAGTCCAATTACATCTCAAAATTGACTACTACCTCCCTGAAACAAACAATCATTGACTTGCTTCCAATCATTACAGATTGATTTGTTATAAAAATTATATAAGTGGAACCAGAAAATGTATACTTTTAAGAGATTTTTAAAGAGTTAATATTTTGTGTATATGAGTGACTTTCCTCCATGTAGATGTGTGCATCATGAAAAGCCTGCAGAGGATAAAAGAAGGCACCGGATACCTTGAGACAGCTCTGAGCTACTATGTATGTGTCAGACATCAAACCAGGGTCCCCTGCCAGAGTAACATGTGATCTTAACCACTAAGCAAACTCTCTAGCCAGAGTATATACTTTCAGAAATATGGCGTTTTGTTCATTCAGAATTATAATTGTGATTTATTCATGTTATACATGGATTCCTTTTGATGACTGAGAATTATTCTACTGTAAGTATATCTCATTTTATTAACAATTTATTGGTAGACAAGTAATTATTACAGATTAGGTAAGTATTATTTGTCACATACTCCCCTTGTACATCTTACTTCTTGCTAATGACTCAACTCTCTAAGGCAGTAATTTATACTCATTTCTCTGTCCAACAAGATAAATTTAATATTCTGTAGTTATGTCAACATTCAGCATTTATGTTTCTTTGCATGCAGTACTGTTCATTGCTGATCTGAATGGTGGGAATGATTAATTTTGCTTTCGTACAGAATTTATCACTAGTTTCCTGAATTTTCCCATGTGTTCTTTGTATGTGTGGTACATGTGCTCAAATGTGTCGGCACACATGCATTCAGATAGGAATATACATGTGAGCATATGTGTGGAGGCCAGAGGTAAGAGTTAGATGTCTTCCTGAGTCACTTCTACTTTTGTTTTCTTGATGTCTTGATACAGTTGTGTTTCACAGAACCTGAAGATCATTAATTCACCTAGACTGGCTAAGTAGCCAGCTCCATGGATGTTTTTGACCCTCCCTCACTACCCCTCACCCCCAACAGTACTGGAGCTACAGACACAAGCTATTCCACCCAGGTTTTTACATAAATGCTGGGGCCTAAGACCTTCAAGCTTGAGTGTGAGTCACTTTACTGATTGAGCTACCTCCCAAGCTCTCTATTTGTTTGTCCTTATGGAGGCTTACAATTATGTCTCGGTATCCAGAAGTCACTCAATACCATTTTGCAAAAGACAAAACAGACTAAGTGACTTATCATTTCCATTTCACTATAATGCAAAAAAGAAAAAAATCCCTCTTAGAGATTTGTCTGGAACTGAAATCAGGGTACTTGATGTCTAGGCAGCTGAACAACTTTGTATGCAATGGCATTGTTAAAAGATTCCTTTTGCTTGACACCTGGAGCAAGACACAACGTCCACACATTTTACTTTTGCCTACACTGAGGTAAGACAAATCTAGTGTGTTTCTAATGTAAATGCATGGGAAGAGGAATAGACTTTTATTTGTACACCTAAAAACTCTTTATTGCAGTCAGCTTGCCTTGAAGAGAAAGGCTCAGTGATAATTATTTTTAATCTTGTGAGAGACATTTTCCTGTTGTCTTCTAATTTCTAATGTCAGCACGTAGCATATTTTCTACATTTTCCTTATGACCAAGTCTTTCACATGTAAAATATTCTTAGAATACCTTTTCTAATTTCTTATATTTTGTTTCTTTTCTTATTATTTATTTTTAAATTTAAATTTAAATTAGAAACAAGGTTGCTTCACAAGTCAGTTCCAGGCCCCTCTCTGTTTCCCTCCCCTCCTCCCGTACCCTCCCCCTAATATCCCCTCATTTCCCCAGGGAGGGTGAGACCCTCCTTGGGGGTGTCCTTAGTCTGTCATTTCATCCAGGGCAGGGCCTAGACCCTCCCCCAAGAGTTCAGGGTAAGAGTGCATCTCACATTGTTGGATGGGAGTCCAAAGTCCATTTGTATACTCGGGATAAATGCTGATCTACTGCCCAATGCTCAATAGATTACCTAGGCCTCCTCAATGACACCCCCATTTAGGGGGTCTTGATCAGTCCCATGCTGGATTCCCAGGCATCAGCCTGGGATTCAAGAGTTAAACCTTGTCAGGTCAGCTGTTTCTGGGGGTTAAATCAGCCCAGTCTTAATCCCTTTGGTCATCAGTCCTCCCTCTCTGTTACTGGCTTTCTTGAGTTCAGCTCAGTACTTAACCGAGGGAGTCTGCCTCTTCTTCCATCAGCCACTGAATGAAGGTTCTGTTTCCCAGACTCTCTGGCCATGGGATTGTAGGCTGGCACTCCCCAAATCTATGTCTAAATACCATATATGAGAGAGTACATGCCATGTTTCTCTTTTTGTGACTGGGTTACCTCACTCAGGATGGTTTCTTCTAGTGCCATCCATTTGCCTGCAAATCTCAGGATTCCATTGTTTTTTCTGCTGAATAGTACTCCATTGTGTAAATGTACCACATTTTCTCTATCCACTCTTCAGTTGAGGGTTGCTTCCAAGTTCTGGCTATTACAAATAATGCTGCTATGAACATAGTGAAACAGACATCCTTGTTGTATGAACGGGCATCTTTTGGATATATGCCTAAGAGTGGAGTTGCTGGGTCTTATGGTAGGTTTATTCCCATTTTTCTGAGGAATCTCCATACTGATTTCCAAAGTTGCTGAACAAGTTGGCACTCCCACCAGCAAGGGAGGAGTGTTCCCCTTTTACCACATCCTCTCCAGCATAAATTGTCATTGGTGTTTTTGATTTTAGCCATTCTGACAGGAATGAGATGGTATCTCAGGGTTCTTTTGATTTGCATTTCCCGGATGGCTAAGGATGCTGAGCACTTTCTCAAGTGTCTCTCAGCCATTTTAGACTCCTCTATTGAAAATTCTCTATTTAGTTCTGCAGCCCACTTTTTAATTGGATCCTTGGTGTTTTGGAGACTTGCTTCTTGAGTTCTTTGTAAATTTTGGAGATCAACCCTCTGTCAGATGTGGGGTTAGTCTTTCACATGTAAAATATTCTTAGAATATTTTTTTCTGATTTCTCATTTTTAAGATTTTTTCAATAAAATGTGTATGTTGCTGTGTATGATCATTTATTTATGCAATGGACTTGTATCCTTTGCATTAATATTCTTGTAGAGAAAAATGAATGTAGACCTTTTCATATATATGTATATATATATATATGAAAACCTATAGGAGGTCAATATACTTAAGTATATTGGCCAATAGCAAGCTAGTTTTCCAAATAAATAATAGCAACTAGAACAGAATATGCTATACTATACAGCCTAACAGTTCTAAATTTATTCCTGCTGTCTTTTCAAAAACAAATGCAATAAAATTAAAACATCTATTATTTTTCCTGAATCAAGTGATGAAAACTATGAGCAAAAGTGATATAAAACTATGTGATTTCTGTCCCCATTGTTACAAAGAACTCTGAAAATATAATAGGTAGGATAGATATTTGGGCAACTCCATTTTTATTGGCTGCTGACAAAAAAAACAAGCATATTAAAGCACACGACAGCCTTCGGCACAAACGAGGTGCTGTTCTCATGGTAAGTATTGAAGGAAGGAAGCATAATATATCTCTCAAAGTTTAAAATGGTCCTAGTTAATTTACTTTATCCGTAAATAAAAAATCTTGAGTTTGTTTTAATATAATTATTTTAAGAAATGGATTTTCTTCTTAAATCATAAACTCAGCCCTTACAGAAGCTAACCAAGTTTATAGAACTGAATGTAAGAAAGTAGAGAGTGTTCAATTGCAGAATTACATAGGTTGCTAAGAATATGTGTGCTAATTAGTTTTGGTAAGCTTGACATAAACTAGAGTTTTCAGGGAGCAGGGAAACTCTTCCATCATATTGGCCTGTGGAAATGTCAGTCAAAAGCATTCTGTTGACTAATGATTGATGAGGGAAGATCTAGCTTACAGTGGAAAGTACCATGCCTGGCCACACAAGCAAATAAGTAAATCACAGGGGGCAAGTCAGTAAACATTACTGCTCCAACTTTCTTTAGGTCTGACTTCCATTTTCCTGCCCTGAGGATATTCGATGATGGGCTGTAACCTGAAAGGTGAATTAAATCTTTTCCTTCCCAAGTTGTTTTTGGTTACAGAAACAGAAAGCAAACTAGGGTAGCACACAAAATTAAAAACACATTAGAAACTACATTCCGCTAAGAGTGGTGGTTTGAATAAGAATTGCCACAGTAGGCTCATATATTTGAATGCTTAGGGAGTGACACTATTTGAAACGATTAGGAGGTGTGGCATTGTTGGAGTAGATATGGCCTTGTTGGAGGAAGTGTGTGTCACTGGGGAGGGGTGCATTTTGACATTTCAGCAGCTCAAACCAGATCCAATGGCTCTCTCTTCCCCTGTCTGCTGATCTGGATGTATAACTCTCAGCTACTTCTGCATTATGACTGCCTATATGCCACTATGCTCCTCATCATGATGAAAGTGGACTAAACCTCTGAAACTATAAGTAAGCCTCAGTTAAATGGTTTCTTTTATAAGAGTTGCCATGGTCATGGTGTCTCCTCACAGCAACTAAGATGGTAAGAAAAAAAAAGTTTAGCAGGGTCTAGTGATTGGGTTACAATTCTAGCCTCTTAGGAAACTGTGACAGCAGGATCAAAAGTGCATGCCTTGTGAGCACTACTGGGTGAGTTCAAGGGCAAGTCAGAAAGGTTCTGTTTCAAAATTAACTAGATGTATACAAATCACCATGATAGAGTGCCTGTGTGGTGCTCTAGATTTAACACCACATTATTATAATTTAAAAACCATAAGTCAGCTCACAAATTTAATTTATATTTTATGAATGGGAGGGAGAAGTTCACCCTCCCTGGGGGCATGAGGGGATAAGGGAGGGTTGGGGGGAGGGCACGGGAGGAGGGGAGGGAAAGGGAGAGGGACCTGGAACTGACTTGTGAAGCAGCCTTGTTCTTATCTAAATTTAAACTGGAAAATAAAATAAAATTAAAAAAAGAAGTTCTCTGATGCTAATAGCCAAAAGCAACAACAAATTACATCTTTCACCTAATTCTCTGCCAAAGCCCACTGACCTTTCCTATTGAACTTTATCAGTTTTTTTCCTCTCCAAACTATTTTTTCCTTTTGTAGCTGTGTTTCTGTCTGTTATTGCCCTCCCTGAATCCTTCTTGTATAAATCATCCTATAAACTTTGAATCTAATTAGACCCCACAATTTTTTTTCTGTTTCAGAACGTTTGATAGTTTTATCTTACCTGTGAAATAGATAGATAATGCTGCTTATCTATTAATCATGATCTTCTTCCATGAAGCCTGTTTGCTTTCCTAGCCTATTTCTTAGGATATTAACTTTATCAGTGTCCCAAATACTCAAGGTTCCCCGTGAGGAAAACTGCAAGAGCAAGCTGTGTATTTCCCTCTTGTCTTCAGTGCTTCTTCCTTAAATATTTGTTGATTATTGCATATGTTTAAAAATATGAAGTGAATTGAAATTTTTTCATTCAATCGCAAGTCACTGAGTTCAAGGATTGCTCTTTATCAATTAAAATATCAAAATAAATAATGGTCACATATTGCTTAGGTTTTGCTTTTGTTCTGTTTAGTAACATGAAAATAGAGTCTACATGCAAAAGGCACACTTGTCTGTATTAGACAGTCATATGATTCTAGCATATGACTGATAGATATGAGCAAAACAAACAAGAAATAGTTTCAGAAGTTGTTCTCCAGTAGACTATAGCTTTTTCTTACTTCTAAGTGCATTTTGATTATTCCTGGTTCTTCTATACTACACAAATTTGGTACATAAATTCTTGTTTTGTCATTCACATACTATACATAGTTTGCAATTCTTAAGGTAGAATCTTGCAAGGAGAGAAAACATACATTTCCTTGACACTAGTAAAGGACTTTGCCCAAGAGATTCAGCATTAAACATCAGTAAAGTATGAACTATGTCATATAAACTTCACTCAATGTTAAATGCTAAGGAAGAGCATTCTGGGAATTTCAAGGTTTGACCTAAATTTGATTTTTCTAATATTCTTATATGACTTGATGTTTGTATTGAAAATCATGTATAAATAGTTTAATCCTTATGGTTGCTTGAAAAAAATGGCCCAGATAGACTTACTAGGAGTGGTATTGCTGAAGACAAGGCCTTGGAGGAGTAGGTGTGGCCTTGTTGGAGGAAGTATCTCTGGGGGGAGGGTAAGACTTTGAGGTTTCAGATGTTCAAGCCAGGCCCAGTGTCACTCTCTCTCTTTGTTACCTTCCAATGCAGATATAGAACTCTCAACTCCTTCTCCAACACCATGTCTATCTGCCCACACACTGCCATGCTTCCCACCATAACAATAATGGAATAACCTTCTGAAACTATAAGCCAGTCCTACTAAAATGTTTTCCTTATTAAGAGTTGTTGTGGTTATAGTGTATCTTCATAGTAATGAAAACCTGAACTAAGACAATACTTTTAGAAACAAAACCTCACTTGTCTGTAATACATATTTTAGAACACAAACCAATTTTGCTATAGTAATACCATGTCAATGCTTCCAGAAGAAGACAAATATTGTTATTAGTTTCCTGTTTCTTGCCCTGGCAAAGGTTTAGAGTTCACAAAATTGCTCTTCTTTACATGCCAAAGCATGTAAGTTGATGATCTATTTTTAAAAAACTGAAACGATTTTTAATGATCTGATTGCAATGATAGAGACCCTCAAGTATGAGGAATTATAAAGAAAAACATTATTGACAATTTTTAAGTAACTGTATTTTTATGGCAAAAAGTATCTTTTCAAAAAGCAATCATAGAAAACATCTTTGAAGCTTACTCTTATGTGCTTAACCTCTAATCTTATTGTATAATCTCCATGACAGAACTGCCTAAAATTCATCAGCATGTTGGAGTTTGTTGGCTGACACATAGAATGGATGGCAGAGATATCAATCCAAAGGCAACAAAACCGGGAAGTATAGAAAACTACACTGCAGGTTCTCTGCTTTTTCTTTATGTCTTTTCTGGATGTCTTTCCTATTTCTGAGGCTTCATCTACCCAGTCACTCCAAGCTTTCATAATACTATCGTTTATAGAAGATATATAATAATTTGTTTTAATGCAAGAACTTTATGTATTGTGACAGTCAGAATTTATTGAAAGGCTACAAATAGAAAAACATGAACAAAATTTATAATAGCTTTTTATTCAAATTTGATTTTCATATAGGATAAGAAATGTAAATCTAATTTTTGTTTCCACATGTAGTTATTCATTTTATCACAGCACCATTTGTTGAAGAAACTGAATTTTCTCCAATGTGTGTGTTTAGACACCTTTGTTAAAAATAATGTGACTGTAGCTATATGGGTTTATTTCTAGATCTTCTATGCTACTCAACTGGTCTACATGTCTGATACTGTTTTTGTCATTTTGGAATATAGTATAATTTGAGATTGGTATTGCGAAACCTCAAGCATTGTTCATTCTGTGCAGAGTATTTTGGACATCCAGTTTCTTTTGTGGATTTCCACATGAATTTCAGGACTCCCTTTTTTTTCCAGTTCTATGAAGAAAATCACTGGAATTTTTACTGGGATTATTTTGAATCTATAGTACAGCCATTTACAAAATGTTAATTCCACCAAATCTTCCCATTTTTTTCTTCAATTTCTTCTTTGGTGTCTTTAAATTTTTATAGTAGAGACCTTTGGGTAGATTTAGTTCTGGGTATTTTTTAAAGCTATTATGAATGAGATATTTTTCTTAATTCCTTCCTCATCAAGTTCTTCATTTTGTTTACTTGAAAATTTCATTCATATATACACTGAAAAAGAATCTACCTACCCCTTCCCCCATTTTAATCATTCAATGTGGAGGTCCCTGAAGGTGTCATACAGGGAAGCAAACCCCAAAGATATAAGAATGAAAACCCAGTGCAGATTGACTTTGCCAACCTGGATCCAGTAGTAGGCAGTTTATTTTTTTTCAATTTTTTTATTTTAAATAGCTTGTTTTACATGTCAATCCCAGTTCCCTCTCCCTCCCCTCCTCCCCCACTCCCCTTTCCCCCCACCCTCCCACCCTATTGCCAAATCCTTTCACATAGGGGATATCAGAGTCTGTCATTTTACTCTGGGTAGGGTCCAGGCACTCCCCTAAGAGTCCAGGCTGAGAGAGCATCCCTCTTTGTGCTATAGGCACACGAAGACTGTTTGTATATCAGGGATAGACACTGATCCACAGCTCAGGGCCCCATAGGTTGCCCAGGCCTTCTCGCTGACACTCACATTTGGGGGGTCCAGATCAGTCCCATGCTGGCCTCCCCGCTGTCAGTCTGGGATCCAAGAGCTCTCCCCTGTTCAGATCAGCTGTCTCTGCTGGTTTTGCCAGCCCATTCTTTGCCAATTTGCTCATCGCTCCTCTCTCTCTGTCACTGGGTTCCTTGGGTTCAGTTCAGTGATTAATTGTGTGTTTGCCTCTGCTTCCATCAGTCACAGGATGAAGGCTCCCGGATGGTTATAGACATCAAGTTCATTATCAGGAATGGGCATTCGAGGTGGTCTCTCCACTATTGCTTAGCTTGCCAATTGGTGTTATCCCTTTAGATCACTCGAGGTCACTCTGGTGCCTGATCTGTATTCGATCCTATGTACTTAAGCCAATATATTTTGAAAAAAAATTCCTGGTCCTGGTTGTGGGAGCTTGGGAGAGCCTCTGGCTATCAGGGTCCTTTAGATTACTAGGCATCTGCAGTCTTGCTGGCAAGAGTTTAATATGTCCTGGCCCAACAAATAACACAGGCCACTAGGCTGTTCATCACTTCCAATTCTCAGCTTTCTGGATGGAAGAACAGGTTTTTCATCTTTCCTAATGGAAAGACAATCTTATGTGCTTAACTTTCTCTGTTTCTCTGGAGATCTGTGTGTACAAGGACCTCTGTGCTATGCTCCTAGCACTTCAACTCCACTCTAACCCCCTCAAACATGTTCCTTTCCCACCTTCCTACGCACTTATTAAAAATACACTGAGTCAAGTTAGTGTTGTTCATATGTGCAGCATTGTGAAATCATCTACTGGAACATGGGAAATCTATCAGTGACCACACTATCAAAGATAAATGAGCCTCTCTAACCCAACATATATCATCTGCCAAGAGCTACTCAGCAAGGGGAGTGATCTTGAAAGATTCTCCTTCATTTATGTGAGAATTGTGGATGGCTTGTTCTTATACAGGACATGTACAGACTACTGTACATGTGCATGTCACATAATGTCCAAAAGACAACATTTCATGATGTTCCTACTCATGTTCAATACAACCCAATTCAAAACTCCAAAGACTTTCTTCGCAGAACTTGCTATCTAGTGCATTTGAGTATGGCTTGTTGTTACTCTAGCAATATGAAATTCTTCACTAGGTTATTTATTATAGATATTTCTGATTCATTTTTAAATGATTCATTTTTAAATGAAGATGAGTTACAAACATTCCTTTTAGAACTGTCTTAGTGATACACAGTTTAATGATTCTATTCAGTTGTGCTGTTACTTTTTTTTTTTTTTTTGGTTTTACAAGACAGGGTTTCTCTGTATTGTTTTGGAGGCTGTCGGTCCAACCTGGCCTCGAACTCACAGAGATCCACCTGCCTCTGCCTCCTGAGTGCTGGGATTAAAGGTGTGCGCCACCACCGCCCCCAGCATGTGTTGTTGTTTTTATTTAACTGAAAAGAATTCTTAAATTTCCTCACCAATTTTCTCAGTTATATTCTGTTTGTTAAAAGGCATATTATTCAGTTTTTAAGTATTTGTTTAGGATATATGATTTCTGTTGATTTTGAGGTCTAGTTTTATGCTTCTATGATCCAGTAAGCTACAGTGAATTATTCTTTGTATCTGTTAATACTTTATGTCCTATGATATGATTAATTTTCTAGACATTTTTCTAAGTCTCTGTGAAGAATATTTATTCATATATATATGAATGGAGTATCTTCTAGATGTCCATGAATTGTAATTAATCTACAAAATGTTTTAGATCTCATACTTCTTAATTTTTAGTTTAAAAAACCTATATAAAGCTTTCAGGGTGGTGTTGAACATTTGTGCAATCACCTCATGATTTGTGCCACTATACACGAGACCTTAAAGAACTCAACAGCTTTTTTATTAGTTACTTTTCTGGTTACTATCACCAAACACCCAACAAGAAGCAACTTAAGATAAGAAAGGCTTATTTGGGTTCATGGTTCAGAAAAATTCAATCTATTTTGGCAGAGAAAGCATGATAGTGGGTTCATAAAATGACTTATCACTTTAAATTTATAGTCATAAAACAAAGATAAATGCATGTGTTCAGCTGCCTTCTTTCTTTCTCCTTTTATATTCAATCTGGGACCTTTGACCATGGGTGGGTGCTGCTCACAGTCAGGATGAATCTTCCCTCTTGGGTTAATTCTTTCTGCAAATACCCTCAGAGTCACATCAGGACTGAGAATTATTACTTAAGCACATAACAGGAAACCAAGCCCAGAGTCACTCCTAGAGAATGGTTCGGGAAATTGAATAGCAATGGTACTTTGTCAGAAATGCAGGACATAAAAAACAACCAGAGGAAATTTAAGACCAAGAAGAACTGCGAGATCTATAAGGAATTGTAAGCAACCACCAAAGAGAAAAGCACAGTCTGCTCATTTAATCAATCAAAAATTTAGTCAATTTCAATATGAACTAGCAGTGTCCTGTACCCTGGTAGTCTAATTGTAGGAAATATGAGATGAGACAGAAATATTTATTTTAAAATCACAGTGATACACATACTAAAATATATAGATACTAATAGGTATGAATTAGTACTGCAACATAACAGAGACTTTAAAACAAAGACTTTAAAAGTTTAACAATGATAGTAGGCCATTGTATTTATCTCTTACTTAGTCATAATCACAATTCCACTTAATACCTAGAGAACTTGTGAGAGGATTGCAAAAGGTACTGATCTAGGAAATGGCTGACCCAACGTTTTACCCAGATCTTTTATTAGTTCTATAACCTCAGTAATATGCATATTCCCATGATCTGAATGCTGTTTCTGAACAGGAATACACTTAAGATGAAATTTGAAAAATGGGTGGTATAAAGAAGAGGAGAAGGTACAAATTCCCAACATGTTCGGCGCATGGCAGACTTAACAGATGTGAACAGTGAAAACGTATTGGCTATATGAGAGTTAGAGATGATTGTTAGAATAATTAAGCTGTCTGAAAGGAGAAATAATATTGAATTTCAAATTCCATTTTTAGTTTGCTTGCTGGTGCTACAATAGAATATTAGAGGCTGGAAGAGTTATAGGGCAAAGACATTTAGTTAGCTCAGTGTCCTATAGGCTGGAAATCTAAAAGTCACATGACAATATTTGGCAATAACCTCCTGCCACATCATAACATGACAGAATTTAAACGCAAATGAACACCTGTGGGAGACAGAGACAGTTGCTGAATAACGATTTACTTTTGTAGTAATGAATTCACTAATGAAAGAGAGATGATTAATAGAAAAATAGATGATAGAGAGATAGATGATAGACAGAAGTATAGAAACTCATTCTCCTCAATGAGCCATCATTCTTAAAATTTTTCCTAGCAATATTGTTACCGAAGCAACCAAATTCCAACATGTGTTTAGAGGGAATAGACTATATTAAAGCATAGAAATTAGTTTGTATCCTTCCTACACTAAAAATAAAGTCTCCTACACACTGGGGAGGGCCTAGGCCCTGCTCTGAATGATATGACAGACTTTGAAGATTCCACATGGAAGGCCTCACCCTCCCTGGGGAGGAGAAAGGGTTAGTGGAAGGCAGGGAAACAGGGGAGGGAGAAGGAACTGGGATTGGCATGTAAAACAAGCTTGTTTCTAATTTAAACTAAAAAAGAAAAAATACGTATGAAATGTGTTTAAAAAAAGAAGTCTTTTAAATTAAGACTCAAGCTCACTCTTTGAGAAGCTGTATCCTTTGATCAGTAGTCATTAAGTGCTGATTTCAGTGTCAGAGAAATGTCTATAGTCCTTTTTTCTAATCCAGGTTGTGAATTTCTTCTCATTGCAAGTATATCACACTGTTTCCCAAAGATTCTTCTCTTATAAACATAAAACAGTTAACTCTCCCTGACAAGCACAGCAGGAAGCTAACATTTTCTTCATGTAACAAGTCAGTCCAATATCATTTGTACTTAAATGATTTTTCTGGCCCTTCTTCATGTAGATAACTCTGAAGTAAATTAGCATTGTCACTTTTAATCTTCTGTGGTTGGACCTCAACCGCTTTCCATTTAAAGAGTTTTATTAAATAAATTCTTATGGCCTGGCTGCACTGACTGCATGCTGTGACTTTAGAAAGCACACTACCTATCATCATGCAGTTGGCATTTACTAAAGGTTAGATATCGCCAATAACCTTAATCATAAATCATGCAACATTGCCTGGGAATATGCTCTTACATTTCCTTCACACTATACCCAGATGTTTCTATCCAGCTAAGCCCAGATGGAAAAGGCACCTTGGATGATGTATCTCATCTTAAACCACTTCAGCTCTATGTCTGTCTTTTGAGTCACAAGTCAAAGTTCCCAGGTCCCCAGGGCTAGAGAGTCTGCATTTAACTGCAATGCCAGGAGTACTTAGAAGGTGAAGATCACATGATCCTCAGGGCAGAGAGCTCTGTCCTACTGAGCCTATCTTCATTCAATTAGGCCTTGTAAATAAAACAATAAGGGAGGTGAATAATATTCAAGGACAGAGAAATGTACAGAAAGTTTATATACTTTAGCTAGACATACAAGGCAAACAGAGAAAGTCAAAGCATAGTGGGTGTAAAATGGAATCCTTCAATAAGAAAAAATAACATATAAGATGCTAGGAAGCAAAGATCTCATATATTCAGTATTAATTATTGGTTTGGCTTTGAGATAACCATCTTATTCTAATGGGTCTCTTGCTCTGAATGGCCCTGGCTAAAAATAATGCAAATAAAATACCTACCAAGTAACTATACCTGATTAGTAAATGCTATCTCATGTTCAGAACTGGAATCTGGAAAAAATGTGTACTATGAAGTACAGAAGACCATGAGGAATAGTATGCTTCTGTTGAGCTAATGTGCTCTGTGGAATGGCATAGGGAAGGAGTCACCACTACTTGCTTACTAAAGGGAATCCACACTGAAAGAAGCTACATTTGCATAGATTTGTTGACAGCTAGTCCTAGGAAAAAGAGACTAAAATCATTCTAGCAAGTTGTATTTTTCATAAAGCCAAGATATATCAACTCATCATAGTTAAGTTGTGATCATTTTAGTGTATTAAAGCAGACTGTAAAAGGGGAAGAAATATGTGTTTCTGGAATTGCCAGAAAAGGTTTCTTAGAGAACACCTAAATTAGATATTAATCAGAAGAGTGTAGTCAACTTAAATGAAAGAAGATAAAAATATCTCCAGGAGGCAGGACTCACTTAGTGTTATGTTGGCCAGAAGAGTGTTGATATACTTACTTGTTACAAAATCTAGCACAAGAATAATAAAGATCTTTAGACCAACATCCCTTTGTGCCCATTTAAAATTAGTACAAGAGACAAAGAGCATTTATTCTTTTTTTTTAAGCTTTTAAAAGAAGCTTTTATTTTGTAGCATGTGTATTACAGGAAACAAAACGCAAGAAGCTAAGAACAGTCTCCCAGTCACAAGCAGTTCAGCTTGATGTGTCTTTCCAGATGCTGCAAATGTACATACATTTAGGGAATTGAGATTATACAGTATGCACCAAGCTTTCCCCCACATTGTGAATATTCACCAACTAAAAATCCCACGCTACATGAGTATTTTGATAACCAAGAATACACTACACCATCTCAGTCTGTCAGACAAATCTGTAATCCTGTCTTCCTTGGCAACAAAAATTTCATAGAAGACAAAAATGGCAGCAGGCTTCTAGATAGAAGTACTGGCGAAGTTACTATTAAGGTTCTGCATTCCCTCAATGCTCAGCTTAGAGAAACAAAAAAGCAGCAGACCAAGTAAGTACAGCATTCCTAAGTTTATCATCAGATGTATATACTAAAATGTGAAGGTGTTCCTGCTAAATAAATGTATCCTGTGGAGCACTGAAGATGCACCTATGGCATGGGTCCTCAGGATGTCAATCTTAACACAGCACAGAGCATTTATTCTTAATGAGCAGTATTCTGTCAAAAACTGGAAAAATTTTTAGAAAATGGCACTTTAAAGTATAAATGTTTTAAATGCACTTATATTTTTGTGATTGAGTTATATTTTATGCTTGTATGAATTTAGGCCAATCATGAAACAGATGCTAAAATGTGATAAGATGCATAAGAAATTTATTAAATAAAATACATGTAAGGATAGCAGAGTTGACAGAACCTAACCTGACAGTTTTCACTAAGTTGAAGTGGAGGGAGGAGAAAGAAAGATCATGACTACAGTGCAATCCAAAGGAATTTTAACAAGACCACCAAGTTTCCTTCAATTATCACAGAAGACTCATGTTTTTCTAACCTAGCATTCTATGCGTTTTGTAGCCTAGCATTCTGTGTTCACTCATCTGAATTTGCACAAGAAGCATGGCCTCTAAGCAAATGCTCATGGTTCAATAAAGTAATGGGCTTCAAAGATTTCAGTCTTGCCCATGAAGAATTAACACATACATTCTATGGTCACCATAATCCTAAAACTGTTTTTAGGACTTGAGTCAAATATGGCTCTCTTTTAATTTTAAAATTTTGTCTAAGAGGTTACTATAATAGAGATAAAGTGATTGCAAATGAAAAACACTTGACATGATTGGTAGACAATAAACAGAGAAACCCAAGGGTCAAATACTTCTCAATTTCAAATTCCTTAGCTCTACAACCCATTTCCTTCCAACTACAAGTAAGAATTTGGAGTTAATTATTAAGTTTCCAAGTAAATGGATGGGACTATCATCAGCACACAGTCAAGATAGTGTATAAATTGCCAACAAAGCTAGTGTATATATGAAGATTCAATAATTCCACTTGAACAGCGTTTTTCACTGGAAGTTTTTATTTCCTATGGATAGGTGCATACTGTAATTCTCTCCAAAGCACCTACTGACTCAAGTAATATCAGCCAAAATTGTCTGTAATTCCCTTCCTGTTCTGGTTTCTTTTCCCAGAGAAAGATCTTCTGTGCCAATCCTCCATTTTTATCAAAGCATTTGGGACTTCTGACCCTACAGCTGGTTTTGTTTCACATTGTAATCAGGAATTTAAGTCTCATTTATTTGGTATCTTATTTTATTAACCCTATCTTCCTTTCGCATGCCCTTCCTATCAGAAATATTCTTCTCTGAGTCACCTAGCCAGGAAGTAATCACATCCTGAGGTGTGATTACTTAACAATGATGCCATCTTGCCTGGTGATAGTGGTGCATGCCTTTAATCCAAGCACTCGGGAGGCAGAGACAGGTGGATCTCTATGAGTTCCACGCCAGTCTGGTTTACAGAGCGAGTGCCAGGATAGACTCCAAAACTATAAAGAGAAACCCAGTCTTGAAAAAAACCAAAAAAAACAGAAGTGGAATAGAAATTTCTCAAAGAAGTTGTTCTCATTTGTCTGGTACCACAAAGAGTCTGGTGCAAGTAGATGTTCAGGAAACACCACCAGTGAGATAGAAAGGTGGTAATGGGAATGGAAGACAAAAATAGTTATATTTTAACAGCTGTCATTAGAGATAGGAAAAAGAAATGCATAACCACAACTCAGAATTATCTGATAAGAGTGACAAAGTGCTGAATACTTTTATACTACATGCCAAGAATCACCTAGGACAATCCATCTCAGGAGTGCTTATCCCCTATATTTCAGGTGGCCTTGTACAAGGTAGCCTCACATACATTTCCAAATGTATCTGAAATCATCCGTAACACCTTAGGTGGTGGAATTTAAGAGCTATAGATATGGTACTGTAAAAATCATCAAAGAATGAAAATAGTAAATATTATTTAAATTAAATAGTTTAATTCCATCTTGTTCCCATGAGGGGATGCTGGATTTTGGAAAAGATACTTTCTGCATCCAATAAGATAATCATATGCTTTTGAACCTTTTTATCTGTTTATGTGCTAGAATAAGGATATTGATATATGTATAGTGAAGCATCCTTGAATCTCTGGAGTGAAGGCAACTACATCATAGTGGATAGCCTTTTAATGTGTTCTTCAGTTCTGTTCACAAGTAATCTATTAAGAATTTTGCAGCTATGTTAATAAAGAATGTTGATATAAATTTTCCTATTTCCTTGAGTCTTTTTAAAATAAATTTTATTTAAATTAGAACAATCTTATTTTACATATCAATCCCAGTTCCCTCTCCCTCCCATCCTTCCATGCCTCCCACTGCCCCCATCCCATCCCCCATCCACTCCCAGAGGGAGTGAGACCTTCCATGAGGGATCATCAAAATCTGTCAAGTCATTTGGGGCAGGGCTTAGGCCCTCCCCTGTGTATCTAGGCTAAGAGAGTATCCCTCCAGGGGAAATGGGCTCCAGAAGTCTGTTCTTGCACTAGGGATACATCCTGGTTGCACTGCCAGAGGCCCCTTAGACTGCCCAGGCCTCCTAGTTGACAATCAGGTTGAGGGGGGCTAGGTTTGGTCCTATGTTGGTTCCCCAGCTATCAGACTGGGTTCCATGTCTTCCACTTGCTCAGGTCAACTGTTTCTGTGGGTTTTCCCAGCTTGGTCATTACCCCTTTGTTCCTCACTCCTCCCTCTCTACAATGGGATTTTAGGCGTTTAGCTTAGTGCGTAGTTGTGGATCGTTGCTGCTGTTTCTATCAGCTACTGGATGAAGGCTCTAGGACTAGTAATAGCTAAAAATGGCTGTCAGGAAGAATTATGGAGACCCTGGACCCTGGGTCCACACCAAGAGGAAAATCAGAAGCAGATATTGTGGGCTGGCAGAATTTATGGTTGAGTTGATACATAAAATACCTCAGGAAAAAATGAACCTCACAATATAATTTTTAATTTTCATGGCTGAAGAACCAGCACTACATGAACAATGCTGCTAAGTGCTGATGTCAGCTTGAGGTGTATCCTGGCCCCCTTTAACCCTAGACATACCAACTTGTGTGTGCTGCCTCCATGGAAAAACATTTTGATCAGTTGCTTTCCAGGAGCAGAGGACCCCTGCAGCAGTAGTAGAACAACAGCTTTGAGGGACTAGGTAATCAATCATAAACTTATGAACAAGCCAAGAAGCAGCATCTCTCTGTGATTTCTGATTTAAGTTCTTGAGTTTCTGCCCAACTTCCCTAAATGACAGACTGAAACTGCTTCCCCATTTATGTTGCTTTTGGTCATAGCATTTCCTTATAGCAACAGAATGAAAGTAGAACTTAATCCAAAGTTTCAAACTCTTCTGCATTCTTCCTCCAAAGTGGTATCAAAGGCTTAAGAATGACATGTTTGGGTTGGCCAGAAAACTGGTAATTTTTTATATTTGTTGCTCTCCTTTTTTCTGCAATAATATAACTGACCCAACAGTTTGAGGTAGAAAAGATTTACTTTTGGCTCACAGTTTTGAGTCTACTTTCTGTCATAGCTGGTAACTCAAGGTGATAGGTGACTGTAGTGGATGGACACACTTCATCCAGTCAGAAGAAGAGAGCAATAAAAAGCTGGTGTTCAACTAGCTTTCTACTACTGAAGCCAAGGGAAATATCTCCTACCCCCCACCGGACCCCCACTTTAGAGTATGTCTTCCCATGTCAATGGAGATAATCTCTTATAAGCATTTGCGAATTGTCAGTGGTAGCACCTGCCTTCAATCCAAATACTTGGGAGACAGAGACAGGAGTTTAGACTTGCCTTAAAATCTCAGTGCTTTCCAGAACAGCATAACAACAGAGAGAGACCTTATCTCAAAAAAACCCACAAAAAGAGAACAATAACAAAAAATCAAATATATGGCTGGAGTTTTGCTTCCAAAGTGATTCTGTAAAGTTGATAATCAATATTAATTATCCTAACTAGATATATTTGCTGCAACAAGTAGCTTCAGCACTGCTCTTTACTACCATGGTCTAACAGGCCTGAGGCCCCACACATCAGGGCATAAATCCACAGGTATGGTTGCACATATATTCAGAGAGAAGAAGCACAGGAGATACATACAGGTAGTGCCCAGGGACTATTTGAAAGTCCTCTCCAACACTGACTTTTATTCATTGCTTTACAGACTCTTCAGGAATGCTCTGCTGAGAGGCAATATTATTCTTGCTCTATAGAAATAAATTGGAGCTAGATTGAGGTCACATATCTCAAGAAAGGAGCTCTGTATCTACCTATTTTTAAGTTTGGAGTTAAGCAATCCTCAAAGACACTACAGGTAGAGTACTTGAGAAGGATAGTTATCTGTTCCAAAGAATATCATCAGCAAATTAAACCCTGAAAGTGATTGGCTGAACATAGAAGTAGGATTCTGTGGATGACCAAACACCAAAAATTCTAAACATTGCCTGAAACAAGATAGACTCTCAAGCAGTTGTCGTTAATCTTAGAATTTTTTTCTCAGAGCTTCAGAGACAAAAAAGAAAGTTTAAATTAAGTTTGTTGCAGCTGCTCTGTCAGAAACCTTTCAATTGTTGCAGCTATCAGAGCAATTTAAAAAACTCACAGAAGGTAATTAAAAGTCTTAATAGTTCTTGTGATTAGACTGACATTTTAAATGCCTCTAGAAGTTTTATTGTGCCAATAACCTATTTCCCTTGCCTCCAAAGAAATACAACTGACATTAGTAATTTACCCAAATATTCTACAGGTAACATGTGCCAAGTACAAATCTGTACTAAATTAGGGGAAGAATGTTCCTCTATGTATTCAGTATAATATATCTTATCTAGAAACTTCTCTTTTTAGTTCTGTTATATCTGCGTGTATGATTGTATTTGACCAGTTTTGAGAACATAGCCTATTGATGGGTCTTAGGTTAAAATACGTCACACCTTATATAACAAAATCAATTCTAATTTCCATATGGATATGTACAAATTAGATCCTTTGGAGAATAGGGCCTTATTTTTGTCATAATTTTTACATGATGATAATTTATTAGAGGATATTGATTTATTATTAGGCCATTTATGATGAGAGAATTTTGTATTCCTTAAGCTTCTACTGTGACTCAGGATTAGATTACATGTTTGTTATTTCAGTAATCAATGAAAAATTTTAGGATGGTAACATTTAGGAAGTCGATGTGTATTAAGAACTGGGAATTGGAGAACATGTCAAATCCAGAATTTAGTTCTTGTCCAGTTTCTCATCCATTTGAGGAGTTGTACCAGCCTATTTCATGTATACTATGTGCATCTGGAAGACTAAGTATGAGTGTAGTCTATACATATTTTAAATGATATATGAAGGTTTAAATTCAACACATAGATGTTATCAACAATAAGAAGTTATAAAATTTATTTCAAGCTTATAATCAACATCAGCCTAAATAGAAAACTGAAGAATTTCCACTAAAATCAGGAACAAGGACAGAATGTCCTCTTCATACATATTCAGTATAGTACTTGAAGTCATAGCTAGAGCAATAAGACAACTCAGGGGAATCAAGAAGATACAATAGGAAAGGAAAATAAACCAAAGTATCTTCTTCATAGGTGGTGTGATAGTTTACATAAGTGACCCTACAAACCCCACCAAGGAACTTCCACATCTGTTAAACTCTCTCAACAAAGTAGCAGGATACAAAATTAAAATGTAAAAATAATTTCTGTAAGCTTCTTGTACTTTATAGGGCTCTCCTTTATATCTGGGAAAGTTTTCTTCTATGACTTTGTTGAAGATATTTTCTGGGTCTTTGTACTAGGAATCTTCTTCTATTCATTTTATAATTAGATTTGTTCTTTTCATAGTTTCCCTGATTGCCTGAATATGTTGTGTCAGGAACTTTTTAGATTTAACATTTTCTTTGACTTTTGACTGCTATATCGACTTTTTCTATTGTATCTTCAGTACCTAAGATTCTCTTTTTTCATCTCTTATATTCTGTTGGTGTTGCTTGCATCTTGGTTCCTGTTTTGAACAGTTTTATTAATTTCCTTCAACTGTTTGTTTTTCTTTGTCTTTCTTTAAGGAATTTACTCATTTTCTTCAGTTGTTTGTATTTTCCTGAATTTCCTTATGGGATTTATTCACTTCCTTCTTAAGGACTTCAGTCATCTTTATAAAGTTGGTTTTAGATCTTTTTCTTGTGTTTCTGTTGTTTTGGTATCTTCAGGGCTTTTGTAGTAGATAGCTGTGGTTTGGTGGTGACACATTGCCTTGATTGTTGCTTCTTGTATTCTTATGCTAGCCAGTAGACGTCTGGGTTTAGGGTAACTAAAGGTCTAGGTACTGATTTCTGAGAGTGTTTTGTTGGATGGGACTTTGTTCCTTGGCTTCTGTTTCTACTCCGGTCTTCTGGTCTGTGGGGTGGGAGGAGGCTGAGAGAGTAGGTGAGTTGGTAGGCAGGCAGCCTACCACAATTTTGTTCAATCTGCCTGGTCTCTGCTACTATTGGAGGCTAGGGGTGGGGTGGGGAGAAACTAAGATAGTGAGAGAGTGTGGAAGTTTAGGGGCAGAAAAGCCTACATGAACCACTGACCAACTTCTTAATGATACAGTCTCTCCTCTTCCAAAGTTCAGCTTTCTGTCTTTTAGGTCAAGTATCTAGGCATCCTGTTATCCCCTACCAAACACACTCACTCTCAGGTGCCGACAATATCCCCTCAAACTTCCAACCATCAAGGAAGAGATTCTCTCCTTTCTTGACCTAGCAAAGTACCTTGGGACCTGGATTCCCAACTTTTTTCTCCTTCCTCTTCCCTCTATGAAGCAGCTAAGGACCTACTGAGTGCTTAGATTCAACAAAGCCTGGTATTCCTGTTTCTCTTGCATCTGAGAGGCCCTCATTCCTACAGAACCCTGCTCTGGTTTTTCCAGATCACGACCAGCTGTTTATCCTGTATACTTCTTTAAAGTGGGGACTGGCTCTAGGGGTTTGAGAAAAATGAGAAGACCCACTTTGCTTATGCTGTGTATCTTTCCAAACAGTGATTAAGGGATAGAAACCTTCTGTACAGATTAACAGCAGCCTCTTTTTTATACCAGGTGGGTTCTAAATTCACCTTTGTGTCCTCTTACACACTAGATCAAAGGCCTCCTGTCACATAATAGCCTCTCAACTTTATCCCCTTTTAAGCTTCAGGTTTTCCATATCACCTTCCTAAAGAAACTTGATGTCTTACTTTATTCTGCCTTCCTCTGACCCTGCTGCACTCCTTCCCAAGGCCACTACCATCATTCATTCCTGCTTAGAGCCACTTGAAACCTTTAGTCTGAAAACCCACAAGTTTGTGCTTTTCCTCTGTAATGTTCTGGTTATACTTGCTTCACAGACGGGAGTTTGTCTCTTGGTTTCACTGGCTCCTCATAAGCAGGAAATTCTGCCCCAATCTCCTCTGACCAGTTACAGTGCCTTCCCCTTTACCACCATTAGATGGCTTTGAGACATGCTTTTACTTACCGGATTGCTAAGGAGATCAGTCAGTATCCCTATCCCGCTTCCTCTATTCTCTTGGAGCCTTCCAGTCTTATCTCCTACCTACCTCAAGTCCCAATGACAGACCCAAACTTCATCACTGAATTTGGCATCCCTGCCACCTGCTGTTCCAGAAAAAAGAAGGCCACAACCAGGTTTTCCCCAGTTGATGCAGCTCTCTGATCAGCTCATTCATAACTAGAAAGTCTGCCTTCACCTTAAAACATTCTGGCTTTCCAATAACTTTGGGTGCAAAACATGGATATACTGCTTGCTGATAATACAGAATTGAGAGCAATAAAAAAAGTAGGATGGGGGGAGTTGGTGGATGGCATTGAAGGATGGGAGGAAGAGGCAACATGGATTGATATGCAAAATAAGAATGCTTCTAAGTAAAATAAATTAATTAAAAGAAATGTTTAATTCCCCGAGTTTCTTAAGCAAAAAAAAAATCTTCAAAACTGAAGCTCAGTTACCTGTCAGTTTAAAATGATTTCAAGTATAAAGGAAAGGTCTTACATTTCTTAGAGCTAACAGGACAGGTTTTAATGAAAAAGCAAATCCAAAACTACGGTGCTGTTGTTAACTGACTCAAAAATTGATTACTATCCCTTTGGGCTTTACGACTTAAAATGGACATACTTTTTCAAGGACTACTTTCAATATGCAATCTCCATAAAGGTTAAAATGATTGGACATTTCCAGATTAAAAGAAAAAATAGAAGGTTCATTCACATGGTGAGAATCTGAGAAAGTGATATAAGATCTGTGAAAATGAGACTTAAAGATGACACCTAATATGTTAAAACTTCAAAGTGTATCACATTAATAAATGGGATTCTGGTAATTTGTTAACCTAGTCTTCATGATAGTTTTACACACTGATATTAAAGCTTCTAAAAAAATTCATAGCTACAAACTCAAAAATCTTTAAATCTCCTTTGGCTGTTTCTTCTCTAGATATAAACTTAAACATGCTTCTCTTTTTACCACAAACAACTTTGCCCAGTCCTTTTAAGGTGAGAACAGTAGGGTGAGGCACAGAGTGTCCATGCTTCTACGACAGAACCATTGTTTTCCACAGGGCTCTTCATTAAGAAGATCAAATTCTAGTTAAACTCGAAATGGCCTCAGCAGGAATACAAAATGGAGGAAGCCCTGCACTTCTTCAGCTATCGAACGGTCTTCTGGGTCTCAAGCTCCTCTTCCCCTGTGTTCTCTATGCTGCCGGGAAATGTCTGTCTCATCATAGATGAATGTTCCTGCTTCCATCATGTTGGTGCATTTCCAGACTTTATTTTTGCTCTAACTCAAAATGTAAGTCTACTCAAGCTGTTTTTAGACACTTATTATCTGTTTACTCTACAATGAGGATTTCCCCACATGCATTTGAAGCATACTGCTAAGAAAAATATTTCCTAAGGAAAGTCCTTAACTTTATTTTCCATTCAAAGTCTGTATGTGCTCCAGCAGATTTCCACTCAATTGATGGATACTACTTAGTAATAAACTTCGGCTATGCAACTGTTCATCTGCCTAGCCTCAAGTGGTCTTAAATATCCCACCAGTTCTCAACTTACTGACAGCCAAAATTAGAGGCTCTCACTTCTTTCTCAATAAAGAATGTTTCTACTCTGAGAACCAGTCTGGCTAAGTGGAAGAGAGAGCTAAAACTTAGACAAACTGGCTTACAAACTGTGGCCTCCACGGGCAGACTCCAAAGCTGGATTCTTGCTCTTGTCCTCCCTGGGGCCCTTGCTTCTACCCCTCCTTGGGGCCACTAGTCTCTGTCCTTCTTGCAACAACGGCTGCCCTTGTCTCTTCAGGCTTCTTCAGGAGAGACTTAGTAAAATAACATGATGGTCAGTAAACCAGGTATTTCTGATGGAATTTCCTCAGGTCTCTTACCACATTGCCTGTCAGTTAGAGCCCCTGTTTGGACTAACATTCCAGAACTTCATCTTCTCAAGCCCCCAATCAACAGTAAGAATCCAGAGGATTATCATAAACATTTATCTTTAGCGAAAAGCTAGAATTCTACATTCAAAAAACTCCACTCCCAAATGGAAATGCTGGTACTAAATAGAAAGACTTTGGCTGGATATCTGGACAAACAGTTACTGGGTAAAATGAGGCCTTAAGTAAGTTTTCTGTTATCAGGAACCCCTTGTAATCTACCCCAAAGATCAACTACACTGGACAAGGGCACCCAGTTTCCTGTCAACCCAACAGCTTCTATCTGCTCAAAGACCCCGCCCGAAAGTATATAAAATACACATGCTTTTCTGCCTTTTGCTCTTCTCTCTAACACTAGGGATATAGCCTTTGTAGTTTAGTCTCCAATATGCCTTTCTTTCTATCATAATCTAGTTAGGTGTGAACCCAAGGTTTTTCGAATGGAAATTTAATGTCCATTGGGAAAATTTGAGAGGAAGGGAATTTAACTTCACTGTGATGTTTTCAAGGTGAGGCCTTTACAAGGTGATTAAAATTAGAAATTGTTATCATTGTCCCTATTATTGAATACTGGTGGTTTTGGAAGGCATGAAATAAGAATACCCATGCATATATGGGCACATGCATGTACATGAACATACTATATGCTTCCTGCATTTTGCCATATGCTACTCAGGCCTTAACTCCGTGTTAATTCCCCCTATCAAGGATAAGTCCACTACCACAGTTTGAAGTCAAATTTGAAGCAAGTTTTAGTTAAATACTGGCCAGGTGGATGGGCTCTAGCTAGGTCCATACAGAGGCTCCTGGGAAATGACCCCAAGTTTGCCATGACTTAAGAAGGAAAACCCATAATTCATTGCACTTCCCATCAGGTCCAATCAGGGGCAAGCATACAACCTATTTCCTTCCTGTGAACCTTCTGCCCATATGTGATCAAGCACACCTGGTGCACATGGGTTAAACAAACTTGTTTAGGGGAGTGAAAACATATGGCCTGTTGTTATCTCCCATAAACAACAACTTCCAGGATTTCAGGAAATATCTGTCCTTGGGCAAAGGGCTTGCAGATCAGAAGCATTTTTGTTTTCATGGATCTACTAAGAATAGTTAGTAAAACTTAAACTATAACTTTGACTCTCACACGTGCACCCCCCCCCACTACACACTGAGTTGTATTCTGAGTCAAATCTTTCACTCTGTAATGGGTACCTATTTATAATGAGATCTAATAATTATCATTTATTTATGGCATAAATGATGCAAGAACCAACAGCAATTAGCCGAAGCAAAAGAGCTTTTGACCTAACATCCCAGCCTGTTGGGGGACAAGGGGCAAAATACTCTTTTGTAACTGCTTCCTACTGAAACCAGAAATTTGTTGTCCGGGCTAAGGAAGGCTGAAATGCAAGTCAAAGGCCAGGATGGAATCAGGCAGTGGAGCATTCATCAGAAGCATCTGGTTTGCTGAGCCAGCAGAAAAGACAGAGAGCATTCACATTGGTTAGACTGGTCCACATCAACTTTCAGCAAGCACAGGACTCTCAGTCATTTGGAGCAGATAAATCAGAAGCTGATGCTTGGATTATGTCTGCCAGCCAAGTGGAAATCTGCTAAATCTTACATTTGGAACGAAAGAGAGAGAGAGAGAGAGAGAGAGAGAGAGAGAGAGAGAGAGAGAGAGAGAGAGAGAGAGAGAGAGAGAGAGAGAGAGAGAGAGAGAGAGAGAGAAAGAGAGATCCCATCCTCAGGAATAGAAAGGTAGGGAAACTTAGGAGTACTTATCTGGAGTTCTTTTGACCTGTGAGATGCAGATCCAAGTCTTATGACTCCCTAGATTCTCTGAAGCTCACATTTTTTGTTGTTTACAAAAGGACATAAAAGTTTTAGATATTATTAGCATTACCAGTCTGTACTGAACTACACATCGTAGAAAAGCAGCTAAGAGGTGTCTATAAAAAGCTGGCATAGACTCACACCTTTGAGTTCTAGAAAAATTGTAGATTTGTGTTGAAAAGCATGAAACTTTTTCCTCTGTCCAGAGAGTAAGATATAGACGGGACAGAAATGTCTTTAGCCCAGTGAGAAGCACATTTAAGTCTACACTTACGCAACCAAAGAAATCTAAAATCTTGAGCTTGTGACTGAACAGTAAGTAGCCACTGCTCTACCAGCTTACCAAAACTCCATTGATTGATGTTAAAACTCTCAACTTTTGAAATTTTAGTGGAAAAATAGCATAGAAGGGGAAAGAAATCTGAAACATTTCCCATTTTCACATACCTGAAATCACTTACTTACAACTTGAATTTAGACAACTGAAATCATTTTCTGAGACCCTCCAAACTTCCATAAGCTTTCATGTCCTCAGACTTGCATATATGTTAGACCCTCAGAACTTGCATATACTCTCATAACCTCAGACCTTTATATACCTTACAAAATTTTCTTTTTTCTTTTTTGGTTTTCGAGACAGGGTTTCTCTGTATTGTTTTTGGAAGCTGTCCTGGAACTCGCTCTGTAGACCAGACTGGCCTTGAACTCACAGAGATCAGCCTGCCTCTGCCTCCCGAGTGCTGGGATGAAAAACCACCAATGCCTGGCCATTTTCTTAGACAATTGAAACTTGTATAGACTTTAATACTTTTTCTTTCTCTCTAATCATTTACCAGAGACAGTATCAGTTATTACTGAAAATAGTCATTGAAAATTATGTTCCTTTAGTGGAAAGTTACATCTGAAATTTTTTATCTTTTAATATGAATCCTGCCCACAAGCAAGCCTGTCTACCTTTTCTCAACAGGATACATAGTAGCTCTAGAAAAAGCAATGCTTGATTTTTACATAGGAAATGAGCTAACATGGTGGCTACATCCTTGGGGAAAATTTTTGGTTGCCTGATGCTGCTAAGGTGACAAAGCTATAGTTAGCCTAGCTCTCAATACCAACAGAGTTCTGAGGAGAACAAATTATATCACAAAGAATAATCCAAATGCCAACATATCAATTAAAATGGCAAAGACTTGTCCATAAATTTGGCAGTCATTGCAGTCTCCTGTGGTCTACATGTCACTGGGGGCAGAAGCACTAGGACAACATCAGTCTTTGGCCACTAGGCCCAGAAGGTAAGAGATTTTCCTCTGGAGGAGGAACATATGGGAGACTGACCTTACGTTGTCTGGGCAAAGTGGGGCAATCAACTCTCCAGTATCTTGCTTATCTACTGGAGTCAGCTGTAGCCCTGGGGAAGTCTTGCCCGTTGATTAGTGTTACTAAATCCAAGTGGAATAATCATGGTGTCCATCATCTTTTTTGGAAACTTTGGGGTCACTGCTAGGAGGTAGGTGTCTCTATCATAGAAAGCTTTTTCTTTAAACATTTTAAATGCCAAATCCATATTCATCAGATTTCAGACAAATTTGAGGACCATTATCTACTAAGTATATCTTTACTAAACAAACCTAGGCTTAACTATGAACACACATATAAGCTAAATGAAGCTTTTTCCTACCATTAATCACATTAATAATTAGCATGACTACAAGTACAGTTCTGAACACATTAAAGAATTTGATCATTTATAAGGTAATTGACTTTTACCTTGTATTTCTTAGTTATCCTTAACAATTAGCAGTCATTTATTAGCTTTCATAAGATGATAACTTGCAGGGGTAGGGTTTCTGATCATGGACTGAGGGAGCCATTGACCCTGACAAGCCAATAGGTACCCCAGCTATGTGTTAATGGAAGGGCCACAAGTTCCTTTTGCCAGATATAAGGAGAATAACTCCCTTTTTAAATAGCAGTTACTTTCTTCAAGCCACTGAGGGAATAGGGGCTTTTGTCTAATGTTCAACCTTGGGAAAAGGACTTTATTACTTATCTCTGCTAAGTTTGAGCCTTAAAAAGTAACAATTTCTGAATTGAAACTCCCCTCTAGTATCAAAATAAAGCTATCAACTCATAGACACAGTCCACAGAGAGACTGGGAAATTTCCTGATCCTTTTATAGCACACCATTACAGAATATAACAGTTTCTCATATGACTCAGTTCATCAAAATAGCTTAAGCTCAACAAAGTTAGCAAAGACAAGAGGCTAGACAGACATTCTTAAGCATAAATAGACCTTAAGTACAGAGACACATTCCCTAAGCCAGTGGTTCTCAACCTTCCCAGTGCTTCAACCCTTCAATGATGACCCCCAATCCCTGAATCATTCTCATTGCTATCTTATAGCTGCAATTTTGTCACTGTTGTGAATCACAATTCAAACATCCAACATGCAGGTGGCTACTCCTGTAAAAAAAAGTCTTTTAATTCCAAAGCTTGAGTCTTATAGATTGAGAAGCTGCTCCAAGTTCTGATGCCTTAGGTCATTGTCTTGCTGCATCATAAGAAAGGAAAACCCCAGTTTCTGGTGTTTCAACCTTCTTATTTGTTTGTATTTAAATTCAAAAACACTTTATAAACTTAAAATATCCCATAGCCTTGTAAATTTAAATATTTTAAAGCTGTTCTTCAAAAATATTCTTTTAACTCAAATTTTCTGTAAAACTCAAAAAGTTTCTTCAAAAAGTTTAAATCTCTCAACTGTGTGTTCCTGTAATATCAAACATAAAATAACTTATTTTTTAACTTCAAGAGGGAAGACACAGGGAACAACCACAACCACAAGGCAAAACCAAGCTTCAACAGTGCACACAATTCAGATCTCAGTATCTGGAGTTCATTCATAATCCTTTTGGTTTCTCAGGAGACTTGGGATCACCTCTTTGGCCCCATCCTGCTCCGTTTCATTGTGGCTTGTTGGTGCTTCTGGTAACTATCACATGGTACTGGCATTTCTAAAATTGCTAACGTCCATCATTGCAACTGGGTGCCTTAGGAACTCTGGCCCTGCTACACATTTGCAAGTCACAACTATTCCTCATGACCCATACATTCTTACAAATGAATGCATAGAGATGTATCTTTAATACGTTATTAAACGAGCATTGTTTTTAAATCCTATCTTTCATAAACTTTGTTTTCAGGACAGGTATCATCATACAAAAATCCATCGTCATCCAAAACATCTTGGAGACCTGTTGTTTCCTTCTTGGTAGGCCCACTCCACGTGGTCACCTTTGAATAAAGTGGTAGTAAAGTCACATGACATCTGTCTCTTCCAACATTAGAAAACATGGCTGCCAGCCATCTGGCTGGCTAAAGATGGTAAAGTCATATGATATCTTACCTCTCCAGCAAAGACAGCAATCAGTCAGATGGCTACTTAAAGATGGTGGTAAGTCATGTGCTGCTTATATCCCAAAATGGAATCATGCTACATGATTCCTTTAAGGTAACCTATGTGTAGATTTTAACTATCAATTCCCAGTGTTACTAGTTTTATGTTAACTTTTTTTTCATAGATTTTTATAGATTTTTAATCATACCCAACAGAATAAACTTATACAGAATGCTCACATAAACCAAATATTGTTTTTTTTTCTTTTTCTTTCTTTTTTTTGGCTCTTCTGTTTTGCTCTTTTTTTCCTGTCACTGTGTCAGGTGGCTCAGAGTGACAAAGGACATGAATAAGCGTGCCTGGGTCTAGAGAAGGGAGAGGCACAGCCCAAGTCTAGAGCCAGTTTTCCAATAAAATAGAGTAGCACTGAATTAATGTTATCTATACCAAAAAGACATCTGAACTCCTGCTAACCTGAATCCAGTGAACAGAGAGGGCATAGAGATAAATTCTGAGCTCCATTCAAAAAGGCAGCCATGTGGTAATGGGCAGTTGGCACACAGAAACAGCAAAAATATCCGACCCGTTTTTGTCTCAGCTCCATGCTTGCAACAGAATTCACAGACACACCAGAAAATACAGACAAAACTTTCCAACAAAACAGGGAGAATCACACAGGCAAAACTTTCCATGGGAAAGAAATGAAACTTTCTAACTAGAACAAGATGGACAGATGAAGTCTCACTATATGCCTGGGTGAGGAGAATATTGGGGTCCTGTCGAATCCTCTCTACAACCCAGTTAGGGATCCCAGAAAACAGAAGCAGACTGTTATTCACCTTGAGGTCTCCGAAGATGCTTGTTGTTTTTCTTAGCATGACCATTCACTCTGATAGTCCACAAACTGAAGCAGCATTGAAGCCTTAGAGCATCTCAAGGGTCATGCAACTATGCCTCAGCTTCTTTTTGTCTACCACCAACTAAACCATTGTTCTCCACCATGTTGAACTAAAACATCAGAAACTGTGAGCCAAAATAAATACTTCCTTAAGTTTATCTGTCAGAGTTTTTATCCAAGAAGAACATAGCTAAAACAATATGAAGTATTTTTTCAAAGGATAAATGGAGGGAGTAACATCAATGACAACACAGACTATTTTCAGCCATAGTTGACATCATTGGCTTACTTCCCAAGATTATGTATGTCAAATTCTGTAAAAATGCTGAAACAATGACATCATAAAAGGTGACTATTATGATATATAGCCCGAGGGCACCTTGGCTTGTTCTGTGGCAGGTGAGGGACAAATATGCCATGCAGACAAAACTTACATGTGATGTTTTATTGGAGGGAGAGAAGGGAGTGAAGGAAGGGAAGGGAAATGGAAGAGAAAGAAAGAGGGAGGGGGAGATAAGAAGAGATGGACAAAGACCTGCCTGCCTTTTCAGAGAACCCATGGAAAAGGGAGAGAGGAAGTAGGTGGAACTTGTCTCTTAAAGGGATCTTTTGTAGCTGCTTACAGAGCCAGGGTACTGCTTGCCATGCAAGTAGGGGTGAGGCAGTCTGTCAGGTTCCCCAAGGGGTAGGACCAAGGTGTTCCTGGATGTTAACAGTGATAACGGCCTTCGTTGGGCAACTGCTTTCCTGGGTGTCTCTCAATGCCTGTTAGAGGTCAGCTGTCAAAACTTTGGGGGAAAAATGCATTTCAGTATATTTCCCACCCTGTAAGACCCTTAAGTACTGTCTTTCATTTGAAAATCTCTTATTTTCTCCTATTTTCATTCCAATTATCTTGCATTTTGGCTTTTGCTTCCTTCCTGGAATCTCCATAGAGTAAGGCTCACTTTTGCATTCTGATCTTCCTGGCCATGCACTCTTATTCAGAAAAACATTCTTCAGATCACAGGTTTTACCCTATCCACAGATAATGGCAACATAAATCTCATATTGTTGGGGACTGCTAAGAACCTTGAACAAAATGGAGTCTGTCAGCCGTTTCTTGGCCTTCTGCCTACGTGACTGTGAACACACATGCCCTTGAGACAAAGGAAAATGCTAACCATAAAAGTTAAATTTACACAGGGCAGCCCACTCGCCTAGCCAGGGGGAAGTAACCCTTACAGAGCAATTGTCTTTGTTAACAAAAGGTTAAAGTGTTCCTTTGAATACTTCCTACCCCTCCCTAATTCCTGCACCTGACTTACACTGACAAGCATTTGTTGAATGCGACTGATGACTGATGGAAAATTATAGCTTTGTCTTTACCGTATTTGGTGTATATTTGAGTTGAGACTTGATTGACATGCTTGTACCACCCCCTGAGATTCTTTCTCTATAAGTACCAGCTCTCCCCAAAAATAAATGCTCTTGATCAGCAAAAGTTGTCTTGAGCCTGCTTCCCTTAAGCTCTTGAAGTTTACTTTTAAGATCAGATCTGCTCGTGAAGGCCCACCAAATTAGTAGCGACCCTCATCACCTCATCCCCGCGGGTTGGGGGTCCCCTCCGGGGGTCGCATCATATCATTCTTTTAAAAATATCTTCAATTTCCACATGTAATTAGTATTTTTCCACTTGGTACACAGAAACAAACCTTGTAGTTAAGGCAATATAACTTTGAAGAATCAAAAGAAGTTCTTGTTTTGGAAGATTATGATATTTCTGTAAGCTTGTTTCACATTCAAGATGATTTTCCAGTACCTAGGAATTTTGTTCAATGAATATTACCAGATATTTCTGTTTTTGCTCTCTTTGAATTCTGTGTTTTGCCCTTCACTCAAAAATAAAAGCCCCTGGGTGTTAGAACACAGTCCAGGAATGTGGCTGTGTGAGGAGAATTCTGAACGCTTGTGAGAAAACTGTGGGAAGACAAGAGAAGAGTCTTGTGATCTCTGTTCCTTCTCAAAATGGGTTTGTTCTTGGGATATGATTTTATGCCCCTCCTATGTGTAGTGAATAGGAGTGGGTTTATTCAAGTTACCCATTCCCTTACTTTTGTTATTTAAAATGTTTCCAGGCACAGCATGTCCTTGAGTTTGTGTACAACTTAAATTCATATGATTTATGCTCACATGTTCTTACTTAACACTCAGAATATAAGTTGTCAGATGCTTTAAATGAAGTTGACTGTTGCATGAGACTAATCTACCTTATGTTTAGGCTTCATTATCCCAGGTCCCATTGCCTCTAGAGTGGTGACACCAGGGCCTGTCATGGCGACAGATGTTTTATTCCTTCTTTTAAAATTTAAGAGTAACATAAACTTTAAATTACAGCCTCTCTAGTCTTTGGAAAGGAAACATGAGCATGTATACATAAAAACAGTAAAACCAGATGGAAAGCTGTAGTCTTAAGAAATTCATTTAGTTCTTATAATACCATAATTACCATCCTTTCCTGTTTAAGCCAGTCCGTGTCTATAAAAATAGCCAAGTAGCTGACAGTGTTTTTTTGGGGGGGGGGGTTGAGTGGCGGGGAGTTTGATTTCTACAGTTGCATTCACAAAGCCAGAGGTAATACTAATAGCTTCTGAGGAGAGTAATTCAATTGACTGTAGATAGAACTAAATTCTTGATGCAATCCAATTATGTCCCAGATAAATTTCATTTGGCTGTTACCTTGTTTCCCAAAGTCTATGTCATAAAACCAGCTTTTGTTAGCTTTCTTAAGTGACTAAAAAAAGTCATGTAGACATTGACATTTGAGAAATGGTACATATGATATCAACTTAATATAGTAAAGTCACTGAGAAGTCTGATAAACAGAACTGACCCATAAATTCAACACACTGTTATTTCTAGAACACTTTGGGCAATATTAAATTTTTATTTGGTGATTGGTTTCTTGATAGACTTTTGTCATTCCTAAGAACTATTTCTCAACAGTTTATGTTGTTTAACTATAATCTGATTGCATTGTTCGATTTCCATGAGGTTGTGGGTTTTCTGCAATTTGTGTTGTTGTTGAATTCTAATTTTAAGCCATGATGATCTGATAAGATACAGGGGATTATTCCAATTTTTTATACATGTTGAGGTTTGCTTTATTGCCAAGTATGTGGTCAATTTTAGAGAAGGTTCCATGTGGTGCCGAGAAGAAGGTATATTCTTTTGTGTTTGGATGGAATGTTCTATGCATGTAATGTGATTTCTTTCCTGTCAGATGTCTGGGTCCCTCCGCTGTCTCAGCCCCCAAATAACACATGAGATACTATATTAATTATGAAGCTGTTGGCTATTTGCTATTGTTTCTTAATGGCTAGTTCTTACTTATTAACTCATAATTGCTAATATATATTTTATATGAACTTATCTTTCTGAGGACACCACCCTAACAGGTCCTCTCCTCCAGGGATCACATGGCAACCCTCTACTCTTGACTACATTTCCCAGAATACTCCTCGACTCCTAGTCCCACTTATCTTGATTTCTTATTGGCCAATTGTGCCTTATTCATCAACCAATAGGACAACATATACACAGAAGGACATAACTTCTGTTAGTTCCTTTGTTTCTTTGCTAAGTTTATGTCTGGTAATCTGTCTGGTAGTGAGAGTGGGGTGCTGAAGTTTCCCACTATAAGTGTGTGGGGTTTATTGTGTGATTTGAGTTTAGTAATGTTTTTTTACAAATGTGGGTGCCTTTGTATTTGGGGTTTAGATGTTCAGAATTGAGACTTCATCCTGATGGATTTTTCCTATGATGAATATGAAATGACATTCTTCATCTCTTTTGATTAATTTAAGTTTGAAGTCTAATTTGTTAGATATTAGGATAGGTATACCTGCTTTCTTCTTAGGTCCCTTTTATTGGAAAATCTTTTCCCAACCCTTAACTCTGAGGTAACCTCTGTCTTTGAATTTGAAGTGTGTTTCTTGTATGCAGCAGAAGGATGGATTATGTCTTTGTATCCACTCTGTTAGCCTGTGTCTTTTTATAGGTGAGTTGAGACCATTGATGTTGAGGGATAGTAATGTCCATTGATTGATTATTCTTAATTTGTTTTGTGGTGGTGGTATTGTGTGTGAGTTTTTCCCCTATTTCTGGCTTTGGTAAAGTGAGATTATGTATTGCCTATGTTTTTGTGAGTTTAGTTAAGCATATTGCTACATTTTACAGGTAACTTAGCTGATTCATTAGTTTAACATTCATCTTATATTTGTTTTACTTAATAGACATTGTTAGAACATATTTAATTGTCCTATTTTGGAATTACTAAATATGATTTCTTTCATCACATTTTATTGTTTTGTTTTACTTAGTAAAGCCTTTGCCAATTTTATGTTCACTTTGATAGTCATCTTTTCTTAATCACTCACTATGGGTCAGTATTATATATTATGTGCATTTCAAAATTAATGCCCACTAGTATTACAGCAAAAGTGAACTATAATTCCCATTTTTAGGTGGAAAATTTATGACACTGAATGGCTATGTAGCTCCCTTAAGGCAGAACAATAAAAACAAACCAAGAAACAAGAAACAAAACCCATTTTCACTTAACATTCTGAGACAAAGTACCTCTTTGAGATTGAAAATTTTCCTGTGTATAGCAGTATGGGCTGAACTCTATGGTCTCTTAGTGTTTCTAGAACATCTGTCCAGGACATTCTGTCTTTTAGAATCTCAATTGACAAGTCCTATTTCCTTCTAATATCCACTTAGAGTGAGTACATATTGTGATTGTCTTTCTGGGTCTGGGTTACCTCACCCTGGATATTTTTGTCTAGTTTCATCCGTTTGCTTGAGAATTTCAAGATGTCATTTTTTTTTACAACTGAGTAATATTCCATTGTGTAAATGTACATTCTTCATCCATTTTTCAGTTCAAGGACATCCAGTTTACTTCTAGGTCCTGGCTATTATAAATAATGCTACTATCAACAAAACTGAGCAAACGTCCTTGTGGTGTGACTGTGCAACCTTTGGGTATATGTCCAAAAGTGGTATTGCTGGGTCTTGAGGTAGATTGTTTCCCAATTGTCTGAGAAGCTGTCATACTGACTTCCAAAGTGGCTATACAAGTTTGCACTCTCACCAGCAGTGGAGGAATATTCCCCTTACTCTACATCCCCTCCAACAGAGATACCGTCTTACACCTGTCAGAATGTCTAGGATCAAAAACACTGATGACAGGTGTAAGATGGTATCTCCGTGTCATTCTGATTTGTATTTCACTGATGGCTAAGGATTTTGAGCAGATCTTTAAATGCCTTTTAGGCCTTTGAATTTCTTCTGCTGAGAATACTCTGTTTAGATCTGTGACCCATTTTTTAATTGGATTATTTGGTATTTTGATGTCTAATTTATTGAGTTCTTTGCATATTATGGAGGTCAACACTGTCAAATATGGGGTTGGTGAAGATATTTTCCCATTATGTTGGCCCTCATTTTGTATTTTTGACTCTGTCCTGTTCCTTACAGAAGCTTGTCAGTTTCAGGTGCTCCCATTTACTGATTCTTGCTCTCAGTGTCTGTGCTACTGGTGTTATTATTTAGGGAGTAGTTTCCTGTGTCAATGAGCTCAAGGCTACTTCTCACTTTCTCTTCTATCAGGTTCAGTGTGCCTGGATTTATGTTAATGTCTTTGAACCATTTAGTCTTGGGTTTGTGCATGGCAATAGATACGGATTTATTTGTAGTCTTCTACATGTTGACATCCAGTTATGCCAGCACCATTTGTTGAAGAAGCTTTTATTTTCCGTTGTATCCTTTTGACATTTTTTGTCAAAAATCAGGCATTCATAGATGTGTGGGTTGATGCCAGGGTCTTCAAATTGATTACATTGGTTCATGTGTCTATTTTTATGCCAATATCTCTATATGGTTCTTATACCTAAGTAGCCATCTCCTTCTTTAGGTTGGACAAATTTTCTTCTATGATTTTGTTGATAATATTTTCTGTGCCTTTGACCTGGGTGTATTTTCCATTCTCTATTCCAATTATTTATACACTTGTTCTTTTCATAGTGCCCCAGATTTCTTGCATGTTTAGTGTTAAAATCCAATCTTACATTTAACTTTACTTTGACTACAGTATGGATTTCTTCTATATTGTCTTTAATGCCTAAGATTCTTTCTTCTATATCTGGTAATTTCTTGGTGAGGCATGCCTCTGAGTTTCCTCCTTGAGTTTCTACCTTGTTCTTTTCCAGCTTTCCCTCAGTTTCTTGATTTTCACTTACAAGTCTTGAACTATTTTCTTCATTTCATTCCACATTGTGTGTCTGCATAGATTTCTTTTAGGGATTATTCATTTCCTCTTAAATGCCTCTAACATATTTACAAAGGCTATTCAGATGTTCTTGACTTGTGCTTCAATCACACTGCATTTCTCGGGGCGCATTGTAATAAGGTTTCTGGGATTTAGTGGAGACATTTTGTGTTCAATCTTATTGGTTGTATTATTATTATGACATCTATGCATCTGGGTTTGGGATGGTTATAATTGTACGTCCTGAATCTGGTCTTGACTTTATTGGTTGGGGGTTCTGTTCCCTGGTTTCTTTTGCCTTTTCTGGTTCTTAGTGTGTGGTGGCTGTGAGTTGCCTTGTAGAGAATGCTTCTTATGTCCTGCCGTGTATGGTCCTGGGTTATTCTGGTTAAGTACATTTCTTGGTATTGGGAGCTGATGCTTATAGATGAAGATGGGCTGGAAAGGAAAGTGTGGGGTCCAGAGGAGGGAAAACAGTAGGATATTCTACCAAGATGTGCTTCATCCCCTGGGATGGGGCAGAGAGGCAGGAGAGGTCCAGCTGGTAGTCTGCTACAGAGCTACAGATGAGACTGGAGGACTGGGTTTGGAAGGGAGAGTGAAGATCTGACGGTTGTCTACCTGTTTTCCTGGCCTATTTGCTTTCCTGGCCAGTGTGACCTGCTGGTTCCCAGGGAGTGCCTGTGGAAGTTGTTGCCTTAGTTAGATAAAGGGATAGGATTGGGAGAGGTGAGAAGGCTGTCAGAAAAGACTGAAAGTTAGAAGATGGCCTATCTAGTTCCCTGGCTGGCACGGATGGTAGGTTTTCAGAGAATGTTTGTGGGAGTTGGCAGCTGAGACAAAAGGGTGGGGTGGTGAGGGCACCTGTAGGAGAAGTTCTGTGTGATCTGCTGGAAAATGGAGCAGAGAGGAAGGGGAAGTCACAGCCAGTGTCCTGCAATAAAGCTGAGGATGAGATTGGACTTAATTCAACTTTTAAGTTATATTCATGGGTGTCATATTTAGGGGAAAAAGATTTAAAAAACAAATCAGAACAGATCAGATCTTTCCTTCTTTTTATTGTCTACTAGCCAGACTGTTCTTGCTAGCATTTAAGATACAGCTGATATGTCACCTGTACTGTCCTTGGCTTCTTCAGATTCTAATCTCTGTTTTACTGGCTATTTTTGCTCTTGAAAATAGCACTTGTTACTTGATGGTCTTGGTTAAGTGGTTCTACTTTTCTCAAAATACTGGCAACTATGATCTGTGAAATTGGTCCTCAAAAATATTTGCATGCAGAATGAATGACTCATTCAACAAGGAATGCTTAGATCATGTCTTTCTCATCTAATATAAACCATCCACTTTCTGAAATTCAGGCTGAGTTTTTATTTTTTTAACATACTTCCACATTCTTGAAAGGTGTTCCTGCAGTTGATTCATGTTTCTCTGGAATTTCATTACTTGAAAGAGTTGATGCTATCAGCAAGTTTAGAGATATTCCTGTGTACTCCATTTCTAGATCACATCTGAAAATATTCTCTGAGAACAATTCTTAAAAGACTTCTTAGTTACATTTCTTATATACAGGCAGTTTATTACTCAATCTTTTAAGTAAAAACACAGTCCCAAGGATGCCTAATTTCCTCCTATGTATCTGATTTTTATTTAACTTAAATATTTGACTTAGTGGAAGGTTTTGTAAAAATCAAATAATTTCACAATCTTTTTCCATGTCTGTGGAAATCTGTGGGTATGTTTATACTTTGCTATTCTATATTTGTCTGGAATCTATAGATTAGATGCTTCTGTGTAGATATTGAAAAAAACACTAGGTTACTTGGGAAGGTAATTAAATTATTTCAGGTCAGTAAAATCTACCTGATGGTATTATCTGGCTATAACATTACATGAAAAACTATTCATTTCATACATGGATATGGGTTCTAATAGTTACTTTAATCTATTTGTTTAATGACAGTTTTAACACTTTTGACTTGCTATTTGAGTTATAGCCATTATATTGAATTCTAATTCTTCACATTTTTCATCAATCTCCTAACATGAACAGGCACTCAAATACATGTACATACCCATATAAGAACATACACACACATGTTAATCAGAGAACATAATGACAATCTAAGGCTGCTTTTTATTATAAAAATTTAACCCCTTTCCATATTCATTTTTCTAAAATCTATTACTGTGATTGATTACTGAGCTATCTTCAGTGCTGTTTTATTATACATATAAACTATAGTCAGCAGATGTTAACAAAGTACAAATGTACAAAGTCAGTGGAGCCCTTCATGTTTTGAATCATTTAAGCTGGCTTTGTGCACCAAGTAAAAACTCCACATTTTCTGTCTTTTAGTAGTTCTCAACTTGTATTCATTTTCACTGGAAGAGTTTGCATTTTGTTGTTAGTTGGTATAGCTTTGGTATTCAATATTTTTGAATTACCTGGGCAAATTTAAATTTTACTTTGAATACATCAATTTTACTGTTCTCTTTCTCTGTGTGTGTGTGTGTGTGTGTGTATGTGTGTGTGTGTGTGTGTGTGTGTGTGTGTATCTATGTGGTGCACCTACGTGAGTATGCAAGGGTACATGCAAACCGATCAGGATACGGTTTTATTTCATTACAGCTCTCCATATTGCCTGACTCAGGGCCTCAATGACTGAGAAACTCTGCATTTGGCTAGGCTGGGAATGAATTCTCAGGATCTGCCTGTATCTGCCTCGAATGTTTCAGTAACAAGCATGCATAGCCATTCTCTGCTTTTCACTTAAGTACTTGGAATTCAAACTCAGGTCCTTACTTTCATAGAGCAAGTGCTTTTTGCCTACTAGGCTGTTTCTTTAGCCCTCTTTCTATTATAATGAAAAATCTCTGATAATACATGATCACAATAATATCCATCCCTGCACTTTTCAAAATGAATCCATAGATGCCATGGTCTTTCACTAAGTCTTTCACAGATGGGTGGGTATTATATAGAATATTGTATATTTTATAAATCTTAACTAAATATTTTAGACTTTGATTACTCTACAATTAATAACTAAAACTTGGATTAATCTTTTAACCTGTCTATTTTGCATCTTTTCATGTAAATATAGGTCCTTGTGTATGTTGGTATGAAAACTTCTCCAAAGTTATTTGGGTTTCTATAGCTTTATGTTAATCAGTGTCTGATCCTCCAATCCCATATGCACTGGTTCCTGAGGTTGGTCTGTCTGCTGTCAAGGCATTATACTAATTCTCTTTCCAACTTCCATTTCACAATTGTTCTATTCCTATTTTGAAGGAAAAAGCAGAGATCTCACTAATACCAGTCACAGCTATGAGGGCTAAAAATAATTTCCAAAGGTACCTAGTATACAGCATGAAATTCTAATATCAGGAAAACTGTCACAATCTAAAGCACAGAAGTCAGAAAGAAACAGATACCCCTTTCCTTTTCTTCCTTGCTTTAAGTACCATGTTCACAGGCAAACATCCAGTAGAAATATCAGTTCATATTACTATATTTTGAATTCAGCTATGTATAAATTTGAAATTAGAAGGAATTAAGTATTAATGGTCTTTTAACAATCTTTCCTCTTCCATAACCCAAGAATTAACAAATGACTTATCATGTTTGATAAAGGATCTCAGTAGAACAGAGAACTTGAGCCCAGGAAGAGAAATCAATACTCTTATAATCTATCTTTTTATCTATCCATCTATCTATCTATCTATCTGTCAAATATAAATTTATCTGTTACATATTTATTTAGGATATAGTATAATAAAACAATCTGCTGAAAAATAAGAAGTCTTCTCTCTGTATTAAGCATCCTTATTAATAGGAATCAGTTTGGCCAACACCTCCTCCCACATATCACTTGGTAACTTAATATTATTTCTGATTATTTGCTCATTATGCACAATGTATCTTTAAGTAGAAGAAACATAAAATGAAACAAATCATACTAATTTTTCATGAGCAAGTAGTCATATTTAGAGAAGAAATATGTTGTTCTTTCCTAATATGTGGACATTACAAATCCATGTTTATATATTAATGTGGGGGCCTGTTATCTCATACTCATGTCACTTTTTTTAACCATGTGCTCATCTTCATATGTTGTATATTTCATTTATCTTAAATTGATGATGGAGATTATGTGATAGATTCAATCATAGCCTTCACATTCAGCAATCATTTCTAAATCAATTATAAATTTGCTAAAAGTTTAGAAGACTAATTTTTCTTTTGGTTTATAGTTTTTGCAAAATAAATAAACTATATTCTTTAAAGCAGAAAATTTCCTTCTCTATAGATTGAGAAAAAATGATTCATTTGCAGCTTATGACATAGTATCTTAACCCTCAAAGAGAAGCTTTATTGATTAGGATTATTCACAATTAGTGTATCATCTAATTCTAAAAAATTTATTTTGAGTTAATTATCATAACAGTTAAATACAGTTGCTTCTATGTCTAATAATTTGGGGAAATTCTTCTTTCTTTTATTCTTTTGTCTTTTTAGGGTCTAAAAAATCCTATGAAAACCAAACTCATCACCAAATATATAGCTTCATTAACAAGTGAAAAAATTCTAAAAGATTTCACTACATGACAGGGTAAATATCTTCTAGTCATTTGCTTTTAATAAATTAGAGTCTAAGATATAGTATATTATAAAAATATGGGTTATCAGTGTATGTTTTAGGAACACAGTACAGAATTTCTTCATACAGTTCATAGACATTGTTAAAATAAAACTAGTTCTTTTGTTGTTATTTACATGACCAAGGTAGAGGTTATCATGTAGTTTTCCCTACTAAGATAAAAAGTAAAAATAGAATTGATGGATAATCTTATTTACATCTAGAAATAAATAATCTTTATTAATGACCATATTGATTTACAATAATCCTACATTGCACACTAAGATGCTCTTAAATAAAATTTTAATTTTATGTAAAATGATTATTAATGTAATTGTTTTTGCTTCATTGATCAGCAACATACATCTTTCAACTGATATCATTTTTTACTTGAGATTCTTAAAATTGGTTGAGTGTGTAGTTCAGTGATAGAATATTTGGTTAATATGCACAAAGCCCTGAGTTCATTCTCCAATATCAAGGAAAAAAAGAAAACAAAAAACATAAAAGTGAAATTAAAGAACTAGATTAAATCCAAAAGACCTACCAAGATTTAAAATGGTAACATTTTTAATTATTTAATTTTAAAGACTTTATTATGTCAACTTCCAAAGGAGGGGAAGCAAACCAACAGTACTACAAAGCTCTGATGTCTATAAACAACAATAATGACCAGCATGGCACAATAACCCTAAGGGTACAGTAGTGGCACCCATGTCTTGACAGTAACCAACAGCTCTCTAATTCAGTGGTGTGATCCTTTTAATAGAGTGTCTCACATTGTGGTGAGCCCCCACCATAAAATTATTTTCATTGGTACTTCAAAACTGAAGTTTTGCTACTATTATGAATCATAATGTAAATATATGTTCTTTCCAGTGTTCTTAGGCAACTCGTCTGAAAGGGTTGCTTAACTCCCCCAAAGGGGTCACAACCCACAGGATGAGAACCACTGCTCTAATTGATCTTATCATCTCAACAAGAAAGAAGTAATGCCTTGTATTGGATACCTAGCCAACTACCCAGGGCTAGTGAAATTGTTCCTTAATGGATGACGTCCAACTGCCATTTTAGTAAACCAACATAATCCCTAAGTATATTGTAAATATTTACCCTTGTAAACATAGATAAGTTCAATTCTCACCCCCTATTAATGAAAATCCCCTTTGAAACAGATAGAGACCACTACAGAAAACTCAAAATCGAAAACGAAGACTTGTGGAATCCAGGCCCAATGGATAAATCTGCAAAACACTCCAAAACCTGTGTCTTAGGAAGCATTGCAAAAGAGGAAGCACCAGAGGCAGAGGGTCAGGAAATTTGCTGTGAGATTGTGTCTCTTAGTAATGTCAGACACTATACCCATAAAGTCTCGCAAATCTGACGGCCCAAACATAAACTGAACAAGGACAGCACCAGTGGACATGACAAATTCAAAGACCTCAGCCCTACAAAAAGAACTACAGGCAAATGAGCAAAGCTGAGAATAGAAGAGGTGGTCCTCCTCCTGAGAAGATCACACCAATTGTATGTGATCCAGTACCAAATGGCCAGCTCTGAAAACATACATATAGACTGAGCAGGTTATTTTTAGGAATATATATGGACATGTACATATATGCATGTGACAAAAATTAATGAAAAGAGAGGTCATGAACTTGAAGGAGAGCTGGAGGGACATATGGGAAGGTTTGGAGGGAGGAAAGGGAAGGGGCAATATTATTATATTATAATCTCATTCTCTTGTTCGAGGCAGGGTTTCTCTGTGGCTTTGGAGGCTGGTCTCAAACTCACAGAGATTCACCTACTTCTGCCTCCCGAGTGCTGGGATTAAAGGTGTGTGCCACCAACGCCCGGCTATAATCTCATTTTTTTAAATGAGGAAAACAAATAAGGCCCTTTCAGAGGACCTGAGTTCAATTCCCAGGACCCACATGGAGTGACTTACTGCTGCCTGTAAATCCAGCTCTAGAGTTGATGCCTCTGGTCCCTAAAGCCACTGGCTCTTATTTGCTATATCTAACACATAGACACACACACGTAATTACAATTAAAAATAAAACAAATCTCCAAAAAATCTTTCATATAAAATATGCCTCTGTAAAAGTAATTATCTGTGAGAAATTAATTGAAACAACCATTTCAAAAGAAAAATGAACAGTATTAACATTTCACTGTTGTTTTTTTCCATGCTGTATTTAGGTACTTCTAATTATTGAATTAAAAGATTTTTAATATTTAATTTTGTTCTATCATTGTACACAGCAGGCCAAAGCAATATCTTTAAAAACAGTAAGTGATGTTTAAAATATTTCCTTAAAGGTGTGAAAATTTTATAACCATGTCTCCAAATTAGTTTTAGAGTTTATGGAAAATGTATATTGGCTAACACAAAAATTGCCTTTATTAGTAGCCTAACGTGTGAAATGAAATATATAAAATTGTGATGGGTAGGATATGCCATATTTTAATTACATTTAGTTTATGGATAGCTCATATTTTACATGATAGTAACAAGCATTTCAGGGCAGCAATTACTTTAAGAGAAAGAGTGTTGATCTCTCTCTCTCTCTCTCTACACATACACACACAATACTAATGTATCTGAACTTGATCTGATGCATTAGCAATAATCGTACTTGGGCCATATAATACTGTTTCAGACTTAATGTGTCATGCTTCAAAAACTGTTAACTTCAAAGTAATCTTTAAAAAAGGACAACAATTGAAGGGGAAAAAAACCTGAACTTTGAGTGAAAATGCTGATTCTCCAAGTCATAACTCAACTCACTTCAGAAAAGTCAATAGATTCTGTTGCACATCTTTTAGGCTACCAGAGTGTGCCAGGCATCAGCATAGCAGTCACTAATTAAATCTGTCCCTAGATGTATGCCTGAACTATTTAAACTTACACCAGTAGATTATTTTAGTTAATAATTGTTTTAAATCTCATTTCACATATAAAGGTTTAATTTTTTGTATATCAATGTAGTCAGCCATACTTTAATTTGTTTTCATTCCATGGAATTATTACCATTAACATCCTTTCTAAGGCTACAAACTCTTAACTATGTTGCCATGAATTTCAGTTCCATATAAACAATACAGTTCATGAGACTGCACACTTAAGATATATGTAGACGAATATTTCTTTCATTGTCGGTCTTCAAAAAAAACTACAAAATAAAATGGCACAACATTATTTCTGAAAACATGTATTCTTCTTCAGTGTCTCTGCAGTTCTCAATCTAGTCAATGTCAGAGTATTTAATATGGCACATTTTTCATAGAGAATAGTAGTCCCATTTACCGTGCTGAGATTGATAACACGGCGTGCTATCAATCCCAAAAGCTCTGATGCAGGTCATGGACCTCTACCAGAGGATTTGTTTCTGGGCTATCAATCTTACCACTCCCCACTGTCTCAGAGCCCTAAATCAGAAGGCTTGATAGTCTCCACTTTTGTATTCCTGCATCAGCAGTCTGCCTAGGCACAGCCATCACTCACTAGCAATGTTCACTGCACTTGCAACAAATACCAAACAATTTTCCTCATCTTAAGGCCAAGTGTGAAATTCTGCTACATTATATCATTTAGGAATCGCTGGGTCAGGATAAACCATTTTGTTGCATGCCTTTGGAATAATTACAAAGTTCACAGGATCACTGTTAGATTTTGATAATGGAACACAATATAACAGGTAGCCAAGCGGAAGCAAAATACTTCAACAATAAAAGATTAGAATGATTTAATAGCAACACTGGGCCTTTTTTTTTTCTCTAGAAAGAGCGCTGTTATTAGAATTGGTGTATGTTCAATACCAGCTTTCTTATTCATCTTAGAAGTATTGGTCCGAACTGATGAACTCCTATAAGGGTCTGCTTCAGTTACAGCAATACCACAGGCTGGGAGGAACTGACCACCAGGTTATGATGCTAGTAAGGCATTCTCTCCATCCCACTTTTCCAGCTTCACAAATTTATTTTGTCTCAATGTGGTTGTGAATCCTTTTATTCAGATACTGTTAGCTAGACTAAGAAGCACAGCAGTATTTCACTTCAATTACAACCTTTCCATTACATACAGAGCATGGATAACTGGAAAATCATCATATCAGTAGTTGGAAAAGTTATCTTTAATAGATGCAGAACAAGAGGCACTAGTTCTAGGGTCAGAATGAATGAACAGGAACTTTCCAATCAAATGGCTTCAGTGCTTGCTTAAAATAAACCCGGTTATCAGACATTGAAAAGCTGCATCTCATAATAGTTCAGGATCTTGTATTAGAAGTGGCAGAAATTAAACTTTGTGGTGAACTAAAATAAGGAAATAAATATTCCTGCTTTATTTGACAGAGGTATGTCTTCTCATAGATGTAATTATCAAGTTGTTCTTTCCTTCTTGTCTTACAGGAATAGTTATCTTATTTTGCTAGTTCAGTTACTCAAATTATTTAGTTATAGTTCATACCATTGTCACATGCAAAGACATAAAATCTTTACAATATGATTTCTACCAGGAATAAGTAAAGGTGTTTCCACTTTATAGTAGAAGGTAAATTCAAAGATGTGTAATACATGCTTATTCAATTAGGAATTATTCTTCTTACACTTGTACACATGCACACACACACACACACATACACATGAGGGGGGGCTCCACATGTGGTATGGTTAAACAACATGTGCTCCTATAACTCTTGAGAACCTGGTCATCTCTATAACTCCCAGAGTTCCCTTATTTGAAAAGGAAAGGGGTTTATAGTGCTTCATTACCCTCTTTGATTTAAATAAAGGAATGGTACCCTCGTTGTTTCTTTTTATTACTTACATATTATATGTTAATTCCACTTGGGTTTTTGTTTTCTATTTGAAAACTCACTATTTAAAGCATATTATTATTATTATTATTATTATTATTATTATTATTACCCCATTTAACTACCATGTATTTGTTTTTACAGGTGCTATTTTATTTCTTTTGGGGGGAGTTTGAGACAGGGTTTCTCTGTATTGTTTTGGAGGCTGTCCTGGAACTCCCTCTGTAGACCAGGCTGGCCTTGAACTTACAGAGATCTGCCTGCCTCTGCCTCACGAGTGCTGGGATTAAAGGTGTGCACCACCAACGCCCAGCTACAGGTGCTATTTTAGGAAGGAGATTATTAACACTGAAATGTATGTGGTATGTGCTCTACACTAGGAATCCAAATTCCTGCTTGCAATAACAACAGATCTAGTCAGTGTGTGCCTTCTGTACTTCTGTTTCTATTCTGAACAAATGAGCAAGACCTTGTGCTACTGATAACATTACTATTGTTGTATTCTTCTGTAAAATGATCCTCCTTCTCTTTCCACCTTAGGTTTTTACTCCTGATTTCTATTTTTCCAGCATCAATTCTGGAAGTTCATGCTATAAGAAATACTTCCCTAGTTTCAGCACAGAAAAATGTTGCATGACTTGTCATTGACTCCCATTGACTCCATGTCATTATTGTTTTTAGAATAGTATAATTTCTTGTTTTATATACATACATTATGTGTTTCCACTGTTGAGGAATATTTAGCTATGCAAAGATGTGTTGCATTTGTTTAATTATGTAAAGATGCATTGCTGTTTACCTTGCCTGCCTGAGGCACCTAATTGGTCTGGGAAAAGTTGAACAGCCAATAGTGAGGGAGGAGGAATAACTTGAACGTCTGGGCAGAGATAGTAAGTAAAAGTAGGAATTTAGGTTCCAGAAAGAAGAAAGAAAAGGAGATGCTAGGGAGACACCAGGGGGCAGCCAGGCATTCATGGAAGAATCAGGAAAGTAAGACATACAGAATGAAAGGTAAAATGCCCTCAGGCCAAAGATACCGAAACAGGTTAAATTACATTAAAAGAGCTAGTGGGGCAGGCCTAAGGCTAAGCACTCATAATTAATAATAAGTCTCCTTGTCCTTATGTTGGAGCTGGTTGGTGGCCCAAAGAAAATTTCAACTGCATCCCACCATATGAATGCCATTTAGCTTTTTGGAGGGACAAACCCATCTGTAATACATGTTTGCGATGGTTGAGTATAAATGAAGAATGGAACAAATTGATGGAATAATAAATAAATATATCAATAAAACAGATGTATGTTTTTTTCATAAAATTTATTCTACTTTAAACCTTAAATGGGAGATAGATATTGGAGAACTTACAGTACTTCAAATCATTACAACTAGGAAGCTAGTGAGGCTTCGGTTATTAAATTTTTGCAATCTATTATGTTTGCACTCCTAGTTGCTGTAAGATTAATTGAAATGTTAGTGAATTGTGCGGCTTTTCACTTTTTGAGCAGAGAACCCTCACTTGATCAGACACTAGAGAGGATGTGTGTGCATTTCTCAGGTAAGTAGATAGGTGGAAAAAAAAAAACAGACAAAAGCTGAGTAGGGACTGAAGGGGGCCACAAACGTGGTCCACCGGGGATGGAGGAATTCGTGTGGAATTTAAATACTTTATTGCTGTTGTTTCAGAAAGATTTGAGAAGGCCTGTGGAAAGAACAGAGCATGCCTGATCAAGAACAAGTTTATTTTTATATTCATGAAACCCTTCCTCTAGGATAAACTGTTCATCTGTCTGAAGGGGACCATGCAGGTATCAAAGCCTGCTGTGGTTCATGAAGAGATGAGAGTGAAAACCCGGTTCAGACTGACCTTATCAACCTGGATACGACTCGGGGAGTCTGACATCAAATGGTTCACTGTCAACATATTTAAAACACAGTACAATTTGGGAAAGGGTTTTCCAGGCAACAATAATTAATTCCAAGTACACACAAAGCTTAAGGTGTGAATACATAGAGACTCTTTTACACGGTGCATGTGACTAAGAGGGTGGGTTTTACAGCTAAAAGGACTATAATCCAGTATGATCTCTGACCAATAGCATAGAGATCAGCAGGTCATAAAGTACACATAAGGGTGGGTAATGGCCTAGGAAAGGAAAAATCTGGGATAATTATTCTGGGGAATTTGGATGCGGTCTGACTTTTATAACAAAAGGTGGGTGAGGTCTGCTTCCACAGATACCAAAAGATAACCAGGTCATTAACAAATCCACTCCAAGCCTTCTGGGTGGGAGAACAGGTATTCTGTCTACTCCACTGAGAAGAGTCCTCTGTTTAACATTCCTGATTTCCCTAGTGACATGTGAACACAAGGACTTCTGTGCCCCCATCACTAGCCAAAGGACACACATCATATGTTTATTTTAAAAATCTCTCTCATCCTAATGTGAAGCAGAAATATTAAACTACACAAATTTAGGGATGTCCTACAATATTTATTGAAAGAGAAACCACTTACGCGAAAAGCCAAGAAAGTCGAGAGCCAAAGGAAAACCAAAGAGAAAGCGTCTCCTCCCACTAGTCTACTTACTCGTATGTTCTACGTACCAGTGAACAGGCCCACAAGGGAGTGGTCAGCTCTTACGGCTACGTAAAATCACTCCCTACGCTAGTGTCATCATCTTGTTATTAATCTGAGTTCTCTTTTACTTCATGGCAAAAAAAATCCAGTTTTTCTTCCTGCTGTAGACCTTGCCAATACCCATGACTTTGTCCTTTCTGAACTCACTCGGTTGGCTCTTCTAGTTATTGTGCTGTTCTCTGAAGTCATGCAGGTTTTCCTGCTTTAAAAATTTAATCTCTATTACTTAACTTCCCATGTGTTAAAAATATGTATAATAGCACATATGTACATATATACTAAAAGGTACATTATAGTATATATAATACATTATATATACTTTATGCCCCAAAATATAAGATTGCAGACCTTGTAAGAGGGCTGAGGACATTTCAGGTGCTTCACTACTAGGATTTTACTGCTCTTTCCAGTACAATGCATTAAGTTCAGGTTTCCAACATTTAGTTTCCTTCTACAACATAAAGTGAGCTATTCTCTAGGTACATAAAAAATATCCATAACTTCATGATTTCTCAGTGCCATTTTGTCCTTTCAAAGCAAAAAGAGAATGCTAATCCTGAAAATACTCTCTTTGTTCATTAGTTCATTTGTGGGAATACTACATCACAACACAGCACACACATTCCTTGCTCATGTGAGTTAGGGGTGCACAGTCATATTTTCATTCTGTAATACATAGACAGGAGTGAAAAGTAAAATCTCACTTACATCTCTGCTTCCAAAACACTAAAACAAAAAGTGAAACCAAACACAAAAAACATTTCTAATTGAGCAGAGGCTTCATTTAAACTTTTAAATTACATTATTTAATGTACATGTTTGTATATGTATATGTACATGTGTAGGAAAACATGTATGCAACAACACACTCATGATAGTAAGAGGATAAATAACAGGAGTGGATTCTCTGTATGTACCATGTGAGTTCCAGGGTTCTGCCTCTAGTCCAACTTAGCAGCATGTACCTTTATTCACGGAGACATCTTGCTTTTAATTAAACTAATTAAAAACTTTTCCATGCAATATATTTTGAACTTATTCTTTCCACTCCCTAATTCCTCTGAGTTCCTCTATAAACTCTTACTCACCCAACTTTTTCTTTCTTGAAAGAAAAACCCACACAGTGAAAAAGTTAAAATAAGCAGGAAACCCAATACAACTAAAACAACACACACACACACACACACACACACACACACACACACACACACACAATGACACAGGGTCTGTTATGTTTTGGTGAACTACTCCTGAGTGTGGGGACAACCCTGGAGTGTGGTAGATATATATTCAGTGATGCTCCATTAGAGAAAAGTGATTTTCCCTTTTCCAGCGGGTATCGACTTCAAGTATCTTTTTCGTCAAGGGTAAGGCTTTGTCCACTTCCAGTTTTCTATGCTGGGATTTTATCCAGTTTGAGTTCATGCAGATTTTGTGCATGTTATAGCAGTCTCTGGGAGTTCATATGTGTATCAGTCCTGTTGTGCCTTAGAAGATACTATTTATACTAATAGTCCTCTGTCACCTCCCACTCCCACATTATTTCTCCCTCCTCCTCCACATAGATTCCTGAGCCCTGAGGAGAGAGATTAAATGAAGCCTTCCAATGTAGGACTGAGTTCTCTTCAAACTGTCTGGCTGTGGTTCTCTGTGTTAATTCCTATCTACTGCAAGAAGACACTTCTAGGATAAGGAGTCTACCAATATGTCATTATGGGTGATTTTTATCTCTGTGAGCTTTTAGCAAAATCATAGTAGTAGGTTTGCTTATAGAGTCCAGTCTAGTCTCAGGTTCTTGACCACTTTAGTAGTGGTGGGTTTGACTTCCATCTCATAGATCAGGCTTTAAATCCAAGCAAGGAGTGGATGGTTACTCCCAGAACATTTTGATATTATTTCACTATTACATATTGCAGGCATGTCTCTGTTGAAGGTCACAGGATTTGTACCTATGTGATGTTTTTTTTTTTTTAACCTATGTGATGTTGATGATTAGTTTTCTCCTCCGGTAGCATGCAGCGTACATTCCACCACTATGAACACAATTCAATAGAAGCAAAGCTTCTAGTTGGCAACTGACTCAATTTTTTCATATCCAAGGATATAAATAAGCTGTATATTTGGCAGGTTATGGATATAATCAATAACCTTAGCAAATAGCCCGTGATATTTCACATGGAGCTGTCTGTGGACCCCTTTGGCCAATGGCACAAGAAGATATAACCTATTTGTGGCACTGGAGGTTTGAATTGGTGATCTAAGATATCTAGTTGGGCCATTGTTTCCTCCATTGTATGTTGACTACATTTCATACCTTACATACATGTTAAGAAGCTTCTACAGTAGCAGGTTTCCATACAAACTTTCAAAAATAACTGTAGTGTTGTCTCACCTCATGTTCTCTCCTTTACCTTGATCTCCCATCTCCCTTCCCATCTAATCCTCTATTCTGTTCCCCTTATCTGTCTATAGCATTATACTCTGTTTTCCCTTTATTAGAAGATTCTCTGATATCTCACCAGCTACTCAACCTCTGTGGTTATTCAGAGTCAAACACACATATTGAAAGCTTAAAAGTTAGCATCCACATATAAGAAAACATTCAGTATTTATCTTTTGGTATCTGGGTTATATTACACAGTATAATGGTTTCTAGCTCCATCTATTTACCTATGAATTTCATAAGTTTTCATAACAGGTAAATGACATTCTATTATGTAAATATACTACATTTTCATCATCTATTCATCAGTTGATGAGGATCTAGGCTAATTCAAATTCTCAGTTATTATAAATACAGCATCAATGAACATAGATGTGTGAGCGACTCTGTAAAAACATGTAGTCATTTGGGTCTATGCCCCAGAGTGTTATAACTAGACCTTGTCATAGACTGATTTTCCACCTTTTGAGGAACCTCTACACTGATTTCCAGTGTAGTTTTAATTTTCATTTTCCTTATGGATAAGGATATTGAACATGTCCTTTAAATTTTTTATTATTTAAAACAATTTTTAAATTTAAATGTATTTGATCATATTCTCATATTCTTTCCCTTCCCCCAAATCCTTCCAGCTCTTCTTCCCCTCCCTACCCACCATCAACAAAACCCAACAAACTATAAGCAAATAAAACCACACACACACACATATTCATACACACACACACACAAATCAAAACTGTGGTGTTTGTTATGTATTGGACAACTACTCTTTAATTCTAGGTCCACCCTGGAGTAGCTAATATACCCAGTGTCATTCCATTGAATAAATATAATTTTCTCTCTCTCAGGAGATTAAATGAGAGTTCAGTTGCTAACCTTTATCCTGGTGGCTAGGCATTCATTCATTCATTCATTCATGTTTTTAAAATATAACAAGACAAAATATAATAAGATAAAACAAAAACTCTCATACTGAAGTGGGACAAGACAAACCAATAGAAGGAGGATATCCAGAGAAGCACAAGAATCGGATTCTCATTTATTCCCACACTTGGGAATACCATAAAAAACACTAACCTGGAAATAATCAAATAAGGACAGAGGACCAGTGAAGAACTGTGTAGGCTCTATGTGTGTTGCTCCACTTTGGAAGTTCATATTAGCTACATTTTTTAGATTAGTGTTATTTGGTTTTACCCTTGATCCCTGGGCTATCTAGTCTCCTGGTCACTCAAGCAGTGGGTATTGTTCCCATCTGTGGAGTGGACCTTAAGTCAAATCAATTATTGGTTAGTTTCTCCCACAAGCTTCGTGCCTCCATTGTTCCAGTATATCTTGAAGTCAGTAAAACACTGTAGATAATTGGCTTTCAGTAGGCTTGGTGCTTATGTTTCTCTTTTGAGACCATGAAGAGTATATTCCTACACCAAAGATGCTGGAATCTAAGCACCAGTTTGTCACCTCCATCTTCAGTGAGTTGTATAGATGTTGTCCTCCACAAGGAGTCTTGTTGTCATTTTGTGGAGAGCAATCTATAGTTTTGGCAACACCTTGGGTTGTTTGGATATTATGATGGGGACACTTTGGATGCAAGCCAGTCCCAGGAAAATAGTATCATTTGGTGACAAGAGATGTCCATTTGAGACTCTCATTTCCATTGTTTGCCAATTTTATTTGGATTGCCTTTATGTATGTATATATGTATGTATGTATGTAGGTATGTATTTTAAGAAGTTTCTATTGTTTTGGGTTTTCAAACCACCCATAAAATGCCCATTGATTTTAACTGATATTCCTGTTTTTTCCTTCTAAAACCTCTTCTCCCCCTCCTACTCCCCATTTGATCCTAGCATTCCAGTTCCTCCATCCATCTGCAATTGTATGTTCTATTTCTCTCTAACAACATCTATTTATTCCCTATAGTCCCTTTCTATGTACCTCTCATCTGTGGTTCTGTGGTTATCATTTACTTCACAGCTAATATCCACATATACATGAATACATATCATTGATCTTTCTGAGTCTCAGATTCCTCATTAAGGATGTTTTTTTAAATTCCATTCACTTGCCAGAAAATTTCATGATGTCTCTTTTTTTTCAGGGCTGAGTAATACTTTTTCTTTATCCATTCTTCTATTGAAGGCCAACTAGGTTGTATCTAATATCTAGTTATTGTGTATGAAACAGCAACAAACATAGTTGAGCAAGTGTTTCTGTGGTAGGAAGAGGGTTCTTTTGGGTAAATGTCTACAAGTGTTATAGCTGGATCTTGAGGTGAATTGATTCCCATCTTCCTGAGGAACCACCACACCAAGTTCCATTGTAGTTGTATGAGTTTGCAATCCCACCAATCTAGGAGTGTTCCTCTTATTCCACATCCTTGCCAGCATGAACTGTCACTTGTTTTGTTGATTTTAGCCATTCTGACAGGCATAAGATGAAATCTCAACACAGTTTTGATTTGCATTTCCCTAAGGATGTTGAAATTTTCCTCATGTGTTTCTCAGCCATTTCAGTATTGAGAATTCTCTCTACCCCATTTTTAAATTGGTTATTTTACTCTTGGTATCTAGTTTCTTGAGTTTTTATACATATTTTATATATTAGCCCTCTATCAGATGTGGGGAGTTGATGAAAATCTCTTCCCACTCTGTAGGCTGCTGCTTTGTCTGAATGACCATATCATTTGCCATATAGAAGCTTCTCAGTGTTACGATATACCATTTACTGATTGTTGGTCTTAGTTCATAAGCTAATCTGTTCAGAAAGTATTTTTCTGTGCCAGCGAGTTCAACGTTATTCACCACATTTTCTTCTGTCAAGTTGAGTGTATCTGGGTTTTTGTTAAGATCTTTGATCCATTTTGAATTGAGTCTTGTTCAGAGAGATAAATATTTAGCTATTTGCATTCTTCTACATGCAGACTTCCAGCTTGAACACAACCATTCACTGAAGATTCTGCCTTTTTTCCAGTGTGTATTGTTGACTTCATTATAAAAAATAACAGGTGTCTATAGATGTGTGGAGTAATGTCTAGGTCTTAAATTTCATTCCATTGTTTAACATGTCTATTTTTGTGGCAATACTCTCCTGATTTTTGGTTTATGCAGTACAACTTGAAATCAGGGATGGTGACACTATTCAGTGTTGTTTTAGCTGTTCTGTATCTTATTCTTGTTGTTGTTTTGTGTATTTCCATATGAAACACAAATTTTCTTTTGAGTTTCTCTTGAAACACAAAACTGCAAACTGTCATTTCAAGATCTGTAAAGTATTGTTCTTTATGTGTTTCTCAGCCATTGTATTTCATCTTTTGAGAACTCTGAACATAATTCTGTATTCCATTTTTAGTTGGGTTTTAATTTTGCTGATACAGGTTTTTTATCATTTGTGTGTTCTAGACATATAATTTCTAAAGCTTTTTATATTCACTAGGCTGACATTTTGCCCAAGTAATGATCTCCTCATCCATTCTTTGATTGAGGAGTATCTAAATTAATTCCAGGTGCTGCCTATTATGAATAATGCTGCTATGAACATAGTTGAGCAAGTGTAGTGTGAGTGTGCATCTTTTGGCTATATGCCCAAAAGTGGTATTGCTGGGTCTTGAGGTAAACTGATTCCCAATTTTCTGAGAGAACACCACACTAATTTCCAAAGTGGCTGTACAAGTGTACACTCCCATCAGCAATGGAGGAGTGTTCCCCTTTCTCCACATCCTTTCCAGCATATGTTGTCATCAGAGCTTTTGATCTTGGTCATTCTGACATGTGTAAGATGTTATCTCAGAATTGTTTTGATTTGCATTTCCCTGATGACTAAGGCTGTTGAGCATTTCCTTAAGTGTATTTCAGCCATTTGAGATTCCTCTGTTGAGAGTTCTCTGTTTAGACTGTACCCATTTTTTATTGTATTATTTGGTCTTTTGATATCTAGTTTCTTGAGTTCTTTGTATATTTTAGAGATCAGTCCTCTGTGAGATGTGGAGTTGGTAAATATCTTCTCTATTCTGTAGGCTGCTGTTTTGTCCTGTGGACCATGGTCTTTGTTTTATAGAAGCTTCTCCATTTTCGGAGGTCCCATTTATTCATTGTCCATCTCAGTGTCTATGCTACTGGTGTTAAATTTAGGAAGTAATCTCCTGTGCCCAAGTGTTCAAGGCTGCTTCCCACTTTTTCTGCTATGAGGTTCAGTATGGTTGATTTCATATTGAGGTCTTTGATCCATTTGGACACGAGTTTTCTACATGGGGATAGATACGGATCTGTTTCCATTCGTCTACATGTCAAAATGCAGTTATACCAGCACCATTTGATGAAGATGCTTTGTTTTCCATTTTATAATTTTAGATTCTTCGTCAAAAAATAGGTGTTCATAAGTGTGTGAATTGATATCAGATTTGATTCTATTCCATTGGTCCACCTGTCTGTTTATGCCCAAATCTAGCTGCTTTCATTAGTATAGCTCTATGGTAGAGTTTGAAGTCAGGTATGGAGATGTCTTCACAAGTTCCATTACTGTACAGTATTGTTTTGGCTATTGTTGGTTTTTTGTTTTACCATATGAAGTTGAGTATTGTCCTTTCAAGATCTGTGAAGAATTTTGCTTGGATTTTGATAGGTATTGAATTGAACATGTAGATTGTTTTTGGTAAGGCTGTCATTTTACTGTGTTGATTCTACCTATCCAAGAGCACGAGAGATCTTTCCATTTTCTGATATTTTCTTCAAAGACTTAAAGTTATTATCATACATGTCTTCACTTGTTTGAGTTACCCCCAAGCTATTTTATGTTGTTAGTGGTTATTGTGAAGTATGATATTTCTCTGATTTCTTTCTCAACCTGTTTATCATCTATTCATGGGAGGGCTGCTGATTTTTTTAAATTAATCTTATGTCCTGCTACATTAGTAAATGTGTTTATCAGCTGTAGGATTTCCCTGGTAGAGTTTTACAGGTCACTTACATACCATCTTACCATCAACAAATAGTGAAAGTTTTACTTCTTCCTTTCCAATTCGTATCCCCTATATCTCCTTTTGTTGTCTTATTGCACTAGCTGGAACTTCAAGTACTATATTGAATAGATGTGAAAAGAATGGACAGACTTGTCTTATTCCTGATTTCAGTAAGACTGCTTTGAATTTCTCTCCATTGAGTTTGGTATTGGCTGTTGGTTTGCTGTATATCTGTATATCAAAGCACTAAATACATACATGAAGAAACTAGAGAAATTCCACACTAGTGATAATGGATTTCTTAATGATTGTGTTATGTGTTCTTTTAAGAAAGACCATTCTTGTGCCCGTGATTTGGAGCCTATTCCTCACTTTCTCTTCTATCAAAATCAAAATATATAGTCATATATTGAGTCAGTGATTCATTTGCAGTGGAGTTTATGTGCAGTGTCATTGATATGGATCTATTTTATTCTTCTGTGCAGCTATCTAATTTGACAGGATCATTTGTTGTAAAATCTCTCTTTTCTCTAGTGTGCATTTTTGGCTTCTTTGACAAGAAATCTGGTATCTGTGGGTGTGTGCAATTATGTTTGTCTCTTCCGTTCAATTTCATTAATATATGTGCTTGTTTTTATGCCAATTTAATGCTATTTTTATTAATATAGCTCTATAAAAACTTGATACTTTTAGCATTTCTTTGAAATATTGTTTTGCAATTTTGATGGGTATTGTATTGAATCTGTATTTCCATTTTCACAATTTTTAATCCTATTAAACCATGATCTTTCTACTTATGGTGTCTTCTCCAACTTATTTATTGAATGTCTTAGGTTTCAATTACAGAAGTCTTTCACTTGCTTGGTTAAAATTATCCCAAGTTATTTTTAGGCTACTGTGAAAGGTACTGGAGTCATGAAGTTTGAATTGTTTCTTGGTATCACTTTTGGTCGCATGTTTGTAGGGGATGTTTTCTGTTCATTAGTGGATGTTGCCAACTCTGGGTTCTATCCATGTGTGGTGAATGGAGAGGGGTTCCTTGAGTCTTAGTCAAGTATTGTGGTAATGGGGTTTCTGGTAGAGAGAAGTTCTGGATCTCAGCCAATTGTAGTGGCTATGGGTTACCTCCCTGGTAGGAAAATTTTTACTGGATTGAACACTGATTACTGTTTAACAAGTGGACAAAATTTCTAATAGATTAGATCCTGTATTCATTACACAAAGTCAATCTATGTGGGATGAAATTCCACTCTATCAGGAATGGAAAACTGAAAGAAGTAAGGTGAGGAAGTAATGTGGGGAAAAACTAGTGGGATCCTGCTGAGTTCCAGGAGGATAGAGGCTGGCTAGGATTAAAGATCCCTATGAGAATACTGCAACATTACTAAGGGTGCATCTGGAGACACAGGAATGGAGGACAGGAATGGAAATAAAGGTTGGTTACCTAACTATCAGCCTAATGTCAAAAGGAAATGGATCTGGAAGAGAAGGAAAGACTGAACAGTATGGCAATGAAGAACTAGTAGGATCCAGGGTCCATATCAAGATAGGGGTTAGTGGTAGACATGAGAGGATGGGAGAGAGAGGGAACTGATATTGGTATGTAAAATGAGATTGTTTTTAATTTAAATAAAAATTTATTTAAATAAAAAAGAAGCTTAGTTGCTAGGGGACAGAAGTTCTCTGGGAGGAACAGGTCTTTTGAGCAGGCTGTAGCAGAACTAAAAGTATGTCTCAGAATACTGAAAAGAAGGATAGGAAGGAAGATAGAACAGAGACTTCACAACTACTTGTCCCACATAAACTGAATATATTTATATATAGATTCGATATGTAAGAAATATTGTTCACAATGCAATATTGAAATTTGCAGGCAAATGGATGGAACTAAAAGAAAGCATCCTGAGTGAGGTAACCCAGTCACAAAAAACAAAAATGGTATGTACTCACTCATATATGGATTTTAGACATAGAACAAAAGGGTACCAGCCCCAAATCCACATGCCAGAGAAGCTAGGAAAACAGGAGGAACCTAAGAGAGACATACATTGTCCCCTAGAGAAGGGGGAAGGGACAAGATCTCCTGAGCTAATTGGGAGCATGTAGGAGGGGAGAGGGAGTTAGAAGAAAGAGAAAGGGAGAAGAGGAGGGGAGAGGAGGACAGGAGAGAGCAAGAAGATTGAGTCAGGGGAAGAATAGAGGAGAACAAATAAAGAGATACCATAATAGAGGGAGACATTATCGGTTTAAAGACAAATCTGGCACTAGGAAAATGTCCAGAGATCTACAAAGTTGACTCCAACTAACAATCTAAGCAATAGTCGAGAGGCTACCTTAAATGCCCTTCTCCAATAATGAGATTGATGACTACCTTATATACCATCCTAGAGTTGTCATCCAGTAGCTGATAGAAACGGAAGCAGATACCCACAGCTAAATACTGAGCTGACTCTGGAATCAAGTTGTAGAGAGGGAGGAGTGATGAGCAAACTGTTTAAAATCAGGCTGAAGAAACCCACAGAAACAGCTTGATCTGAACAAGGAGTTGCTGATAGACCCTAGACTGATAGCTGAGAAACCAGCATAGGACTGTTCCAGATCCCCTAAATGGGGATGCGAGTTTGGAGGTCTGGTTAATTTATGGGGCCTCTGGTAGTGGATCAGAATTTATTTCTAGTACACGAATTGACTTTGGGAGCCCAATCCGTATAGAGGGATACTCTCTCAGCCTAGGCACATGGGGGAGGGCCTAGGCCCTGCTCCAAATGATATGACAGACTTTGAAGATCCCCCATGGAAGGCCTCACCCTCCCTGGGGAGCAGAAAGGGGATGGGATAGGGGGTCAGTGGGAAGCAAGGGAGGATGGGAGGGAGAGGGAACTGGGATTGACATGCAAAATAAGCTTGTTTCTAATTTAAAAAAAGGGGGGGAGAAATGTTATTCATTTAAGACAGTAATCAACACTCAAGCAAGAATAGATTATCATCCAGTTGTTTTTTAGCTATGGCTATAAAATTGTGTGAAATCATGATACAAGTTTATAAAATAGAATTCACTTGAGTCACTGTTTATGAGCTGATATCCTATCTAGTATTTCAGGGTAGATCATATTATAGTTATAATGCTATTAATCACATTATATCTTATAGACAGATAGAAGAAAACCTGTTATTGTTCATTATTGGTATTTCTTGCTCAATGAAAATTGTTAATCTATTCTCTATGTTGAAAGAAAATGATAGAGAAAAAACCAAATGGTTACCTACATGATACTTTACTCATAAAACAAAACTTTTAACATTCAACAACAAAAAAACTAGAGAGCTGGATATGGGGACACACACCTTTCATATCAGCACTTGGGAGGCAGAGGCAGGCAGATATGTGTGAGTTCATGGCCAACCCAGTCTACAGAGCAAGTTCCAGGACAGTCAGGTCTACACAGATAATTCCTGTCTCAAAAAACAAAAACAAACAAGGAAAACTAGAGAATAATAAATTACATAAATGAAACCACGATTCCTGACTTTAAAACTTATTCATATGTAAAGATTAAAGTATAGAAATTTCAATAAAATAAGAAAACATTTCTTATAGAAAAAAGAGACAAAGAATAATCACTGAATGATATTCATCCATTCACATTTTAATGAATGCATAACATCTTTTATTAGGGCATTTTAAAAATATGAATTGAAAATTTGAAATTCATTCAATAAGCTTATGGGGAGTTAGCACTAAACTAGCAGTCAGTAATGTTTACTTTTGTACATATTGAAGTATCTTTTTGATATGCTGACTATTAAAAACTATAGTTGATATCTGTGTATGTTTGATACGTCCCATATGTTGGCAAGTGAATTGGCTAAAATTTAGTTTGGGAAGATGAAATTTACATGTTTAATCAGTACTTTTATATTCATATTCAAAGAATGAAGTAAGTACCCACCTAAACTAACCCAATACATGACCTTATTTTATGTTATTAGGTATAAATTTTTAACCCTCATTGTCATTGCATCAAATCTAATGATCCTAGAATATAATACCCACAGTAGACCCTGCTCACAACCTGCCAATCATGAAGACATATTGTAATCATGGCTGGATTTTGAGTTTGCCCTCTAGCTGATGAAACCATGTATCAGGAAAAATCAGTCATTTGTTCTTCCTCTATGGAGTGGGAACAAGTACATTCTCATTACTTAGCTAAGGACTTGAAGGAATAAAGATGAATACAATCAGTACAGACGTAAATATGTAAGAAATTATCTGTTACAGAACATAAAACTCATTCCTATCTCTGTCATCTATAAAGGAGAAAGGTAGAGAGCCCTTAATATTTGTTTTCTGAAATTGACTATATAGCAGTATCTCTTTTGTGGTATATTTTTGAGGTGTGTTTGCTGCAATACTTCCATGTTTTCCACTCTTTTGCAGGTAGAAAGTTATACTTTACTGTTAAACTCTGAATTTTGTGAGGGGGGATAACTATAACTTATTTTCCCCATAATAGCCTTTGGTGACTAACACACACTAAAACCTATTCTGTTTGCTTAGTAACTATGAGCAGCTGAGAAACTCACTGTGAAACATGTAAAGGCTGAAACTTACTTCATTCTTCCCTTGTGCTATGAATACTTGATATGTAAATTAAATAAGTGTTACCTCGGTCATTTGCTACCTAATTTACTGTAGGACAGACAAATAGACTAATATCTAAAGAGAGTCAGAAAGCTAAATTTTGACAGAAAAAGAATATGGTACAGAATAAAATGAAGAGAAGAACAAAAAAATGAAGGAGGGGAGAGTAAGGCTGAACCCCAACAAAAGAAATATAACTAGAAAAGGAACATTTTAAATCTCACAAGAAGAAAAATAGTGAAAGAAACTACTATCTTTATTATTGTTATTATTAATTATGAAAGGTCAGCCTTAGCTTAGGCTTGTCCCACTAGCTCTTTTTTTTTAAGTAAAAGTATATTTTATCCACTGACAAAGAGTCTGGGAAACAGGAAAGAACCAAAGAGAGATATGCATGGTACCCCAGAGAAGAGGAATGAGGCAAGATCTTCAGAACAGATTGGGAACAGGGCAAGGGGGGGGGGAGTGGGAGCTGGGAAGAAGAGAGGGGGAGAAGAGGAAGAGAGAGTAGGTTATGGGGGAACAGGAAGGTCGAGTGAAGGGTAGAATAGGGGGGAGAACAGGATGAGAAATACCATAAAAGAGGGAGTCATAGGTTAGAAGACAGATCTGGCACCAGTGAGACCTCTAGTGATCTAAAGGGATGACACCAACTGGCAAGCTAAGCAATAGGGGAGAGACCACCTTAAATGCCCATTCCTGATAATGAACTTGACGTCTACACTATATGCCATCCTAGAATCTTCATCCAGTGACTGATGGAAGCAGAGGCAAACACCCACAGTTAAACACTGAACTGATCCCATGGAACCCAGTGACAGAGAGAGAAGAGCGATGAGCAAATTGGCCAAGAATGGGCTGGCAAAACCAGCAGGGACCGCTGATCTGAACCAGGGGGAGCTCTTGGACCCCAGACTGACAGCTGGGAGGCCAGCATGGGACTGATCCAGACCCCCTGAATGTGAGAGTCGGTGAGGTGGCCTGGGCAACCTATGGGGCCCTGGGCAGTAGATGAGTGTTTATCCCTGGAATACTAACAGACATCGTGTGTCCATAACACAAAGAGGGATGCTCTCTTAAACTGGACTCTTAGGGGAGTACCTGGACCCTACCATGAGTAAAATGACAGACTCTGGATATCACCTATGTGGAAGGAAGTGGGGATAAGGTGGGAGGCTGGGGGCGACATAGGGGGAGTGCGGGAGGAGGGGAGGGAGAGGGAACTGGGATTGACATGTGAAGAAAGCTATTTAAAATTAAAGTAATAAAAAAGAAACTACTATCTTAATAATTTCTTTTTGTTGGCATTATCCAGGAAAGTGTATGTTTGTGTGTGGGTGTGTGTGTTTTCTGATTGTGCCCCTTCAAATCTAAGTGTCATTCATCTTTTATACAAGATAGAAAAAACTGACTTTCTGTAAATTATCATTCCAAAAGATTTTCTTTGGTTAACCCTGATTCTACTTTGTGCCTTAGCAGCTACAACTTAATGTGTCTCTTCTCTGTGCATCTAAAACTGTTTCTGTCCTCACAAACACTGCCTTAGAATTGACTGAGTACCTTTGAGTGGCCATCTTTGTGTACTTTCAATGCTTCTGAGCATAATTATATTAGATGAGGGGTTTTCCTGTGAGGAACATAGTCGATGTGCAATGGAATTATTATATGGATGCCTATAATGAATTTCATTTTTGCGATGCCAGAATTTGGCAACTTTTAACACAATTCAAGTACTCTCTCATGATGACACACACACACACACACACACACACACACACACACACACAAAACTGAGATATTGAAAGAAAGTTGGACTTCTTTTAAGGCACTATGTGCTTCCATGTTTACTATAATTTATGAAATACATACATAATAACTTAGGTATAATGTGCACCATGTGAAAATTTTTCATTTGTAATATTGTACAGCAAAGCTATGTGTTTGATTATTAACTCAAGAGGGTATTTTTTGAACTCCCACCATCACCCCCTCCTTGGATCTTCTCCTTGCTTAGAACGGAACTGCCCCAGCAGGAAGGACCACCCTGACTCTGGGCACACCTCACTCTTGGTTGCTCCTCTGCCCTCTGCTTGAGGTGTGTGTGGGTTCTGCTCAGGTCCCAGCTCCTGCCATCAATCCCTCCTTGGATCTTCCTGGGCCTGCTCCTTGAGTAGAGAGGACCTGCCCCAGCAGGAAGGACCACCCTGAACTCAGCCACATCTCACTCTTGGCCTCCACCCACCTTCTGCCCTCCACCTTTGCCTGAGTGAGGAGAATACCAGGAAAGGCAAGGCCATCCGGAGTTGCAGACACTGAAGTCTTAGCCCAGATACCCCACTGGGAGACTAGAGGAAAAAGAGAGACTCCACCTGCACCCATTCAAAGAAGGGGTGGGAAGACTACAGTATAAGAACACACTCAGCAACAGAAAGACCAATATGACACCACCAGAATCTAGATACTCCACACCAGCAAGACCTGAAAAACCCAATGCAGATGAAGCAGAAGAGAAGGACCTTAAAAAACTACTTTATGAAGATGATAGAGACTCTTAAAGAGGAAACAAGAAATTTCCTGAAAGAAATAGAAGAAAAAACAAACAAAAAAATACATGAAATGGAGGAAAAGACAAACCAAAAAATTCAAGAAATAAACAAACCCCTTAAAGAATCTAAAGAAAGCCAAGAAAAAACAACCAAACAAGTGAAGGAAACAATTCAAACACTTCAAGTCTTGAAAACTGAAATAGAAACAATAAAGAAAACACAGAATGAGGGGATGCTGGAAATTGAAAATCTGGTAAATGATCAGGAACTACAGATATAAGTATAACCAATAGAATACAAGAGACGGAAGAGAGAATCTCAGGTGTTAAAGACTCATTAGAGAATATACAGTCATTGACCAAAGAAAATCTCAAATCCAACAAATCCCTAACATAAAATATTCAGGAACTATGGGACTCGTGAAAAGATCAAAACTAAGAATAATAGGTATAGAAGAAGGTGAAGATATACAGCTCAAAAGTGCTGAAAACATTCAACACAATCATAGAAGAAAACTACCCCAACCTAAAGAAGGATATGCCTATGAGAGTAAAAGAAGATTACAGAACACCAAATAGACTGGACCCAAAATGAAGTCCCGTTGGCACATAATAATCAAAACACCAAACTTACAGAATAAAGAAAAAATATTAAAAGCAGCAAAAGAAAAGGCCAAGTAATATATAAAGGCAGACCTATCCAAATTACACCCGACTTCTCAATGGAAACTTTGGGAGCACAGGGAGAGAGGAGGGAGGTGGGGAGGGGAGAGGAGGAGAAGGAGGGGAGGAGGAGAACAGGAGGACTGAGACAGGGGAAGAATAGAGGAGGGCAAGAAAGGAGATGCCTTGATAGAGGACCCCGCGTAGGTTTGGAGAGAGGTCTGGCACAGGGGAAATGTTAAGGGATCCACAAGGATGAGCCCAACTAAGAATCTAGCAGTAGTGGAGAGGCTGCCTTTGATGCCCTTCCCCTATGATTGATAACTACCCTGGTTGCCATTCCTAGAGTCTTCATTAGGTAGCTGATCGAAGTAGAAGCAGGCACCCACAGGTAAACACTGACCCATACTCCCGGAATCCAGTTGTGGAGCGGCCAAGACTGCTGGAGAAACCCGCAGAAACAGTTGCCCTGACCTAGTGAGAGCACGGAGACCCTAATGGTAGAGCTGGGGACCCAGCATCAGACTGAACCAAGACCTCTGAATGTGGGTGCCAGCCAGGAGGCCAAGACAGTCTATGGGACCAGTAACAGTAGAGTCAGTGGTTATCCCTAGACAACAAATGGACTTTGGGAGACCATTCCCTATTGAGGGATACTATTGCAGCCCAGATATGGGAAGGCAGGCGTGGGCCCTCCCCCAAATGTTGTGAAGGACATTGATGGTCTCCCGTGGAGGGCCTCAGTATCCCTGGGAAGTGGGTGAGGGATGGGTAGGAGGGTCTGTGGGAAGCATGGGAGGATGGGAGAGCAAGGGAATGGGCAGATTGATATGTAAATAAGATTGCTTCTAAAATTTAAAAAATGTCTTTTTCTCTTTTCCATAGTTTACTGCAAGGAGAAGAGAAAGAAGAATATAAGTTAATTTACTTTGTGATTGTTTCTGAAAGAATGTTCCAATTAAGGGCTTTAAATTCGAGTTCCGAGCTGAGCTTCAAAATTGAAGGAGATCTCAGTGGCTGGGAAGCACATCATGAAAAAGATAAAAAGGGTTTCATCTAATTACTAGGAAATACCAAATGAATGTGGAAGCAGAAGTAAATGGATAACTCCTTGAGTGGTAGTTGTACTTGAGGGTTGTCAGATGCTGAGTATAAAAAGTATTCTTTCTATGGATCACAACTGAATTGTCTTGTCTAGCAGTTTTAATGCATATTTATACTTTCTTCTCCCTGCTCTTTTGTTTGATCTGGTTTTGGATTTTTGTTGTTGTTGTTTGTTTGTTTGTTTGTTTTGTTTTTCAAGACAAGGTTTATCTGTATATCTCTGGCTGTCCTGTAACTAACTATGTAGACCAACCTGGCCTCAAATCTGGAGATCAGTGTGTCTCTGCTTCTCAAGTGTTGGGATTAAAGGCACCCACCACCACTGCTTGGCATTTTCTCTTGAAGAGAATTGAAACTCTTGAAGACTGCACTAAGTATATTTCTTCTTTCAGTCCAGAGTTCTCTTTGTAAGTCTCCAAGCAGTTGTCTAACATGACTGATGACTATCAATAGTGGCAATCAGTACCCAAGTATCCAAGCATTTCCTATTATTTCTTATAGAATAACATTTCCCATAAAGATGATGGTACAAGGTTCATAGTGAGCACAAAGTCTTCAAAGAATACATGGCTGAAAGACTAGAACTTTCTCCCAAGCATATCCAGATCCACTATGAGCAACACAGACATTAGGTCATGGGAGATCCACATTAATGGTAACACTGGTAACTGAGAGAGAAGGTGATATGGATATTTTCACAGCAAAATAAGGAATTGGTGACAGATGGTGTCCCTCTAGACTTTTGGGTCTTCAGGGGTCACAATCAACTAGAAGCTTTCCTGGCACTTCTGGTAGGTCAATCAGGTACCACTTTACCAAGTATTTCCCAAGGTCTCTAGGCCTGAGCACTGTGCTTTCCTTATGGATGGTGTGGGCAGTATCAACCAAGCAACACCTATAATCCAACCAATAGCCCTTCCACTGTGCAGTCGGGCATCATTGTGTTGAGAGAGTACAAAATGGGGAGGTAGAAGAGAGAGAGAGGCAAAGTGGTTTGTGGGCTGAGGAGAGAGGTATATTTGGAGAGGTGAGGCTTATAAGGAATAGGCTGATTTGAATGACCACATGGCCACCCAAGTCAAGGGCGATTTCTGGACCTTGTCTATGACAAAGGGCCAGGTCTTCATCTGGGAACCTGTTTTTTCATTCAGTTAAAGTGAATGAGGTTATATAGAGCCAACTAGCATCAACTTTGTTTAGATCTCAGAGGAGATCTACATGTATAGAATATTTTTATTGTGTATCATAATATCAATATTAAGATTAAAACTAAGTTACTGCAAACTAAAAAGATAAGACAGGCAATTTTGAACTGACAGTACAAATAAAAAAATAAATTATTTTTTACATTCTCCAGAGGCTAGTTAACTGATAAAAGCTAAAGTAAGTCAAAGAAATAACCTTTTCAAAACCTAGCAATTATTATTTATTGTTCTACCTGAAACTAATTCAAATCACTTGTCTGTAATGACAAAAAAACAATGAAATGGAGATAGGAGCTTTCAAAATAAAGTCTCCAAGATACAATTTAGCATCCAATTTAGCAATTCCATTAGGGAGTACATTCATCTCATTAAAAACAGGAAGCTGACCTGTCTAGAACTTTACTAAGTAATCATTAAATGGGGTTTTCTAAAGTGATAAGCGATTTACTGTATAATATTCTTAAACTGAATGGGAAAGTTCCTTTTAGAAGGTTTTAAAGTAGTATACTCTTCATTCACTTCTCTAACAGCCATAAAGTCATGGGGAATCCAAGGAGAGTCTGGTGGCAAGGAGCGCAATGCCAATAAGCTCAGATTTTTGGCAAACTGTAAAAACTGGGAGAGGTGCCTGGGGAAAAGTTTAGCCTGCTGCAGGAGCCTCTGCATTGCTTCTTACAAAGGTCTGGCTTGCTTCAGCTTTCTTTCTCTCTTCCAGACACCACAGTTATACATGACTAATGGCATAAGCTAGAAGCAAGTGTCTATGTCTGTTTAGCACCTGAGACTCAGATTGAATGCATGCAGAGAATCAACCTCCTTATCACTGTTACAGTGTGGCTGTATTTTCTTCTTGAACTATGACCCTAACTGACCATGCTCAGGAGGTATATATCTTAAATTGAGAATGTGATGGGATGTACTGGCCGAAGTGTTTCAACCATAAGAATATGTGGAGGCTTTCCTATTAAATTTCTTTGGAAGGATTATGGCATGTTGGGAAATTGTGTTCTTTTGGGAGTAGATAATAAAAATCTGTTTTTACTCTTTCATGGGCTGGCTGTAATTTTCAGTTTTAAACTGACCAAGTTATGAATATATTGTATTTGATTCCAACTTTGTAAATATATTCAAAGTATGATGGCTACAAATATAGATTGAAGTAATATAGGAATTGAACTTAACTAGTGAAATATGATGGCTAGATGGGTAGTGCATCCACACATGTTCTTGGTGACTCTGCTCTGTTCTTTATCTGGCACCATAATTTCCAATCCTAGCCCATTGGGAACCACACTCCATTGCTTTCTTAGTAACTCTGCTCAGACACATAAACCAAGCTGTCCTTTCTTCAACTAAGGCCCAGAAACGAGCTGCACTAGGGAGCTTTCTTGTACCTCACCCAAGTGAAAACACTTCATCACTAGACTCTCATGAGATAGTGATAATCACTGAAAGTGAGTCACTTCATAGTCCCTAAATCAAAATCAGTCCCGAGTATCTGAAGATCTGAAGAGCAGGCTCCTTCTATCTGCTCTGAAATCAACCAAGTTTGGGCAACACTAAAAATCAGAAATTTAGGCCAGACACACAGTCACACATGCCAAGAACCCATAGAAAATCAAATGGTATGAAACACCAAGACTAGATGAACCACAAGAAACAGAATTTAAAGAAAAAATTATAAACATGTATAGTGATATCTTACTTATACTCTAACAAATAAAGCTTTCTAGAAGATCATAGGGTGGAGCTAGCCACTAGTTAACCATACAGGTCTGAAGGTCTGTACAGACAGACAGGAAGTGATATGGCTGGGTGGAGAAAGGAAGGATTAGGCAGGACAAGACAGGAGCTCAGTCTCCTTTTGGCTGGGAAGTTGAAGAGGTAAGGTGGCTGTGGTTTTGCTCCTTTGTCTTTCTGATCTTTCAGCGTTTTCCCCTATATCAGACACTGGGCTTTTATTAACTTGTGTTACAACAGGATTAAAGTATTTCAAGGTATTAAAGAGTACACAAATACCTTAAAGAGTAGAGGGAGAAACTGTTGCCTGAAGTCTAGGAAAACACAAATTTCTTAGTAAAATGATGAAAACAATTCAGAGTTTTAAAAGTAAAGTAAATAGAAATAGAAAGATTGACAAAAACTGAAATTTAAACTGGAAATAAAAAAATCAATTATCCAGGTATAGTGGTATAACCCTTTAATCCCAACACTTGGGAGGGAGAGGCAGATGGATCTCTGTGCATGTGAGACCAACCTGAAGCCTAAGGTACAAAGACACAGCCAGGGATACATAGAGAGACCATGTATCACAAAAATTTAAAAAAGAAAGAACAGAAGGAAGAAAGGAAGAAAAAGAAAATCAACAACTCAATTATAAAACCTAGTGGAGCGCCTTGCTGGTAGAATGGATCACATAAAAGATAGGCCATCTAGGCTTGAAAATCAAAATAAAAGAATTAGCCCAATCAGTAATTAAATAAGAAAGAAATTAAATACACAAAAGGAATGTGCAGGAACTTTAAGATCCCTGCAAAAAACAAATCTATAAGTTATGGTCATAGAGGAAATAAAAGATCCTGGGTCAGGGTCATAGACCAGATCGTTAATAGGATCAAAGAGGAAAACTTCCTGATACTAAGAGAAGACATTTTTATAGAGATAATATGAGGCACAGAGAGCACCAAATAGACAGCATATAGAAATACAACTTCCCATACCATATTACAGTTAAATCACTGACTTAGTTAACTTTCTTTTTCTGTGATAAGACATCATTAACCAGGTAACTTACAGGAGAAAGGATTTATTTTAGACTTACTAGTTCAGAGGGTAGAGTCCATGGCCATCATGACAGGGGACACTGCAGCAAGGAGGCATGGTGCTGGTGTGATAACTGAGAGCTCGTATCTTGAGACAAAACCATGAACAGAGAAAGCTATTTGGGAATGGAGTGGGCTTTTGAAACCTCAAAGTCCACACCAGTGTCACACCTCCTCTAACAAAACCACACCTCCTGTCCTTCCCAAACAATTCCATCAACTGGAGACAAATATTCAAATATAGAAACCTATCGGGACCATTCTCATTCAAACTACCACAATCATTAATGGTTGAGAAAAGCAAAACAGCCACAGTTCATATGCACAGGAAACCCATCAAAATAGCACTTTTTAATGGAAACTCTAAAAGCCAAAAGAGCTTGGTTCAATGTACTTCAAGGTCTACAAGTCTAGAGATATCAATCCAAACAATGTAAACCACAAAACACTACCTGCCAGAGTTGAAGCAGAAAGAAAAACTTTCTATGGTATAAGCAAGCTAACAATCAGCCTTATTGATGACACTAGAAACAGTATTTCAGACTGAAGAGTGGAAAAAGCACAGCCACGAGACTATGGAAAGAAAATACGTGAAACTATGATAATTAATGTGAGCTAAAACTAGGAACACAAACAGCAGAAAGAGAACAAAGTTAACAGCAATCAACACACACTTCTCAAGAACTTTGAGTATTAATGCTCTCAACTCCCTAATCAAAAGAAACAGGATAGTAGAGTAGATTAAGAAATAAAATACATGTCTTTGTTGTCTAGGAATCGTAGGTACCATCTCAGAGAACGTCTTAGGGTTTCTATTGTTGTGAAGAGACACTATGACCACCACAGCACTTTGTGTTAGATGTCATGGCAATTACCAAAGGAGCCTGAAAACTTTGTTTTCCTTGGAAAGATCCATGATTGAATAGTAAATCTGCCTGTTAACTGTGATGCCATGAAGAAAATCTTTCAGAAGTCAGGAGAGAACAGAGCAATACAACTAGTCTAACATTGAGGGTCAGAGAAGTCTTTCCTGAAGAGATAACATTGGAACTACACATTGAGGAAAAAATTAATGAAAATAATCTAAGCAAAAATTGAAGAAAGTTTGCTGTGAAAATAATTAACCATTGATGCTGAAATTCAGAGAAGGCAATAAGTGTGGATGATGAATTATAGTAGCTTGGGCAGGCCAAACCATGGAGCCACAGGGGTCATGTGAAAGATTGTTTTCCTTGTCTAGGTAAATAAGGTGCTTAAAAAAAACTCTAAAAGTTCACTCTAAATCTTTGTTAGCCTTAATTGTCTGTTGTGTTACAACCAAGAGCCATCTGAGAGAAGCCTCAAATGACAAATCGCCTATGTCAGATTGGCCTGAAGACATGTGTGTGTAAGAGTGTCCTAATTAGTAATTAGTGTGCCCAGCCTGCTGTATGCCATATGTGTCCTGTTCAAATGATCCTGGGATGTGTAAGAAGATGAGCTAGGCATGAGCCTGTGAGGTAAGCCATTGAGAAAGCCAACTAGCAAGCAGTATCCTTTATAATCCATCCTGTACCTCCTTTGTAATGACTTTCCTAGCTGGAGATAATGTTACATGGCATATCAAGCGATGATGCCTTCAGGTTCCTGCCTTAAGTGCCTGCCCTGACTTCATTCAGTGCTGGGTGTTAACCTGAAGCATAAGATGAAATAATCACAGTACTTCCTTATCCTGCTTTCAGTCAGAGTGTTTCATCACAACATAAAACAAATTAGAACATTCAGGAAGGACTGCAGAGAATGAACCGGAGATAAGTGGCAGGGCATTATTAGGATAATCAATACACGTATCTAGGAATGGCATGGTATGGTATAAGCTGTAGAAATGGAACCTGTCAAGAGTGATCCTTTCAGTTTAACCTTTCCCCCTACATTGTGATTTAAACAGGGAAGAAACAAGCATGGGTCAGGAAAAAAGGGCTAATGAGCGAAAATGTTTCAAAATATGCTAGAAACAAGGCTAGAGTCAAGAATGTTGAACATCAAGCAAGGTGAGGTAGTGTATACCTGTAATACTAGCACTTGTGAAGCTGAGGTAAGAGGGCTGAGAGTTCTAGGCCACCCTAGTCTACAAAATCCTTGCCTGAAACAATATAAAAGTATTTGTCATGCAGATAAAAATTGTAATAGAAGCTTTATCTTCACTTCCTTTTACTATTGGTGTTAGCAGTGAAACTGTAGAAATAGAGTTAAATACTGCTGCAGTTAAAACAGCTAGATAAAGCAGCAGTTCTCAACTTGTGAATTCCGACCCCTTTGGGAGGCTAATGACCCTTTCACAGGGTTGCCTAAGACCATCTGCATGTCAGACATTTACATTAAAATTATAACAGTAGCAAATTTACAATTATGAAGTAACAACAACAATAATTTTATGGTGGGGATCATTGCAGTCTGAGAAGTTTTGTATTAACAGTCACAGCATTAGGAAGCTTGAGAACCACTGAATTTTAATACTCTTATTCAAGTTAAACTAGGATTTATGGCTTCAAGGTTGAAAAGAATTTCAGGACTAGACAGTTTACGAACAGAATTACAAATTCCACTGAAGATATTTTAATTTAAGCTTAAGCACAAATTTGAAGAATGTGGCAAGTTAGACACATCCAAATGGGAGTATATGCTTCCCAAGGGAAAAGTAAGGGAAGTAAGGTGGCATAAATATGGGTTTGGGCTTTTGGAGGGAGAGAAAATAACTCTTTTAGGATTGGTCATACATATCATTTTTAGTGGCTGTCAAGCAACATGTCAAAGAGTTGCTAAGAACTTCTGTATCTTTTCCCCTTTCATTTAGAAAGTGAGGAAAGTGAGTTGCTCTGAAAATGTCTTGGATACTACAAGATGTCAAATGTCCTGGATTGCAACTACAACCTGATAGAATGAAACCAGGAGCCACTAAGAGTTTAGTAAGTAACTGCCTAGTCCCTATAGATGCTAAATTGTTTTTAATGTCAGCTTGACATAGGCTAGAGTCATATGGGAAGTGGGAATCTCAACTGGGAAAATATACTTCACTAGACTAACCTATAGGTAAGGTTGTGGTCCATTTTCCTAGTTGATAACTGATGTGGGAAGGCCCAGCTATCTGTGGGCAGTGTCATGCCTGGACTGGTGACACCTGTATATACACACATGTATGCAACAATTATCGTCAAATAAAAGAGGCTATCAATTTAGGAGTGGATGATTATAGAAGGGGTTGGAGAAAGTAACTGGGAGGGGCTAGATGAAGGAAAGGTAACAGATAAGTGATATAATATTATTTCAATTAAAACAATTTAAAATATTCTTAAAAGAAAGAATTGAGCAAGGGATGAGGAGCAATCTAGTAAGCAGCACTCCTCCATTATAACGATACTCGAAGCTATATAGGGAAAACAATATATTTATTTACCAGAGAGAGAGAGAGAGTCGCACAGACCAGGAGTTAGAAGCCTGGCTAGCTTCCAGGAGAAAAAGGAAGCCCCTTTTTCTTTCACTTCCTTTTATCTCTACCTTGACCCCGCCCTGTTGGGCAGATAGCTTTGTGGGGTTCACTCCTACACTCCATGACCTGTGCACGATTTCAAGTCTCTGCATTCCTGCCCTGTTTTGAGTTCCCACCCTAACTTCCTTCAGTGATTGGCTGTGATGTTGTTGAACTATAAGTTGAAACAAAACCTGTCCTCTAAGTTGCTTTTGGTCATGGTGTTTTCTCATGGCAATAAGAACCCTAACTAAAACAATGGGGTTTCTGGTGAGAATCTTAAAAAAAAATTCAAGTTTATGACTGACAAGGTAGGAAGGCTTACACAGTAGGTATTTGGGCTGGAATTCTTTTTTCTCTGCTGGTCAAAAGGTTAAAACCACATTCTTTTTGATTCTGTGTCATAAAGAAATTAAAATAGTGTGTAGTTCAGCTTCCAATGCAATGGTTACTTAGAACAAGTCTCATGAAGACCTTTATTTACAATGGATGCATTGACTTACCAAAATATGTGTCAGTGTTACCATTTTATCCTTTTGTGAAAAGTGAAGTATTACTAAGAAAACAACCTAGTAGCATGGCATGACTTATTATTTAAGGTTTTAAATCAAAATCAATATGACTTCATATAGTAAACCCTAGGTAGAGTTTAAAATACTGAATGTACATGAATTATGCACCTGGACAAGGCATGCAGCCAGGTGTATATTGCTAGCAAATATAATGCCATGCATATAAAACCACTCCAATAGCTTACTTGAGTTAACTGGAGCTATTGTCCCAAGTAAAACAATTTTAATACAGAATGCATGAAAAGTACTATGTGTTTTGAATAATGTTTCTTGGTGCAGCTGTTTGAAATGGTCCACTGAGTGTAAGATTAGTAAAAGCTAAAGTAATGATGACTGAGAACTCTATGTGAGACATTTAGCATTTTAGCCAAATACTTTCTGGTTGAATACCAGCTATGTTCAAATTTCCACTTAGGGACTAAAAAAGATAAGACTAAAGTTCTGCATGAAATCATAATCCATCAGGTAATTTACATACACAAACAACAATTCAGAACCAACAAGGAACATCATAAGAGCACAAGACCTCTAATTAACTGGCCTGTTTTATTGTTCTAACAAAAGTATAATAATTCTTTCTGTGTCCTGACAGCCAGCTCCCAAATAATGACTTGAACACTTCTTATTAATTATGAAAGCTCAGCCTATAGCTTAAATGTGTTCCTAACTAGCTCTTATAACTTAAATTAACCCATATTTTTATTAATCTATATTTTACCATGTGTTGTGGCCTCATTTCATCTTGCACCTCTTGTTTCTTCTCTGTGTCTCCTGGTATCTACTCTGACCTTCGATTATCTCCTCCTCTTCCTTTTTCCCCAGAAATCCTGCCTGTATCTCCTGGCTAGCTATTGGCCTTTCAGGTTTTTATTATACCAATCACAGCAAATACACCTTTGCACAGTGCACAAATATCTCATAACACAAACGCTCAGAGAAATCATTTGTGATGGAGTTTTTGTGATGTGTGAAACCCTCCACATTTCTCTGTTTGAGAACTTAAGTAGGAATTACATAACAATCTATTTGCCTGAACTTAATTTGTTGTGAACTATAAGAACTGGAACATCATCCAGACAAAATCCATCTTTTCAAAATTGTAAAAGCTTGGCTGATTTTTGTAGGGTAACATGATAATGATAGCAATCTTAAATAAAATATGCATGTTATAGAAATATTACATTTATATATTCAATATATTATATTGACTATATATTAATAACAGTAACAATGTATTATTAATATATTTATTATAGTATATATTCATATAATTATATACATATTTATATACATATATACAGTATAATCATATATAGCACAAATTTATTGTTTTATTAGTGCAGATGTACACATATGTATGTATTAATTGTATAAGTGACTTCTAACAGATTTTTCTATAACCATAAATCAACTGACAATTATATAGTATTATAATAAATTACCTGGGAAACTAAGGCAATAATTTGCTAAAAAGTGCTTGATGTATACTGTATAATAAAATCTGCGGAAAGTTAGTTTAAGCATTAGGAAAAGAATATCCAGTAATGATCATACTTTCATGATGTGAAAATGTAGCATCTTCTAGGATAATTGATACTTATTAAAAAGCAGTCACATTTTCTGGAGAGTATATCAATGTAATTAGTTTAATGAACTCATATATGTACATTTCAGGGGCATACAGAATGCTATCATCTATCACATTCAAAATAGAATAAGTACAAAAATAGTTATTTACCACTGAGGAGGCAAGAGATTAGATAGACTTGGCAGAATAAGCTTTGAGACTTGATAGACCTTAAATATGATTCTTTTATATCAAGATTTATTAGGCTCAAACAATATGGACTATCTTTTTGCCAAGATTAATCCCTATTCTGATATTTCCTTGTGGCTACATAAATGATAAAAGAAAAGTCTTTGGCTTGCTCTCTGTGTGCAAACCATAGACTTATGTTATATTTTATTCATACAGTAAGCTGTCTCTGAGGAGACATGAAACTGTTGGAAAAGGCAGAGAGCAAATTGGATTTTTTAGACTGGTATAGAAGACTACTTTTGGAAATCTCTCAAAGTGAAAACAAAGAACAGACACATCGCTTTGAAAAGCAATAAGACAGATGGGTATATGTGAAGCTGGTACAGTTACAGCAAGATGTGTAAGAAAACAATCTTTCTCAGAAAGTAAAAAGTAATTGCACATTACCTTCTGTTTAATATAACTCTTTCTTCCTAAAGTTTCCATGTATATTTACCTTTCTTCTCACTCTATAGTCACTGTATTTTTCTTAGGTTAACACACAGATAGCATGTTCTTAAGCAAAACAAGAAACCATAATAGTGATATGATATTGTTAGGAAACAAATCATTGAAATGCTTTACAGTTTGGGGGTCAGATTCCTGAGAACTTTGAGCTGAGCCTTTGCCTTCACATTTCCTTCCACATTCTTCTGTTTCACAGCTTCCATTTCAAGAGGCAGCTATTTGGAACCACATACATCCATAAAGGTGAAATCTCATTTTCCCTATGCACACTGACCAGTAGACTTCAGCTAATTAATGTGCATGGAAGAATTTTCTAGAAAAAAATACATGGCAAGTGTCAAGTCATTTTGTGCCAAATCTACTTCACTTACCCTCCTCTTGATTCAGTGTTCTAAGTTTCTTCAGTTATTCTTTATGAATGGCCATTAAAAGAGTTACTTCAACTTTTTCTGAACTGAAGAGAAGTTATGTACATTTTTGTTAAATTCTTATATTCAATATTGCCTTGTTCAAATCTGACTCTCTAACAAGTTATTTACAGTGATCCTACCTATAAGGTTTCACATTTGTTCTATCATGTAAACTTTATTTGCTTACTCACTCAATAAAGGAGGAGAATCCTATATGTGTATCTAAAAAGACAAAAAAAAAAGATTTAACAAACAGTATGAGAGTCAAAACCATCTGTGTTTTGATAGGTGTTAACAAGTATTGAGCATCTTTGGCTTTTTGTTATTGTTGTTTGTTTAATTTTCTTAGCTAGTGATTTATTGTGTTTCCCTATTTGGTATCTTTCATTCTATTTTTATTATTAAATTATTTTTAATTTAAATATATTTTGATCATATTCTTCCTCTCCCCCAATCCTTCCAGATCCTCTTTCCTGACTTTAAGTTCTTTGGCAAAACAAACAAAAACCCAGGACAACAAAATTACCCCAAACTAGGAAATAAAATATAATACCACCCGAAAAGAAAACAAAAACAAAACCACAAAAACAACCCACCAAACTGCAACCAAATAAAAATACACCCACACCCTCACACCCCCCCCACACACTCACACACACACACACACACACACACACCTGGGGAGGCCATTATATATTGATCAACTACTCCTGAATATGAAGCCTTCACTGAAGAAAACAAATTTAGAGGACCTAGGGCAGACCTGTGTAGGCCTTGTGCATGCTGTGTCAGTCTGTGAATTCATAGAGCTGTGATGTTAGTTTAGATTGTATTGTTTTCTTGATCTCCTCTGACTCTTACACTCATTCCATATCCTCTTACACAGAGTGACCTGAGCTCTGAGGGGAAGGGATTTGATGGAGACATCCCATTTAGGGCTGAGTGTTGCAAGGTCTCTTACATGTATAAAGTCTGGCTGTGGGTCTCTATATTTGTTCTCAACTGCTTCAGGAGGAAACTTCCTCTGATGACAGATGAACAAGGCACTGATCTATGAATATGGTAGAATATCACTAGAAGTCATATCACTACATGTTTTTTCTTTTTTTAGACCAGTACTATTTGGCTTTTCCCTAGGTTCCTGTTGGGCTATGTAGTCTCAGGTTCTTGGTCACCCAAGCAACAACAAACAACTCAATGAGTTGTAACACAACCCCAGAACTGGAAGCTTCATTTGGTGAAAAGTAGTAGTTAGCGGGGACTATATTTCCCCCATTATTTGATGATCCCATTCAGATTGCTTTCATATATGTATATATTTTAGGAAATTTCTAATGTATTAGGTTTCTATACTATCCATCAAATGATTAATTTTATCTCTTTCTTCTATATTCCGTCCCATAACCCATTTTGCCCTTCTCCTCCCACTTGATCCTATTTCCCTTTCCTAACACAATCTGTTTCCCTCTAGTCCCTTACTCTATACCAACCTTCTGTGATAATATAGGTTATAACTTGGTTATCATTTACCTAGCAACTATTATCTACATATAAGCAATTACATGTAATATTTGTCTTTCTGAGTCTGGGATACCTCAATCAGGATGATTTTTTTCTAGTTCTATATCCATTTGCCTGCAAATTTCATGTTGTCATTTTGTTGCTGTTGTTTTGGCTTTTTTTATCTGTGTATCTTTGAGACCTATTCTGGAACTCACTCTGTAGTTCATGCTGACCTCCATGTTGTCATTCTTTAACTGCTTAGTAATAATCCATTGTGTAAATGTACCATATTTTCTTTATCTATTCTTCTGTTGAGGGACATCTAGGTTGTTCTCAAATTCTGGCTATTATGAATAGAGTGGCAATAAACATGACTGAGCAAATCTCTCTGTGGTAGGATGAAGCATCCTGTAATAGTTTAAATAAGAATGACCCCATAAGCTCATATGTTTGAATGCATAGTCATTAGGGAACTACAGTACTTGGGAGGGATTAGGAGTTGTGGTCTTGTTGGAGTAGATATGGCCTTGTTAGAGGAAGTATGTCACTGGGTGAGCTTTGAGGTCTTAAAAGCCTAGCTAAATAGCTCTGTTTTCCTGCCTCTTATAGATCCACAGGTAGAATTTGGCTACTTCTCCAGCACCATGTCTTTTTGTGTGAGCCACAATGATGACAATGAAATAAACCTCTGAACCTGTAAGCCAGCCCTAGTTAAATGCTTTCCTTCATAAGAGTTACCAAGGTTAGGATGTCTCTTCATAGCAACAAAACATGTCCTTTGGATATATGTCCAAGAGTGGTCTAGCTGGATATTGAGATGGATCGATCCCTATCTTCCTGAGAAACTATGACACTGATTGCCATACTGATTATTTGAGTTTGCACACCCATCTGCAATGGATGAGTGTTCCTCTTACTCCACATCTTCTCCAGCATTGGCTGCCACTTGCTTTGAGTTTAGCCATTCTGACAGGTGTAAGAAGAAATTTCAAAGTAATTTTGATTTGTATTTCCCTAGTGACTATGGCTGTTGACCATTTCTTGGTTTTTCTCAGCTATTTCAGTTGCATCTACTGAGAATTATCTCTTTTTTTGTATACCTCATTTTTAATTAGGTTATTTGTTTTCTTGATATCTAGATTTATGGAATCCTTTATATTTTAGATATTAACCCTCTCTCAGGTATTTTCCTACTCTGTATGCTACCATTTTGTATAAATGATGGTGTCCTTTGCCATGCAAAAGCTTCTCAGTTTTGACAGGTCACATTTATTGATGGTTTCTCTTAGGGCCTGTGCTAACACTGTTCTGTTTAGAAAGTCTTTTTGTATGCCAAGGGTATTCCTCACTTTCTCTTTGATTCAGTCCAGTATATCTGGGTCTATGTTGAGGTCTTTGATCCATTTAGAGTTGAATTTTGTGCAAGATGATAAGTACTTATCTTTTTAATTCTTTTACATGCAGCCATCCAGTTTGACCATCTGTTAGAGATGGTGTCATTTTACCCAGTGTGTTTTTCATTTATTAATTACTTTTATTTTTAAAAATCTATTTTTTATTTTAAATACCAATCCCAGTTCCCCCTCCCTCCCCTTCTCCCACTTTCACCTCTCCCCTTCCCATACCTTATCCCCTTCTCAGAGGGGCCAAGGCCTTCCTTGGAGAGTCAACCAAGTCTGAGAAACCAAGCTGAGGGAGGATTAAGCCCCTCCCTCTGTATTAAGGCTGAGCAAGGTGTCCCACCATGGTGAGAGGGCTCCAAAAAGCCAGTCTTTGCACCTGGGTTAGGTCCTGGTGCCATTGCCAGCATCCCCCCCCCATAAATCAAGCCGCATAACTGTTACCCACATTCAGAGGGCTTAGTTCAGCCTCATGCAGGTTCCCCAGCTGTGAGCCCATAGTCCATGAGCTCCCACTAGCTCCAGTCATCTGTCTCTGTGATTTTCCCCATCATTCTCTTTTTTTGTCTTTTTTTAATTTTTAAATATAATTTATAAACACAGTTGCTTCACATGTCAGTCACAGCTCTCTCTCCCTCTCCCTCCCCTTCTCCCATACCCTCCCACCAATCCTCCCATTATCCCCCAGTCCTCACTCCTTTTCAAAGGTAGGGTGAGGAGGCCTACCATTGGTTGGTATCCACAGTCTGTCATTTCATCCAGGCCAGGGCCTAGGCCCTCCCCCAAGAGTCCAGGCTGAGCGAGCATCTTTCATTGTAGGATGGACATCCAAAGTCCATTTGTATGTCAGGGATAAATACTGATCTACTATTACCCAAGGCCCCATAGATTGCCTAGGCCTCCACACTGACACCCACATTCAGGGGGTCTTGATCAGTCCCATGCCCAGCTATCAGTTTGGGGTTCAACAGCTCCTCCTTGTTCAGGTCAGCTGTTTCTGTGGGTTAAACAAGCCCAGTGTTGACCCCTATGCTCATCAGTCCTTCCTCTCTGTCACTGGGTTCCTTGAGTTCAGCTCAGTGTTTAGCTGTGGGTGTCTGCCTCTGCTTCCATCAGTCATTGATTAAAGGTTCTGTTTCCCAGGCTCTCTGGCCCTGGGATTGTAGGCTGGCCCTCCCTTGATCCATGTCTAAAATCCATATATGAGTCAGTACATACCATGTTTGTCTTTTTGTGACTGGGTTACCTCACTCAGGGTGATTTCTTCTACTATCACCCATTTGCCTGCAAATTTCAAGATTCTATTTTTTTCCACTGAATAGTACTCCATTGTGTAAATGTACTGCTGTAGGAGGATACAGTGCTCCGTCATTAGCCAGGTGACTTATTAGAGGCGCATACAGATGAGGTAATAAAAGGGTGGTTTACCACACCGCTAACCACTCCCACTTTAGGCATGACTAAAGATGTATACGGACATAGTCAGTGAACTACGTCATTAGCCAGGCCCACTTTTGGGCAGGGCTAGGGGCGTGTATGGAGGAAGGAATAAAAGACTGAACAGTGGAAGTCTTGCTCTCTTTCCGGCTTCCAGTTCGATGGTGGAAAACTACTCAGCTCATCTGGGTTACTTGTTTGTCTCTTGTGAGTAATTTCCACAATAAATACTTACTTATACTTTCAGTAAGTGTGCTGTTTATCGTTGCAGTATCATACCACATTTTCTTTATCTATTCTTCAGTTGAAGGGCATCTAGGTTGTTTCCAGGTTTTGGCTATTATAAATAATACTTCTATAAATATAGTGGAAAAGACGTCCTTGTTATATGAATTTGCATCTTTTGGGTATATGCCTAAGAGTGGAATTGCCGGGTCTTGTGGTAGACTGATTTCCATTTTCTGAGGAATCTCCATACTGATTTCCAAAGTGGTTGTATCAGTTGGCATTCCCACCAGCAGTGGAGGAGTGTTCCCCATTCTACACATCCCTTCCAGCATAAAATGTCATTGGTGCTTTTAGCCTTTCTGACATGAGTAAGTTGGTATCTCAGAGTTGTTTTGATTTTAATTTCCCTGATGGCTAGGGATACTGAGCACTTTTTTAAAATCAAGAACAGATAAGCAATTTAAATATACCTATAACCCCTATGGAAATAGAAGCAGTCATCAAAAGTCTCAACCAAAAAAAGCCCAGGGCCAGATGGCCTCAGTGAAGAATTCAACCAGAAATTCAAAGAACAGCTTACCCCAATTCTTCTCAAAGTATCCCACACAACAGAAGCAGAAGGGTCATTGCCAAACTCTTTTTACGAGGTTTCAATAACCTTGATACCCAAGCCACACAAACTAAGAAACTAAGAAAGAGAATTAAAACCAATATCTCTCATGAACATTGATGTAAAAGTACTCAATAAAATACAAATTGGATCAATACTCTAAATTTACCCTCTAAGTAGATTGCACCATTTTACCTCCATCAACAGTATATTATAGAGTCAATCTCCCCACATCCTTGCCAGTATGAGGAATGATCACTATTCAGCCCTGACTAGTCTAATAGTAGGCAAATGATAGTGTACTGTTGTTTTAATTTGCATTCTTTGGCAATTAGTAGGTTGGTTGGGCATCTTTTCAAATCTAATAGCTATTTGATTCCTGCTGTAAATTGCTTGAATAAACCTTACGTTCATGTTCTTAAAAAAAGATACTGGCAAATTGGATCCAAGAACACATCAAAACAATCATCCACCATGATCAAGTAGGTTTCATTCCAGGGATGCAGGGATGGTTCAACATACGAAAATCCATCAATATAACCCACCATATAAACAAGTTGAGAGACAAAAATCACATGATCATCTCACTAGACCCTGAAAAAGCCTTTGACAAAATTCAACATCCCTTCATGACAAACGTCTTGGAGAGATCCGGGATAACAGGAACTTAACGTTAACATAATAAAAACTACATACAGCAAACCAACAGCTAACATCAAACTAAATGGACAGAACTCAACACGATTCCTCTAAAATCAGGAACAAGATAAGGCTGTCCACTCTCTCCATACCTCTTCAATGTTGTACTTGAATTTCAAGCTAGAACAATACAACAACAAAAGGAGTTCAAGGGGATACAAATTAGAAAGGAAGAGGCCCCCATCATTCTCTTAATTCCCTCTTGTTCATATGTTCACTCCTCCCTCCCTTCAACTTAACTCCTGGAGCTCAGCACGATTCTTGGCTGTGGGTCACTGCATTTGCTTCCATCAGTTACTGGATGTAGGTTCTATGATGACAATTAGGGTAGTCACTAATCTGATTAAAGGGGAAGGCCCTTTCAGACACCCTCTCCACTGTTGCTAGGAGTTTTAGCTGGGTTATCCTTGTAGATTCCTTAGAATTTCTTTAGCACCAGGATTCTCCCTAACACCATAATTGCTACCACTATCAAGTTATCTCTCTCATTGTTTCCCCCCTGTGTCCCTCCCCAACTCAGTGCTCTTGATCCCTCATGTTCCTATTTCCCATCTCCTTGCCTTTTACCCCTACCTCCCAGTTTATCCTCCAGATCTTAGCTATTTTCCTTCCCTGGGACCCTCCCCATGTATCCTTCTTAGGGTCCCCCCTTTTACCTAGCTTCTTGGGATTGTGCATTTCTTTATCAAAAATCAGTCATCCATAGGTCTGTGGATTAATGTAGGGTCCTCAATTCAATTCCATTGATCAACATGCCTTCTTTTTTGTTTTTTTTTCGAGATTGGGTTTCTCTGTGGCTTTGGAGGCTGTCCTGGAACTAGCTCTTGTAGACCAGGCTGGCCTCGAACTCACAGAGATCCGCCTGCCTCTGCCTCCCAAGTGCTGGGATTAAAGGCGTGTGCCACCAACGCCCTGCGATCAACATGCCTTTTATGCTAATATTTTGTGGTTTTTTTATTACTGTAGCTCTGTAATACACTTTGAAATCAGAGATGGTGATACCTCCAGTTGTTCTTTTATTATTCAGCATTGTTTTAGTTATCCTTATGTGTGTTTTCATATGAAGCTGAAAATTGTCATTTCAAGGTCTGTGAAGAATTGTGTTGGAATATTGATGGGGATTGCACTTCTGGTAAAGTGGCCATTTAAAACTATGTTAATCTTCTCATCTTCTGGTATCTTCAACTTCTTTCTTGAACATTTTATCATGTAAGTCTTTTACTTGCTTGGTTAGAGTTAAAACAAGATACATTGTTATTTGAGTCTATCGTGAAAGGTGGTGTTTCTCTGATTTCTTTCTCAGTTAGTTTGTCATATATATATTAGGGCTACTGATTTTTGTGAGTTGATTTTGTACCCATATACTTTGCTGAAACGTTTATCTGCTGTAGGAGTTTCCCAGTGGAATTTTTCATGTTACTTATGTATATCATATCACATAAAAACAATGATGCTTTGACTTCTTCCTTTTCAATTTGTATTAATTGAATCTTATTTGGTCTTATTGCTGCAGCTAAGTCTTCAAGCACTATATTGAATAGGTATGGAAAGAGTGAACAACCTTGTCTTTCTTCTAATTTTGGTAGAATAGCTTTGAGTTGGTCCCCATTTAAGTTGATGTTGTCTATGTATTAAATGTAAATTACATATATTATGTTGAGGAACATCACTTTTACCCCTAATCTCTCCAGGACTTTGGTCATGAAGGGGGTGTTGGATTTTGTCAAAGGACTTTTTTGCATCCAATGAGATGATCTTGTAATTTTTGTCTTTCAGTTTGTTTATATGGTAGAATACATTAATTGCGTTATATATTTTGAACCATACCTGCATCTCTGGGATGAAGTCTACTTGATCATGGAGGATGATCTTTTGATGGGTTTTTGAATTCTGTTTACAAGTATTTTATTATTTATGTTCAAAAAGGAACCTGGTCTGTAATTCTGTTTGTTGGGTTTGTATGTATTTGAGGAATATTGGTGGTAACTATTCTTGAAAAGTCTGCCATAATTCTGTGCTAAAACCCTGTGACCCTGGACTTCTTTTGGTTGACAGACTTAATGACCCCTTCTATTTCACTAGGAGTTATACAGTTGTTTAAATTCCTTATTTGATTTTGATTTAACTTTAATAAGTGGTTTGTATTGACAAAATTATTCAATTTTTTAGATTTTCCTATTTGATGGAGTACTGGTTTTAAAAGAATGTAGTTGTGATTGTATACATTGTGAGTTGGGAATGTTGTGTTCAGTTTTAACCAGTTCTAGAAAATATTTTATTACTTTCTTATTTCTGTTGACCCAGTTTTCATTCAGTAGGGAGTTGTTCAGTTTCCATGTGTTTGTAGGCTTTCTGTTGTTTCTGTTGTTGTTGATATCCAGCTTTAATACATGGTGGTCTGACAGGATATGGAGAGATATTTAAATTTTCTTGTGTTCATTGAGACTTGCTTGTGTTCTAGTATGTGGTCAATTTTAAAGAAAGGTCCATGAGGTACTGAAAATAGGGTATATTCTTTCGTGTTTGGGTGTTCTGTAAATATCTGTTATATTCATTTGGTTTTATAGTGCCAGTTAGCTCCAGAATTTCTCTGTTTAGGTTTTGTGTGAATGACCTGTGCATTAGTGAGATTAGAAAATTGAAGTCTCCCATTATCAATGTTGAAGACCAATATGTGATTTAGGCTACAGTAGAGCATCTTGTACAAACTCGGCTACCTCTGTGCTTGGTACACATATGTTAATTCAATGTACTCTTGGCAGATTTTTCCTTTGGTGAGTACGTAGTATGCTTTCTTTATCTGAGTAGTTCTGGTTTGAAATCTATTTGGTAGATATTAAAATGAATAACCAGCTCATTTCTTAGGTACCTGGGCTTAGAATATCTTTTTATAACACTTTAATCTAGGGTGATGTTTATTCTTGATACTAAGGTTTTTGTTTGTTTCTTTGTTTTGATGCAGGATCACGGTGAATCATGTTTTCATATCCACTCTGTTAGTCTGTGTCTTTTCAGTAGGAAATTGAAACTGCTTATGTTGAGAGATATCAATGACCAATGATTCTGAATTCCTGTAATTTGTTGCTGCTGGTGGTAGTGGTGGTGTGAGTGTGAGTGAGTGAGTGTGTGTGTGTGTGTGTGTGTGTGTGTATGTGTGTGTGTGTGTTCCCCTTCTTTCAAATTTGCTGGTTTGAAATTATTTACTGTGCTTTCTTGGTTGATGTCTGAGATTCTCTTTTCTATCTCTTATATTTTGTTGGTGAAGTTTGCCTCTGGGGTAGATTTCTGCTTGATTTCCTAAATTTTTCGTTTCATTTCCCTCAGTTTGAGTTTCTTTATTGATTCTATTTCCACTTTCAGGTCTTGAATAATTTTGTTTCCTTTTTCTGATTATTTGTGTTTCATATATTACTTTAAAGAATTTATTTGTGTCATCTTTAAAGACCTCTACCATATTCATAAAATCTGTTTTAAGGTCTTTTACTTGTGTGTCAAATATGTTGGAATATTCAAGGCCTGCAATGGTAGGGTTCCTGGGCTCTAGTGGAGACATATTGCCTTTGGATATTATTGATTGTGTTTCTACACTCATGTCTACTCATATGTAATTGGAAAGATCGTAATTCCAGGTTCTGATATCTGGTCTTGCTTTGTTCCTTGGTGTTCTTGTTTTTTTCTTCCTCTGATAGATGTGTGTACTGAGGGTTCCAGGTAAAATTTGTTTCTGTGTATTGGAACTTGGAACTTAAAAATAGAGAAGGACTGAAGGTTTTGGAGTACTTTCACAGAAGGAAAGTAGGATATTCCTGCTTAGCTTCCTGGGCATGGTTTAAAATGTGTGGAGAAGCCATAGCAGAGGATTTTAAAGCACTGGGGATGAGACTGGAGGATTTGATTTGAAGGAGCAGCAGAAGGTCTGCAGTTAGTCTACCTGCTTCTCTGGCCAGAATGACCTGTCAGTTCACAGAGAGTGCCTGCAGGAGTTGGGGAGTCAATACTGAGCATCTTAAAGGAAATTTCTAGCACCACTAGAAAAGGCACACTAGAAGTCATGATGCATTTTGTTGGCTATGTCTAAGTTGTCACTGGCATCTTAAGAGCTGAGAAACTGTATAATATTTTGGTATGACTGATGCTTACATCAACACATTTCTAAAGCAGTGTGATATAATTGTAATTCATTATAAACTGATAATTCAAGACTCAAGCAGCATCTTTAACAAACTACCTGTCCTAGTAACCTACACTGAAACATTTGGGATGATTGTTATAGAAATAATTTTGGACCAGCACATCATTCTCAATTCAAGAGATCCGTGATTTCTGAAGTGAGTTTTGCTGATGTTTCATTGTGGCAAACATCCTATGGATTGTGCTGTGCTAAAAGTAAATGCATGTCCTGATCCAGAACCAGTTTTAAGTCACTGCTCAGAAGGACCCTCATCTATGTGGACTGTCAGTGTGATGAAATGCTGGTTATAGGATACAATTTCAAGGGATTTACACTTCTGAATCAGAAGGAACCATTTTTATTGCCCTGAGTAGACCTCCATTGACAATTCAGGAGACTCAAAAGTGAAACAACTAACAATTCCACTTTGTAGTTTTATACATTGAATTATGTCTTACAGAATTGCCCATCTCTTCTAAAAAGCAAAGTAGAACTTGCATTCTGTTTTGTGTTCATTGTATTTGTCTTCTCATAGATAAGTTCATCAAAAATGGGCAAGATTGTTTAGTCTCTACCTATCAAAAAAAGCTCACCTCTACCCAGGAATAGATAGGTTTTGAATTCTTTTCTTTTAATCCAAGTCAAAAAGGCTAAAAAATAAATAAATAAATTTTGGAGACCTGTGAGCAGAGTTCTATAAATCCTACAGTATTTTAGAGTAAGCTCAGCTATTTAATAAAGTGTGTGTAATAAAGTAAGTGTAAGCAAAACTCCAATCCAGACAACCATCCTTTTTGATGAACAGTTTTGCCTCGGGATATCAGGATTTTCAAGGTGAAAATGGATTATATTTATTATAATCTTAGCAGTGATACAATTTATCTTTTCACTTTATATACTAAATTACTATCAAAATTTTATCTCTTCTCATTCACAGTCAATTCATACTCAGACAATCCTGCTGCAGTCTATGTGGGTACCCTTGTTTATTCTTCAAGACATGAAAGCCAGCAAGAGTAGAGGATTTAAACCCTTTATTATGCTTTCTGGCTCAGTTTTTTTTTTTTTTTTTTTTACATTTTTAGAGGGTTTTTCGAGACAGCGTTTCTTTGTCTTGCTTTGGAGGTTGTCCTGGAACTAACTCTGTAGACTAGGCTGACCTCGAACTCACAGAGATCTGCCTGCCTCTGCCCCCCGAGTGCTGGGATTAAAGGCATGTGCCACCAATGCCCAGCTTCTGACTCAGTTTCTTAATCTGTCCCCACGTACCAATCTTTACTTGTTGAGCCTGTGAAGTTGCATCTTCTTTTGGGCTGGTGATCTTCATCTTCTTGAGGAATGCTTCCAGTGGGTACTGATGTTGAAATTCTGTTGTTTCTTACTAGAGTTTTATAAGTTTTATATATCACTGTAATATCCATACCTCTTAATTTGAATCTGTAACTATGCAAGCAGTGCCACCTACCCTCACTTTATCATCCACATAACCACTATATGGTTCTCTCTCAGATGGGGACTGCCACCACATAGGAACTTTCTCTATTTATTTATTTATTTAATGAATTTCCTGCTTCTCAACAAATGATAAGTTACACTCATCCAAGATTTCAAAATTTAAAGTATATAGTTTCCATAACTTGATCACAAGGGGAAACTGGAGGAACTTCTCCTCCTTTCAAATTTTAAGGTATGATTTTGATATTTCACAATAGCTTAAAAAGTTGACTTATAAGAATTGTTTCATATTTTATGTCATAAGTACAAAGTAAGTGTTGCAGAGCCAATGAAAGATACATTGGAGTATTGTCAATTTTAATTTCCATTCATTCCTAGAATTATAAAACATTGCAATAAATGAATAATTACATGACACAGAGAGAGAGAGAGAGAGAGAGAGAGAGAGAGAGAGAGAGAGAGAGAGAGAGAAGCATAGTGGCATGTACTTACTTAAGGCAACTAAAGAGATAAGAGGAATAGCCATTGGTCAGAGTTCAGTGGTCCCATGTTCTCAGGTATTAGTTATGTTATAAGAAGGACAAGAACTGATGATATGTAGTGTTTAGTATATAGACAAAGAAAACCCTGTTTGTAAGACAAAGACAGGACTGTGGCATTGATGAGAACCTTGATAGTTGTGAAGAACACCAATTTATCTACTTGAGCAACTCTCTTGAATAGGGAACAGGAAGTCCTGAGTGCAAACTGATATGAGTGACACATATAGGATGGATTTGTTGTTTTATGAATTGTTCAACTTGAAAAACCATCAAAGGGATAGGGCTATTTTCATTTTGCATAACGGGAGTCATTTTTAAAAGTGGTACTGAATTAAAGGCATGTGCCACAAGATCTCCAAAGGTAATTGGGAGCATGGGGAAGGGGAGAAGGAGTTAGAAGGAAAAGAAGGGGAGAAGAGGAGGGGAGAGGAGGACAGAGGAGAGCAGGAAGATCGAGTCAGGGGAAGAATGGAGGAGAGCAAGAAAAGAGATACCACAAATAAGGGAGTCGTTATAGGTTTGAAGAGTAATCTGGCACTAGGGAAATTTCCAGTGATCTACAAGGTTGACCCCAACTAACAATCTAAGCAGTAGTCAAGAAGCTACCTTAAATACCCTTCTCTAATAATGAGGTTGATGACTACCTTATATGCCATCCTAGAGCCTTCATCCAGTAGCTGATGGAAGCAGAAGCAAACATCCAAAGCTAAACACTGAGCTGAACTCTGGAATCCAGTTGCAGAGAGGGTGGAGTGATGAGCAAAAGGATCAAGACCAGGCTGGAGAAACCTACAGAAACAGCTGACCTCAAGAAGGGATTGCTCATGGTCCCCAGAATTATAGCTTGGAAACCAGCATAGGACTGTTCCAGACCCCCTGAATGAGGATGTCAGTTTGGAGGTCTGGTTAATCTATGGGGTCTCTGGTTGTGGATAGGTATTTATCCCTAGTATATAAATGAACTTTGGGAGCCCAATTCACATAGATGGGTACTATCTCAGCCAAGACACATGGAGGAGGGTCTAGGTCCTGTTCCAAATGATATGACAGACTTTGAAGATCCCCCATAGAAGGACTCACCCTTCCTGGGGAGCAGAAATGGGTGGGGTAGGGGGTTGGTGGGGGCAGGGGAGGAAGGGAGGGAGAGGGAACTGGGATTGACATGTAAAAGAAGCTTGTTTCTAATTTAATTTTAAAAAGGGAAAAAATAGTACTAAAACTGTGAGACATTAAGAACCAGCTACAGAATTAAATGGGGGTGGTAACATCCCATCCTTTACTAATATATACACAGCATATAGCTTAATTTTTCATGTTGATGAAAAGCATATTCATAAAATCTTTATGAATGGTTTGGCCTAGGTTGCCCATTCACAACTAGTATCATCTGTAAAATAGGTATAAGTTTCCTCAATAAAGGACATATAGAAGACTTTTGGGAAGTACACAAATAGCATATTTTTAAAAGGAGAATAACTTGCTTTATGGTAAACTTCTAAACACATAAGGAAGACTATGTAACAGGATATATTGATTGGTGTCTCCCTCCAGTCGTGCCTTTGTACATGAACTTACATATATAACATGACTACAAACATAGTTGTAGGCATATTAAGGATATTTGGTGATTTATTATATTTTGCTGATTTTATGTTTTATTCCCCTTTTGTTTCAATAGTTTATTATTGGTTAGTAATGCTGGTAAGATTAGAATTTATAATTTAAGGTAATTTATCCCTATAAAGATTTTAGCCTTAAAAATTACAGTCTTTGAAGCAAATGAAACTTTAAACTGTAAATACAGTACATGAAAAAACTGGGAGTTTTGTGTTTTCTTGAATTTTTTATGGTATGTTTTTATAAGAGTTAAATTAATATAATAGATCCCTTATATTAAGTAGTTTATCTTAGCATACAGAATATAATTACAGGAAAGATAGTACAATTAGTTTTTATAAAGGGATATTTATTAGAATAAAAAGATATATGATTATTCTTACCCACAGTTTTTATAATAGTTATATTATTTATGTTTTCTATTGCTATGACAAAATACCATGACCAAAAAGCAAATTGGGAAGAAAAGGGTTTATTTGGCTTACAATTCCCCATTGTAATCCTTCATTGAAGGAAGCCAGGATAGGCACTCAAACAGGGAAGGAACTTGGAGGCAGGAGCTGGTGCAGAGGCCATGGAGGGGCATTGCTCACTGGCTTGCTCTTCATGGCTTACAGAACCCGGACCACCAGTCCAGGGTTAGTACCACTCACAGTGGGCTGGGCCCTCCCACATCAATTACTAATTAATAAAATGTCTTACAGACAGATCTTAGGGAGTAGTTTTGTCAATCGAGGTTCCCTCCTTTTAGATAAATAAAACTTTTGTCAAGCTGACGTAAACAGCACAGTCTCATTTAACTATGATGTGACATAAATTTTAAGTAAGTTTTTGCTGTCGTAAATTGATCATGATAACTTTAGGAGTTCATAAATCCTAATCCTCCGAGCCCATTACAAAAACATAGACAATATTAAAGCTTAGTCGATATATTTTCTCCAATAGCTACTAGTACTGTAGAAATGTTTGTCAATAAGAATTTCCTAAATGGCCCTCAGAACAAGGAATTAAAAAACATGAAATTCATAAAACAAGGCAAGAATTTAAAGAAGATACAAAGTAATAGCTAAAAAGATAAGGAGAAAGAATATAAGGAGAATAAGTTTCTGAGTGATGCCAAGGAAACACAAACATAAGGCTAAGTAAAATGGCAAAGGTAGTCTTGGACTTGAGAATAGACTGCAATAAGGAGATAGGAACATTGAAGAGGACACAAACTAAATGAAGATGGAATTGAAAAACCTATTAAGTCAATAGGAAACTTAATGAAAGGCTTTGAAAACATAATGAATCCAGCAGAAGATATAATAATAGGTTTCAAAAAAGCAAAGCATGTGAAAATTACTTTAAACAAACAGGAAAGGAACATACAGAAAATTTGGGACACCATGGAAAAATCAACCAATTATAGACATACATAAGAGAGAAAATTCCAAGTCAGTGGCATAGACGAGATCTTCAACAAGATCTTAGAAGATATCCGCAAACAAAGGAAAGACAAACACACATAGGAACAAACACACAGAATACCAAATAGGCAAGAACAGAAAAGAAACTCCTCACAACAAGTACAGTTAAATCACAAGTACACATTGTTGTGATTTTTTAGAAAAAGGGCTCAAGAGAAAAATGTGTGGCAGAACTTGAATGGAGGACTTTTTATTGAGGAAAAATGAATGAGAAAGGGGGTAGGGGAGACCTGCCTCTGGAGACAAAAGCAGGAGAAGAGAAGAGAAGAGGCGAGCAGAGGGGAGGGGAAAGGAAGGGAGGGAGAAAAGAAGGGGAGAGAGAGATGGATGAATGGATGGAGGGAGGGAGGGAGAGACAGAGAGACAGAAAGAGAGAGAGGGGGTTAAAATTGGAGGTGGGCAGGGCCCTTTTAAAGTGGAACAGTGAAACAACTGTCTACAAAAGCTGCTCACAAAAGTTCACCCTCTACACGCCTGGTACTGTGGCAGTTCTGTGAAATCAAACGCTACCACAAATCCACAGATCATGATTCACAAGCTCTTCTTCCAGAATCTGGTACAAGAAATTGCTCAAAACTTCAGAACAGATCTGTGCGTCCAGAGTGCAGCTACTGGTGCTTTGTAGGAGGCAAGTGAGGCCTATCTGGTTGGCCTTTTTGAAGACACCACTCTGTGTGCTATCCATGCCGAACGTGTAACAATTATGCCACAAGGTAGCCAGGTAGCATGCCGCAGACGCAGAGAATGTGCTTAAGAGTTCATTTTGAGGGCAAACATTTCATTTTCAAAAAGAATTTTTTCCTATCTACCTTGTTATTAGTAGTTCTGGTTGATACATATTTTCCCAGGGGTCAAAAGGTACCTAAGTATATGATTGTAAGTAGAAAAATAGGGGACAGAAATCAGGTATTGGCAGTTTTTCCATTTTCATTTGTGAGTGAAGTTTTAACATAAATGCAAAATGTAAAGTATTAATGCAAGCAGTATGTTTCAGCAAACACATTTCAACAGTTCAACTTTATAACAATTATAAAATAAACCTGCTAAAATTTTCTGGACAATGCCAGCATTTGGACTTTAAAAAAATAAGTAAATTTCTTATTGACAGCAACTAAATGGTGTTTGTATACAGCATTTTATCAAACAGTAGATTACATGCATTCACTATAATTTTCTTCTTTTTTAAGATTTATTTATTATGTATACAATATTCTGCCTGCATGTATAACTACATTCCAGAAGAGGACACCACGTCTCATTTCAGATGGTTGTGAGCCACCATGTGATTATTGGGAATTGAACTCAGAACCTCTGGAAGAAACCTCTGAGCCATTTCTCCAGCCCCTATATGCAAGTACATGTTTTTAATGTTGTCTTTCTTATGTGCTATTCCTACACATTTGCTATTAAAATACATTAAACTATAAAAAAGAAACAAAATCCCTTGCCCTGTCACCTATAATATGTATCTTTGTTTTAAACATAAGCATTGCCTTCATATGAAAGAATGGGCAGAAGTACTCCAACCAAATGGTACCAAGAAGAAAGCAGGTGTAGCTTTCCTAAAATCTGACAGAATGAATTTCAATTTACAGCTATTCAGGAGAGATAGAGAGATCACACTTCATTCAAATTAAGGGAAGAGCTAACCTAGAAGACATTACTATCCTACATATATATGCACCAAACTCTGATGCATCCAATTCTATTACAGATTTTAGCACTAGATTTAAATATCAATACATTAGTAGAATGTGATTTCAATAACCTACTTTCTCCAATAGACAAAAGTTCTGAACATAACCAAGATGCAAACAAAACAAAACAGAAGAGAAACATCAGAATTAATTGACATCATATATCAAATGAGCTTAACAGATATTTACAGAATATCCTACATTCTATGCAGAAGCATGTGGAAGTTATTCTAAATTCCTATTACACAAAACAAATCTTCACAAATTTAAAAACATCAAAATGGCTCCTTGTATCCCATCTGCCCACAATGCAGTAAAACTGAAAACTGACAACAAACAGGTCTCCAGTAAATACACAAATTCATGGAGATTAAACACCTCATTGCTGACAGATGAATGGGTCAAGAAGAAACCAAGAAAACATTTAAAATTTCCTAGAACTAAATGAAAACCAAGACACAATACACCAAAACCTCTGGTACATATTAAAAGCAAATCTATATATAGCTCTACATACATATATTAAGAAATTAGAGCACAAACTAAAGACTTAATGATGCAGTTAAAGAATTGGGAAAAACAGAATAAACTAAATCAAAATCCAGTCAATGATAAGAGATAATCAAAACCACAGCAGAAATCAATGAAATAGAAACAACGAAAATTATATAAATATTTAGTGAATACAAGAGCTGGGTCTTTGAAAAGATAAAGTTTGATGGGCCGGGCCTTTAATCCCAGCACTCCGGAGGCAGAGGCAGGTGGATCTCTGTGAGTTCGAGGCTGGGCTGGACCGACAACCTCCAAAACAATACAGAGAAACCCTGTCTCGTAACCCCCCCCAAAAAAAGAAAGTTTGATGGATTCTTGGCTTAAGTAACCAAGAGAAAGAAAGGACCTACCTGAATTGCTCAGGGGTGACTGAAAATATAAATAATTTGAATACATCAAGGGAATTTTCAAAATTGTTCTATGGCTCAAAGCAGTTTTAAGGAAAGTGGGTTTAACAGAGATGCAACTGATAGAGATTGAACTTTCTTGTCATATTAACAAGTTAATGGTATTTTTAAATCATTCTGTAACTTTAGAATTTAACACATTTTTAGTTTGAAAGTTCTAGATAGATTTTTAAACTTAAAGATGAATAATTGAAATGCAGGACAGAGGACACTGAACAGAGCTACCTGAAAGACACAAATGAGAGGGTGTCAATTGACAGTAGCTAAATATAAGTCCTTCAGTTAGTCTCTCAATGAGGCTAGTAATTTTAGTGACAGATTTCCATATTGACAAAAAGCATCAAGGGCTGCCTTTTTGTCAGTTTCTTCATTCTTCTTTTTTTTTTGTTGTTGTTGTTGTTTATCTAGTTTTCTTTTTTTAATTTTAAATAGCTTGTTTTACATGTCAATCCCAGTTCCCTCTCCCTCCCTTTCCCCCCTAACTCCCCTCCCCCCCCACCCTCCTACCCTATTGCCAAATCCTTCCACATAGGGGATATCAGAGTCTGTCATTTTACTCTGGGTAGGGTCCAGGCACTCCCCTAAGAGTCCAGGCTGAGAGATCATCCCTCTTTGTGCTATAGGCACACAAAGACTGTTTGTGTACCAGGGATAGACACTGATCCACAGCTCAGGGCCCCATAGGTTGCCCAGGCCTTCTCGCTGACACTCACATTTGGGGGGTCCAGATCAGTCCCATGCTGGCCTCCCCACTGTCCGTCTGGGGTCCAAGAGCTCTCCCCTGTTCAGATCAGCTGTCTCTGCTGGTTTTGCCAGCCCATTCTTTGCCAATTTGCTCATCGCTCTTCTCTCTGTGTCACTGGGTTCCTTGGGTTCAGTTCAGTGATTAATTGTGTGTTTGCCTCTGCTTCCATCAGTCACAGGATGAAGGCTCCCGGATGGTTATAGACATCAAGTTCATTATCAGGAATGGACATTCGAGGTGGTCTCTCCACTATTGCTTAGCTTGCCAATTGGTGTTATCCCTTTAGAGCACTCGAGGTCGCTCTGGTGCCTGATCTGTATTCGATCCTATGATTCCCTCTTCCCCCTATTCTACCCCCACCCCCTCAACTTCCTGTTCCCCCATGACCAACTCTCTTCCTCTTCACCCCCTCTCTTCTTCCCAGGTCCCACTCCCCCCACCCCTCGCCGTGTTCCCCATCTATTCAGGGGATCTTGTCTCCATCCTCTTCTCTTGGGTACTATGCATATATGCATATCTTTTAGGTTCTTTCCTGTTTCCCAGACTCTCTATCAGTGGAAGTGCAGACTGGCACTATCCTGATCCATGTCTAAATTCCATATATGAGTGAGTACATACCATGTTTGTCTTTTTGCGACTGGGTTACCTCACTCAGGATGGTTTCTTCCAGTGCTATCCATTTACCTGCGAATTTCAAGATTCCATTGTTTTTTTCTGCTGAGTAATACTCCATTGTGTAAATGTACCACATTTTCTCTATCCACTCTTCAGTTGAGGGACATCTAGGTTGCTTCCAGGTTCTGGCTATTACAAATAATGCTGCTATGAACATAGTGGAGCAGATGCCCTTGTTGTATGAACTTGCCTCATTTGGATATATGCCTAAGAGTGGAATTGCTGGGTCTAATGGTATATTAATTCCCATTTTCCTGAGGAATCTCCATACTGATTTCCAAAGAGGCTGTATGAGTCAGAACTCCCACCAGCAGTGGAGAAGTGTTCCTCTCTCTCCACATCCTCTCCAGCATAAATTGTCTTCGGTGTTTTTGATTTTAGCCATTCTGACAGGAGTAAGATGGTATCTCAGAGTTGTTTTGATTTGCATTTCCCTGATGGCTAAGGATGTTGAGCACTTTCTTAAGTGTCTCTTGGCCATTTTAGCCTCCTCTATTGAGAATTCTCTATTTAGCTCTGTACCCCACCTTTTAATTGGATCCTTTGGTGTTTTGGAAACTTGTTTCTTGAGTTCTTTGTAAATTTTGGAGATTAGCCCTCTGTCAGATGTAGGGTTAGTGAATATCTTTTCCCATTCTGTGGCCTGCCTCTTTGTCTTTTTGACTGTGTCCTTTGCCCTACAGAATCTTTTTAGTTTCAGAAGGTCCCATAGGTATTCCTTTTCCCTTTGTTTTAGAGATGAAGAGTTTATGAAGGAAAAAAAAGAAACCTGTCTCTGCAAAGGTTGATAGACTAGTAGAACTTCAGTGAGACAGGGAGGTTAGGCTGTTGCAGGCCAAGAGCTCAGTTATATTGAGTTTGAGCATATATTGTTGGCTAAAAAGCCACTCCTTGCTTACACTTGTGTCTGACCTCACATCATATAACTAACAGATGCAAATTGTTTGTAATGTGTAAAACAATCCCTGGTTTCCACCAATCAAGGGATAGAAAGCTGTCAACATCTAAGGTCCCACAGTAGTGTTTTCCTGTCTACTGTATGAATGTGAAAGTATGCTACTATTTTATTATGTCCACATGAATATTTATTGACATATACACATGCACTAGATTCCACATATAACAGAAATGCACTTTCTCTTTTTGAGATTATGTGACTTTACATACTACCCTACATCGTTTTGAGTCCTTACTTCTGCAATTTTTAACATATTTTTCTTAAGAGCTGTGTAGTATTCTTATATATCATACTTTCATTATGCACTCATATTTTGATTAATACCTATGTTGATTCCAATTCTTTGTTACATTGAATAAACTAAAAATAAATATGGGGTACAAATATCTCTACGGCAGAGTATGGATTTCTCTGGGTATACTTGTTTATATGTCATATGGTAGTTATAATTTTTGTAGTTTGAGCAGACTCCACACTGATTTCCACAATGACTGTATTAATTTATGCCAACAGAGAATGAGAGTTTCTTTTTCTGCCTACATATTCTACGTTTGTTAATTTGCTGTCATATTTGTTGATGATAGCCTTTGTGACTGGAGTAAGGTGGTATCTCAAAGTAGTTTCAATTTGCATATCCCTGATGGCTAAGACAATTAATCACATTTTCTCTTAGATATTACAAATATTTTATTGCATTTGAAGATATTTTATATAAATATTTGAGCTTGAAGTCTTGGATAAGCAATTCATCTGCACTAGTTGCCAGATTTCTCTGACACAATTCCATTAGCCACAATGATATTTATCAAAAATACAAATGCTAGCCATTAAATATGTCACTACCTTACCCATTTGTCTATCAGCTAGGGAAGAAAATAAATGCAAATGTGAATATTTAGTACAAATCAAGATTCTCCACAGGAGAAAACCATATGAGACTTATTTTTTACATGTCACCTGCTTACCAATTCTTCAATATTGTTCATTCAATTATTTCAAGGACAATAGTATTTTATAATATTATAGTATTTTATAATATTTTATGACCAATTGTTTGTTTAGAGCTACTCCAAGATATTTTAAATTTGTGGCTGTTGTAAAGTGTGATATTTCTCTGATTTCTTTCTCAGCCCATTTTTCAATTGTATGTAGGAGGGCTACTGAATTTTTTGAGTTAATCTTGTATCTTGCCACATTATTGAAGGTGTTTATCAGCTGTAGGAGTTCCAGGGTACAGTTTTTGGGGTCCCTTATGTATACTATCATGTCATCAGCAGATAATGATAGTTTGAATTCTTTCTTTGCATTTCATAGCCCCTTAATCTCATTTTGTTGTCTTATTGCTCTAGCTAGAACTTCAAGTACTACACTGAACAGATATGGAGAGACAGCCTTGCCTTGTTCCTGATTTTAGTGGAATTGCTTTGAGTTTCTTTCCATTTAATTTGATGTTGAATTCTAAGAAATCTTTAATTTCCTTTTTTATTTCTTCCTTGACCCAAGGGTGATTCAGTTGGATGTTATTCAGTTTCCATGAATTTGTAGGCTTTCTAGAATTTATGTTGTTGTTGAGTTCTAAATTTAAGTAATGGTAATCTAATAAGATACAGAGGGTTATTCCAATATTATTTTGTATCTCTTGAAATTTGCTTTGTAACCCAGTATGTGGTCATTTTTAGAGAAGGTTCTATGGGGTGCTGAGAAGAAGATATATTCTTTTGTGTTTGGTTGAAATGTTCTATAAATGTCTGGTAAGCCCATATGTGTCATAACATCTGTTAATTTTCTGTCAGGCAGATCTCTCCACTGATGATAGTGGGGTGTTAAAGTCTCCCACTATTGGTGTGTGGGATTTGATGTGCAATTTAAGCTTTAGTAATGTTTCTTTTATGAATGTGGGGTGCCCTTGTATTTGGGGCATATGTGTTTAGAAATTAGACATCTTCTTGATGGAGTTTTCCTGTGATGAATATGAAATGTCCTTCATTATCTCTTTTGATTACCTGTAGTTTAAAGTCTCTTTTGGTAGATAGATATAAGGGTAGCTACACCAACTTGTTTCTCAGGTCCATTTGCTTGGAAAGTCTTTCCCTAACATTTTACTCTGAGGAAATGTCTGGGTTTGAAGTTGAGGTAGGTTCTTGGATGCAGCATAAGGATGGTTACTGTTTTCATATCCATTCTGATAGCCTGTGTCTTTTTATAGGTTAGTTGAGTCTATTGATATTAAGGGATATCAATGACCAGTGACTATTGATTCCTGTTACTTTTTGATGGTGGTGATGTGCGTGTGTTTCTTTTTTTGATTGTGTGTGATTATCTATTGCCTCTGCTTCCCTGGGTACCTCTAACTTCCTTGGTTTGGAGTTTTCCTTCTGGTGCTTTTTGTAAGGCTGGTTTTGTGGATAGGAATTATTTAAATCTGGTTTTGTCATGGAATATCTTATTTTCTCCATCTATCATGATTTAAAGTTGTGCTAGCTATAGTAGTCTGAATTGGCATATGTGGTCTCTTAGAGTCTGCATAAAGTCTGTCCAGGACCTTCTGGTTTTGAGAATCTCCATTGAAAGTCAGGTGTTATTCTAATGGGCCTGCCTTTATAGGTTACTTGATCTTTTTCATTTGTATCTCTTAATATTCTTTCTTTATTCTACATATTTTGTGTTTTGATTATTATGTGGCAAGAGGACTGGTTTTTTTTGTTTGTTTTGTTTTTTGGTTTGGTCTGGTCTATTAGGTGTTTTGTAATCTTCTTGTATCTTCATAGGCATTTCCTTCTTTAGGTTGGGAAAGTTTTCTTCTGTGATTTCATTGAATATATTTTCTGTGTGTTGGTATTCTTCTCCTTCTATTTCTATTGTTCTTAGGTTTGGTCTTTTCATGATATACCAGAGTTCCTGGAGATTTTGTGTTATGACTTTGTTGCCTTTAATGTTTTCTTTGACCAATGAATCTGTTTCCTCTATTGCCTGAGATTTTCTCTTCCAATAATGTGTTATGTCAGTTATACTTGCATCTGTTGCCCCTGCTTATTTACCCAGATATTCCAATTCCACAACTCCCTCGGTTTGTGTTTTCTTTAATGCCTGCATTTCAATTTTCAAGTGTTGGACTTGTTTTCTTAAGGTATTCATTGAATTCTTCCAATTTTTTGCTTGTCTTTTCCTCCATTTCTTTAAGGGAATTCTTCATTTCTTCTTTAAGGGCCTCTATCATCTTGATAAAGTTATTTTTAAGGGCATTTTCTTCTGCTTCTCCATTGGGATGCTCAGGTCTTCCTAATGTAGTACCATTAGGTTGCCATATTGCTCTTTAGGTTGTTGAATGTATTCTTGCATTGATGTCTACCCATATCTTCTTCCTGTTGGTGAAGGCTGTGCCTTTCCCTCGTGATACAATCCTCTCTGTCCTCTCAGTCCTGTCTGTGCAGTAGACATCTGTGTCACAGGGAGCTGATGAGGTCACAGGTGTGGGTAGGGTGAGGGTGGGGGAAATGAGTGGGCTTGGGGGTAGAGTGGGCAGGCTGCTGGTATAGTCTGCCTAGAGGGGCCTTTCCTGATGACCTGCTGATGTAGCTGAAATGGGTGGGGGAAGGGCCTGGGGTTTTGCCCTAAAATCTAGGGCTGAGAGACTGTTTGGTCCACATGGGAAGCTGATCACTCACCTCTGAGTCCTTCTGTGCAGTTAATTTTACTTTTTTCATCAACTCAATATTTAACATCTTTAAGCTGTAAAACTAGCATCTTCATTTACCTTGGACTGTTCACCACATTTCATCCCCAAATAAACTTTATTTCAGAAGCCTTGTATTTACTTTCTTGAGCAATCTACATCCACAATGATATATTTAACAAAGTGTAAAATTAAGGGATTTTTTAAAGACATGAAATCTAGAAACCTAATAATGTATACATATTAGCTTTTATAGTTAATAATACATTTTTATTTTATATTGAGCAGAAAATTAGAGAGGCTTTCTAAAAAATATGCTAAAAATAGAATACATTCCACCTTATTTTATTTGTAACATTTGTATGAATCAAAATATGTGCTCTAGTTTAAAAAGAAACTAAATCAATCTTCACTGATGCCCCACCAAGGAATTAAAAGGACATCTTCAAATTGGTTAGGCCAACAGTGAGCCCAATTTTAAATTCCCCACTTCTTTCCTAGTTTCTTTTGTCTGTCTGTGTTTTGTGCTTATTGATCTATCTGTTGTCTGCCAGCTCTGTGTGTTTATCTCTCTTGCCTGTTCCAAACAAAGGGCTTTATAATTGAACAGCACAGAAAACATGGGATGGAAAAGGAATGACAAAAAATTTCCTACAGTAAACTTTAACATAGTTTTACAATGGAAGGAAATAGTTTACTGACCCTCAACTATTCTGGAACAGCACACAAATATTATCAATCTATATTTGCATGTTGCTTCCAATATTGATGAGGTGCGTGTTTGTTTTTAAATGTTGCCTTTAACCTGTTGACTTCTTTTGGTAAATGATTACCACAGCACATATGGGTATGCACTTACATTATCCTGAGACAAGAGCAACAGTACATAATTTAATATCATATCTATGCATTTAACATAGTTTGTAAATACTGATTACATGGGCAAACCAAGGCCTAGTAAAGTTGTTTACATTGTGCTCTTAAAAGTTACTAAATTTAAACAGGCTGGGTACAGACTATGGTGGCAAATTGAGACCATAGTTTTAAATGATCTTAAGGCATATTTAATCATGTTGTAAAGTCTGGCAAGAGATAGTTTCAGGAAAAGATATTATCATATTATCCAATCATTCTCTCTAAACCCAGTGACTCTGAATAAAATCAGGTTAAATCAGAACTTTTAAAATGAATAGTTAAGATTTTAATAAATATGCCTTTCAAAAGAATTTTCATTACTGTTGCCCAAGAGTCAGGTTATAAGTATTACAGATATTTACAGAGTAGCTGGAGGGAATCAGTGTTTTTAATTTCAAGTAATATGTTACCAGCAAACACCCCTAAGATATCACTTGTGTGTTGTAGAATACTTGTTTAGACTGTAAAGATGTGTCTCTGCCAAAGGCACTTTTGATTGGTTTAGTAAAGAGATGAATGGTCAACAGTTAGGCAGGAGATATAGTTGGACTTCTGGACAGAGAAAGAGGAAATTAGAGCTCAAGAGACGCCAGTGAGATGCCAAAAGGAAGGAACCACCTTCAACAGCTGGCCTGCATCACCCCTACCTACATCTCTCAGGCCTCTCTGCCTGGCACCATCCTTCATCCTGGATAGGTCCCCTTCTCTGTCAACACTGATAACACACTATTCTGGGATGAAGCATCAAAGGTGCCCTGCTTTCGGTCATTCACATAGTTCCATTTCTCAGCAGTGTCTTTAGTTTTCTTTGGAGCATGAATATGCCTGGGCCTTTACCTCTTCCTAGTAGAGACCAATCCTGCGGATCCCTTCCCAGTGTGTTCCGACTCTGCCTGAGACCACTTGGCAGCTCTGAAGTCCCTGCTTCTTGCTTAGCCATGGCACAGGGCCTAGTGTGACAATGCCAGTCTAGCATCCAGGAACCAAACTTTGCACCTTCGCTATTGGTGCCCATGACAGGATTGGCTCACCAGACATTAATCAGCAAGGCTCTTGGGCATACCACTTACAGTCAGCCTGTGTTAATGCCAGGGAATAGAGATGCAGGAAGTCCTGGGGTATGGCTGGGATTCTGGGTGGTAGTAGGGGGAGCATTCCCCATCCTCCAGAGGGTTGCTCCCTCCCTTTGGGTCTTGTTGTACCAGATCCTGGCAGCTATCTTCTGCTTTGCTTTTTTGACTCTTTCCTTCTAGCTTGTGCCCCTTGGGTGTCACTGTCATCCCCAAAGCGCTCCCTACTGTTGCCCACCTCTCATGGAAGGGACCTTCTTTCCTGCAGAAGAGTAGCAAGGGTGGCATCTCCAAGCCACCTGGTGCTTCACTTCACTGTATTTTTTACTTTTTCTCACCTCATATTTTCTTCACTAGGTGAATTTCACAAAACTTGTGGTGTAGCGGTATCATGGTTGCCTGCAGCATTGTATGTGTAGATAACTAGTCCAAGAAACAATACCCAGCAGAGTGGACACACACTGGTCAGGGGCCAAAGATACAGACCTATGTAAGTTTGGGGGTAACGATGTTCTGTCCTCAGAAGGCTCTGGTCTTGGGTGTAGTGACTGGCTCCAGCTTGACTCCCAGGTGAGCTGGGTTCTCAGTGTTGAATAAAATGGTTTGCTCCAAAAAAAAGTCATGGTATCATTATTTGTGAGCTGGCTGCTCAAAGAAAAATCCAACTATACTCGTGTGGAGTAAATATTTCATCTTTGAGAGTACAATGGTAAGTTAGTACCCACTATATGGGAAAATAAATCAATGCTTTTAGGTTATAATCCCTTAGCATATGAAAAAAATCCTAAAGGTTTTTTTCAGCCTACTGTTTAGTAAAGTAAGCATGCATTATGAAGAAATTTAGATCTTTAAAGAATTATGTCAGCAGTTAAATTAAATCCAACATAGAGATTTAATTCCTTGACTTCTTTCTTGGGCTCTAATATGTGCAATATTCTAACACTGGGCAATATTAAAATTCTGGAATCAAGTTCCTATAATTTTTATAGTTTGTACTGGATCCCTGCAGACTTAAGCCAAGTCCCATACAGCATTGAAAAAGGAGATAACAATTCTGAAAAGCTATATAAACAATAATGCTGTCACAGTGTATAACAATGAAAAAATATATGTGAATTAGTAGATAGTGGAATTGAAATGATACACCAAGATTATGGAAAAAGTACACTTTTCTGAAACAGTGTCTTATGTTCTTATTACTGTAATAAAATACCATGGTGAAAAATATTTGGGGTGGAAAGGGTTTATTTCAACCTACAACTCTCAGGTCACATTCCAACATTGAGGGAATTCAGGATAGGAATTAATGGTGGGAATCTAGAGACAAAAACTGAAGCAGAAGCCATAGAAGAATGCTACCTACTTGCTTGCTCGATTTGCATTTCTGTAGAAATCATGACCACCAACTCAGGTGTGGTACTACCCACACTGGACCGGACACTCCCAAATTAGTCCTAAGTCAAGAAAATGCCCAACAGACTTGCCTACAGGCAATCTGGAAGGAAGGAATTTCTCAAATGAGGTTGTCTCTTCTCATAGAAATTTAACATATGTCAAGTGGACAGAAAACAACAACAAAAAGATAAGACAACTAGTTTCAAAATGTTTGGAAATTTTCACCACGGTCAAACTTTTTAAGAAGACGCTATTTCCCATCTTATCTTTGGAAATTTGTCTCAAATGATATTAGCACATGAAAGATCTCAAAACTTCCTCACCAAAGAAAAAAATTGTAGTGATATATTATTTATAAATTATTAAAGTTTTCCGGAGGGTTCAGAAAGCAAAGTCAGCTACAAGCCATAGATGCCAGTAACACACCTTAAATCCCTGCAGCTAGAAACTAGGTTTAAACCTTAAACCTAGGACTCAGGATGAAAAGATATATGGAACTCTGTGAGTCTAAGGCCACCCATATCTATATAAGAGTGAATCAGTCTAAAAGAGAATTATAGCTCATACCTTTAATCCCAAAAATTAGGGGAAACGAAAGAGAAAAAAGAAGGAAGGAAGGAAGGAAAGAATTGAAGAAAAGAACCCAAGATTTTATATTTTGATTAATACCTGATATTCTTTGCAAGAGAAACAACACTTCTCATAAGATGTTTTAATAGCAATTATTTGGAATATATTAGGCCCATTATGTATTTGTACTCTGTTACTAATAGAATATACAACATTGAAAATTAGGTAGCCGAAAAGAATAGCTTTGACCTGAGTCTCAAATAAGAATATTCTTTATTTTACCTGTCAAAATGGGATCTGAATACATTATCCAGAGTACATGGTTTTGGATCATCATAAAATACAAAATTTAGGTAATTCCGATTGAAAAGCAAAGCCATGGAGTAAAGGAATTTGGAGAGTGAGTACAGTTAACACTAATTTCACAAATACTATTCAGTATATGCTATCAATTGTAATTGCTTATTATCATGATCCATTAGCATATCATTTAGTTGAATATAGTTTATCACCTCCAGGGGTGAAGGGAGATAACTCAGCTCCTAATATGTTTACCGTGCTAGCATGAAGATCTGAATTTAATCCTCTAAACCAATGTAAAAGAAAAAGTCTCATGTGGTGATATGTGCTTTTAATTCTAGCACTCAGGAGATGGAAACAAGCTAATCCTCATGGTTCATTGACCAGGTCCATAGCATAATATGCTAACTGAAAGCCAATGAGACCATCTCAAAAGCAGAAATAGCTCCTACAAGTTCACCTTCATCCTACTGGGACTCAGCCTTAGTGTCGAATGCCAAGAAAACCCAGTTCTAACTAGTATCAATTCCAGTGTGACACATCTTCCCCAAAGAGCAGCAGAATCATCTTCTAACAGGGATTTCATAGATGCTGCACTTGGCTGTGACCCAGCTATGCTACCAGTGTCTTCCTTCCCATCTTCCATTCTGGTATCTTGAGAGTATTCATAGACCAACTGCTGATTGCATGGCAATGTCTCAGCTTCTCTTCCTAGTACACATCCATTTCCTTTGGACTCATTGCCATCCATATCCAGAATCAGGGTACATGCAGTTCTGCACCTGCTACCCTTCATGGAGCTGAATACCGAGTACTACTGAACAAAGCTCCAGAGTTGTTTGTTCTCCTTCTAGTCTATCACTGACCCCAAAATATACTAGTATGGACTGTTTGGAGTTTGAATTCAAAGATCCAAACTGAATCTCAAAATTGGGACTACTCTGAGTCTGAAATCTAAGACCCAGAGTGACCCCAAAACTAAAAGCCCAAATCCTCCATATGTCAGATTTGGATAATATCAATCAAAGAACAAAGTGTCTACTAAACAAAGGCAAGATATCTACCATAAGAAACACCACAGATGTCATAACTCTAGAATCCCCAGATCACGGAAAAAAAAACACACACAAGCATGTGCAAACGAAACAATGTGCCTCCTTCCTACATAGCCAGTGTCCTCTGAGAAAATCAATTTAATTAAAGCAAGGGACAAAACTCCAAAACAGCAATAAATAATATATTTAAGGACCTTAAAGAAGATAAGATACCTTAAAAACATGGAAATGCAAATAGTTCAGTGAAATAGTAAAATAATTCAAAATATGAAATTCAGATTTAACAAAGAAATAGATCTTCTGAAGAAAAGCCAAACTGAAGTACTGAAGTAAAACTTGAACTGAAAAACTCAAGAAGTCAAACAAAAAGTCCAAAGGTAAGCGTAATCAACAGATTAAAAAAACATAGAAGAGAAAGCTTTGGTCTTGAAGACAAGGTAGAAGAAATGGAAGGCTTAGTCAAAGAAAAATATTACATCTAAGAAAATCCAGGCATCAAACATCCATGAAATCTAGGACACTATGGAAAAAGAATTTCTATAGATGTGATACTATACCAGGATCAAAATGTGAAGGAAAGCGGTTTTTTCACTGTACACTTATAGTTGACATTCTATTCTTTAAGGAAGTAAGGTCAGGATATCAAACAGTGTAGGAATCTGGAGGGAGTAGTTAATGCAGAGGTTAAGGATGAATGCTGCTGCTTACTTCCTCGCTCCCACCTAATTTCTTGGCTTGTTTTCTTATACACTTATCCAAAGAAGTGCCACCAATGGTGGGCTGGGCCCCATCTATACTTCCCATGCTTCCATATTAGTTACTTTAGTTTTCTTTTTCTTTTTCTCTTCTTTCCTTCTCTTTTCTTTTCTTTCAGTTTTTTTCAAGACGGGATTTCTCTGTAACTTGGGAGCCTGTCCTGGAACTCACTCTGTAGACCAGACTAGCTTCAAACTCACAGAGATCTACCTGCCTCTACCTCCCGAGTGCTGGATTAAAGGCAAGTGCCACCACCGCCTGACCCATATGAATTACCAAGTAAGAAAATTCATCATCAGCTTGGTAGCAGGCCAAGTCTGGTGGGGGTAATTTCTCAGTTAAGGCTCCTTCTTCTCAAAGAACTTGAGCAAGTGTTAAGTAGAAATAAAACTAGAAGATATTTAATATCTGACAAAATAGACTTCACAAAATAGATTTATACAAAAGAATATTATCTATATCTTAAAAAATGAAATTTTCAGGTAAACAGATGGAGCTAGAAATAATCATCCTGAGTGAGGTAGCCTGGACCCAGAAAGGCAATCATCACATTCTTTCTCTTATATGTGGATGTTAGCTTTTATGCTTCAGATTTAGGATAACGACAAATGTTATTTAATGAGAGATTGGAAATAGTGATAGAGGATCAGGACCTCTTTCAAGGAAGGGGAAATAGAAGAGAGTGTTGCAAGATGATGAAGGGGAGGCTAGAATAGGAATATAAAGTTAGGAAGGGATAGGGAAGGTGGAGTAAAAGAAGAACATATTGGAAATATCATTATATAGCTACCTTTTTGTTTTTCTAGACAGGGTCTCTCTGTGTAGCTTTTGGAGCCTATCCTAGCACTCACTCTGTAGACCAGGCTGGCCTCAAACTCACAGAGATCCTCCTGCCTTTGCCTCCTGAGTGCTGGGATTAAAAGCGTGTGCCACCAACACTTGGCATACTTTTTTTAAAGACCAGTAGTATTTGATTTTTCCCTAGGTCTGTGGGTTACTAGACTCTGGTTCTTGCTCATACTAGAAGTATCATGCATAGGTTGCATCTCATGGAGTTGGCCTTAAATCAAGGCAGACATGGGTTGGCTACTAACACAAGGCTTGTGCCATGATTACCCTATCCTGTTTTTAGGTAGGATAGATTGTAGATCAAAGGTTTTGTGATTGGGTTGGTGTTTACATTTCTCTTTTGCTAGCCTGCAGAATGCCTTTCTATGTCATAAACTGTAGAACATAGATTTGAATGTTCCATGTATGCACCAGCTCCACTTCTTCATGTTCAGTGAGGTGTGTGCTGTCTTCAACAATGGGGCCTTCACGTCAGCTTGTAGAGAGCAACCTATTGTCTTGGCAACAGTCTGAGTTGTTTGGGGATCTCTATAATTCAGGAAAACCATACGTTTAAACTCAACCCAATCTGATATATAAGAATTGTAACACATCAAGAACACTTTATTTTTAATCTAAGGAATGCAAATGTAGCATAGCAGTCAAAAATAATTACAATTTTGTACTACATTTTTAAAAAGTTTCTCTCACATTAAAAACTCTCAGGAAACAAGAAATATACCATAACTTCATCAAACTGATAAAGAATATTTACGCAAATGCATATGGATAACACTAAACATTGCAGTGAAAGACAGGAGACTGTCTCCTGAGGTCAAGCATAGGCTAGCATGTTTATATTTGTCAATTTTCCTCTTACACTGAAAGTTATAGCTAGAAGAGTGTAACAAGAGAAAGAAAAATAAAGCAATAAAAAGATTATAGAATATAGTAATAATGTTTGGGGAAAGTGGCAGTATGTTCTCCTTTAGGGTCTATGACTTCTCTAGCCATGAGTAGCCGGCTACATTGACAGTACCAGGCATGAAGTTCCTCCTATTGAGTGGGATTTAAATCCAGTCAGACAGATTAGACAGATGTTGGCTGCTCCCTAGATAAAAATGCCACTATTGTAACATTGGGGATATCTATCTAGGAGTATTATTGTTGTGGTATATATGCTTCATATTTATAACAATTGTTTCCTTATCTTTATAGCACCTTAACATACTATGAGAGCTAGTACTAAGGAAGGATGCCTCAATGTCACAGCCATTCAATTCTTCTAAATCCTGCATCTGAAATGTGTGGTGTCTTCAACATTAGGGTCTTATGTTCAATTTTTGGAAGGCAATGAAGGCAAGAGTATCAGCCTGTATTATTTGGAGGAATCTCTTGGACTCCTCTGAGTTACAACTCAAAGGAAAGTTTCCCATGCCTGGCACTTGAGAATCCAATTACTCTCCCATGTGACATAGCTACACACACACACACACACACACACACACACACACACACACACACACACACACAGAGTATTTTTAAGTAAACATAAAATAATATTTCCCTATGAGCTTTTCAAACATTTTGTTATTTATTCCACCCTGCATCCTTATTTAAATTCCCTTCCATTTTTCCCATTTCTTCCTTTATGCTTCCTGTGTCTTATTATGGCCCTCTCTAAATCTCTCTCTCCTCATTACCTTCATGGTTGCCATTAACTTTCCTAGTTTCTGTTACTCTAGGTCATATTCTCATGTCCAAAGTCTTGGGGCTTGGTTCCAGAACTAAGAGAAAATTGAGAGTGTTTCTTTTTATATCTGGATCTCACTCAATGTATTTTCCAGTTCCTTGAATTTATCTGAAATTTTCATGATTTTACTTTACAGCTGAATAAAATTGCATTGTGTATAATAACCACAGTTTCATTATCCACTCATTAGTTGAAAGATATTTGGTAGATAGAACTGGAAAAAATTGTACTGAAGTGAGGTAATTCAGACTCAGAAAGACAAGCATTGTTGTCTTATCAGATGAAAAGCAAAGGACAACCAGGCTATAATCCACAGCCCCAGAGATGTTAGGTAATAAGGAGAACCCTAAGAGGGACACATCAATGACCCTAGAAAGGGGAAATAGACGTTATATCCCGGATAAACTGTGGGGGGTATAAAAGGGGAGGGGATGGGGGTGAGAACATGAGGGAATGGGATGGTTGAGTTGAGGGAGGGACAGAGAGGGATAGGAATGAAAGAGAAATATTAATAGAGTTAGCCATTATGAGGTTAGGGAGAAAGCTGGTGCTAAGGAAATTCCCAGAAATCCATAAGGATGACCCCAACTGAGGCTCTTAGTAATAGTGGACAGAGTACCTGAACTGGCCTTTTTCTGTAATCAACTTGGTGACTACCCTAATTGTCATCACATAACATTCATCCAGTAACTGATGGAAACTGTTGCAGAGATCCACAACTAAGCACCGGGCCAAGCTCCAGGAGTCTAGTCAAGGAAAAGAGGAGGGGTTATATGAACAAGGGGCGTGGGAGTCAAGATAATGATGGGGATTCCCACAGAGACAGTTGACCTGAGCTTGTGAGAGCTCACAGACCCTGGACAGACAGCTGCGGGGCCAGCATGGGACAGAACTAGACCCTCTGCATGTAGGTGACAGTTGTATGGTTTAGTCTGTTTGTGGAGACCCTGGCAATGGTACCAGATAGCCCTTGTGTATAATCTGGCTTTTTGGAGTCAGTTCCCTATGGTGGGATGCCTTACAGGGAGGAGGGTCTTGGAACTGCCTTAATTTGATGTGTCAGGTTATGTTGACTCCTCATGGGAGGCATTATCATTTCTGAGGAGTGGTTTGGGAGGTTGAGATGAGGATAGGTGATGAATGGAGTGGAAGGAGGGGAAATTGTGTTTGATAAGTAAAATTAATAAAAATATTTAAAATAAACGAAAGGTATTTCATTTGTTTCCATTTCCTATCTAATTGGACATGGTAGAACAAGTGTCTCTATCGTTATCATACTTTCCAAAGATGTTTCTTTATGCAGTAGATAGAGACCATTACAAATTTCTACAACTAGTCAAAATGCAGATGACAGTGGGGTGACCAACTACAGCTGATACATCTACAACACAGCCCCTGAACTTAAAACTCTTGGGAACATTGTGGAAGAGGAAGAGGAAAGAATGATGCAGGATGTCTGCTACAATATACTGTCTTCTATACATGACAGGGGAGCTAAACCCATTAAGTTTCAATGGTACAGTTGCCTAAAAAGACATGCTTTGTGAGAACATCAATTGATATGCCATCACAGATGGGGAAAATCTCACAAATCTCTATACCAGACAAGAGCTAAACTCAATTAATGGTTGCAGTGAGAGAAATAATCAGTATTGCTTAGGAATAAGCTTCCCAATAGGTTATCTAATCCCACATTTACACATATACATACAAGCAACAATAAATAGATTCAGTAACATACATACATATATATATATATATATATATATAATGACAACAATTAAACAAGAGGTCATGAATTGAGACAGGGAGTTGAGAGCACAGAAGAACTTGGAGGGAGAAGAACAGAAAGAAGTGGAAATTATGTAAATATAGAGTTCTTATGTATGAAATGCTCAGCAAAACAAAAGTTACAAATTACAAAAATAAAATAGACATTTTTAAAAAATACTAGATTGTAAGGAAAGAGGTAAGCTGTTTTCATTTACATTGTGAGATAAAGTATATGAAATGTCTCATGAATACTAAAAATATCAAGAAATTGTGCAAAGAAACAGTCAAGATATATCCATAGAATAATAAAACACATTTCCATACACTGTGAAAGAAAAATTGAAAGTGTACATCCTTCTTCTAACCTATGATTCCCTCTACCCCCTATTCTACCCTGATCCATGTCTAAAATCCATATATTAGAAGACAGATCAGGCACCAGTGTGACCTCTAGTGATCTAAAGGGATGACACCAACACGAAAGCTAAGCAATAGTGGAGAGACCACCTCAAATGCCCATTCCTGATAATGAACTTGATGTCCATAACCATCCTGGAGCCTTCATCCAGTGATTGATGGAAGCAGAGGCAAACACCCACAGTTAAACAATGAACTGAACCCATGGAACCCAGTGACAGAGAGAGAGGAGCGATGAGCAAATTGGCAAAGAATGGGCTGGCAAAACCAACAGAGACAGCTGATCTGAACAGGGGAGAGCTCTTGGAACCCAGACCAACAGCTGCGAGCCAGCATGGGACTGATCCAGACCCCCTGAATGTGAGTGTCAGCGAGAAGGCCTGGGCAACCTATGGGGCCCTGGGCAGTGGATCAGTGTTTATCCCTGGCATACAAACAGATATCGTGTGTCCATAACACAAAGAGGGATGCTCCCTCAGCCTGGACTCTTAGGGGAGTGCCTGGACCCTGCCCTGAGTGAAATTACAGACTCTGGATATCCACTATGCGGAAGGAAGTGGCGATAGGGTGGGATGCTGGGGGGGGATTGTGGGGGTGCGGGAGGAGGGGAGGGAGAAGGAACTGGGATTGACATGAAACAAGCTATTTGAAATTAAAATAAAAATAATAAATAAAGTGTACATCTTAACCATGGGTTGTGTAGCAAGTATTCTAACTTCCTGGGTATAAGTGTACTGACTTTCATCCAGTCCAGGCTGCTATAACAGTAATTTACACCACAAATGTTTCTCACAGTTCTGAAGTTCCAAGATCAAGGTACCAGCTACTATCCTCATAGTTTGTGGATTTTAAGGATTTTTGAATCCTCAAACCAACTGAAAAGAAATAATGTATTTAATTTCTTCGTATAAGGGCAGTAATTTCACTCATGGAAGCTCTGCCGCCATTGCCAAGTATTTACTGAAGGCCCTCTGCAGACACTGTCACATGGACTTGAGTGAGGCACAAATGATGGGGGAAGTCCTGTGTATATGTCAATAAATCACTGTTGGCCAATAGAGAAGCAAGACAGGTGTTTGCCTCACAATACATGGAAGAATCCAAATTGTTTTCTTTATGAATTTGATTCTCTCTGTTTTGGGATAGTTATTACTAATAGTTCCCAAAAAGTCACTGCAAGCTATCTGCCAATTCTCATTATCCTTCTATAAGGAGGAAATTTCCTCATTAGTTAAAGGTACAACAATTTCAGCTGGATCTTTCCCAGTCAGTTGATGAAGCCTTAACTTACCTTTTAATATCAAATAAGAGATCTTTTCTATGTATGTTTTCAATTTTTTATTCTGTTTATGAGGCAGAAATACCCATTCTAGTATGATGTCTTCCCTGTGCATTAATATTCCTGAGGGGTGTTCTCTAGATGGTAAAATAACCAGAATACAGTCCAGCTTTGGATCCACATGGTCCATGGAAATGAGTACTTTGTATTGGTATGGATTTTCATTGATTGATACAAATTCAAGGTTAATTTGTGATATGTGTATTTCCCCTCTTGATTAAGTATTGTGCTTATATTGTTCTTTTAAATGTAATGCATAATTAAATACAGACTATAGATAGTTACTTATTATAGTCAGAACTTATAGGTAGGTTAGTTAGGTTTTCTATATATACAGAAATATATTTGAGATAGATAGACAGTCTTCAAACCTTTCAAAGACCTTCAGAAAATGGCATTTAAAATGGTTTAGGGTCTCCAGTGCCTGAGGATTGCCTGGGAACTGCAAGAAGCTTCCAATCCTGGTGGGAGCCAAGCACCCCAGATTCCAGGTCTTCTCTCCCACCAACGATACCAAAAACCAGTGGATCCAGGGAGACCAGGTGACCAGCTTTTCCAGCCGGACCAGGTAAAACAGGCCCTGCATCGGGCCTGTGTTCCAGTGCCTGGGGATTGCCTGGGAACTGCACAGAGCTTCCAATCCCAGTGGGAGACAGACGCCCCAGATCCCACGTCTTCTTTCCCACCAGTGAAACCGGGAAACCAGCAGATCCAGCAAAGGTACCAGGGGACCAGGGGGAGTTTAAGCACCCCAGATTCCTGTTCTTATTCTCCACCCACGGGACCAGAACAAGGATGAGGAATAGAAGAACTAACAGATTATTGGGCTTGCTAGCACCCAACAAAAGGGAACACTGGTCTCCTTACCACCAGACCAGTAAGGGGCTCTTTCTGCACCCACTAGAAGGAGAGATGGGAAAGAGACAATACAAAACACACTCAGCAACAGAAAAACAAATATGACACTGCCAGATTCTAAAGACTGCACACCAGCAAGACTCCAAAACTCCAACGCAAATGAAGCAGAAGAGAATGACCTTAAAACCACCTTCATGAAAATGATAGAGGCCCTAAAAGAGGATATAGGAAAATTCCTCAAATAAATGTATGATTTTAAAAACAAAGCAAAAAATGCAAGAAATGGAAGAAAAAACAAACCAAAAAGTACAACAACTGGAAGAAAAAGCAAACCAAAAAAATGCAAGAAATGGAAGAAAAAGCAAACGAAAAATGCAAGAAATGGAAGAAAGAACAAACCAAAAAATTCATAAAATGCAACAAATGGACGAAAAGATAAACTGAAAATTGCAAGAAACAATGCAAACAGTGCAAGGGTTGGAAACTGAAATAGAGAAAATAAAAAGAAAACACAATCTGAAAAAGGCTGGAAATAGAAAAGCTGGGCAAATGGTCAGGTACTATGGATACCAGCATTACCAACAGAATATAAGAGATGGAAATGAGAATCTCAGATGTTCAAGATACACTAGGAGAAATGGATTCATCAACTGAAGAAAATCTTAAGTCCAACAAATCCTTAACACAAAACATCCAGGAAATACCGGACACCATGAAAAGACCAAATAATAGGTATAGAAGAAGATGAAGAAAACCATCTCAAAGGGAGAGAAAACATATTCAACAAAATCATAGAAGAAAACTTTCCCAAACTTAAGAAAAACATGCCAATGAAGGTACAAGAAGCTTCAATAGAGTGGATCACAAAAAAAGTCCCATTACCACATAATAATCAAGACCCCAAATATACAGAATAAAGACTATTAAGAGCAGCTAAGGAAAAGGCCAAGTAACATATAAAGTCAAATCTATCAGAATTACACCTGACTTCTCCATGGAAACTCTCAAAGCCAGAAGGTCCTGGATAGATATTCTACCAACACTAAGAGACCATGGATGCCAGCCCAGACTACTATACCAGGCAAAGCTCTCAGTCACTATAGATGGAGAAAACAAGATATTCCATGACAAAACTAGATTCAAGCAATACATATCCATGAACCCAGCCCTACAGAAAGTTTTGGAAGGAAAACTCCAACCCAAGGAAGTTAACTACAACCAGAAAAACATAGGCATTAGAGAATCCCTCTCTACCAACAGCCAAAAGAAAAAGGGATGAAATTCCACACATAATTCCACCAACAACAACCATTCCAAATCAAAGATGAATGAGCAATCAATGGTCATTAAATATCCCTCAACATTAATGGCTTTAAATCACCCATAAAAAGACACAGGCTATCAGAATGGATTTGAAGACAGAACCCATCTTTCTGCTGCATACAAGAAACACACCTCACCCTCAAAGACAGACATTTCCTGAGAGTTAAAGGTTGGGAAAAATTTTCCAATCAAATGGACCCAAGATACAAGCAGGGGTAGCAATCCTAATATCTAACAAATTAGACTTTAAAATAAAATCAATCAAAAGAGATGAAGGAGGTCATTACATACTCATCACCAGCGAAATCCACCAAGATGAAGTGTCTACCTGAACATCTATGCCCCAAATACAAATGCATCCACATTCATAAAAGAAACATTACTAAAACTTAAATCACATATAAAGCCCCACACAGTTATAGTGGGAGATTTAAACACACCACTCTCACCACTAGACAGGAATACCAGACAGAAAGTCAACAAAGAAGCAAAGGGTCTAATAGAAGTAATGAACCAACTGGGATTAACAGACATCTATAGAACGTTTCATCCACATAAAAAGGAATATACCTTCTTCTCACCACCACATGGAACCTTCTCAAAAATCGACCACATACTTAGCAACATATCAAACCTCAGCAGCTTCAAAAATATTGGAATAACTCCATGAATCTTATCAGACCACCATGCTTTAAAATTAGAATTCAAGAACAACACAATTGCAGAAAACATAAAAACTCATGGAAATTGAATAATGCAAAACTGCACCATTCCTGGGTCAGAGAAGAAATGAAAAAAAATTAAAGACTTCCTAGAATTCAATGAGAATGAAGACACAACATACCCAAACCTATGGGACACTTTGAAAGCAGTTCTAAGAGGAAAGTTCATAGCACTAAGTGCCCACATGTAGAAACTGGAGAATAGTTATACTAGAGAATTAACAGCACAGCTGAAAGCTCTAGAACAAAAAGAAGGAAACTCTCCCAGGGGGAGTAGATGCCAGGAAATAAACAAATTGAGGGCTGAAATCAATAAAGTAGAAACTAGGAAATCAATGCAACGAAGAGTTGGTTATTTGAGAAAATCAGCAAGATAGACAAACCTTTGTCCAAACTTACCAAACATCAGAGAGTGAACATGCAAATTAACAAAATCAGAAATGACAAGGGAGACGTAACCACAGACTTTAAGGATATAGAAGCAGTCATCTAAAGTCTCCCAACCAAAAAAAGCCCAGGTCCAGATGGCCTCAGTGCAGTCATCAAAGTCTCCCAAACAAACAAAAAAAGCCCAGGGCCAGATTTTATCAGAAATTCAAAGAACAGCGTATGCTAATTATTCTCAAAGTATTCCATGCAATAGAAAAAGAAGGGTCTTTGTCAAACTCTTTCTACTAGACTTCAACAACCTTGATCCCCAAGCCACACAAAGACACAACTAAGAAAGAGAACTACAGACCAATATCCCTCATGAACATTGATGCAAAAATACTCAATAAAATACTGGCAAATTGATCCAAGAACACATCAAAACAATCATTCACCACGATCAAGTAGGTTCCATCCCAGGGAGGCAGGGATTGTTCAACATACGAAAATCCATCAATGTAATCCATCATATAAACAAGCTGAAAAACAAAATTCACATGATCATCTCACTAGATGCTGAAAAATCCTTTGACAAAATCAACCACCCCTTCATAATAAAGATCATGAAGAGATCTGGGATAACAGGAACCTACCTAAACATAATAAAAGCTATATACAGTAAACCAACAGCCAACATCAAACTAAATGGACAGAAACTCAACGTAATTCCTCTAAAATCAGGAACAAGACAAGGCTATCCATTCTCTCCATACCTTTTCAACACTGTACTGGAAGTTCTAGCCAGAGCCATACAACAACAAAAGGGGATCAAGGGGATACAAATTGGGAGGGGAGAGGTCAAACTTTCACTATTTACAGATGATATCAATAGTTTACATAAATGACCCAAATAACTCTACCAGGGGACTCTTACAGCTGATTACACCTTCAGCAAAGTGGCAGGCTACAAGATCAACACAAGAAAATCAGTAGCCCTACCATATACAGATGATAAAAGGGCTGAGAAAGAAATCAGAGAAATATTACCCTTTACAATTGCCACAAACAACATAAAATACCTTGGGGTAATGCTAAAACCAAACAAGTGAAAGACCTGTATCGCAAGAACTTTGAATCTTTAAGAAATTAAAGAAGCCTTCAGAAAATTGAAAGATCTCCCATGCTCTAGGATAGGCAGGATCAATGTAGTAAAAATGGCAATCCTGCCAAAAGCAATCTACAGATTCAATGCAATCCCCATTGAAATCCCAGCACAATTCTTCATAGACCTTGAAAGAACAATAATCAATTTTGTATGGAAAAACAAAAGACCCAGGATAGCCAAAACAACCCTGTTCAACAAGGCATCACCATCCCTGACCTCAAGCTCTATTATAGAGCTATAGTCCTGAAAACAGCTTGGTATTGGCACAAAAATAGACAGGTAGACCAATGGAATCGAACTGAAAACCCTGATATTAACCCACACATGTATGAACATCTGATCTTTGACAAAGAAGCTAAAAATACACAAGGGAAAAAAGAATGCATCTTCAGCAAATGGTGCTGGCATAACTGGAGGCTGGCATGTAGAAGAATGTGGATTGATCCATCTTTATCGCCATGCACAAAACTCAAGTCTAAATGGATCAAGATCTCAACATAAATCCATCCACACTGAACCTCTGAGAAGAGAAAGTGGGTGGTACCCTTGAACGAATTGGTACAGGAGACAGCTTCCTGTACCACACCAGTAGCACAGACAGTGAGATCAACAATTTATAAATGGGACCTCCTGAAACTGAGAAGTTTCTATAAGGCAAAGGACACAGTCAGCAAGACAAAAAGGCAGCCCACAGAATGGGAAAAATATTCACTAACCCCACATCTGACAGAGGCTTGATCTCCAAAATTCACAAAGAACTCAAGAAGCAAGTCTCCAAAACACCAAAGGATCCAATTAAAAAATGGGCTACAGAACTAAATAGAGAATTTTCAATAGAGGAGTCTAAAATGGCTGAGAGACATTTGAGAAAGTGCTCAACATCCTTAGCCATCCAGGAAATGCAAATCAAAACTACTCTGAGATACCATCTCACTCCTGTCAGAATGGCTAAAATAAAAAACACTAACAACAATTTATGCAGGAGAGGATGTGGTAAAAGGGGAACACTCCTCCATTGCTGGTGGGAGTGCCAACTGGTTCAGCCACTTTGGAAATCAGTATGGAGATTCCTCAGAAAAATGGGAATAAACCTACCACAAGACCCAGCAACTCCACTCTTAGGCATATATCCAAAAGATGCCCATTCATACAACAAAGATGTCTGTTCCACTATGTTCATAGCAGCTTTATTTGTAATAGCCAGAACTTGGAAGCAACCTAGATGTCCCTCAACCGAAGAGTGGATAGAGAAAATGTGGTACATTTACACAATGGAGTACTATTCAACAGAAAAAAAAACAATGGAATCCTGAGATTTGCAGGCAAATGGATGACACTAGAAGAAACCATCCTGAGTGAGGTAGCCCAGTCACAAAAAGAGCGACATGGTATGTACTCTCTCATATATGGATTTTAGACATAGGTCTGGGGAGTGCCAGCCTACAATCCCATGGCCAGAGGGTCTGGGAAACAGAACCTTCATTCAGTGGCTGATGGAAATAGAGATAGACACCCAGGGCTAAGCACTGAACTGAACTCAAGAAAGCCAGTAACAGAGAGGGAGGACTGATAACCAAAGGGATTAAGACTGGCATGGTTTAACCCCCAGAAACAGCTGACCTGACAAGGGTTAACTCTTGAATCCCAGGCTGATGCCTGGGAATCCAGGATGGGACTGATCAAGACCCCCTGAATGTGGGTGTCAGTGAGGAGGCCTAGGTAATCTATTGAGCCTTGGGCAGTAGATCAGTATTTATCCCGAGTATACAAATGGACTTTGGACTCCCATCCAACAATGTGAGATGCACTCTCACCCTGAAGTCTTGGGGGAGTGTCTAGGCCCTGCCCTGGATGAAATGACAGACTATGGACACTTCCAAGTAGGGCTTCACCCTCCCTGGGGAAATGAGGGATATTGGGGGATGCTGGGAGGAGGGTACGGGAGGAGGGAGTGAAACGGACAGGGACATGGAACTTACTTGTGAAGCAAACTTGTTTATAATTTCAAGATAAACTTAAAAATAAATAATAAAAAGGAAAAAATGGTTTAGGGTTTTTCTTAACAATGAGCAATGTCTTCTCTTGGCAGCACCAATTATGTCTGAGAGGAAGATGGGCATCGAAGAAACTTGTTATGGAGTTTGCTTTTAACATGGCAAGATTAGCCATTTGGGCAAGATACTACTCTTGCCTAGACTGTTTGACTGTTGCAGTATAAACTGGACATGCAGGACCCACAGGAAAGTGACTGCTAAACTTAAATAATCCTTCAGGTTTCCTGATTCATGGAAGAGTCTATAAGACTTTCGGCAGGACACAGAAAAATGACTGGCAGAGTGCTAATGCAGATGGACAGTTTGAAATTTCCTGCTTTGCTGAGAAGTCTTCAGGACACACCATGGCCTATGGGCTGAAGATGGAAGCCCCAACATTACAGAGAAATTTCAGGTGACTTTCCAGGCAGCAAGATGTCTCTGCCAATCCTAGGGTTTATGTATTATCCTTCTGTGGTCTTTGATGGAGTTGAAGGCAGATAGTTATAATTATAGTTTTCCTAGTTATGATAAAAGATAAGCTACATATAGGATTTTGGACTCACAAGGATGGGATAGATCATATTTTCTTTAATCTTTCTAAATGTTGACAGACAAAATATTGTAACTGTGTTCTTGCTTGATACCTTTTCTGTTATATATAATTTGACCATGTTAAAGTTAAAACCTTTCTTTTAGTTTAGACAGAAAAGAGGAGATGATGGGGGAAGTCCTGTGTATATGTCAATAAAGCACTGTTGGCCAATAGGGAAGCAAGATAGGTGGGACTAGGAGTCCAGGAGGACTCTGGGTAGGAGAAACACAGGGAGTCAAGATGTAACCGCCATAGGGATAAGAAGCCCGGAAACTTCTCTGGTAAGAGAAATACTTAGATTAACAATTATGGGATAAATACTTAAGTCAGAGGCAGCCAGTAAGAAACAAGCAAGGCCAACAGCTTCATAATTAATATAGCCTCCTGTGTGTTTATTTGGGACTGATGCAGCACTGGAACCAGGCTGATGAAAAGGCTTCTCTCTACACACAAACACAAGAGTGATTTGTGAAAAGAAGGCATCACAGTAGGATCAAATGATCATCATATCCTTACTTATGGTTGGAAATCAGAGTTCCTGTTTTTTTTTTTTTTTTTGGTTTCTCGAGACAGGGTTTCTCTGTATTGTTTTGGAGGCTATCGGTCCAGCCCAGCCTCGAACTCACAGAGATCCGCCTGCCTCTGCCTCCCGAGTGCTGGGATTAAAGGCGTGTGCCACCACCGCCCGGCCAGAGTTCCTGTTTTATCATCTCTTCTCCCGCAAGCCAGAAATATTTGGAATCAATATGTTGCATATTTTAATAGTAAGAGAATAAGACCCCAAAATATTTTTTCAAACCATTTCAGTGACACCCCACTTCTGCAGGCATTTTATGAAGTAAACAGCGGCCACCCATAAATCCTCATAATTCTAAAGTCAAAAGTTAGTTTCTAATCTCTTAAGATTTCTTTTGGGTCTATGGAATTTTTCTAACCAGGGAAGAGCCATTATGAACTCAGCATTCAATTTCTACTAACATGTTCCTGGCAATGCCCTAAGATGAATGATGGATAGTAGACTGTTTTCTCTGGGACATAAACAAAGTCACATATCAAGAGGGTTGTAATTATCCTCTATTGTCAGGAGCTCACAAGGCAGAAACTCAGTTATTCATAAAATTATACACTAGTTTCTATTTATTGGAAACACAGAGCATAAAGACCTTTGACTACAGTGATTTCAAATCACTGAAAATTTATCTTAGTTTAATGTACCATTGCCTTTGAATGTATTCAAGATTTGCATGCTCAGTTGTTCTTTTTATAAATAGGATGTATATATGTATATATATGTATCATTTTGCATATACATATACACACACACACATGTTTGAGCCTATACAACCATGGAATGAAAAGCTTAAATGTGCTGATCACTGAAGCTACTTATTCTTCATATTTCTTCTGCCAAATTAAATTGTACGTGAAAACATTTATGCAAGCATGAGTGTGCTGCATAGTTTTATGTCAACCTGACACAACTAAATCATCGAGAGGAGGGAACCTCAATTAAGAAAATGCCTCCATAAGACTGTGTTTCAGACAAGCCTGTAAGGTACTTTCTTAATTAGTGACTAATTTGGGAAGGCCAAATATGTGCCAGTCATGCCATTCCTGGAGCTGTGGTCTTGGTTCAATAAGAAAGCAGGCTGAGCTAGTCATATAGAACAAGCCAGTAAGCAGCACTCTTCCATGGTCTCTACATCAGCTCATGCCTCCAGGTTACAGCTCTGGTTGAGTTCCTGTCCTGACTGCTTCCTTCAGTAATAAACAGTGATCAGGAATCAGGAGCCTAATTAACCCTTTCCACTCTGAGCTGATTTTTGTCATTGTGTTGCATCACAGCAACAGTAACTCTAATTTTAAAAAATGGGCATGCATTTATACATATTTACACAACAGAGAGCTAAAAATATGTAAGAATATTTGTGTATGCAGAAACACACACTCACACATTGTGGGTGGTCACAGAGAATCAAAAGCAAGCGAGAATCAGGAGTTGCTAAGCATTAAATTGTGTGTGTGTGTGTGTGTGTGTGTGTGTGTGTGTGTGTAGAAGCTTAGCTGTATTTATTTCAAAGAAATAACTGAATGCTGAGAGAAAAATCAAAACAAACTCCACACAAATTCTCATGGCCCTTAGTTGTTTTTTTTTAGTTTTTCTTTAATTATTTTGTGTCTTTCACGGTATGCATTTTGATCCCATTCATTTCCTCTTCCCTTGCTATCCACCCTCTGCCCTTGCAGCCTCCCCTGCAAAATAAAATAAAACAAGAGAAAAAAGAAAACAAAGGAAAACAAAATCTCATAATGGAAGCTGTAATGTGACACAGTGGGTAACTCAGTAAGCCATTTATCCACATACCTTTACTTGTAAGTGTTGATTGCAGTCTGGTTCAAGGCTACTGGTTTCTGCTACCCTATCAATTCTGGGCTCACACTGTGTTTCTCTTGGATATCTTGTAGTTGCCCTGTGTTTTAGAGATCCTGCAGCTTTGGATCTACAGGACAGGTCTCTTCACCTGCTCCAGCAAATCATAGGGGTGGATATTGGTGTGGGCAAAGTCATAGCCCTATTTCTGGGCCTAGATAGTTGCAGGGTTGGTCAACCTGCCAGCTCTCAATTGTCTTCATGACCAGAGTGAGCTCTCCAGCATTGCCCTGAATAGTTCACCCCTTGCAGCAATGATCAAGGGTCAGGGCTAGTTTTCCTAGTTTTCTTTCCCACAGGGCCAGCTCTCCTCCACCTACACCATCATGTCCAGCCTTTCTGTGCTGCCCATTAGAGGTGCATGGGGACACTCTCCCAAGTACTACTGCAGCTTGTGGGGGCAAGGACAGCCCTTCCACTCTTATGACTTCAGGACCAGATCTCCCATCCTCATGCTCTTGGCCAGATTACTACACTCCTGTCAATAAAGTCAGCTCTACTGTGCTGCCCAGGAGAGATGCAGGGGCCACTTTCCAGTGCTGCAGCATCAGCTCCCTCATTCACTACAGGTGGCAGGAGTAAGAGGCAGGGAGGGCATCTTTGCCTCTTCCTCATTACCAGAAGGCAGATGAAGGGTGTGTGGCCAGCTATCCCACTCTCACACCCTGGGGGTCAGCTCACCAGTGCTTCTGCCAACAGAGTGATGGCATATTATTTATGATTTATTAAAACTTGCCTTAAGATTCAGAAAGCAGTCAGTCTCATGCTATAGAGAACAGGCAGTAGCAGTACACAGCTTTAATCCCAGGACTCAGGAGAAAAGGCAGATGGATCTCTTTGAGTTCAAGGCCACACAGGGCTACAGGAGATTGAATCAGTCTAAGAGAGAAAAGGACAAGCCTTTAATCCCAGTACTAGAGAGATTTAAAAGACAAGAGCAGAGTCTTCAGTATTTAGTCTCAGAAGTCTCTAGTCATGTTTAGGGGAACATAACTATCTGGGATTTCAGTCTGAGGTTTGGTGGAAATAGGATCAGACTTTCAGTCTGAGATAGAGGTAAGAGCTAATGGCTTTGCTTCTATGATCTTCAGGGTGAAGTTCAAGCCCCAATATTAGTCTCTGGGTATTTTATTTATAGTGTTACAAACAGTATCAGCTCTACTGTGACCCAGGTGATGAGCAGGGCCGGCTTTCCTGAGTGGTGTGGTTGGTAAGGGGGTCATTTCTCTCATTTGCTGCAGTCAGCCAGGGGTGAGGAGTGAGAGGGGGGCTTCTCTCTCAGCCATGCCACAGCATGTAATGCAAGTAGTGAAGACAGCTCTCCCACATTCGCAACTTTGAGGCTGGCTCACCCACATCTCTGCCAACAGGGTCAGCTCTACTGTGCTACCCAGTTGAGGTGCAGGACCCACTTTTCCAGTGTTGCAGCTGGTAAAGGGGAGGGTCAGCTCCACTGCCAGCTGGAGGTGGTAGGGTCGAGAGAGGAAAGCATCTTCCCCTCACCTCTTCACCAACACCCCAGATGAGGGAGGTGGTACCAGCTGTGCTCCTCTCACACCCTCAGGGCTGACTCGCCTGTGGCCCTGTCTACAGGGTCAACTCTACTGTGCTGCCCAAAGAAAATGCAGGGCCTCTTTCTCCTGAGCACTGCGGCCAGTTAGGGGTTGGGTCAGGTCCCCCACCTGCTTCAGGTGGCAGAAGGAAGAGGGCATCTTGTCCTCAGCAATGCTGCCACATGTCAGATGAGAGGGATGTACAACCTGCTCTCCCTTTCTCACGCTCTCAGGGCCAGCTCACCCATGCCCCTGAGAACAGGGTCAGCTCTACTATGCTGCCCAGGTAAGGTGTAGGATCCTCACTCCTGATTGGTTCAGCTGGTGAGGGGCAGGACCAGTTCTCCCTGATGTTGCAGTAGGTTAGGGGTGGGGCCAACACTGTACCTCCCTATCCTCTGGGCCATTGGTGGTAAGGCCATCAACACAGATGGCAGCTGCAACAGGGTGATGTATGAATCCAGGCATAGGCATTGGCAGCAGCCCAGATCCAGATATCCCCATGGCCCTGAGTGGCAATCAAGCCACCCAGCTCAGGTACTCCTTGCCACTCTCACCTCTTAAGCTATGCCCCGGTCAACAGGAAACTAACCATTCTGTCTTTCTCTCCCACCATATACCAAACCATACCTTTGCTCACCATAAAGTGTGTAGCTGCACTGCTTGGTGTTTACTCCTCAGAGCCTGGGTGGGGAGGAGTGATCCAAGCCGGCGTGTGGTTTCTCTTGTTCCACTCAATCTGTCATGGTACTGGGCAGGACCATGCTTCCTCCTTGGAGCCTAGGGCAATCCTGCCCCAGCCTGTGTGCACAGAGACGGGGTGGGGGTGGGAGGTGGGGGGTGGGGGTGTCTCTTTGTCCTGTGCAGTCGCAGTTCCATCATTGGTCCTTAGGTTTCTAAGTGTGGCATCTTCATTGTGAAATTAAAAAGGCTAAAATGATTTGGTAAACAGGTTGAAGGGTGTAGTCGTAATACAGTTCTCTCCTCTCATTATCCAATTGAGTTTATTTTTCTTGTTTCTAATTCTGGTTTTTGATGCAAGGTCTCACATTATAGACAGGTCTGTCCTAGACATTGCCATATAGTCCAATTGGGCTCCAACACACACTGTCTTGGCTTGGATTTCTAAGCATTGGGACTGAAAGTGATCAACATCATTGGAACTCTTTGTATTTGTATTAATCCTGGTTCTGGGAAGAAACAATTTTTTCAAAAACATACTAAGGACTCTCTTTTCCACAGTGTCCCCCACCTCCATGATTACAGTTAATTACCTGTAGCCAAGTGTAGTCCAAAAACACTACATGGAAAATTGTAAATGAAATATTACATGAGCTTTAAATTTGGGGATAATCTAAGCAGCATCTCTTCTTTACCATAAACTTTCCTCCTCACATTTGTACTATGCATATACTGCTCAATAATCGCACAGAGCATCATGCTGTACCACCATGGTGCTTGTAATCAAATACCATCTAGTTTATGAAATAGTGGTTCCCAAACTCAAGAGTAACGATGTTGTCAATTCATACATAAGGAAGAGAAATGGGAAACCATTTCCTTTCATTGTAAACGTCTCAGCAGTTGAGAATATTGGCTGCTCTTCTACAGGACCTAGGTTTGATTCTTAGCATTCACATGGGGGTTCACATTCATTCAAAATTATAAAAGGCAGTCAGCTTGCATTGATATTTTCTGGTAGGGATTGAGAGGATCATAGATTGCTAATTTTTATGTTATATATGGCATTTTAAATTTATTTTGTTTGGGATGTAAAATGACCATTGTGTTTCGTAAATTTATCCCATATGATTATATAATGTAATCTATTTGAAAGTCATGCAGAGTAGTGTGTGCCTGCAATCCCAAATATCAAGGAGGCCAAAATAAGAGGATTGTGATTCAGAAGCTAGGCTGATCAAGGCAGTGAGTCCTCCTCTTTAAAAACAAACAAAATAAAGTGCCCAAAATTCCATTTTACTTGCTACTCTGTCTACTTTGCTATTGTATTTGAAGATTTCTTACACATGCAGCCATGGAGATCATTAAACTATATTCTTTATTTTTAAGACAGTTTTGTCTGGATTTGTTATTGTGGAAACTCTACTCATTGAGAATAGACTGGAAAAGAAAACCTCCTCTTTTTAAGTGTTTACAACAGATGGATATCAATTCTTCATTACATATTTGGTAGAATTCACCAGTTTAAAGAATTACTGAACAAAATTATTGAGAACAGGGACTTTTAATCAATGGAACTTCATTTTTCCTAATTTTGTATCCAACTTTGCCAGTTTTCAGCTGTTAAATGATTTTTTCTTTTTAAGTGAGTATTGCCTTCATTCCATAAATTATAAAAAAAACACTTGGTAAAAAGTTAAAATACTGATAAATGGTGCAGTTCTAATATTTGCACCATTGCTTTATGTTTTCAAGTTGATGTTTAATGTTTCAAGATATGCTTTAAAAATAAATGCTGTCAGCAATATTTCTTAAGCTTTTAAAATTAATTTCTTGACTTTTTGTTAAGTTTACATAAGAAAACTAATAAAGGTACCTCTAATGCTCTGATGTACAGAAGGAAAATATTGAAAAGCATGAAATTCAGTGTCTGCAAGTTGAAGTCTTAAAAAGTTTATATTTATTTGCACATGTATTTGTATGTGTCCCCCACCGTGTGTGTGTGTGTGTGTGAGTGAGTGTGAATGTGTGTGTATTTGTATACATACATGTGTCTACATGCATGAACACTGGCACATGGAGCAGTGGGCATGTGGGTACTAGAAGACAACTTGCTTCTCTCCTTCCATCATCTATGTTGGAGGGAGCTAACTCAGGTTGTTAAGTTTGGCAGCAAGCACCCTTACTCACTGAGTCAACTCACCAGACTTGCAACTTGAATTCTCGCTGCATCTTATGAATCATTGGGTGAAAAGGTAGCCCTATTTCACTGTGTAGAATCATCCCTATGGCAGCTCACTAGTACTTCTTAGCTAAATCCTCACTATCAACACATGCTTTCCTAGGTAGAGTTTGGATTTTAATTAATTTTTACTTGATGTAGCAATTTCTCCAAAAAATACCATTGAGGCTGAAATTACAGACGGATTTTGCAGGTAATAATTACAGTCACTAACAAAGCCCCCTTTCACAATCTCTCCCACAATACTAACTTAGAGAAACAAATACATTTAAATTCCCCAACTCTATTGCATTTATTTTCATAAATTGCATTACATTGAAACAAAACATCTGCGTTCTTTTTTTTCTTGCCTAAGTCTGATTACATTTAGATACTATGACAATCAACAGGCTGTGGAATGGTATGTTTATAGCAACATGGTATAACTAATTCAAGCAGCATTAGAGAGGAATTGAAATCTCTCTATTCTTTCTCTTGATTCAATTTTCAACCTGAAAACTCAAATGGAATTGCTTTGCTTTACGGCTTTTTAAAGTGATTACTGAGCTCAAAACATGCTCTCTGGTTCTGCAGGATCAGTGAGCAACATTTGTAAAGTGTTGCATCTAATTAGCAAACCCATTTCAGCTATACTCCTTAAATTGTTCTATTGCTGGATAAATTGTGCTTGACAGTACCAGATTCCATTTTACAATGTAATTTGGTGAAATATATGATTGTAGGTTCCTCTAAAGCAATATCTATTATTTAACATAACTTCAGCAGACAAAGCCATTATAAAGTCTAGGCATTTAATGTTTTATGGAAGAAATTTATGTTTTTTGTAGATAAGGATTACAGCAACAGGTCAAAAGAATTTCCTATGGCATGGCTTGTACTAGAAATGGGTTCAAGTGAGTATCAACACTGTAATTTTCACAGCTCATCAAATGGGAAATAAAGCTAGATTACTTGATAATAATAATTTAGAGGTGAAGGAGATGACCAATGATGATCCAGTCCAAATTCTGATTCTACACCCCTCTGCTATGTAATTAGGGACTAGCCATTTTATATTTGAAAATGTTCTATAACAAAATGTATCTCATGCTCATAGAGATCCTATTGCATCTCCAATCATGACAGAGACATAGCATTCTCACAGTAAAACCTTATATTCTAACCTAAGACTATATAGGGTCAAATCTCATTTTTGCTATCTCCTCCCTGGGTAACTGGCCACAGTTCATAATACCACTTTACTTCAATATTTTTATCTGTAAGCTGCACTCACACAAATATTAAGAAGTAAATATTCATATGCTGTTTGATTATTTTTTCAACTTGACCTAAGCTAAACGCATACGGGAAGGGGAAATCTCAACTGAGAAGACACTTTCATCAGATTGCTTGTTGTAAATTCAGTGGGTCATTTTTTTTACTGCACCTACATTATCCTTGCTCATGATATAGATTGAGAGTATACATGCTTCTAAAGAAGCATCTTTGCCAATGGAGCTTCCTAAACTTTAGGAAGAACAACTGAGTTAAAATGAAAACTAAATAAATAATGATCTTTCGGGAATCGGGATCATTTGTTTTTCTTGAGCACTGTATTTCTATCAAAGCTAGAGTTAATTGTCACCTGAAAACAATAAGGAATAATATAAAAAACTGGAATCTAGAGCACATTGTGTAAAGTACGAAGTGCCCTCTCTATATCAGTATGCTTTCTGGTCTCAACAAATATAATTTCAAGTTGCTTCAAAATAATTTTGTAAAACTAAAAGTTTGTACATATTATATAACCCTGTATAAATCCTTTAGATATTGTTATGACTTCTGGCAAGTGATATTCAGATGAAAACCTTGTTTATATCATATGTTTGAAATTAACATGAAAACAGAAAAAGAAAATTAAAAGTAACTCTAAAGTTACAAAGTAAAACAAAGTTATAAAACTTGTGATAGTGGATATCGATGAAACAATTCTGGGTCCAGAATACATATTTATTTCTTATGTAGTAACATTCATATATACATGCTAAGCAAGTAAACGATTTCAGATTTGTTAGAAACTGAGGAGTTCTGTAAGGCAAAGGACACAGTCCACAAGACAAAAATGGCATTGCACAGAATGGGAAAAGATATTCACCAACTCCACATCTCACAGACGGCTGATCTCCAAAATTTGTAAATAACTCAAGAAGCTAGTCTCCAAAATACCAAATAATCCAATTAAAAGGTGGGGTACCATACGAAAAGGAGAATTCTCAATAGAGGATTATAAAATGGCTGATTGATACTTGAGAAGTGCTCACCATCCTTAATCATGAGGGAAATGCAAATAAAAAGAACTCTGAGATACCATCTTACTCCTGTCAGAATGGCTAAAATAAAAAACACCAATGACAGTTAATGCTGGAGTGACTGTGGAGAAAGGGGAACATTCCTCCCTCTGGTGGGATTGCCAATTTATACAGACACTTTCAAAATCAGTATGGAGATTCCTCAGGAAAATGGGAGTCAGTCTGCAACAACACATAGCAATTCCACTCTTAGGCATATACTACAAGGACATCTGTTCCACTATGTTCATAGCATTATTTATTTTTTTATTTTTTCATTTTTTTTCATTTTTTTATTTTAAATAGCTTGTTTTACATGTCAATCCCAGTTCCCTCTCCCTCCCCTCCTCCCCCACTCCCCTTTCCCCCCACCCTCCCACCCTATTGCCAAATCCTTCCACATAGGGGATATCAGAGTCTGTCATTTTACTCTGGGTAGGGTCCAGGCACTCCCCTAAGAGTCCAGGCTGAGAGAGCATCCCTCTTTGTGCTATAGGCACACGAAGACTGTTTGTATATCAGGGATAGACACTGATCCACAGCTCAGGGCCCCATAGGTTGCCCAGGCCTTCTCGCTGACACTCACATTTGGGGGGTCCAGATCAGTCCCATGCTGGCCTCCCCACTGTCCGTCTGGGGTCCAAGAGCTCTCCCCTGTTCAGATCAGCTGTCTCTGCTGGTTTTGCCAGCCCATTCTTTGCCAATTTGCTCATCGCTCTTCTCTCTGTGTCACTGGGTTCCTTGGGTTCAGTTCAGTGATTAATTGTGTGTTTGCCTCTGCTTCCATCAGTCACAGGATGAAGGCTCCCGGATGGTTATAGACATCAAGTTCATTATCAGGAATGGGCATTCGAGGTGGTCTCTCCACTATTGCTTAGCTTGCCAATTGGTGTTATCCCTTTAGATCACTCGAGGTCGCTCTGGTGCCTGATCTGTATTCGATCCTATGATTCCCTCTTCCCCCTATTCTACCCCCACCCCCTCAACTTCCTGTTCCCCCATGACCAACTCTCTTCCTTTTCACCCCCTCTCTTCTTCCCAGGTCCCACTCCCCCCCACTCCTCGCCATGTTCCCCATCCATTCAGAGGATCTTGTCTCAATCCTCTTCTCTTGGGTACTATGCATATATGCATATCTTTTAGGTTCTTTCCTGTTTCCCAGACTCTCTATCAGTGGAAGTGCAAACTGGCACTATCCTGATCCATGTCTAAATTCCATATATGAGTGAGTACATACCATGTTTGTCTTTTTGCGACTGGGTTACCTCACTCAGGATGGTTTCTTCCAGTGCTATCCATTTCCCTGCGAATTTCAAGATTCCATTATTTTTTTCTGCTGAGTAATACTCCATTGTGTAAATGTACCACATTTTCTCTATCCACTCTTCAGTTGAGGGGCATCTAGGTTGCTTCCAGGTTCTGGCTATTACAAATAATGCTGCTATGAACATAGTGGAGCAGATGCCCTTGTTGTATGAACTTGCCTCATTTGGATATATGCCTAAGAGTGGAATTGCTGGGTCTTGTGGTAGATTAATTCCCATTTTCCTGAGGAATCTCCATACTGATTTCCAAAGAGGCTGTATGAGTCGGCACTCCCACCAGCAGTGGAGGAGTGTTCCTCTCTCTCCACATCCTCTCCAGCATAAATTGTCTTCGGTGCTTTTGATTTTAGCCATTCTGACAGGAGTAAGATGGTATCTCGGAGTTGTTTTGATTTGTATTTCCCTGATGGCTAAGGATGTTGAGCACTTTCTTAAGTGTCTCTTGGCCATTTTAGCCTCCTCTATTGAGAATTCTCTATTTAGTTCTGTACCCCACCTTTTAATTGGATCCTTTGGTGTTTTGCAGACTTGTTTCTTGAGTTCTTTGTAAACTTTGGAGATTAGCCCTCTGTCAGATGTAGGGTTAGTGAATATCTTTTCCCATTCTGTGGCCTGCCTTTTTGTCTTTTTGACTGTGTCCTTTGCCTTACAGAAGCTTTTTAGTTTCAGAAGGTCCCATTTGTTAATTGTCGATCTCAGTGCCTGTGCCACTGGTGTTATGTTTAGGAAGTAGTCTCCTGTACCAACTCGTTGAAGAGTATCTCCCACTTTCTCTTCTAAAAGTTTCAGTGTGGCTGGATTTATGTTGAGATCTTTGATCCATTTGGACTTAAGTTTGTACAAGGTGATAAACCTGGATCTATCTGCAGTCTTCTGCATGCCAGTACCCAGTTATGCCAGCACCACTTGTTGAAGATGCTTTCTTTTTTCCATTGTACAGTTTTAGCTTCTTTGTCAAAGATCAAGTGTTCATAGGTGTGTGGGTTAAAATTAGAGCTTTCAATTCGGTTCCATTGGTCTACCTGCCTATTTTTGTGCCAATACCAAGCTGTTTTCAGGACTATAGCTCTATAATAGAGCTTGAAGTCAGGTATGGTGATGCCTCCTGAAGTTCCTTTATTGTATAGGGATGTTTTAGCTATCCTGGGCCTTTTGTTTTTCCATATAAAGTTGATTAATGTTCTTTCCAGGTCCTTGAAGAATTGTGATGGAATTTTGATAGGGATTGCATTGAATCTGTAGACTGCTTTTGGCAAGATTGCCATTTTTATTATGTTGATCCTACCAATCCAAGAGCATGGGAGATCTTTCCATTTTCTGGTATCTTCTTTGATTTCTTTCTTTAAAGACACAAAGTTCTTGATATACAGGTCTTTAATTTCCTTGGTTAACATTATCCCCAGATATTTGATGCTGTTTTTGGCTATTGTGAAGGGTGATGTTTCTCTGATTTCTTTCTCAGTCACTTCATCATCTGTATATAATAGGGCCACTGATTTTTTTGAGCTTACCTTGTATCCTGCCACATTGCTGAAGGTGTTTATCAGCTCTAGGAGTAACCTTGCGGAGTTTTTTGGGTCACTTATGTAAACTATCATATCATCTGCAAATAGTGAAAGTTTGATTTCTTTTCCTATTTGTATCCCCTTTATCTCCTTTTGTTGTCTTATTGCTGTAGCTAGAACTTCAAGTACAATATTGAAGAGATATGGAGAGAGTGGACAGCCTTGTCTTGTTCCTGATTTTAGAGGAATTGCTTTGAGTTTCTCTCCATTTAGTTTGATGTTAGCTGTTGGTTTACTGTATATTGCTTTTATTATATTCAGGTACATTCCTGTTATCCCTGATCTCTCTAGGACCTTTATCATGAAGGGGTGCTGGATTTTGTCAAAGGCTTTTTCAGTATCTAGTGAGATGATCATGTGGTTTTTCTTTCGCAGATTGTTAATATGGTGGATTACATTGATAGATTTTCTAATGTTGAACCATCCCTGCATTCCTGGGATGAAGCCTACTTGATCAAGGTGGATGATTTTTCTGATGTGTTCTTGAATCCGGTTTCCGAGTATTTTATTGAGTATTTTTGCATCGATGTTCATCAGGGAAATTGGTCTATAGTTCTCTTTCTTAGTTGTGTCTTTGTGTGGCTTGGGTATCAAGGTAATTGTAGCCTCGTAGAAAGAGTTTGGCAGTGAGCCTCCTGCTTCTATTTTGTGGAATACTTTGAGGAGTATTGGAATTAGCTCTTCTTTGAATGTCTGGTAGAATTCTGCACTGAAGCCATCTGGGCCTGGGCTTTTTTTATTTGGGAGACTTTTGATGACTGCTTCTATTTCATTAGGGGTTATAGGTCTGTTTACATTATTTATCTGTTCTTGATTTAGTTTTGGCAAGTGATATCTATCCAGGAAATTGTCCATTTCATTTAAATTTTCAAATTTTGTGGAGTACAGATTTTCAAAGTATGCCCTGATGATTCTCTAGATTTCCTCTGAGTCTGTTGTTATGTCCCCTTTTTCATCCCTGATTTTGTTAATTAGCATGCTCTCCCTCTGTCTTTTGGTTAGTTTGGACAGAGGTTTATCTATTTTGTTGATTTTCTCAAAGAACCAACTCTTATTATTATTAGGATTTCTACACCCACTTGTTTCTTGGGACCGTTTGATTGGAAGATCTTTTCCCAACCCTTTACTCTGAGATAACGTCTGTCTTTGATGTTGAGATGTGTTTCTTGTATGCAGCAGAAGGAAGGGTTCTGTCTTCGTATCCATTCTGCTAGTCTGTGTCTTTTTATAGGCAAGTTAAGGCCGTTGACATTGAGGGATATTAATGACCATTGATTGGTGATCCTTGCTTGTGTTTGATTTATTGTTAGTGAAGTTATTTTGTGTAGTTTCTCCTCCCTTTTTCTTTTGGTGCTTTGTAAAGTGTCATTATATATTGCCTGTGTTTTTTTTGTTTGTTTGTTTGGTTGGTTGGTTAGTTTGGTTTTTCCTGACAGGCTTTCTCTGTATTGTTTTGGAGCAGGCCTGGAACTTGCTCAGTAGACCAGACTGGCCCCGAACTCACAGATCCTCCTGTCTCTGCCTCCCAAGTGCTAGGATTAAAGGCGTGTGCCACCAACACCTAGCCTGCAGCATTATTTGTAATAGCCAGAACCTGGAAACAACCTAGATGCCCCTCCACTGAAGAGTGGATAGAGAAATTGTGGTACATTTACACAATGGAGTACTATTCAGCAGAAAAAAAAAACAATGGAAACTTGAAATTTGCAGGCAAATGGATGGCACTAGAACAAACCATCCTGAGTGAGGTAACCCAGTCACAAAAACAGAAACATGGTATTTACTCTCTCATATATGGATTTCAGAAATGGAGCAAGAGAGTGCCAGAATACAATCCCACTAGCAGAGAGTCTGGAGGACTCTAAGAGAGATATACATGATACCCTGAAGAAGAGAAATGGGACAGGATCTCCTGAGTGGATTGGGAGCATGGGGGAGGGGAGTGGGAGCTGGGAAAAAGAGGGGGAGAAAAGGAGGGGAGTGGAGGACATGGGGGAGCCAGAAGGTTGAGTCAGGGTAAGAACAGAGGAGAGCAGGATGAGAGATACCATAATAGAGGGAGCCATTATAGGTTTGAGGAGAGATCAGGCACCAGTGAGATTTCCAGAGATCTACAAGGATGACACCAACTGGAAATCTAAGCAATAATGGAAAGGCTACCTTAAATGCCCTACCCCGATAATGTGATTGACAACTTCCTTATATGCCATCCTAGAGCCTTTATCCAGTGGCTGATGGAAGCAGAGACAGATACTTACAGCTAAACACTGAACTGAACTGGAAACCAGTTGAGAAGAGGAGTGATGAGCAAAGGAATCAATACCTGGCTGGTGAAATCCACAGAGGCAGCTGACCTAAACAAGTGGGAAAGCATGGACCCCAGACTGAAGACTGAGAGGCCAACAGGGGACTGATCTAGACCGCCCCCTCCACCCACCCTCCCAACCTAGGTGTCAGAGAGGGGGCCTCACTTGACCCCCTTCTCCTGTGGACCTCACAGATCATCCACTTCTAACCTCCTTTTTTTCTCCTGCTTGCCACACTGGTTGCTTTGTCCCAGACCCAATACAAGCAGACACTCCATGCTAACCCAGGGGCTGCTCCTGCCAGAGAAACAAGTAGGCTGTTGGTGAAAGCACACTTCTCCTTCTGCTCCTCTAAAACCAATCTTCTCAATTTCATCCCAGCTCTGTAGTAGAAAACCTGCTGCATTCTCCCTTTCCTCTCTGAACCCATCCCCAATAGAAGGCAGAGATCTCCCCCAAACTTCCTTCCCCCAGTTCTTACCATTAACTCAGCCTCTCACACCAGAGAGCACACACAAGCTGAGCAGACCAGGGAAAAGGACCACAAAAAATTCCTACCAAGCAACACATAGCCAGTATACTCTCTTAAAATCCAGGGGTGAAGTAGAAACCAAGGAACAAAACACTCACTTAACATAGACAAAAGCAGATATCATTACCTAAACCTATAGTTATCTCAGTCCCAGATGCCTAGATGCCAGCACAAAAACACAGTAACAGTCAGGATATATGTCTAAAGGGAATCTCAGCACCCTGTCACAAGAGGCACTGAATATATTAAGATATCTGAAGTTCAAGAAAAAGACCCTAAAACACCTGCGTGAAGATGATATATTCACTTATAAGTGTAGTAGCCATTAAGTAAATGATAATCAAACTACAATACACAGACCCAGAGAAATTAGGTAAGGACAAGAGCAGGTGAATCAGGTTGGGAGGAAATTGGGTAGAAGGAACGAATGCAAAAAAAAAAAAAGAACAAGAACAAGAAAAATGAAAATGTTTTTATTTTGACTTATTCTTATGGTACTGTGGTCCTACTTACATTTACAATACCATATAAAGTGTTATTGTGGTCCTTTTCACATCTGAGAGCTAAGGTTCAAGCAAGTTAAATTTCCTTAAGAAACACAACTAACAGATGGTTAAGTAATCAAATTAAAGCATCTAGGCACCAAAGGCTAAGATCTTTTCAGTACTTCAACTTGATTTCTTTCATCAAAGAATCATACATATACTCTGTTTTATGCATCTTCTAGAATCATGTCCTTCTCTTAGAATGAATAAATCATAATGGAGTATAACTTTTCAAAACTGTCCTCGTCATCCTCTGAGGACAGATATCCTGCACCTATCGTGTCCTTTATCTAATTAAACTGCTTATTTGTGAAAGTGTATTTTTTGATTGTCAATAAATTATAGGCAAATTTAATTGCATTTGGGTTATTTTTGAAACAGCAAAAAATCTGTTTGTCATTTTTGGTGCTTTTCTTAGCTCTATAAAATTAATTAAATTACAGTTTTTCTCTGGCTGCAGAGCACTGAACTTTGGATGCCTGCTTTTGTTCATAAATTAAAAGTACAATGTTAGAGTTTTCTTATAATTCTGAGCTTGATACATATAGAGAGTAAAGAAAACAGCAAAAATTAAAGTAATAAAGCCTTCCTTTACAAAAGCTTTTGGCTAATATACCTTTCTTTCTTTGAAAATGACCTTGGCTGTATCTTTCATGCTTCCTTGCTTTCAGTATAAGATGCATAATTCATGCAGCAATCAATTAGTTGACTGTGGAGCCTGTTACATGATGAAATATTCTGTATAAATCATTGTTGGCAAAGTTGCTAGAACAATTAATAAGGTAGGAAATCTATGGGAATCACTTCAAAGGCAACAGAGGTTCATGAAAATCTAATCAGTTTCCTATATCACTTGGAAAGAAATTGCACAGAAAGAAAATACAGGATATCATTTAATCACCATGTCTTATAAACAGTTTGACCAAAATGATATTATTTGTTGTTTTTATAAACAAGAACAAATGCCTAATGTAACTGGCTCATTTATTTGGTTTAAGACTTTGAATAATTGTATCATTCTGTGAATCAAAGTAAAGCCACCAAAAAGGAATTCCTCCATGTGAAGCACTGATAATCTAGTCATGGTATCTTCATATGTAAGTCTCTCACCAGTCCCATGAACCCAGAGAATGGACGACAAACAACTTCAAAATGCAAATCGACTCAACACTGATTAATAGAGCTTCAAATGCTGTTAATTGTTTCCATATGTGTCATCTATAATCTAAAGAGCCAGAGAGATTCAATCTGTCTGTTTCTTAGAAATGGACAAAACACCAGACTTTTCTATGTAAAGAACTCATATAGAGTAATTAGTGGGTATCTTTATGTTATCTGTTTTGTAGATTACACATTTTACTTTTATATAGAGAGATTAAATATGTAAATATAGATGTAAAAATAGAATACACACAAAATTGGCAGAAGTGGGGGGTCTTTGAGAAGAGAAATGGAAAGATAGGGTAGAAGGGGATTCAGTCTTATATGTATACACCTTACCTTTTCAAGCCTTTTTTTTCCATTTTGTTATGCTTTCTAAAAACAATGAATGTAATTAGCTATGTAGAATTAGCTCCAAAGAAGCAGATAATTCAAAATCAGCTTTTTATATCCATCTTATTTCTTCAAAAATTACATTAAACAATCCATCATTAGCCTATTGATGTGATATGTAATTTCATTACGCACTAAATCATTATGTATCATTCTATTTTAGGACTCAAAAACATAGTCTAAGGCCGAAGAAATAGTGTTTTGAATATTCCTAAATTAATAATTCAAACAAAGTTGAAATCTCATCTATGATTATTATAGTGACTCAAACTTGGAAACACATCTAAATCACCTGAAGGAATGTATTCGCTTTCAGATTTTGATACACTGGGTCTGAGTTAGACTGATAATGTGAGCATGTCAGGGGTTTACTGGCAGGTGTCTCATATCACTGAATTCAAACAGAGTTTCAGAAGTGATGCAGCCTGGGATGCACCTTATTTATCCTTACTTAATTTCTATGGAGGGCAGCCTTTTCGTCTATTTATTTTTCTGTTCCCTTATTTTTTGATCTACTTAGATTGTTCCAAAGTGTGCAAAGTTTTACTGGTCTAATGTAGTGATTCTGAAACCTACTTCAACGTTGATCTTTGCTGTAGAACTTTAAAAATATGTTAACAGGTCTAGCTCAGGCTAGTTTAAGCAAATAAGAATTCCTAGAGGAGGACATATGCAGGCAGATATTTAAATCCTTATTATTTGCATGTGCAATTAAGTTTGTGACCCCACTGAATAGATGAAGCAGAGAAGTAGAATTGATAAAGGAATGGACAAAATACAAACCAAAGTTTTTTTTAAATCCCCTATGCAATTTTATAACATATTACCAATATACTATAAATATATGCACAAATATAGTATAAAATATGCACAAATGAAACGTATATGAATGATCATCTTACCCATCTACAAACACAACATGGAAGGAGATAATAATGATTAGAAAACTTGGTCCAGATGGCCTTCACTGCCATCTGGGACCATGGTGACATCCAGGCCAAGGCTGTTGCCTAAGATCATCACTGGGTTCATGGTCTTACTACAGTCAGTATCCATGCCATGTTGCCACTGAAGGCCACATAGATGCCCAGGGTCTGGGTCACCACTTGTGGCCATGAGTATGTTCAAGGGCCATGCTGCCTACAGAGACATCCTGGTCAGAGATGCTTGTGCTGTCACCTGGGACCATGATGTCATCTGGACCAGGACTGCTACAGAGGGTGATGTCTGGGTCCATGGCTCTACAGTAACAAGAGTCTCAGTTGATGTGAGGGCTCCTGTAGGTCTGCAGGGCTCTAGCCACCTGGGACCATGTTGATGCCCTGGGGCTATGTTGCACATACCCAAAAGATGCAAATTCATGCAACAAGGACATCTGTTCCACTATGTTTGTAGCAGCATTACTTGTGATAGCCAGAACCTGCAAGCAACCTAGATGCCCCTCAACTGAAGAGTAGATAGAGAAAATGTGGAACATTTACACAATGGAGTATTACTCAGCAGAAAAAAACAATGGAATCTTGAAATTCTCAGGTAAATGGATGGCACTAGAAGAAACCATCCTGAGTGAGGTAACCCAGTCACAAAAAGACAAACATGGCATGTACTCACTCATATATGGATCAGGATAGTGCCAGTCTGTACTTCCACTGACAGAGAGTCTGTGAAACAGGAAAGAACCTGAGAGAAATATGCATAGTAGCCCAGAGAAGAGGAATAAGGCCCACTCTTGACTGTCGACTTTACTGCTGTTGGGTCCCTAAGAAGAAACTCAGGACAAATGGCTTACTGAGGTTCCTATCAAAATACCAAAGCTGGCCATCAGGCTCTCCCAGTATCAAAAATACATGTTATAGAGTCGTAGCTTCTCACCTGACCCCCTACCCTAAACCACCCCACCCCCTCAGCTTCCTTTCTCTTCCCCCAGCTTCTCTTTTTACTATGTGTCCCAGCATTTTGGCCACATAGTTTCTTTGTCCTCTTGGCTCCACTCTTGGTTCTTCATTTGATGAAAGATAATTACAATGAAAACTTTAAGACTCTACTGAAAGAAGTTGAAGATACTGATAGATGGCAAGTCCTTTTATCTTGTGAATTAATATTATGAGAATGGATATAGTGCCAAAAGCAATCTACAGATTCTATGCAATCAGCACCAAAACCCTAACACCTACATGTAAGTTAAATTGTTCTAAATAAATATAAAATCCCCAACAGAAAAGTCAATGCTGGAAACATCAAAATACATTATCATCAACTAGATTACAAAGCTTTAGCAACACAATGAACAAGGTACTGGTAACAAAAAAAACAAATAAAGAAATAGAAAAGACATTGACATAAATGGAGTAGTGCAAAAGACTCATAATAAACTCAGATACTATAGAATGTTGGTTATCAATCTGTGGGTTGTGACCTCTTTGAGGGGGGTCAATGACCCTTTCTTAGGGGTCACCTAAGACTATCAGAAACACTAATACATTACAATGTGTAGCAAAAGCAAAATTACAATTATGAAGTAGTAGTGAAAATAATTTTGTGGTGGGTGGGTCACCATAACATGAGGAACTGTAACTTTAAGAAGGTTGAGAACTACTGCTTTGGAACCTAATTTATGACAAAACTGAATATAGTAAACAAATATAAATACTGACAAGAACTCAATGTTAAATGAAGATGGAATTTAAAATCTTAACATTAAGCAACCCCACTTCCTGATAATGACCCATAACTACCACATATGACCATGCTACATAGGCTATTCAATGGTCTAGTCTGAGGCAGCCTAAAAATCTTGTATTTGACACAGTACTAGTGAAGGAAGTCTACATGTCCAGGTCTCATTGCAAAAACACAAACTGTATCATAGTCCAAGACAGTATATCTGTCACCAATCTACCAATCTTACAGAACTGTTCTTCGGTGAGAATTACTAGATGAACCCTAGGAAACAGACCTCAAAAGAACAATCATAAACGTTATTTAGAGGGGCATGTTGAGACAGGGTTTCACTGCCTTTGCCTTTTAAGTGCTGGAAATAAATGTACATGCCACTATGCACAGCAGCAATCATAAACTTTATTGAAGATGTCAAGGTGTTTACAGAAGAATACACAGTCAATTAACTTAAAGAGAACTGCAATATTTTTGCCTGATGATGCAGAAGAAAATACAAATGGTGGCAGGATGTAAAATCAATTAGAGTGATGTTCTGTTGTGAGCATCACAAGGCACAAAAGACATATATTTTGTTCCCTCTTTTTGTTTGTTTGCTTATTTTCTTGCCTGTACAGTGAAAGAGTGATAATAGAAGCAAAAGTGGAGGAAAGTAACAAACGTATGGCTGTACATTGGCACATACATATTTTAAAAATATCTAGCCCTCTTCTGGACACTATAAGCCATCAAACAAAAGGCCCAACGCCTATACCCATGCACACTCTGATTGCTCAGAGCATTTTAAAGGAATACAGAATTGTGGGAGGGAAAAGTGGTTGTGGGTGTATAGGAGGAGTTGGAGTACAGGGAACAGAGATGTATTTGATCAAAAATACATTTTATGTATATGTGAAATTCTCAAACAATAAATATTAATACATTATTTAAAGTACCATAAATACTTGGGGTTGGACTTTTCTGTTCCACCAGCCAGTTCCCAAGTAACCACACAGAGACGTATATCTTATCTATCCTCTGTCATGCAGTGGTACTTTCTTCAGTGTGGCATGTTAATCTACCCCTTCATCTGCATCTTGCTCATGACTCCTCAGATTGTGCCCTGCTTCTTCCCAGCATCCCCCTAGTCTGTTGTTCCTGCCCAGTCTCTTCCTGCCCAGCTAGAGGCCAGTCAGCTCTTTATTAACCAATGAGAGTAAAGCATATTTACAGTGTGTAAACATTGTTCAACAGCAAATCCGTATCCTTGAAATGTTAACATCAAAATTCTCTCATACAGTACCAATATATAATCCCTTACATTTTTAGGGCAAAACTATTTTTATATTGAACAGCGGGTGATATCCTAGGAAATCAGCTTTGAATACCACAGTAAAGTAACTGAATTCAACATCAGTGTTTTTTTTTCCAACCTACTCATCTTCTACCATATTGAAAATAAAAATAATACCATGTCGTCAAATAGTTTACTTTCTTGCACAATGTATCTGCTCTAAACAAATACCAGGTTATTTTAATTTTTTGTTTTTTTTTGTTTTTGTTTTACAAGACAGGGTTTCTCTGTATTGTTTTGGAGGCTGTCGGTCCAGCCCAGCCTGGAACTCACAGAGATCCGCCTGCCTCTGCCTCCCGAGTGCTGGGATTAAAGGCATGAGCCACCACCACCCGGCTATTTTAAATTTTCTCAATTGTCCTATTGTAATTTTACAAATAAATTTATTTTCCTTTAATTTTATGACACAAATTTTCACATATGCCATTGTATGGAGGTAAAGGTAACTGCTAGGAGGCATCTGAATACTGTAGCATCTGTTACATTTACACTCGGCAACACAAACTTCATTGGATTATATGAAACATACCTCACTAATTATTGAAGAGTGATAGCTGTGGTAATTGTCATTTTATTAGATAGAACTATAAAAAGCTACATTTATCCTACATTGGAACACTTTTAACTTAACAACTAATTTATAATATGTGTTTATGTGTCTTGTAGCTAAGTTCATATGAAGAGAATAAATATTTTTCAATTACAAATTTGAAATTTGAAGAAAATACTTGTATATTTGAATGGGCATATACTTTTATATGTACATGCATGCATGAAAATAAAATCTTTCTTGATAATTTATAGGAAAAAGTTTTATGTTTTTAGTGAATATTCTTATTTAAATTATTTCTTTTATTTGGTAGATTATAGTATAACATCATTCTTTCCTTCCATTTTCTCCCTCCAAATCCTCCAATATATCCCTCCTTGCCTTCTTGAAAATTCTTGGTATTTCTTTTCATTAATTGTCATTACATATACTTAAATACATAAAAGAACCTCTCAGCTCATATATTATTTGCATGTATATGTTTTTAGAGCTGACACATTGATATTGGATATCTTAATTGTGTGTTCTTCCCTAGAGAAGATTATTTCTCCCATTCTATTTTTATCTCTCTCTTAACTACTATTCAGTTCTATCTTATCTACTTCCAAGATAAATAGTTATTTAATATCTGCTAAGAGCTTGATGCTATATTAAGTGCTATTTTCAAAGTGAATCTTACACCATATCTAGTAGGTGAAATCATCTTCATTTTATGGATAAGAAAATCACATCCCAGAGAAACCCAATAATTTACCCAATTATATTATCTAATTCTGAGGCCACTGTGTATTGTCACACAGGATGTATATTGTACAATTCATGGAATATTATTGAGTTGACTTATTACATAACTGCTACTCATTGGTGTGGTGTCATCCAGTGCAACAGTTACATATGTTTCTTGAAATTCTTTTCATTTTATGTTACTATGTTTCTACACTACTAAATTATTTATATAAATATAAGATATATAGATAAAAGTTGTGAAAAGAAAATTATGAGAGGTGATTTTTGCATTGTTCTTCTTGGAAAAACAACTGATGTTTCTACCTAATTGTTTTACATAAGATAATCCTTAAAGCATTCTACTTATACTTCCATTTGCTTTGCTTTGGCTATGTCAAAAAAAAACATATGCTGTTCTAATCCTCACCCTTATGTGTTAACGGTATTGGAAATTAGACATGAAAAGATATTAGATTAAGCTATTTGGGTGAGGTCCCATAATGATATTAGAGGCTAATAATAAGAAGGAACACCATGTCTGGCATGTCTCATCATGTGATGCCTTCCATTATGACATGATGATGCTGGAAGTATTAATAGATGTAAAGAAAATGCCAGCTCCATGTTCTTAAACTTACAGACTTTATAAGTTTAAGCCAAATGAATTCCTATCTGTTATATTTCCTGATCTCATCAATTCTTATAGCAATAAAAAATGAACTGGTGCCCTTACAAATAATAATTTAAGATAGTTTTATTTCACCTAAGTTTAAACTTAACTATTGTCATGGGCTACATTGATTATACATATGTAATATATATATATGCTTATAAATACATGTACATTATATATATATGTATATGTATACATTATATTACTCTGTTACCTATGTAGGGAAGTGTAAATGATTTTTTTCACACTGTGAATAAAACATATACAAATATTTAAGTTGGAACCTGCTTGAAAAGAAAGTGAGTTTAGCAGTTTAACCTACTTATAAGTGTCTCAATTTATTCAAAATTAGACATCTACAATTAAATACACGCATACTGTGCTTTCCAAAGAAGAGACGTTCATGTGGTGAACATCTGCAGTGATATGGTTAAATGAGCAAAGACAATTTGAAGGCATTTGTTGTCCTAATTCCTACCAAGTTGACAGAAAATGCCCCAAACTACATATCCAGAATGCACTAATAAGCTAATTAGAGCATAACAAGTCTTTGCCAAGTAACTTCATAAAGAGAACTGTAAGTATGTTTGAACAACACTCATGAGTATTCCTCAGTAAATGTGCAAACTCATTGTGTGAAATAGTGTTAAGTACTGGCAACTCTGTGGAGTATAATTCTCTCATTAGTACTTAGGACTCTGAGGTTTGGAATGAAGGGAAGAAGATTTTTCCTGAAACTATGTGAGCCCCCAGGTAGCTCCTTATTTAGTTTCTGCTCAGAATAATCTATCTACAGCTATATTTTTTAGATCTTCATTTATAGCACATATTCAAGAAAAGATTCCTGGGCTTTATTGTTATCAACAAATTCATTTGGTCATTACTCTATTAAGTTTTTGAAAGTTCTCTTTACTGAAAAATTCCTTTCCTTCAATTAAAGACAGCAGAATAACAAGTTTATGAGGTAAATCTAACAACCTCTGAGGAGACACTGAAATTTGCTAATTAGTGAACTAATTACAATATGCTAATGGAATTTGTGAATCTTAAAGTTGTCAATGAGAAACAGAAAAGTGTCTCATAATAAGTATTAGTAATTAAGAATGAAGAAGCATTCAGCAAAATATTCTATTTGTTACTAAGTGTTTGCAGAATTACTTTGAACACATTTAACCATATAGCTCATATAAAGATAATATGCAGTATATAAAAATTAAAAATAACATCTTTGTACAGATAAAAATTAGAATCATAGTAGAAACAAGGCTACATAAATTATGGAACCCTAATGCTGTATAGATAAACATGGAAATTTTATTTTTTAATTTTTGATTTTTGAAATTTTCACACATATATACAATATACTTTCATCATATCCACAAGGGGGGAGGTCTTGGACCCCAGACTGATGGCTGAGAGGCCAGCATGGGATGGATCCAGACCCCCTGAATGAGGGAGTCAGTGAGGAGGCCTAGGCAATCTATGGGGCTTTGGGTAGTAGATCAGTATTTATCCCTGGTACACAAACGGACTTTGGGTGCCCATCCCACAACGAGGGATGCTCTCTCAATCTGGACACTTGGGGGAGGGCCATAATGAAATGAGAGACTCTAGAGATTCCCCATGGAGGGTCTTGCCCTCCCTGGGGAATGGAGTGAGGATTGGGTGGGGGACTGGGAGGGGCTGGTGGGGGGGAGTGGATGTGGAGGGGAGGGAGAGGGAACTGGAATGGACATGGAAAGCAAGCTTGTTTCTAATTTAAATATATAATTGAAAAGTGTTTTTAAAATTTCACACATATATACATTATATTTTCATCATATCTACCCCTACATCCTTTTTCTATTCTTTCCAACTCTGGCATGCCTGGCATATGGAAAGCCTTAAAGATACAGAAATGTTTATGTTCAAGTAGCAACCATCAGAGCTGTGTCTATTTCAGCTTACAAGTATTTTGTAGGGTGAAGCCTTTTCCTTGCCAGCCTCTTTGGGTTTTCCCCACCAGTCGCCTAGTCTCTGCTGTGTTGTAGTCCCCAAATAACACACAAGACGCTGTACTAATTATGAAGCTTTTGGCAGTTTTCTTAGTTTCTTACTGGCTATCTCTGACAAGTATTTACCCTATTAATGTTAATCTAATTATTTTTCTTACCTGAGAAAGGGTCTGGACCTCTTATTCCTATGGTGGCTACATGATGTCTCCCTGTGCTTCTCTTTCCCAGAAACCTCTTCGACTCCTAGTCCCACCTATCTTGCTTCCCTATTGGCCAACAGTGCTTTATTCAACAACCATTAAGAGACAGGTTTACAGAATGGCAACTCCCATCATCTCCTCTTTGCTGTCTATATAAAAGAAGGGTTTTAACTTTAACATAGTCAGATTATGTATAACAGAACAGTTATCAAGAAAGAACATAGTTATAATATAATATTTTGTTCATTAACATTTTGTAAGATTTAAAGAAAGTATCATCTATCCTATCTTTGTGAGTCTAAAGTCTTATATGTAACTTATCTTTTATAATAACTAAGGAAAACTATGATTATAACTATCTGCCTTCAAATCCATCAAAGACCACGGAAGGATAATATATAAACACTAGACTTGACAGAGATATCTTGCTATCTGGACAGTTACCTGAAGTTCCTCTGTAATGTTGGGGCATCCATCTTCAACCCATAGGCCACAGTGTGTCCAGAAGACTTCTCAGCAAAGCAGGAAATTTCAAACTGTCCATCTGCATTGGCAGTCTGTCATTAATTTTTCTGTGTCTTGTAGAAAATCTCGTAGACTCTTCCATGAAGCAGGAACCCTGAAGGACTGTTTGAGTTCCTGTGGGTTCTACATATACAGTTTATACAGCAACATTCAAACAGTCTAGGCAAGAGCAGTTTCTTGCCCAAATGGCTAATCTTGCATGTTGAAAGCAAACTCCATAACGAATTTCTTCATTGCCAATCTTACTCTCAGACATAATTGATGTGTCAGAAGCAGAGATTTCTCATTGTCAAGAAAAACCCTAAATCATTTTAAATGCCATTTTCTGAAGGTCTTTGAAAGGTTTGATGACTGTCTATCTCAAATATATCTCTGTATATCTAGAAAACCTAACTAACCTAACTATAAGTTCTATTACAGGTATTTATCTATAATCTTACTTAATTATGCATTATGTTTTAAAAGATCAATATAAACACAATACTTAATCAAGAGGAGAAATACACATATCACAAAATTGACCTTGAATTTGTATCAATAAATGAAAAACCATACTAATACAAAGTATTCATTTCCATACCATAATTCCCCTCTTACCTTCAAAAGGAGATTGGTTGTGATCCTTAACCAATTATAAGCAACTCCATTCAAATGAAAACAAATATTTATAAACAATATGGGAATTTGGGCGTTGTTCATTCCAAACTGCTTCGTGCTGCATGGGGGCACTGTTCATACCATGGGGATCATGACAAAACTCAGAAACCTGTATAAGTCCTTATTTTCTGGGTCTGTAAGGCTGCATCATCTTAGCTGTTTTACATGTTGAATCACTTGGGCCACTGCTTGCAGGTGTCTTGGTTCATCAAACCACAGAAGCCTGGAAGGAATCCACAGCTTTCCATTTTCTGTGGAAACAGAAATAAAATATCTTTTACAAAGTAACATATCCTTATACTTAAATTTTAAAGTCAAGGCCTTTTTCAAAAGATATAAGTTGAATTAATTTAGCAGCATTTATAATCACGTGTACTTTAGCAGTGTTCCTTTAGCAATCAAAAAACTGAAAAACACAATAGCAAACAGTATCCAGACTCTCTGTGTATTTGCTATCTTTACGTGGCTTATTTATTTATCTATTATTACTCTATTTCTTTTATTTTTTTATTTATTTATTTCTCTGAGACAGGGTTTCTCTGGAAATCTGCGTGCCTCTGCCTCTGGAGCAAATCTTACCTGCGTATGTCACCACAGCCGGCTTCTCTATTTATTTACCACTATGCCGTTTCTTTTTCTCTCTCAATTCTACATATATTTTTAAACACACTGTAAACCTTTAGAGGTTTTTCTTCATCCAAGTCTGACTTTACTGTAAATCTTTATGTTTTTCTGGCCATGTGTATTATCTGCTAAAACCACGGCTTTTTAAACTGCAGTTTTTCCAAGATGGAGGGTGTAAGCATGACTCCAGCCCATTGCCTCAGTCTATGCTGACATCCAGCAAAAGCTACCGGCTTGGAGATATGGTCACTGCCACTTCCAACTGTATGTACACACCTTTCAATTATTATCAGAGCCTCTTAAAAGAACCTTGCTGGGTTTTTTTTCTGCTGAGTCAGGAAGACTCCCTTAAGTGAGCCTCATGTCTCCTTGTTGCTAGCAACACAGAGACCAATGAGAAAAATGCTGCTACCAAGAAGCTGTGCTTCTCTCTGTTATTTTGTTTCTAAAATTCCTTTTAAGCTTTTGTCATTCTATGTGGAAATTCATCCCACATGCTGACACCATTATGTAGAGTGTTGCCTTCCCAACAGCCTGGTTCCAGAGCCCCATCAGTCCCAAATGGACACACAGTAGGCTATATTAATTATGAAGCTGTTGGCAGTTTGCTTGGTTTCTTACTGGCTATCTCTGACTTAAGTATTTACCCTATTATTGCTAATCTAATTATTTCTCTTACCTGAGAAAGGGTCCAGACCTCTTATTCCTATGGCAGATACATGATGACTCCCTGTGCTTCTCTTTCCCAGAATCATCCTCAACTCCTAGTGTCACCTATCTTGTTTCCCTATTGGCCAACAGTGCTTTATTCAACAACCATTAAGAGACAGATTTACAGAATGGCAACTCCCATCAGTATTTAGTTCAACTTGTCTTCTTAATATTTCTAAAAATAATTTTGATTTCATTGTTTCTCAGTTTTAAATATTAAGAAAATATTTCAAAATGTTTAATACTATTTTTTGTTGTTTTATTGGAAATAGTGTTTTTCATACAACATATTCTGCTTAAGATTTCCCGCTCCTCCTACACCTCCCAATTCTTTCCCACATAGCCTCTTTCTGACTCTTATTAGAAAGCAAATAAGCATATAATGAATAATAATATAATGTAAAATAACAAGATAAATAAAAAACGAAAATGGAATATGAGGCAACAGTTAAACAAGCAAAAGAGCCAAAGGAAAAGCACAAGAAATGCATATAGACTCAGAGACACACAGGAGTCCTATTAAAAACCCAAAACTGGAAACTATAAAAATATACAAAGAACCTCTAAGGTAAATAAGACAAAAGAGAGACAGACGTAAATGTGAATCAGAAGCTAGGAACTATATGGGCTTTTGAAATCTCAAATCCTGCCCCCAGTAACACACTTTTTTCAAACTTGCCATGCCTCCTAATCCTTACCAAACTGTACCACCAACTGTGGACCATGTATTTAAACATATTCATACCATCATACTTGGAAATATAATGTAACTCAGGATTAGGTAGCAAGACATTGATTTTGCTTTGAAAGAATTGATTTCTACATCGGTCTAACACTATGAAGACTTGTGACCTTGGTGAAGTCATTTACCATCAGTGATTCTGAAATTAAGAAAATGGAGGGATTTTCCAAGCCACTAAAAAGATAATTAATTTTTTAAGTTACATTTTTATTGCTGTGAAGAGATACCATGAGAATGGCAACTAGTGATGCATTTATGGGGACTTTCTTACAGTTTCAGAAGGTAAATCCATGACCATCTTTGCAGAGTAAACGGCTACAAGCAGTAAGGCATAGAACTTGGACAGTAACTGAGAGCTTACAACTGACCCACAAGTGTGTGTGTGTGTGTGTGTGTGTGTGTGTGTGTGTGTGTGTGAGAGAGAGAGAGAGAGAGAGAGAGAGAAAGGGAGACAGAGAGAGAGACAGAGAGAGAAAGAGAGAGAGACAGAGAGAGAGACAGAGAGACAGAGAGAGAGAGAGACAGAGAGAGAGAGACAGAGAGAGAGACAGAGAGACAGAGAGAGAGAGAGAGAGAGAGAGAGAGAGAGAGAGAGAGAGAGAGAGAGAGAGAGAGAGAGAGAGAGAGAGAGAGAGAGAGAGAGAGAGAGAGAACACAAGCGCCTGGATTGTATTGGGCTTCTGAAACCTCAAAGCCCAGCTCCAGTGGCACACCAACTCCTAATCCTTCCCAAAACAGTTCCTCCAAGCATTCAAATATATGAGCCTATGAGGGTCATTTTAATTCAAATCATCATGGAGAAATGATTGTTTAAAATACTGTAATTTATCTTCCTAAATGAGCCTCATCTGAATAATAAAAAATAAATATATTTTAGCTTGAAGATTCATATTTGTCATATTTTCTTCTGTTTGCCTTACGATTCTTCAAGAGCTAGATGTCACAAATTCAGGTTTTAATTAATAAATTCTGATGGGTGTTCCTATCTTTACCTCTCAACTCTTTTTTCTCTATAACCTCTGCCCCCTTTCATAAATCTCAGGTGCGGTGTTTTAATGACTTTCACAAGCACAAGTATCTGGGATCGTTGCTACAGAAGACTATTCAGAGTATCACCATATACTCTGACATGGCATGCCTGCAGCACAAATTCTAGTTGGTCTTAGTTAAAACCCAGAGACAAATGTGGGGTTAAAGCTGAAGATCAGAGAAGCTGAAAAATTACTATTGCCTATTATTATTTAAATTTAACTGTTAGATTAGATATATTAAAATGGCTACTATTGTTCCTAAAATAGCCTTAGAAGGAATATTCCATACTGTGAATAGTAGGCTATTCATCTCAGTTTTTATGAGTATACACAATGGTGTTGATAAAAGTTTAGTTCAAAGCAGTTATTTGTAGTGACTCATGACCACTTGTAACTTCAGCTAGACAGGATTCAATGCCTTATGCACATGCCTACACACACACACAATTAAAACTAAATTAAATCACTTTTATGTTATCTCATATTTTATATCTTGTCTCTGAGAAATAAATCAGAGAATACTTCTCAACTGACTGAATATGGCATATTCACAATCACTGTTTTCCATAATCCTGTGGATTCCTGTTTGTAACTTTATCAATGTTGATAAATGATAATCCTAAGTAATATCTTTGTGTTTTCAAAATTCCCTTATTCCTTTTTGCCCAAAAAAATGCTTGACTCTGTTCCAAAAGATTTAGTAAAGTGTTCCAACTGGAGAATAAGAAATATCCATAATTTATGTTTTGGAATTAAAGCTTATCATTTCCAGGCTGCTGTGACCCTCCTCAAGACTCCCTAGTACTGGACCCTAGTACAAGTCCAGATAGGCTCAGTTCTCTTCTTTGCATCTTCCAGCAACCCCAGAAGCCAGCAATCAAGTAAAAGTCCTGCTGGCAGACTTTTCTCCCACTATCCCCACCCATTGGACCCATTCTGCTACCCAGAAACACTGAACCATCATCCTCTGCCTGACCAAACATTCCCTGCAATATCACCAGCACATAGAGACCACATTCACTAATTGGAATAAGAGCAGCCTCTAGAAACACAAGCACCACCTGCACCAATTAGAAGAAAAGCAACTCCTTCAGACACAAACACTGACTGCACCAATAGAAGAATAAAGCTGAAGGTAGTTTAAGAATACATTCACCAACAATAAAGGCATCACCAGAACCTAGTACTTATACCACAGCAAGACTTAAACTTGCCAACATGGAAGAAACAGAAGAAAATTACCTTTAATAATAACTTTATGAATGTGATAGAGGCCTTTAAAGAGGAAATGATAAATTTCCTTAAAGAAATCAAGGGAAATACAAACAAAAGTTTGGAAGAAATCAATAAATCCTTTAAAGAAACCCAATAAAATACACTCAAACAGGTGAAGGAAACAGTTCAAGACTTCAAAATTGAAATAGAGGCACTAAAGAAAAACCAAACCACAGGATTCTAAAAAAGGGAAATCTGGAAAAATGAACAGGAGTTATAGATGCAAGCATAACCAACAGAATGCAAGAGAGTAAAGAGAATCTCAGGCACTGAAGATACAAAAGAGGAAATAGTTCATTGATCAAAGAGATGGTAAAACCACAAAGTCTTAACACAAAACATCTATGAAACCATGAAAAGACCAAACCGAAGAATAATAGGGATAGAAGAATGAGACGAATACCAGGCTAAAGGCACAGAAATATATTCGGCAAAATCATTAAATAAAACTTTTCCAACCTAAAGAAGGACATGACTATGACAGAACACCAAATGGATAGGACCTATTAAAAAAGTCCCTTTACCATATAATAAAGAAGAGTGATGACCAAAGGAATCAAGATCTGGCAGCTGGCCTAAACAAGAGTGGAACACATGGATCCCAGACTGATGACTGAGGGGCCAGCATAGAACTGATCCAGACACCCTCCCACCAAACCTGGGTGACATAGAGGAGGCCTTGGCAACCTGTGGGACGTGGGAGAGTGGAGCAGTATTTATTCCTGGCATACAGAAGGACTCTGGGAACCCATACCACGTGGAGGGATACTCTCTCAGCCTGGACACATGAGGAAGAACCTGGGCCCTTCCTGGGATGATGTGATAGACCCTGAAAATCCCTCATGAAGGCCCTTGACCTCCCTGGGGAGCAGAGAGGGGGTGGAGTGAGAGTGATGGGTTGGGAGGATTTGGGGGTGGAGGAGGAGGGGAGGGAAAGGGAACTGAAAGTGACATGAGTAAAAAGTTAAATAAAAAACATATGGAAAAAAACTAAACATACAGAAAAAAGAAAACATACTTAGAGTGGAAAAGGAAAAAGACAAAGTGGCATATAAAGGTAAAACTATCAGAACTATACCCTCCTACTCAGTGGAAACTATAAAAGACAGAAGTTTCTAGACAGATATTTTGCAGATGCTAAGAGACCATGGATGCCAGCCCAGACTACTGTACCCAGAAAATTTTTCAATGACCATAGATGGAGAAAATAAGATATTCCATGATAAAACCACATTTAAAGAATACCTTTCCTCAAATCCATCTCTACAGAAAGTACTAGAAAGAAAACTCCAACCAAAGAAAGTTAGCTGCACCCACAAAAACACAGGCAACGGATAATATCACACCAGCAAACCCCATAAGGGAAACACACACACACTACCAACAAAACCAAATATAAAAGGAATAAACAATTTTTGGTCGTTAAAATCTCTTAATATCAATGGTCTCAAGTTGCCTATAAAAAGACACACGCTAATATAATGGACTCAAAAACAGAATCTTTCCTTCTGCTGCACACAAGAAACCTACCTCACTTCAAAAACAGACATTACCTCAGGGTAAAGGGTTGGGAAAAGATATTCTAATCTAATGGACCTAAGAAACAAGTAAGTATATCCATTCAAATATCTAACAAAACAGACTTCAAATTAAAGGTAATCTAAAGAGATGAAGGACATTTCATGTTTATCACCAAAAAATCCATCAAGGTAGTCTCAATTCTGAACATCTATGTCTCAAATAAAAGGGCAGCCACATTTTTAAGAGAAACATTACTAAATTTTAAATCACACATCAAATCTAACACACTAATAGTGAAAGAATTCACCACCCCACTTTTACCAATGGACATTTCTGCCAGACAGAAAATTAACAGAGAAATAAGGGAACTAACAGATGTTATCACTCAATTTGACTTAACAGACATCTATACAACATTTCATTCAAACACAGAAAAATATAGCTTCTTCTCAACATGCCATGAAATTTCTGTAAAATTGACCACACACTCAGTAACAAAGCAAATCTCAACAGATTAAAAAAAGCAGGGGGATAAATCCGTGTATATTATCAGATTACCATGGGTTAAAGTTAGAATTCAACAATAACACAAACTACAGAAAGCATACAAACTCATGGAACTGAACAATTCTCATCTGAAGTATACTGAGTCATAAGGAAATATATTAAGAACTCTCAGTTTTAAATGAAAATAAATGCACAACATACTCAGACTTATAGGACACAATGGAAACAGTGCTAAGAAGGAATTTCATAGTACTAAGTGCCTACATAAAGAATTTGGAGAGATCTCACACCTGAAAGCTCTAGAACAAAAAGAAGCAAATCCACTCAGAAGGAGCAGACAGCAGAAAATAATCAAATTGAGAACTGTAATTGATAAAATAGAAACAAAAAGAACAATACAAAGAGTCAATGAAACAGAGTTTGTTCTTGGAGAAAGTCAACAAAACTGACAAACCTTTATCCAACCTAACCAAAAGGCAGAGAGAGAATATCCAACAAAATCCAGAGAATCACCAGGTCATACTTCAAAAACCTACACTCTACAAAATTGGAAAATTTAAAAGAAATGGACAGTTTTTTGATAGATACCACATACCAATATTAAATCAATACCCAGATAAGCACTTTAAATAAACCTATCACCCCCAAGGAAATAGAAGCAGTCTTCAAAAGTCACCCAAACGAAAAAGGTCAGAGCCAGATGGTTTCAGCACAGAATTCTACCAGAATTTCAAAGAATAGTTAATACCAATACTCATCAAATTGTTCCACATAATAAAAACATAGGGCACATCGCCAAAGTCCTTTTATGAGGCTACAGTAATTCTGACACCTAAACCAAACAAAGATGTAACAAACAAAGGAAAATTACAGATTAATCCCCTAATGAACTTTTATGAAAAACTACTCAATAAAATAATGGAAAACTTGGTCTACAGAGCAAGTCCCAGGACAATCTCCAAAACAATACAGAGAAACCCTGTCTTGAAATATCAAATAAATAAATAAATAAATAAAAATAATGGCAAACTGACTCCATGATCACATTTAAAAACTCCATCACGACCAAGTAAGCTTAAACCCAGAGATGCAGGCTTGGTTCAACATATGAAAATCTGTCAATGTAATCCGCCATAAAAGCAAACTGAAAAAAAATGTAATTATCTCATTAGATGCTGGAAAAGCTTTTCGACAAAATCCAACGCCCCTTAGTGATACAGGTCTTGGAAAGATTAGGGATATAAAGAACAATCAAGCACAATAAAAGTAATATATAGCAAGCAGACAGCCAACTTCAAATTAAGTGGAGAGAACAAAAGTCTGTCAACTCTCTCCATATATATTCAATATTTTACTAGAATTTCTAGATAGAGCAGTAATACAACCAGAGGAGATAAATGGAATAAAATTTGGAAAGGAAGAAGTCAAACTTTCACTATTTGCAGATGATATGATAGTATACATAAGTGATACCAAAAATTCTACCAGGGAACTCCTACAGCTGATAAACACATTCAGTAAAGTAGCAGGATTTTTGAGATTAACTAAAAAAAAATTAGTAGCTGTTCTATATACAGATGATAAATAGTCTGAGAAAGGACTGTGAAAGAAATCAGAGAAATATCACCCTTCACAATAGCCACAAACAATATGAAATAACAGGGTAACTTTAACCAAACAGGTGAAAGACTTGTATAACAAGAACTTCAAGTCTTTAAAGAAAGAAACTAAAGAAGATACCAAAAAATGGAAAGATCTACCATGGTCTTAGATTGGTAGGATTAATAGAGTAAAAAAAATGGCAATCTTAGCTAAAGTATCTCCAGATTCAATGCTATCCCCATCAAAATCCTAACACAATTCTTCACAGACATCGAAAGAAAAGTATTCAACTTCATTTGGAAAATCAAAAAACCCAGGATAGCTAAAACAACCCTGTACAATAAAAGAACTTCCGGAGGCATCATCATCCCTGACTTTAAGCTACTATAGGGCTATAGTAATAAAAACAGTTTAGTATTGGCATAAAACAGTCGCATGGATCAATGGAATTAAATCAAAGACCCTGACATAAATCCACCTGATTTTTGACAAAGAATCTAAAATTATACAATGGAAGAAAGAAAGTATCTTCAACAAATTGTGCTTGCATAACTGGATGCTGACATGTAGAAGATTGCAGATAAATCCATTATCTTCTGCCATGCACAATACCTAAGTCCATTTGTGTTAGCCAGAACATGGAAGCAACCTAGATGCCCCTCAACTGAAGAATGGATAAAGAAAATGTGGTTCATTTACACAATGAAATACTAAGAAGCAGTAAAAAACAATGACATCTTGAGATTCACAGGCAAATGAATGGCACTAGAAGAAACCATCCTGAGTGAGGTAAGCCAGACATAAAAGACAAACACGGTATGTACTCATTCATACATGGATATGGAGCAAAGGATAACCAGCCAACAATACACAACCCCCAGAGAAGCTAGGCAACAAGGAGAACCCTAGGCGAGGCAGTGAACCATTAAGAATGAGAAAGGGACAAGATCTCTTGAGTAAACTGGGAGCTTAGGGGAAGGGGGGAGGGAGGTAGGAGAAAAAGGAGAGGAGAAGGGAGCGGGGAGGAGAAAACTAGGGATCAGGAAGGTCAAGTTGGGGGAAGAACATAGGAGAACAAGGAAAGAGATACCTTATCAGAGGGAACCATTATGGGCTTAATGAGAAACCTGGCACCAGGAAAAACTCCAGGAAACCACAAGGATGAACCCAACTAAGAATCTAAGCAATAATGGAGAGGCTACTGCAAATTCCCTTCCCCTTAATGAGATTGATGACTGATTTAAATGCCATTATCCTGTAGCGTATGGAAGCAGAAGCAGAGATTCACAGCTAAGAACTGAGCCAAACTCCAGGAATCCAGTTGTACAAAGGGAAGAGGGATGAACAAAGGGGTCAAGACCATCCTGGGGAAACCCACAGAAACAGAAGACTTGAGCAAGTGGGAGTACAGGGACCTCAGTCTGACAGCTGTGGAACTTGCTTGCCAGTTGGGGGTCTTGGGCAGTCTATGCAGCTCTGGCAGTGGAACCAGTATTTATTCCTAGTGCACGAATGGGCTTTGGGAGCCCATTCCCCATGGAGGAGTACTCTCTCAGCCTGGATATACAGGGGAAGGCCTTGGCCCTGCCCCAAATGATGTCATAGACTTTGATGATCACCATAGGAAGGCTCAACCTCCCTGAGGAATGGATGGGGGATGGAATGGGAAATGTTGGGGAGAATGGGAGAAAAGGGGGAGAGGAAACTGGGATAGGTATGTAAAAGAAGATTTTTAATTAAGTAAAAAATATTTAAAAAACTTAAGTCCAAATGGATCAAAAACCTCAACATAAATCCAGCCACACTGAACATCTTAGAAGAGAAAGTGGGAAGTAGCCTTGAATGCATTGGCACAGGAGACTACTTCCTGAATATATCATCAGGAGCACAGACACTGAGATGGACTATTAATAAATGGGACCTCCTGAAACTGAGAAGCTTCTGTAAGGCAAAAGGACACTGTTAATAAGATAAAACATCAGCCTACTGAATGGCAAAAGATCTTCACCAATCCCCTTCTGACAGAGGGCTCATCTCCAAAATATATGAAGAACTGAAGAAGCTAAACATCAAAATACCCAACAATCCAATTTAAAATGGGGTACAGATCTAAACAGAGAATTCTCAACAGCAGAATCTCAAATGGCCAAAAGACACTTAAAGAATTGCACAATATCTTTTATCATCAGGGAAATGCAAATAAAATGCAAATCTAAATGGCTCTTAGATACCATCTTACCCCTGTCACAATGGCTAAGATTAAAAAAAAACACTGATAACAGTTTATGTTGGAGAGGATATGGAGAAATGGGAACACTCCTCCATTGCTGGTGGGAATGCAAATCTGTACACCCACTTTGGAAATCAGTCTGGCAGTTTCTTAGAAAATTGGGAATCAATTTGCTTCAAGACACACCTATACTAATTCTAGGCATATACCCAAAGGATGTGTAATCATACCACAAAGGCACTTGTTCATAGCAGCATTATTCGAAATAGGCAGAACCTGGAAACAACCTAGATGCTCCTCATCCAAAGAATGGATAAGAAATACGTTGTACATTTACACAGTGGAGTATTACTCAGCAGAAAAAAAATAACCTCCTGAAATTTTAGACAAATAGATGCAACTAGGAAAAATAATTCTGAGTGAGGTAGCCCAGACACAAAAAGGCATGTACTCACTCATAGGTGGCTTTTAGCAGGAAAGAATAGGATGACCAATCAACATTCCCTGGCCCAAGAGAGACTAGATAACAAAAAGTTCCCAAAGTGGGATATATATATATATTTCCCCGGGAAAGGGGAAGTATAAAACATCTCCTGGGTAAACTGGGGTGGGTGTTGGGGGAATGGACGGATGGCACTAGAGAGAGTGGGTTGGGCTACAGAGGCAAGGTGGAGGCAGGATGAACAGGGAGAGTAACAAAGGAGATATCTTGATATGGGAGCAGAGATTTGAAGTTAGGGAGAAACCTGTTGCCAGGTAAATCCCTAGGAACCCACAAGAATGATGCCAACTAAGACTCTTAGCAATAGTGGAGAAGGTGTCTGAACTGGTCATCTGCTGTAAGCAGATTGGTGATTTCCCTAATGGCCATCAGATACTCTATCCAGTAACTGATAGAAACAGAGTCAGAGATCCACAGACAAGCACTGTGCTGATCCCTGAGAGTCTTGAGGAAGAAAGGAAGGAGGGATTGTACCAGTCAGGGTAGTCTTGATGGGGGAACCCACAAAGACAGCTGACCTGAGCTCTCGGGAGCTCATGAACACTGAACCAACAGTCAGGGACCCTGCATGAAACCGACCTAGGTCCTCTGCATGTGTGTGACAATCATGTAGCTTGGTCTCTTAGTAAGGCATCTCACAGTGAGAGAAGGACCTCTTCCTGGTGCTTAACTGACTTTTAGTAGCCTGTTTCCCATGCTGGATTACCTGGCCATTTTCAACATAAGGAGAGGAGTGTGGTCTTGCATCAACTTGATGTGCCATGCTTTGTTCAAGCCCATGGGAGGTTTGTCTTTTTCTGGATGGAGTGGATGGGGAGGTGGGGAGATGGAAAAGGGAAGGAAATGGGAGGAGAGGAGGGAAGGAAACTGTTGGCATGTAAAATAAATGAAAAATGTTATTTAAATAAAATATAAAAAAGAATAAATGTAAAAAGTACATATATCATTTCCCTCTTTACTATTCTTCTTTTACATCCCTGCCACATATGCCATCAACTGTATTCTTGCAAATTAATGACATTTGGTCTCTTTTCTTATATATATATGTATGTATGTATGTATGTATGTATGTATGTATGTGTATGTATCCTTTGGGCTTTTTTTTAGACAGAATTTATCTGTGTAGTTTTGTAGACCAGGCTGGCCTCAAACTCACAGAGATTTGTCTGTCTCTGCTGAGTTTAAAGGTGTGCACCACCACCACCCAACATATATATATATATATATATATATTCTTATAAATAAATACAACATGCTCAGTCCTATAATATTAACTGTATGCATATGATTTCAGAATTGATCACTTGGTATTTGTAACAAATCGATGAAGCCTTTCCTTGGGGAAGACTATTTTTCCTACTCTCAGCATTCCTTATTTTTGACTTTTCTTTTAGAGGTCTCTGGGATGGAAAATACAGAGCCCAATACACTGATCAGTAGGGAGACTGAAGTTTGGACCCACCCCTTATATTTACAGAAAGATAAGAGGAATAACTGAAGCAATGTGTCATATGCAGAAATATGAAAATTTGTTGATAAAGCTTTCAAATTGTTAAAATACTTCATTTTGTATATTCTGGACAAGAATAATTAACCAAATCTTTCAGTATCTCTAGCTAGAGTAAATTGAGTTGAAGTTTACTTTAAAGACATGACTGTTGTATTCAAATTACACAGAATAACATGAATATATGTGTACATATATATTCATAAAGACAAAAGTCTTCAACCTTTCAAAGAGTAGTTTGAAAGCAAACATTAATAACAAAATGTATGATCTATGAAAGGACATTATATTTTTATTTGTAACTTCATTAAAACCGAGATTATTATTTTATCATTTAGAAACATACCATGTGGGATTTAAATGTAATCACAAAGTATTTAATAATAAAAGGTAAAATATGTTTAGTTATTCATGGATTTCAATTGTTAGTATTGTTGAAAATGAGCTTACATGAAGATACTCTCAAATGATGTGGCAAGCACCTTTGCAGGTCTTGTTCTTTCCTGGAGGAAAACAGCTTGGTTTCCTGAAAACAGCTTGGTATTGGCACAAAAATAGACAGGTAGACCAGTGGAATCGAATTGAACACTCTGGGATTAATCCACAAACCTATGAACAGCTGATTTTCAACAAAGAAGCTAAAATTATATAATGGAAAAAAGAAAGCATCTT